>NC_089143.1:19336689-20065446 GCF_009819655.1 Sylvia atricapilla | reverse complement strand
CGGAAAGCTTTTGGTTTTTGCTGCAAGAGGTAGTAATAGCTCCAACCTCCCGGCTGGTCAAATACAGAATCTAAAAAATTCTGATAAATTTCAGCATATGATGGCAATCCATTCAAAAAATCCAAACAAAGCCAGACAAAAATAATTTAAAAAAAAAAAAAAAAAAAAAAAAAAAAAAAAAAAAAAAAACACCACCAAACCAAACTTGAAAACATTAATAAAGAGATATAATGAGTTTAAAGGGATATAATGAGTTGTCAGGAACAAAACAGTCCAAAAGATTAATTTTTCAAGTTGACTCATTGTAAAGAATACAGGTTCATGCTATTCATTAGTGAAACTTGAGCAAAAATATAAAAAAGGTTCATCTAACTTCTGCAATCAAGCATATACGTCTTAAGTTCTGGAGCAGATTTATCTTCAAGATTTCAACTATTTCACACATGAAGTTTGAAATAGTCCAACAAATGCAAAAATTAGTCATAGGGGACTCAGAGACAGCAGAAGCATTTAAGGCTCATTTCCGTAGGAAGCCAGGCTACAGCAAATGTAATTAAAGTTTTTAATAAGGGTTTGCCATTTTACTAAAAAAATCAGAAATACCAGAACAGACAGTAAGTTGGGGCACAGTATCCCATCCTCCCTTCCATCCTACGTAGTAGAGGCCAAAGCCTCATGCAAAAGCTAATAGGATGATTATCTTGAGAAGGATTATGCTGCACAGAGAAGCTGAAGTCTGCCTTTGTGAGAATTAAGTCCATCATCCCTACTTGTTAGCTGAATTATTTTCTTTTGCCATTGTGCAGATAAATTATCACTTGGTCTTCCTTAAAATGAGTACATCTCAGAGAACATCGATATCAGAAGGTGGGATAAAATGTATTTGCAGACCTTTTTTCTTTGGTTTAAGAGCAAGGAAGTCCAGAAAAAGATTCAAGAGGGAAAAAAAATTAACTCTTTTGTAAGAAATAAAAGTCTGCCACACTAAATTAGCAGAGTATAATTATACTATACTATTATATACAGAGTATAACTATAATATACTAAGTCTATACCTAACAAGCTTAGCAATGAATGACTGGGCCATGATCTGTTCTACAGGAAATGCCAAGATGTGACTCAAGTAGATCAATGTAAGGTAAAAACATTGTGAAAGTGCTGGTTTAGACCTTGATATTGAACAAAAGGTCTATTCCTGGGGTTTCATTTCTCATTTCTAAGCAATTTAGAGAAGGAGCACCTCCCAACACATTCTCTCCATTCTGTTAGGGACATCCAGATAGTGCAGAAAGTACTACAGGAAGCAGTTACTCCAAAATCAGAGAAGTACTTGCATCTTAGGGACTCAAACAGAATGAGAACCACTGTCTCACAAAGTAAAACCTTCAATCTAGAAATATGTCTTGATTAAACTCAGGGCAGACCTGCATCACATCACTACAAGTATTTATAAACATGGATAATAATAAGCTTGTTCAGAGAATTAACAGCCCACAAGAAAACAAGGCTTGTACCTTTGGGTGGTAGTACAAATGCAAGCTAGTGAGAAAAAGTGCAAAATACTGGAGACTTTTTTGCATAAACAGAAGTATTACAGAGTAGTAAATAAAAAGTTACCAGGCACTGGATACTGATCTAGAAAGAAAACAGAAAAAGAAAATAAAATCTCAGCCTCAATCACTAACATTTTGGAAAGTCTTAGTAAAACAGTCTACTTCAGATACATACAATGTTCCTTGTTCTGACTGTTGAAGAAGAAGATAATTTTGGAAGAATCCACAGAGGATTGATCTGCAATGGCTAACTTTTACTCTCATCATATAAACAATAATAATAACAACAATAATAGCACCTCAGTTCCAATTACACCAACATACCACTCAGCTCACTTCATCTTCAAACGAATAGATAATGTTAGGATTAAACTTTAGTGTGTTATATTCACAGGGGAAAATAAAAAATTACCTCCTCACCCGCACGGTAAAGTCAAAGCAATCAGATATGCAGACAGTGCCCATAATGAAGGCTGACAACTATGTTGACCATAGCCAAAGGGACACCATTTATCGAGGTTACACCCAGGAAGCCAAGCATTTCATCTGCAGCACATGCTTGGCATCAGTGCTAAATCAAAAGTGAAACTGCAAAATGCAGTTGTGTGACTCTGCTGACACTTCCTTCCTCGATGGAAAGGTAACAGCTCTCACAAGGGCAGCTCAAAGCTTTGAATAATAATGTCAAGTGCAAGTTAAATTTCAATGGCACTAGGAAATACGAAAAAAACCACATACTTTCTGAAACAGCTCTCCTTTTTCTTAATGTTGAGCTAGAGTGCTAGAAAATGGGCAACATGGTGTTAAGATTGGCTAAAAGTGAGAAGAAAACTGAACAGAAACCTCAAAGAGTTAGGAGAGACATCTTGATCCTCCTACAATTGTGGCTACATTCAGCTCTTAGTAGGGAACAAGTAAGCAACACATGAACAAATACATTTAATATAAATAGCTCCTCTCTTAATTTTTCACTGATTACAGAATGCCAGCTTGCAGATTAAATATGTAGGTTTTAAAAACATATGTAAGAAACAAATTAATTAAAATTTACATCAAAGTTCTCTTATTACCAGAACAAAGTAAAGATGTCCTTCAGCCATCTTCCACTAAAAACAAAGTCAATTCAAAGCAAAGCAAAGCAAACCAATGTTGACTGTGCTTTTTGAGGATGAAATAACTACTATAAAAAAGTTTATTCATTACTTCTAAACATTTCACAATTTAAGTGATGTTTGCATTAATTCCAGACTTTCACCTCCAGAAGCTAGTTTCAGTTTATTGGGTTGTTCAGCGTGTTAACAGGATAGCACAGCAGAAAAACAACTTAATGTGTATGTATGATTATGTTTTTCATAAAACGTACATTAGGCAACCCTCTCTTAAAATCAATGATATAAAGATAAATTACAAATTACCACACTTTATCTTCATTGACATGTAATCTCCCATTGTGAACAAGATACAGAGTGACTAGAAGTTTCTCTGAACTAACAGAACAAAACTAAAATAACTAAATTCCCACCTGTATTCCTCACTACATCAAGCTCCTTACCTATTCCTGTCTAATTTAACAGCTCCAGGTGGGATCTTCCCAAATAACATCTGGCTCTTCACGTGCATTTATGCATGTGTTTGAGAGCCTGTATGGTGAAGAAAGAACCCATCAAATCCAGAGGCAGCTGTGGAATTAAATGCCAGATCTATGAGCTTGGATTGTGTTCCAAGGAAAAAGAGAAGACCTCACCACCTCCATGGCAGAAGCTTCTCTTCAGCAGCTATTCTTATCAGAGATGAAAACAGATGAAATATTCCAAGTAAGCAGGTAACCAACCAAGTTTCAGTGATCTCTAAGAAAGCATTCAATCGGCCAAAGTTCTATGATTTACAGTAATGTGCAAAAGATGGAAGTATCGTGGAAAAAAGAACGAATGAAAAATTAGTTTAAACTACTACTGTGATTCCATTTTGCCCCACTGACAATGAATCTGTATCACTTTTATTGAACTACGATAGGTTTTTTCCCCATTACTAAAGTTGCGGCTGATAAAGTTTGGTATTTTAGAAAATCTTAGCAAAAATTAAACAAAAGTAACAAAATTTGCATGCAGGAGTAAAACTTCCCAAGATGGTAAAAAAACCCCACTTTTTTAGATCATTAACTCAAGACATTTTACTGTAACATGTGAAGAAAACAAAGACCATGAAACTGATTTTCCCTACAAATGCTGATATGTCATGCATTAAGTACCCTAAATCAATCAATTTAAATCGTTGTTTTAAATATGGAACTTTTTTTTTACTGAGAAACAAAAGAGATGGAATGTGCTTGTGCATATCAGTACAAAAAGCTGCAATTAAGGCAGAATATTGTACCTTCAAAATTAAGCAGAACAGCCAATGAAAGTTGAGAGAAAAAAAAAATCAGGATTGCAGACAAGGACATGAGGAAGGGTTTGATGTTTTCTTTGCTTGATGGATGAACAACTTTCAAAATTAATAAATGGAGATACAATAATCAGTGGTACCTATCCAGATATCCTCTTACACAGAGGCAGCATGCAACCAACCTTGCTTTTATACAAATGGGCAATCTAATCTCACATTCTTCAGTATTTTTTGTTCCCTGACACATGTCTGTGCCAGCTCCATCTGGCCTTGTACTATCCAGAAATACGGCCCAGGCCCATTTCTTTCTTCATACACTTGCTACTCCTACATCTTCCATCTTCTATCATAATCTAACCAAAATGTTCTACAAGAAAAAAAAAACAACTATAAATGAAAGTAACTATAAACATTTGCATACTGACAAATAATACTTGAAAGCAGAAACTGACAGCAGAGCTGGGATGAACTGCAATAAAGGTGGTGCTGTGCACATAAATGCACTACAGAAAAAGGAAAGTGAGCTTGAATGAGATGGACCTCTAAGAGAAGAATCTTAAGGAACCTCTGCTCCATCACTGTGTCCCAACATTACCATTTTAAAAGAGCACATCTCTTTCAATTCAAGCCTCATTTATACCTCAGGTTCAACACATGGCCTCTTTTGAGGATATTTCCAACTCTTGCATTCCTGTAGCAACAATCTAAGACACTAAAGGAGCATTAATTTAAGTGGAGAGTGAGCATTGCTCAGAGCGGAGCATTTCCAAAAAGCAAATGGAATTAAAAAGCCTTTATCTACATGCAGGAGAACGTAAATATGTTAGGCAAATCTCTTTGGCCTCTTACAGTACTTGTGTCTCAGCCTGCAGCAGACAAGCCCCAGTGCCTCAGGAAAGGAGTCCTAGGGGTGGCCTCCTTGGACTTGTAGAGTACCTCTCCAAACAGTGGTCCCTCCACCCATAAGAAGAATCACCTCTTCCATGAGATCCAAGATTCTTGGCCCTTCTGTTTAACTCTCCAGTATATCTATTCAAAGATTAGATTTGTATTAAGAACCTAACTACATGCACCCACCAAAACCAAAAAACTCAAACCTCAAAAGACCACACACTACCTCAGGTGCAAGAAACAAAGTCATCCCAGTGGACCAAGAAGTACAAACAGAGCAGAGACTGAAAACAAATGTTCTAGGCCATACAGAGTATCCCAGCTTCTGTATCACAGTAACTAATTTTAGCATTATTAACAGTGAGGCATGTGTTTCTTCAATGCAGAACAAAAACACCTTCACAAAAGATAATTAAGGCAGAATTTAAAAGTCTTTAGGAAAACCTTCCTGCCTAAATGCACCATAAATTAGTGCATCTTACATCACAAAACATTTTCAGCAGGTTGTAGGAAACCAACACAAAGATATTCATCCCTTGCAGGTTTTAGGTTTTAGGAAAGCAGCTTTTAGGAAACCAACACAAAGATATTCATCCCTTGCCATATAAAACTTGAAACCAAAGCTGGCATCTCACAGAGATGAAACACAGCAGACCCTAATAAGCATCACAGAATCCAACTCCTGCATAAATATAATATAGGCACATCAAGTTTACTGTCAGTGAGACCAGCCGGGTAAGAATAGACATTACTGTGTATACCTGATGGGTTCTAAGCATAGGGCAGGGATGTCATGGACAAAAACGTGAATGAAGCGGGTCTCAATTCTTTGTCCCTTAAATAATTTGTTAGGATTTCCTTTATTTTGTCTTCTAAAAATTCTTTTAATTTAAAAATAAATAAATACAGTCAGTAATAATTAGCATCATTTCTTATGATTGTTTGATTAGGCAGTGTGGTGCAGGGAAGTCATCAGTCAGGCTAGTAAATATATAAATACCTAACAAAAATAATTCTTGCTTGTTAGTTAAGCCTGTGTTCATCCTCCTCTAATTTAGAGATCCTGCAAATCTGCAGTGACTTGCAGGCCTAGCCACTGCTTTAAGGGATGATAGAAAGAACTTTTTTTTAAATCTCATCCATTCACTAGAACAAACCAGTCTTGATGGGGAACCAAGAGAGAAAAAATTAGAGTGTGTACAGATACTCCTCTGATCCAGCCCCCTGGAGTGATCTGTTCTGCAGTGTTGCCATAGAAAATGGAAAGGAAGCCTCCAATTAGGGACGAGGTCACATTTAAGCAGAGATATTATGTAAATATCAGCCAGCCAGAATCCTGACCAAAAAAAAAATAAAAAAAAATAAAAAAAAAGGCCTCATCCTGCCGGCCCTCCAAGGGCAGGCCTCGGGTTTGTTCGTAGAACACCCCTGCCAGCAGGACCCGGCTTGCAGGATCAGGTGCCAGCCCCGGAGGCTGCCCGGCACCGCAGGTACAGCCCGGGAGGGGGGCGGGCGGCAGAGCCCTGCGGGGCCGGGACGCTCCGGACCATCATCCCGCCCTGCCGAGGGTACCGCCGGGGATGGGGGAGCACACGGAGCCCCCCGGAGCTCTCCCGGCCCCTCCGCGGCCGCGGCCCGGCCCGCTGATGGCTGCGGGGGAGTTGCGGGAGGGCGGGGGCCGGCGGGGACCGGCAGAGCGGGCCCCTCGGCGGGTGGGAGCCGCCTCGCCCCGCCCGGGGACCGGCAGCCCCTGCCCCGCCAAGGACCGGCCGCCCTTCGCGAGGCTTCCTCGCCCGTCGGCTCACCGGCACGGACGGCCGAGCGGAGAGGGGCACGGCCTCGCCCCGCCCCGAGATGCACTTTTTTGCCTTAGGCACCTCGCCCGACCAAAGTCTACGAGCGCGACAGCATCCTCCCATCCCTCCATCCCTCCATCCTCCCTCCGCTGCCATCCGGCGCCGCCTCCGCATCACCCACTCGTGCCTCCCGCCGCCACTCACCCACTCCGCGGCCGGCAACGGCGGCAGGGCCCGGCCAAGCCCTTGCCCGCTCCTTCCCCGGGGGGATCCGCCGGCGCGATGCGGACACAGCCGAGGCAAAGCACCGCCCGGCAGCCGCACCTCGCTGCCGCCGCCGGGTCCCTCCCCAGCTGTCACCGGCGGCCCGCCCTCGGGGGCGGTGGCGGCCGGGCCCTCCCGCGGCCCCGCCCCGCGCCCGCCGCCGCTCGGGGTGCCGGGCAGCGCTGGCTCCCGGGGGTTCCGCGGGGTTCCGCAGTGGGTGCCGGGCAGCGCTGCCTCCCGAGGGTTCCGGGGGTTCCGCAGTGGGTGCCGGGCAGCGCTGGCTCCCGAGGGTTCCGCGGGGTTCCGCAGTGGGTGCCGGGCAGCGCTGGCTCCCGAGGGTTCCGCGGGGTTCCGCAGTGGGTGCCGGGCAGCGCTGGCTCCCGGGGGTTCCGCGGGGTTCCGCAGTGGGTGCCGGGCAGCGCTGCCTCCCGAGGGTTCTGTGGGGTTCCGCAGTGGGTGCCGGGCAGCGCTGGCTCCCGAGGGTTCCGCGGGGTTCCGCAGTGGGTGCCGGGCAGCGCTGGCTCCCGAGGGTTCCGCAGTGGGTGCCGGGCAGCGCTGGTTCCCGAGGGTTCCGCGGGGTTCCGCAGTGGGTGCCGGGCAGTGCTGGTTCCCGGGGGTTCCGCGGGGTTCCGCAGTGGGTGCCGGGCAGCGCTGCCTCCCGAGGGTTCCGGGGGTTCCGCAGTGGGTGCGCGGGGCTGCGGCCCCAGGACAGCTGCCCCGCAAGGGGACGGGCGCCGTGCGCGCCATGGGGACCGGGTCCCCTCCTTCGGTCCCCGCTTCAGCAGGTGTGGGCACGTCCGGCACAGAGTGCCGAGGAGAATGGACCCGTTTAATTTTTCTATGTCACACAAGAATTAGACACGGAGTTATCAGATGAACTCAGCTGCCGGACGCCTGTAAATCCTGATGCCATTTAAACCCCCATTCTTTTGTCAGAATGGAAAGAATATCAGCTTGAAGCTCCCGGGCCCGAGTTTTGCTGTGAGTTTCAAACCAGACTGACTCCTCTGTGCCGATGTACATCGGCTGTGAACGCAGCTTTACTAAAATGCTGGTCGTGATCATATTTCTGTTGATCCAGATTCAGTGATCACCCAGGGAATGCAGCAGAAATATGTTTCTGTGAGCCAAGTACCAAGACCTCATGGAGTGGGAGAGGTCATGATAACTGTCTCAGTGTTATGTTGATGGCTTACGCAGTATTTGTGTAAATTGGCCCTGAATCAAGGAGAAAATAACCAAGTTTACCGTTCCATTTGTTTTGCAGTTGTTGCTGCTGCTGCTGTAGTGCTACATTTGTACTTAGGTTAAGAAGAGAAGATGGCTGTGGGAAAAGAGATTTGAAACAGGAATCACAATATACTAGAAACATGCATCAACCTCAGAACATGCTCAAAGAAGTAGGTTGATGGAGTTCAGCAGAGAGACAGCTTAGGGCAGCATCACAGGCACAGAAATCTGAGAGGGGAACACTTCAGTATTGTAGATAAAACTAACTCTATTGATAGCCACACTGGATGGTTAAAGTCCAAATTAGAATGCACATTTTAACAGTCAAGGCAATTAAACAGAAACATCTTTTGAGACTAAAAGGGAATATGCATTGCTGGGCGGTGTGAAGCAACACTTAAATCTCTTTCCAAAGGAAGGCATTTCAAACAGGACCTAAAGGAATTCGTGTAGCCAGAATAACCCCAGAAGTTCCTTCTCTGTAGAGAAAACACTGGTTTTGATTTTTAAATCAATACAAATTGAATGTCCCAGTTGATGTTAATTACTTCATATAGTTAATTTGTTCCATTTTCTAAAAAACTTTCAGGTATAAATGTTTGATACTTAGGCTTTAAAAAATGCCAACACATTTATTAGTGGCTGTGTTCCAAGTGTGGATTAATGAAACCAGAATAAGCAGTTTGTTATGCTTTAGCTGCCATCTAACTGTTCTTCGTAAGAGTAGGAATCTGGGGTCTTAGTTCTGGGCCTGGTCAGGAAAAGAGGAAATTTGAGCTCATAGATAATACATGCATGGCATTATATTTGTATTATGTCTTGTGCAAGGATTCAGTGTCGTGTTCTGAAAAAAGGCAGGATATTCTGTATAGGATTTGTTTGTAATGAGTTGGTGCATAGGGTTGTTACATGTTACAAAAATATTTTCTTATTAAATAATTTTCACTTGAAAGTACTCGAAAATAAAGAAGAAAGTGTAGTTTATATCTTAGATAACACTTTGTTTCTCAGTATTTTTCATTAATAGATGTGTTTGAGCTTTTTTAAATTAACATCAATTTGATTGAATTTAAAGTAAGATGATTATCTTGTCTGCACAAGTCAAAAATATTATCTTCCTGTCAGACATAGCTCTATGCTGTTCCATTCAGCTGGAGTGCAACCATCATTTCCTGAACCTTAAGGCATTCTTTTGAGAGCCTGGAGTTTGATATCCACTCATATCTAGAAGCTGAGGGACCCACTGAACTGTCTGCACTGCACAGATTTACTGTAAAGATGGTCCCATCCCCAAAGAACTAGTGCTGTTAGTAGTCATGGAACAGCCAAGAGATTGCTTTACTGAAAGTAAAGATTTATAATCTGGCCTGGTTTTTGTTTGCCTGTTTATTTACAGCAGTGTTGTATCTTACTGGAAGAATACTGGGCCAAGCCCAAGTCCACACTGGAATTCAGTGGGTCAGCCAAAAATTAATCCTGATAACTGTAGTGTGCCTGCTGATGTGGGAAGCTTCTGAACAACACAGAGTGTGAAGCTGTGAAATACAGAAGATGTCTGCAAAGGTAAGAAGTATTTTGCCCAGCTATCAGCTGATTCATTACTACTGATGTTTGGCTAGTGTGTTACCAGCTTCCTACCTCTGCTATTAGTGACCAGTACAGCAGACTGAAGTATTGAATCTGAAAAGTGATATGTGAAACATGAGCAAGAAAATACTCAGCTCTGTTCTGAATTCCTTAAATCAATTTCATTCAGGAGGAATAAAACTGACTTTTTGAAGCAACACTTTAAAAATGCCCTAAAAACCTTCTGGTAACTTTACAACTATGCAATTTAGAATTGGAAGCACTTTGACTTTATTGCACTCATGCTGCAGTAACTATAGTAAGCAGAAAGCAAAATAAAATTTCAAGGACAGGCCATAATTGAAAAGTGATTTTATTTTTAATATTGGTATTCTCATTTTAAAAAGCTTTAGCCTGCAGACTAGCAGAAAAATATCAGACTCCAAGCTCTAAATTTGCCTTTTAATCCTAATAAAAATCTCTTGTAAACAGGGGTGGTCCTCCTGTTCTCCTCTTCGCGTGAGAAGTTTTTAAAGTTCAGCTCTTTTTGTAATGCCTTAAGCTTTTACACTCTTTTACTAAAAAAAATCCTAGAACACATTTGAAACTGATTTACACAGAAGTAACCAGACTATTTGCAGACTATTGATTATTTTTTATTATTGTTGTTGTTCTTATTGTTAATATTATCAACATTATTATTTAGAAATCAGAAATACACACTCAAAGAACAGGGCTTGTTTTCCCATTGAAATGCAGCCATCTGCAGGCAGTTACATAATAGTGCATAGCAACAGCACAATTATGTACAATATTTGGCTATATTTAAAACTTTTTACAGCACTGATTATTATGAATGTTTATACTGCTCAGGACAAGCAAGAGAAATTTTCTTTTAGAGGGAACCTTAAGTTGACTGACTATAATTATGCACTTTAAAGGATTTGGATGTGATCTTTTATGGGAATGATTGTTCTAGGAAAGTTGGATTCAAGACATCTCCTTCCGAAAGCCTTGGAGATTCCAAGTCATTGAAATGAGATGAGGTTTATTCTTCTAAGCTATTGTGGCATTGTGAAACTTGCAGTGGATTTTCATTCAAAACAGTGATGTTTTAATAGCTATTTAAATTTTTTTAAAAAAACACTGCTTTCAGATTCAAGCTTGCTGGAAAGAGCTGGCCTGATTTTCTGTAGTTGAGGTGTGTTTTGCTCAGAGAGCTGGCTGCTAAGTGTCTGTGTATGGGGTGCCTGAGCTTTCTCTCAGCATTGTGGGTGAATCTCTGGCAAGCCTACCTTGGGTCTGGAGCAGAGGTGCCTTTTACACACCCCAAGAAAATCTGTCTTGCTGTGCAGTTGTGTGCAAAATTGATAGTGGCACCAACATAAGCCAAAAAAATATCACCTACCACGCTTCTGAGTTTCAAAACACAGGATGTGTGTCTGCTGTACCAAAGGAGAAGTGGTGCTGGTGTGTGCAGCTCTCAGGGTGGGACCATGAAGGTTTGCCAAGGTCAGAACCTGCCCACGCCAGCCAAAAGTTATGTGTGCATCAAAATTCTTTCTACAACACATAGCCAGAATTTAATCTTCTTTTACGAATAGTCAAAACACTGATATGACAATTTGCAGTGTGTCTTCTTGGAGATGTTCTCCCATCTTTCTCACCCTCTTGATGGGTTCTGCCTTAGGTGGGTGCTGATATAATATCCAGAAATAGCATGTGTTAAAAGCTTGTGCTTTGAATAGGGAATAATTACCATGCATGGGTATAAATAGCACCCTAAGGAAGTAGACTGCAATTAAGAGTTGAAATATGTAGTTTAACGATCATGAGTTGTGTTTCTGTATTGTACTGGATAGACTGTACAATATTCCTTTCTTTTTGTGTGTCAGTATGTGTCTGAACAGATATGTATGCACTTTTAATGTTCTCTTGCACCTGTTTTAGAGAAGTCACTTATTCCTTAATAGAGAGGGAAGTCTTCTGGGAATATACACCCTGAAATTAGGATTTATTATAGGCTTTATGTACAGCTGACTTGGTTAAAAGCTGCCTTGCTGTGCAGTCACATATCAAATTAAAAATGACAATATAAATAGATGAAATTAATGACTATGATGTGGAATATGGGAATAAAGCATTTGAGTCACGTTAAAACAAAGGGGAAAACTGAAGATTCACTATATATTAACCCATGTGTGGTCAAAGATGGTGCTGTAGAAGCAAGCACTAGTACTTCGGATGGCAATTGATTTCTCATGCTACACCACCTGCAGAGCTCACTTTAATGCGTATGCTGAGATGATTAGCAGTAATAAGGAGAGGCTAGGGATTAAAAGTGTAAAAATAACAGCCATTATACTTCTTAGTAGGAATTCTCTGAGGATGTGTGCCCGTGGCTCACTCACACTTGCTTTACTATATGATGTACTGAGCTAGTCAGAGCTTTGTTGGAAAAAGGCTTCTAAATACGGCTGTTAAAATCATGACATTTTGGTGGACCATTTTTTCTCTTCATGGTTGTTTTTCTTTTTAAGATGAGCTGCTAATGACCACCTCGACTTTCTGAAGACAAGATCTTACTGTATATATCAATAATATTATATAAATTCATCACCTCTTTGATTGTAGCATCCCTCATATAGAAACTTAGCATGCAAAGGAAAAAGAAATGAAAATACTCTTTACTGATCTTCTAATTAATATCAGAATTTATTCATATTGAAGATTTTAGTATTGTTACAGCACTTTGTGTTTTCGGTGTACTTTTCTTGTATCTATGGATTCAGAACAGGACATAATGCAAGGTTATACATAATTTCAAAGGATAGAAGCTAGTTGGAAATGCCCTTTAAGATCTACCACAGCTTCTGTTATGCTGTCATGGATTGAAACAGTATCTCTCTGCTAGGACCTTGGGATCCTATAGAAAGGACAGGTGGGATGGTATGGTGCTTCTCTTGGGGCTTTCACCCTCTTTCCCTGGCCAGGTCTGCCCCAGTGTCACAAAAAGGTACAGACCTGTATTCTGGAATACAGTTCCAATCCTGTAGGTTCTTGCCTCAGCAGAACCATGAACAATGTGAGAAATAAAGGGATGGAACTCTGGTGGGGGACTTCAACTGGGTTTTATTAAATTCTCATGACTTCCTTTAACCCAGGAGTCAGCCCGCCGAAGCCAACCAAACTCTTGGGTTTTCACCTTAAATATGGGGGTGGGGGAGTGGGGAGATTACAACTTGGAACCAATCCAGAATGGGAAGGGAGTGACCCCAAACATGAATGACAATTTAAAGGACAAATCAAGGGACAAAGGGGGAAGGGGGCCTTGGACCCCACCAACCACTTGATGTATTCACCAGAACTTTCTAGAGATCAGGGTGAGGCTTCAAAGTGACAGGCAGGACCCAGGTGTCACATAAACGATGATTGATTAATAACAATAACTGGGGTAAACCATAATGGGGTAAACCATGGGGTACATGGAACAAGCCATTATAAAACAAAGAACAAAAGCATGTAGAAACCTGGTAAACCCCAAAATGCACCACAACAGACAGGGATCTATATGGGGACAGGTTTTGGATTTCACATGCAGTTCTGACCACTCAGAAAACAGAAGGCGACTTTTGGTAATACCTATAAAGCTGAAGCTGGGTTGGAGACTCTTTCTCCCCCATTTGGCGAACAGGTAACACGTGGGCAGCTGAGGGGAGCCCGGCTTAGGCCCTGGCTGCCCTCAGGGTGGCCGAGGCTGGCCGGGGCTCCAGAGCTGCTGCCCCAGAGGAGGCCGGGCTGCAATCCAGCAGGGCTGGGACTCCAGAGCTGCTGCCCACAGAGGAGGCCGGGCTGCAGTCCGGCAGGGCCGGGACTCTGGGAGCTGCTGCCCCAGAGGAGGCCAGGCTGCAGTCCGGCAGGGTGTCCAGGACTCCAGAGCCGCTGCCCCAGAGGAAGCAGAGCTGCAGTCCGGCAGGGTGTCCAGGACTCCAGAGCCACTGCCCCAGAGGAGGCCGGGCTGCAGTCCAGCAGGGTGTCCAGGACTCCAGAGCCACTGCCCCAGAGGAAGCAGAGCTGCAGTCCGGCAGGGTGTCCGGGACTCCAGAGCCACTGTCCCAGAGGAAGCAGAGCTGCAGTCCGGCAGGGTGTCCAGGACTCCAGAGCCGCTGCCCCAGAGGAAGCAGAGCTGCAGTCTGGCAGGGCCGGGACTCCAGAGCCACTGTCCCAGAGGAAGCAGAGCTGCAGTCCGGCAGGGTGTCCAGGACTCCAGAGCCGCTGTCCCAGAGGAGGCCGGGCTGCAGTCCGGCAGGGTGTCCAGGACTCCAGAGCCGCTGCCCCAGAGGAGGCCGGGCTGCAGTCCAGCAGGGTGTCCAGGACTCCAGAGCCGCTGCCCCAGAGGAGGCCGGGCTGCAGTCCAGCAGGGTGTCCGGGACTCCAGAGCCGCTGCCCCAGAGGAAGCAGAGCTGCAGTCCGGCAGGGCCGGCCCCATGTCTGGGGCCGCAGCGGGGACCGGGGCTGGTCGTGGCAGGACCGTGCCCCTGGCTGCTGGCACTCCTGGCCCAGGGAGAGGATGGGATCTCTCCCTCCTCCATTCTACGCTGGGCCTTACAGAGAGCAGCTACCAGCGGCCGGCACCATCAAATCCAGGGCTGGAAGACAATGTATCCATCAGCCTCCTCCCCACCGGCATGGCTTTGGAACATTTGCGCTGCCCTCAGAGATGACCTGACCAGCACAGGCCTGAGCAGGCTTTAACTCCTGCCTGACGCACATTGAGACTTTAAACCCTAACCCTTCTCGGAGATGAGAGAAAAAGCCAAGCTGGAGACATGCAAAGGGACAATACAGAAATCTCAAAGTCAGTAAAGGAAAAGTGACATTTTTTTTAGGTGATAGAGATGACAAGTTGCCTTGGTTCTAGGCTGAAAAGCTCTTCTGGATTTTGGTAACAGAATAATGTTTTTAACCTTGGACAACATAAATTGGGGAGATGATTTGTGGATTTGAGCAAAGGTATCTGTGATGAACTGAGTAAATATTTTTGTGCTCCATGAGAGGTTGAACGGAGGGAGATGAGAGGAAGCCCTTTGCCAGTAAAGAATTGAAAAGACTATCTCTGTTCCCTGAGTTGAAAAAGATAATTTGTTTCTGAAGCAGCTCATTTTTAAAAGGTACCACCCCAATTTGTAAAATCTATGGCCCATAGGTAGTCACGGGAAAGGCTACGTGATATGAGGAATTTCCACAAATGCAGATTCTCTGTGTGGGCTGCTTTTGTGTGAAAGTTATCAAACCACAGGAGTGCTCTCTTTCAAAGACTGAATGAAAGACTGTTTTATAAGTGGTACTGACCTGGAGTTCTGAGTTTTGCCTCTTTACATTGTTTGTAGAAAATGAACAGTTTGTAGTGAGAGTTGGTTTTAGAAATTAATTTGTGTTAGGGTGTTTTTTTTTGGTTTTTGTTGTTGTTGGGTTTTTTTGTTGTTTGTTTGTTTGTTTTTTTGTCTTGTCTCTTTTTTTTCTCCTCTTAATGTATATTTATAAAATCTATCTGTTTTTGCTTCTAAAAAAGCCTGATTTTGCCTTTTTCTCCCAAAAATCCTATCTCCCTGTTAGCAAACAAATTCAGCAAATGTAAAACCTCCACATAAATGGACTCGGATAAGGAAACTGTGACTCGGATAAGGAAACCTAAACCTCAGCATATGCACACTGACGTAAATCTTCAATTATTATGCAAAATCAATAAATACTTTACTGCTGTCATGCAAGGTCATTGAGGCAAATATTGAGGAATTCCCCTGGATATAGCTTCCTTAGAGAATGAAAAAATGTGGCTCTCATAAAGTTGACCTTTGAGAAGAAATAAAAGGTGATAGGGAAGTGAACAGATAGTCTGATAAATTCCTTCCCTTTTCCCTATTAAAAGAGAAAATGAGCCAAAGATTTTATTATCTTTGGAAATCAGTGTGTAACTGAGCATAGGAGTTGTGTGAGATCTGCTGATTCTCACTTGGAAGTGGCTCTCATCAAAGACAGAGTAGGACTTTGAATACTGAATGTGGTCTTTTCTTCAGAGATAGAAACTGGATAAGAGCAGTTGCTAACTAAAGGTATCAGAATCAGGGAGTATATCTTGTGGGAGATGAAACGGGCCCTTTCATTACTCATCCGCAGAGATGCATTACCATAGTCAGTGAAAGTACCAAAACTCCTCCTGTACTATCATATTCTTGTAAATGCTCAGAAGCAGAATAACTGAAATTGTTCCTTGCTGTCTGATTTCTGGTATTGCAGAACTTGAATGCTTTTGTATGTAATGAAAGTATATTGAATCTTTGATAAGTATATTTAATTTCTGTTAAGTGACAGCTTAATGTGCAACAGAGGAAGATGAAACATTTCTCAAGTTTAAAAATTAATTGCATCAGGTATAATTAATATTATGGTAAGAAAAAAGATTGTAATAATTGCCCATATAATTTTGGTTTCCTTGTACCACTCTAAAGGCAATTTCACCTAAATTCAATAAAATAGGCAGCAATAAGCAGAAAGTTTAGACAGGATTCATGGCATTAGCTCTATCTTTACAATGTTTGTCCTTAGGAGAGGTACCAAATTAATTATTGCCTGAAAGTACACTGCTCAGAGACCAGTAACAACTTGAGTGTGTAAACATGGGCTTCTGTCCAAATAACATGGATTGCACTTAAATATTCTTATGGCCCCTTTTTTCTCTTTAGAAAAATAACTGGGACTAGAATAGAGCAGTTCAGTTGGAAGTGACCTACACCAACTCTCTAGGCCAACAGCCAATATGCTGGTGGAGAGTGCCAGTACCATTTTGTGATGGAGGGCGGAGTCACATAGCAAATAAAGGCCAAGAAAAAACAGGGATGAATGTCAAACAAAATTTAATTAAACTGTGTAACTGCAGGCTCAGATAAACGGTAACACTAGGAAAGTGTTGTGAGTACTCCCATAAGATGATATTATAAATACAACAGTTTGAAAAAGGCTCTCAGTTGTTGTCTAGCCACAGTAAAGTCTTAGTGGGTTCAAGCAGATTAAGTGGGAAGATCATAGCAGAAGGTATCAGTAAATTAGGCTGTGAGAAGACACAAAGGTTGTATAATGGAGGAAAGGATAGTCAGCAGTAGAGGCGGCTGAACTGCTGAGACCCCGCAGCTCACACTTTGTTTGAGCTGGTTGCTCACAGCACAGGGGGCTCAGGGCTGTGCTGCTTCCAGAGGCAGTGTGGTCAGTCTCCATGCAGCTCTCAAAGGCTGGCTCTAGCCACAGACTTTGTAACATGGACTTTATCCTCTGTGGCTCTTCTGGTGGCGATGATTCATGATTTACTTCAAAAAGAGAGGGCTGCGAGATGACAAATTTAGGCTGCAGATCCTGTGTGCAAATTAATTCTCTCTCTATGCAGTCTTTCCAATTTCTCAAAGCTCATCTAAGGAGGCTGCAGGGCAAAAAGAAGCAAAAAGAACACTGTTCATACCCCAGAGCTCAGTGTATGAAACGTGTTTAATCTCGTAAACAAGGTAAAGCTCGTAAAGCGCCCTGAAGATGCTCGGAATGTCTGCATTATTTCCCTAGCTTATTTTCTTATTTATTTAAGATATCAATACAACTGCATTTGGAATATAGCCTGCCTGTCTCCTACAGAAACCTTTCTTGCTCACATGGAATCAGTTAGGCATAGTGTGTATTAAACACTTTGTGGTGCCAGACATGAGGCAGTGTAAGGCAAAGAATTTCTCTTCTTCAGAAAAGAAATGTTCTCTTGCCTAAAGTGAAAATGAAACGGAACCTCCAAAGGCATTTTCTGTTCCTCACGTACCTATCAAAGGGTATAACAGTATTGAATTATTTAGGTAACTTTCCCTATTAGACTGTGTTCTTCTATGAATCATTTCAAGTGGCTCGGGCCCTAGTCTTAGCATATTCTAAAGGCTGTGAGAATTGCCCAGAGGAAAGATTTTAGGTGAGTTAAAAATTTATAGCCAAAAAAGTTTTATGAACCTCAAATTGCATTTTTATGAAATAATCTTTTTAGTCTTGATTGATATGCTGGTTTTGGCTAGGGTAGAGATAACTTTCTTCGCAGTGCAATGTATGGGACTGTGTTTTGGATTTCTGCTGAACACAGGGTTGATAACACAGAGATGTTTTTATTATTGCTGAGCAGAGCTTACACAGAGCCAAGGCCTTTTCTGCTTTTCACACTCCACTCTGGCAGGGAAGTTGGAGGTAAATGGGAGGCTGGGAGAAGACACAGCCAGGACAGGTGATCTAAACTGACCAAACGAATATTCCAGATGGTGTGACATCATGCTCAGCATATGAAGTGAGGCAAGGAAGAAGTAGGTAAGGGGGGATATTTAGAGTGATGGGATTTGCCTTTGTATTCCCAAATCACCATTACACATGATGGGTCCTGCTGTACTGGAGATGTTTGAGCACCTGCCTGCCCATGGGAAGTGGTGAATTAATTTCTCATTTTGCTTTGCTTGTGTGCACAGCTTTTGTTTTTGTTATACTGTCTTTATCTCAACTCATGAGGTTTACAGCTTTTACCTTCCCAAGTCACTTCCTGATCCTGCTGACTGGGGGAGTGCGAAAGCAGCTGCCTGGGGGTTGGTTGCTGGCTGAGGTGAAACCACAACACATAACTTAAAAAAAAAACAAAACAACCCTCCCTGCCCCCTCTCACTCCACTAAAATGCCAGGCTAGACAACTAAAGGAAGTTTAACTCAAGAATGAAATTGGTCCTTTTTTTTTTACCGTGTGCTCCAAGAGCTTCTTGAAGATTTGCCACTTATTCCCGCTCTGATACTGAAAGTTTTGTCTGAAGACCCGATGATACCTTGATCATGTGTAAAGAGCAGATCTCTATTCATGAAGCTTAATTAATGCAATAATTCACATAAGTATGTCAACAAAACCACAAAAAATAAAAAGGAGATGTATTACCAGCTTTCAAATTGCTAACTGTGAATATTGTCAAACACTGTGTTGGCAAAGCATTATGCCAATTGGATATCTAAATTTGGCTCTTACTAAAACATGTCTCTGATAGTAGTCTCAGCTATGTCCAGCAGAAAAACCTTTTTAGGTTTTCTCACCAATCTTAGTGACATTAACAGACATAGGAAGCAATAAGGGAATATTCTAAATATATCTTTGGAAAGTGATATATTGCAACATGCAATTGGAATTGAGTACTTATCAATGTTCTGAAGCTCCTCAAACCTTCTTTAAAAGAAGAGTGATTCATGAAGTGTGATAATCTGAAGAATAAAGAAATGCTGATAAAAATCTCAAAGTTGGATGAAATGTTGATATATTATTTGATTTATCCTGCTTTCTGAAGCATTATTCCTAATACCTGGGGTATAGCTGTATTGCCTCCTCTTAAAAAGCCCCTCTGATAATGGTTACGCAGATGGCCTGCTACAGTGCTCTTGTAAAGTTTTAATACTTAATCTAAATCTCATATACTGCAAGTTATTACTTCCTGTTCTAATCCCTTTGAGTACTAAAAACATTCTCTTTGCAAAACATTTTGCATATTTTGAAGCATCTTCTTTGCCAAGGCTAAAAGACTAATTTTCCCACTTTTTTTCCCAAGTTCCATCTAGGTTTTTGACTCACTGCTCTCCACTAGACTTTATGCATGTAATTTGCCTCTTTCCAAAGTATGGACCTGGATTTTGAAGTGTGGCAGCTGTGGCCTTACAATCCTGAGTAGTGAAGAGATTACCTCCTGTATGCCTCGCATGCCACAATGGCACTTGCTTTTATCTAAAAAAGAATGACATTCCTGGTTTATCATTTTTAATCTACTGTAATCCCCCATGTGCTAGTACACAGCCAGTTATTCTTCATCCTTCTTTGGCTTCTTGATCCATCCTGTTATTGACCTATCCTAGATCATAGATTAGCTCTATAAAATGTAGCACACTGTGGTAAATTCTTGGGTGGTTTGGGGTTTCATTTTCCCCATCTATCTGAATCATTGTAATGATAAAATAAGTGAAGAACTGTAGTAGACTGTCTTTGAATATCAGAGGTCATTTTATTTAAGCTTTCCTGGATCGATTACAGTAAAGTGGATCCTGAAAGATCCACTTTAGGGATCTTTCAGGATATAGAGAAAGATATAGAGAAAGAAGTAGTAGAGAAATGGGCTTGCATCTCCTCCAGTACTGTTTTTGTTATCATAGAAAAATTTTTTTCAATAGTTTCCTTTGTGTTAACAAGGTCAGCAGGAGACTGACTAAAGACAGTTGTCAGTAGTGAGATGTGGGAAATGTCGTCATTTCTTTGTTTTAAGCTGTGTTGATAAATTATAATTCCATTCAGAAAACTAGGTTATCTCCTTCAGTGAAATGTACCTATGAATTCTGAATTCAATACAGAATATAATGGTATCTTCTGATTAGTATGCTGGGGGAAAGAGGGAAATGCAAACAGAGAGCTGCAGATTTTGTCATATGTTGAAAATATGTTGGTATTCCTTTTTATGAAAACCAGAATTACATTATTTATTTGTTCATCAGGAGCCGTATTTCTAGAAAGTATATCTCAAAAGTGTATCTCTTGCTGTACCTGTGACTGATGCAAGTGCATTATAGATGCATTTATCAGTGGAGAGGAACAAATGGTCTGTACTAAAAGCCAGATGCTGTTGTGCAGCTATTTGGTTTGGGGGATTTTGGTGGCTTTTTTTGTGGGGGGAGGAGGAGATAGGAAAAAAATACTACTGTAGCTTTTAATGTCAAATTCTGTATTCTTACTGTGAACAATCTAAATGGGGACAGATGTAAGCACAAGTAACTAAGCTTAACTAACAGCATGAGGTTAATTTTTAGATGGGTTGTTGCTAGTATTTAGTATTTTAAAAAATTTGTAATGTTTCATAATACCTGAAATACCTGTCCATAAGCTTGGATGGCCTTTTCTTCAAATACATCATTTTGCCTAAAAAGCAATAGTAACTTTTGCTAAATCTTTCCCTTATTTAAAAATTTGTAAAGTCCTTCAAAAGGGAAGTTAAGTAGCTCTTGCAGGTAAAGAGAGAGCTGTAGAAAAGGGCAAATGTGTGGCGTGAATCAAGGCAGCAATTCAGTCCTGATCTCAGGAACCATGTGGGAAGGATTCGTTGGAGAAGTTCATGGAGGACTGTCTCCTGGAGGAAGGACCCCACACTGGAGCAGGGGAAGAGTGTGAGGAGTTCTCCTTCTGAGGAGGAAGGAGTAGCAGAGATGACATGTGATAAACTGACTGCAGTTCCCCAGCTCTCATGCCCCTGTGCTACTGGGGGGAGGAGGTGGAGAATATGTAAGTAAAGTTGAGCCCAAGAAGAGGGGATTTTCATTATCCTACTCTCATTTGATTGGTAATAAATCAAAATAATTTTCCCCGCATCGAGTCTGTTTTGCCCATGAGAGTAATTTGTGTGATCTCTCCCTGCCTGTATGTGAACCCATGAGCCTTTACTTTTGTCTCCCCTGCCCAGCTGAGTGCAGTGATAGAGTGACTGTAGCCAGCACCTGCCATTTAGCCAAGGTCAACTCGCCACACTGAGTTTGTTAATCTGCATTATACATTAACTGTTCCAAAATTTAAAAGATAATTTGCACCAGAAAGTGTGATATTTTTGCAAGGAATTAGGATGAATGGGGCAAGAAATATATGCCAGAAACTACCGAAGCAAAGTAGGGGGCAAATCAGTGTATCTTCATGCATGTTTTGCTACGGGCACTTCACCACTAGTGGCAGTCGACTAAGGCTGTATGTGTGCAAGGTTTTTCTCCTTCAAAAATAGAATAGGAATAGAAATACAGGACAGGAATATAGCAGCTGTACAGCACTTATAGAAATACACCTGGATTAAGTCTAGATTTCTTTTGTAGCTGAAGATACGAATTTGGTTAGGATAAATATGAAATAAAATTGTGAGACTTCTGTGAGGTTTAAGCTCCCACTAGTAAATTAGCATTTCACACTGTCTGCTCGCTACAGTTTCATCAAAAGACAAAATTATTTCAGTTTCTCAGGAACCAAGTGAAATATATTACTTGTATTTACCTTGAAATAGCTGTTAATAACACAATGGCTATTGCCCAGCATGCAGCTGTCTGTTCCCAGACTTTTTGTAAGCACTCGTACCTTGAGAGTTCAGAAAAATAATTTTCTATCACCTTATTAGAAATCACTATTTCCCCCGTATAATTAGTACAAAACTTAGATTTCTACCATCTAAAATAATAGCAAATGCTTTAAAGAATGAGGAGTTGTATTGCCACCTGGTGGGAGTCTTGTGTCTAACACGTACTAATTGCAGACAAGATTGGGAAGCTGTTGAAATACCTTAAGCTGACCAACACCATCCTGCAAGAATACACTCTAACTACATCTGGCGTCATAAGAATAATTAGATGATTGCATTTGCTAAGAAAAAGAGCATTTTTAAAGAACTGCAATCTGTCTTTACACTCCTTTTAATGTCAGGTAAAGACACTGTTAAGCTACTAAATATCAGTTCTTTTGATGTTAATTAACACAACTGGAGTACTGGCATGTATAAATAAAATCTGAACAAGGTTTTAAATGTGAAATATAGTAGAAAAATATAATTTTCATATTATATATGAAATATGAATTTTAAATTGACTGAATCCTTTCTCTTTATTATTTTATGTTATTGACAATGAATAATGTGAAGTTTGCAGAAAATAATTCTGAAATTCTCCATTTAATAATTCCTTGATACAACAGAAGGAGGGGATGCCATCCAGAGGAACCTAGGCAAGCTTGAGAAGTGGGTACAGGAGAATATCATAAATTCAAGAATCCAAGTGCAAGGTGCTGCACTGAGGTCAGGGCAATCCTTGCCATGAGTCAAGACAGGGAGAAGAATTCGTTGAAGGAAGACTGTCAGAGAAGGACTTGAGGATTCTTGTCGACCAAAACCTGGATGTGCCACAGCAGTGTGCGTTTGCAGCCCAGAAGGCCAAGCCTGTCCTGGGCTGCATCAAAAGAGGCAAAGCCAGCAGGCTGAGGGAGGTGATTTCTCCCCTATGTACTCTGCCCTTGAGACACTCCACCTGGAGTGTCGTGTCCAGTTCTGCAACCTCCAAAACAAGAAGGGTGTGGACCTGTTAGAGCAGGTCCAGAGCAAGCCACAGAGAAGGCTGGAGCACCTCTAGTGCAGACAGGCTGAGAGTTGGAGTTGTTCTGAGAGGAGAAGGCTCAGAGTAGACCTTGCACCACTTTCCAGTATCCAAAAGGAACTTAAGGAAAAAAAAACATGGAGAGAATTTTTTTATACAGGCCAGTAGTGATCAGAAAAGGGGAGTGGCAACCTAACTGGCTGAGAGGAGCAGCTGTGTAGTCCAGGTGGCTTATGCAGGAGACTTCAACCTGACACTGTGGGAAGCAGGATACTGAAAAGGAGGTATCTAGTTAGGTTATGGTGAGAAGAGCATAACCATGGGAGCTGGTATGCTCATAGCATCATTCCATAATCGGCCATGTTTCTAGTTCTGATTCTCAGTTGGTTCAAGACCCATTATATATAAGGTCATGTACCTGTTTTGTGTTCAGGATACCCCTACTCTCAGATACCCCTATATAATGTTAAGTTCACCACATTCCTTTTTCTTTGCCCCTCAGATCGTGAAGTTTCTGTGTTTGTTATTTTCACTATTAAAGTACTTTATTTTCCAGGCAACTACCAGACCCCTTATTTTCATCACACTCCCCCAGCTAGACCAGACCTAGAGTGAGCTGGAGCTGCGATAAAGGGGGAACTGTTTTAAACTGAAAGAGGGCAGGTAGATATTAGGCAGAAATTCTTTACTCAGAGGTTGGCAAGGCACTAGAAGAGGTTGCCGATCCAGCCTGGCCTTGAACATTTCCAGGGATGGGGCTTTGGGCAACCTGGTCTAATGGGTGGCATCCCTGCCATTGCAGGCACATTGGAATTAATGATCTCTTATGTCCCTTCTGAGACATTAAAGGCAGTCTAGAGGTTTTATGAGTGTGCAAAGAGAATTCACCTTACCTGAACATGGAATGTTAGGAAATTATTACCATAGCAAGTCCTGCTTTCTGACTAAAATCCCAAAGCCACAATATGACCCAATTTGATCTGATATGACTAATAGCATATATTTCCTGTCAGAAATTAAATTTTCAGTGTGACAGTTTTGCACATTTTTGAAACCTTAATTGAATTCTGCATAATTTCTAGTACAGAATTATTTTACACTAAACATGCCTAAAACTGAGATGTAACAAGGCAGGTTTTCAGTCAGCAATTCATATGTAATGTTTTGTGGTTGGAGAACATGCCCATGTTTGCTGCTATGTAGCAGGTGGAATCCTAGGAGGGACAGAAAGTAGTTTATAGGCAAAAAACCTTACAGGGTCTTTTGCAAAGTATTGACAGTTCATATTCCATGTGAACTTGTCTGAAAAAGGAATGGTCATCTCTATTTTTCCAAAGTTAGCCCAAGACTACTTTCTTCTGAAGTGTATGAATATGCTTACAGCTTTATTTCTTAATAGTCAATGATTGAATTAACTAATTCTAAATTCTCTTTAACTACCAAATTGCAATTTAACACTGCCAGCCATATTAATATGTAATATTTCCTAATATATTACTTTCTATAATTATATCCTCTACTTTTTTCTCCTGCAGTTTTGGAGAAACCAAACAGAAAAATCTTTGCATTAGAGCTTTTTCCCTGCCCTTAATTAATGCGAATTATTCTGCAGAAGAGAGTAGGGAAATGGTCACTTCAATTTACTTGGCTGAAGAAAACATATGTAATATATTTAATATATTAACTACTGAAGTTAATTCATAGCTATAGTGGGGTCAGGGTTTAAAGAAACTGTACATTTTACAGCAGTTCTTACAGAAATTGTTGCATCACTGCCTTCTGATTTGTATCTTTCATAAAAAGTGCAAGGCTTCAGAAAGTAAAAGCAACCTCTTGCACTTGGGAATGCTGAAAATTACCTGAAGATGTTACCAAGTGTATCAAACTATTCATGGAGTTTTTGATAAACAAAAATCTGACCAAAATGGCACAGGAATCTTTAAATCTTTAAATTCTTTATTTGGTATGGCTGAAAGAATGTTTTGGGGTTCATGGTTTCCTGTTCAGATTTTGCATGCTTAGTGGAGTGTGTCATACAGTGAAACAGATGGCACACACGTGTCCGCTCATCCTGGTAACAGTATGAACACATATGAAGTTCTTCTGCTTTGTCTCCTCCAGTCACACTAGAGGTCACTGTGAGCAAAAGATTAAGCTTGAAAAGGCAAGAACAGTGATGGATCAATTTACAGGCCGAAATTTGTGGCATACATTCCAATTTGAAAAGCTGAAACAAACCCATCCATGTTAAATATGGTATTTGAGGGAGGCCATGGTAATTAATGTCACCTAATTTACTGACAAACTACTTAAAAACTGTTGAAGAAGTTATTCCTATCAAGAAATTCTTAGCGCTTGAATATGTCCAGGTCAATTTTAGCCCAAATTTAATCTCTGGCAATACCAAACTGATTCAAAATAAGAGTTACAAACTTTGTTGATAGCTGTTGCTGTTTTTTTCACATATAAAATTTAAGGTACTATTATTTCCCCCTAGGAAAACTGCCCTGCTTTCTCTAGACTGTAGCAGAACAGTACCACTTTGATTCAGGTGCTACTTCCAGAGCTGAGCAAGCTAAGTCCCATTTGTATTGTGGATTAGGAATGAAATCAGTAGTTGTCTCAGAGTGAGGATGTGAATAGAACAAATCTAGAACATTCAAGGAACTGGAAGAGGAGTGCACTCCCCTATATCTGTTCCAGGGAATGCATCCAACCCAGGGCTTACCTTCCAATAGCTGCTGAGTCAGACTTTCACAGTCTCACCTCTGCATATGGTTGGACATGTGCCCAGTTTTACAAACTGTTCCTCTTTCACAGTGCATGCCCATGATTAGAAAAGATGGCTGAGCAGTCAGTCCAAAACTGAATGTCTGGTGCCACTTAAGTCACTTACGGCTTCCTTTAGTGTAGGTATTCATATGAAAAGGAAAATAACAACCCTTTCCTCATGGCTGAGAGAGCTAATGGGAGAATGAGAGTGATGCTTTTCCAAATTAAGCAGTGATGATGAACATTATTTTTGTGCTGCCACCCTGAGTATTTGGCACAAGGACAGTGGAATAAAGAGCGATTAATAAGAGCAGTGGACAGGGAATGATGCTCACATTACCCTACATACTTTACTGCATGAAAACAGTACTTACGTGGAAGCTACTCCAATCCTGAGTAACAGAGACAAATTTTTTATACAGATCTGGGAAGAAGAGTCTTCATCAACATCTTCACAAAACTCCTCAATTCCTATGTTTACCTGCATTTTGTGCCTGCTTCTAAAGAAGGTTTTCCTTCTGTTTCCTCCCACCCTCACCTTTTATTAATTCTTTCTACTGTATGTCTATCCAAATGGCACTAACATCTTAGCTGTTCACATCAAATTGTTGATTCTCTGGATTCTGTCTCAGTATGCTTAAAGTATTGTGCTCATTCTGACAGAAAATACCTCCCACTTAAAATTACACCTGCTTAAAAAAAATAAAACTAAAAATAAATCTGGTTTTGGGGTCCTTAGTCTAATGAAGCCCAGATGCTCATGAGGGATGCTACAGCTTTTATTGCACTAATAATAGGGTGATGTAATGCTTCCATCAATTAAATTATATTGTTAAAATGTGCGTAACAGAGTAAACAACAAAACCTATTATTTTGAAATAACAGCTCTTGTCTTATTGGTAAGGTGTGGCAAGAAAAAAAGAGATTATTTTTGAGACAGGTTTTAGGACAGTTTACTTGGCATCACTCAGACATTTTCATTTCCATAATGTACTTCCTTTCATAACCACTGAAGATGCACTCTGCATTTTTCTATGAATTTTTCAGGTCTTCTTACTCTTACAAGAGCACTGCTGACAAGTTTTTTGCTAAGATTAATGTATTCCAAAACCATCCAGAGTAACTATGCTAAATCTGTTTCTGAGTATACCATGGACTAAAGAAATTCATATTCAGAGGTGTTGTGAAAAACATGAAGCTGAAGGCTATTCATTGGAATGAATCACACTTCATGCAGGTCTGTTTTCCTGGATGATCGTTGCTTTCTCTCTTCCTTTTAGCAAGTGTTATTAGTTTTACCTCTGGACTGATGAGAAACTACTTGTATGCCAGCAATGCTGTAGGAGTGATCTCATTTCAGTAATAGAGGTAAAACAGTTCAAGTTGAAGGATTTAATAATAAAATGCATTTAAATGTTGCTTAGCATAATCTTTTGCTGTTACAAATTAATTTTCTAGAAGACAGACTTAAACATTTCAATACTAAACATATGCCTAGATACAAAAATACAAACTTCACAACAGGATGTGAAAATGTCAGTTTATATTACGTGCAGTTTAATAGAGGCAACATATGAGTGAGTTGCTCAGATTATTAGATATCCCAAGTACATTTCTAGAACCCATTGATGATTATATGGAAAAGCTGTTAATTTCGGCCTGTATCTCAGTACTGCACCTCAGGTGTTCAGACAGTCATTTCTATTACATTTCATCATCTCAAGTAAAAAATGTTTACAGCAATCAGCTAAAGTCCAACATCATTCTGTAAACCCTCAAAATATTTAAAGATTAAGTATTAAAAGGATTAAAAGGATTATTGATTCTCTAAAACAGAAAGTATGGCTTTTTTATTTTGTTCTTGTTGCAACAAGGGGTTTGTCTTTTTTTTTTAATCTGGGCTGACAGCAACCTCATGCAGTTAAACAAGTGTCTATTTCTGGACTCCCTCATCCGAGGAGTATGGAGGCACTGGAGTCAGTCCAACAAAGGCCACTAAGATGATGAACGGGCTGGAACATCTCTCCTATGAGGAAAAGCAAAAAGAGCTGGGCCTGTTGTCAGAGACTTGGTTAATGGCTCAAACATTGTTATGAAGGAGTTTTTCCCATTATGGGAACGCTGTCTAAAGAAGCTGTGACCACTGAAGCCTGTCCCACTGTGAATATGCCTCCTGAGTGTCACATTCGACTGTGGGTTAAGCCGCCTAAGGGAACTTAAGGTGACAATATTGCTCAGTCATCTCACATCTAAGGAAAAGCCAACAAAGCCGAGGGAGAAGAATGCATCCACAAGATAGCCAAACCCTGCAGCTGTCCTGAAAATCATCCCTGGCTGGGTTTGGGTTGGGGAGGCCATAGCCCACAGGCTCATCTGCTGAGGCCAGGTTTGTGCAGACTGCCCCCCAGCCAAAGGGGGAGGAGTTTTGACCTCTGGTCAGAGACACTGAACACCCATCCTCCCTCACACAAACTGGCTCAGCTGTAAAAACCTCACTCTGGGAAGGCCACATGCATGGGACATTCATATGAGAGGCAGCTGAAGGTGTGTCAGAATTCATCAGACCCCCCCAAAGTGCTCCCCAACCTGATTCCTGAGGCCTTGCAGCAGAGCACTGCATGTGATGCAAAGGGATACAACAGATCCAGAGTCTGCTGTGAGACTGTGTCAAAATTGCCCTGTCAGGAGAGATACCTGAGCATTCCCACCTGGCACAAATGTATATCAATCCATTGAACCCTGTTTTCAGGGACCCTAACCACCAAGAAAATCAGATGGAGAGGATCAACAGGACACCACTGGGATCCACAGTGTGTGATGTGGATCACAGATGGGTGATATTTTCTACTTAATCTCTGTCATTATCTTTCTCTCCCCCCACCTCTTGTTTATATTTCTTTTTTTCTCTTTTCTGTCTCATTTACTGTTAAATAAAGTCCATACAGCTGACTTTGGCATATGGTCACATTTGCACCTTAATTTGGGCAGAGACATCTCATTCTAGAAAGTTTAAGGACCCAATCATAACACCTGCTTAGCCTGGAGAAGACTCAGAAGGATCTATCAATATTCATAAAGATCTGAATGGAGAATACAGGCAGAATGGAGCCAGGATCTTTCCAGTGATGTCCAGTTAGTCACAAGACCAGAGGCAGTGGACACAAACTGGAACACAGGAGGTTTGCTCTGAACATTGAGAAGTGCTTTTGTTGAGAAGTGTGACCGAGCACTGGCACAGGTTGCCCAAGAAGGTGATGGAGCCTCCATCCTTAGAGATACTCTTAAAGCCACCTGGGCAACCAGTCCTAGGTGGCCTGGCATGAGTAGGAGGGAAAAGCAGCTGACCTCAGGATGTCCCTTCAACCTCAACCATCCTACTGATGCCATGAGTCATAACTGAAATTTAAATAGCTGCCACGCCATGTTATTACAGTACTTCCATGTTTCTTCTCTGTAGCTGTAACAATTTGCAACTGTGATAATGCCAGATGGGAACTCATAATTTGTGATAAACTAAAGCCAAAAAATCAGTGGAATTGAAAAAATCAGTGGAATCAGTGGAATTGATGGAAGTTGTCATCATGTCCAAGTTTGATTTACCCTCACTGTTATCAGTATTTATGTAACATATGTGAGTATATAAGGTCTGCGTGACAATTCATTTATTGCAAAGGTTTAGTTCGCCTTAACTAAGGACCTGATCAAATTCAGCAATGGCACTAATGTGCATCTTCAGTGTAG
This sequence comes from Sylvia atricapilla, assembly GCF_009819655.1. Taxonomy (NCBI): domain Eukaryota; kingdom Metazoa; phylum Chordata; class Aves; order Passeriformes; family Sylviidae; genus Sylvia; species Sylvia atricapilla. The sequence continues at coordinate 20,036,057 of NC_089143.1, read as the reverse complement.
AATCAGACATAAGCAACCAAAGAATATTTTACATCAAGCCGTGCTGTTACGAGGGTTAGTAGCCAATGTGGCAATTTTACCCTTGAAACTGAGCTCCCCTGGAATGGTTTCTGCCATGTGTGACTCTGCCAGTGCTGGAGAGCAGCAGAGGAGGATTTATTTTACACTTCCTTTTTAGTTACTTTTCCAGCTACCACCCTCATTTCCACCTGTTCCTAAGCATGTTACATCCGTTAAACACACCCACTAAATATCAAATCAATTGTATAAAGTATCTTGAAGGAAATGTGAAGAGCAGGGGGAGCAGATTGCAGAACTTTGTCATATCAGAGTTAAGTCATACTGTCAGTCTAAGGAAACAACAGGTAACAACACATGGCTGGCATTTCATGTTCTTGATGAAACCACATTACACTCAGACTACAAGTGATCTTAAATGTGGGGTTTTTTCAAATTTAAGTTTATTTTGAAGTAAACACAAGCTTAGCCGTGTTTGTTTTAACTTCTTTTGTGGGGGGAAAAAAAAAGTGTTAAGCCTTCCAAGGCAAGGAAATGACATGGGGAGCCACATTTTTGTGTGGGGATTAACAAAACTCAACAGGTATTGACCAAGAAGATTTAACTGACATTTAAAAAAAATGAAAGCTCCCCACGATCTCTTGCAAATTTGGAACTTGTGAAAATCAACAAAGTAACTTATATGAATGGCTGAAGTTTAAATTTAAACTCCTACTTTGAATTTGTAGCTTGATTATTTTATTGGGGCTTTAATTAGAACTCATTCAAAGTACCATATAGGGACCTTGACACACTTAAAGAGCTCGAAAATATTTTTCTTCTAGAAAGTACTAAGTTAACCATCAAAACAACAGCAACACTTATACATAAGTTTACAGTTCGCTTCCTGCCCAGAAGCCTTCCACACATGTGGCAGAAATGCCAGTAGACGTAGTAGCAGTAACTTAAGAGGCCATTTAGAAAAAATCAGTTCCTGGGTTACCGCCCTTTTCCCCATTCCCTTCGCTCCTGCAGCGGGATTCCCCGCGCCGGGGGCAGGTTCGGGGCAGCGCCGGGGACGGCTCCCACAGCCGCGGCCGCCGCCGCAGCGCTGGACGGGCCCGTACCCGCACCCCGGGCCCGCCGCACCCGGCACCGCCATTTTGCAGCCGCCCAAGCCCGGCCCGGCCCGACACCCCCTCGCCCCCACGGGTGGGCGGCCATTCCCCGCCCGCTGCCACTGCCGGCCGCGGCCGCATACAGCGCCGGCTCCCCGGTACGGCTGCCGTGCTACCGCCCGGCCTCGGCCCCGCCGGCCCTCCGCCCCGCCGGCCCTCCGCCACCGCCGCCCGCCCCGCCCGGGCCCGGCGGGGCCTCGCCGAGCCGTCCCCAGGGCGGAGGGCGGTGAATGGCAGCCGAAAGGGGAGGAGGCCGAGGCCGATGGGCGGGCCAGCGCCGCCCTCCAGGGCTGTGGGCTGCCCGCGGAGCCCCACTCGGCGTTCGGCCGCCTCCGGAGCCGTGAGGAGGTTCGTCAATCGGGGGTGTGCGGCGCTGGCTTCGCCCGGCCGGGCTCGGTGAGCGTCTGGGGCGGGACCCGGCGCAGGACGGCCCGAGCTGCCGGGCCCCCCCGCGCCCCCGCTGGGGCTCCCTGGCCTTCCGGAGAGGCAGGGCCGCCCGGGCACTCTCGGACCTCGTGGGGAGCGAGGCCGAGCGAACTCCGGGGCTCCCGACTGGGAGCGGCTGGCGGCGGCGGGTGCGGAGACACCGCCGGCAGCGCAGAGCCAGCGGCGCGGCTGCGGAGTCACGGCCGCTGGCTTGTGAACAGCCCGGAGGAAAAGTTGGTGGCGCCCTTTGTAGGACGAGCGCAGAGTGGCTTTTGGGACGGGAATGTTTTTGCGAGGTGAGCTGCTGCTCACGGCGGTGCTGGAGAGGCGCCGGGGCTGCCCGTTCTGGAAGGAGCCGGACCCGTCCGTGCCGCGCATCCCGCGGGCGCGGCCTGGCTGCGCTCGCCGTCCCTCTTACAAAGCGCTAAGGTCAAGTTAAAACTGGAGGCACAGTAACTTTTGTGATTGTATAATGGTTAAAAATACTCACGCTGGTTTACCGGGAAGGTATTTTAATCTCTGTGTTTTCCGAGGACTGTTTGAAGGTTGAACTAAACTGTTGGTTTATTTATAACTTGATTTAGAAACATAATACAGAAACGCATTTACTTATATCAGTAAAATATTTTCTGGTTTAGAGAAGCTTAATTTTGGCGGCCAGGTTGTCAAATTACAAGTAATATGTTTGGCTGTGGTGACATTGCTGGTACTCTTAGTGCTCTGTCGTGATTTTAGCGTCCTTTGAGTGGAAAAAGTTGTTGGTTAACTGTTTTCTTGTGGTTTTGACTGTACTACTTTCATCTTTACAAATACATCTTCAGATCGGTATTGTGAATTAATTCTGTATTTATACAGAATTTAAAAATATTGTTCATTGCCAAGAATATTCTACAATGCTCCTTGCAAATTGCTTAACTTTAGGGAAGTTGTTCTTAAGCAGCAAGAGTTACTATGTGTTATGCTGTGGTAGTATATGGATACCTTGCTACTTACGTCTTGTGGAAGCTAAACTTTAAGTAGCCATTTTTATGCAAGTTTACTTGCTTATTGAGGGAACTTTTTACTACAGAGCAGAGATCCTCTCTTGGTTTTGACAGGACTTATAGTTAAAAGGCTCGCTCATGTAAGGCCTTTGCCTCCCTGCCATGTATGAATAATTTATTTGGTTTTTTTTTTTTTTTTTTAAATGGGACATAAAGGTATTTAAAGTAAGTTTATTTTGAATCGTGGGTATTTAAGTTGGTAATGTCTAAACACAGCATCCTTGGTGATGTTCCTCCTCTGATTTCCCAGGCAGAGTTCTGCATCTCCTCCTCTTTGGCCTTCTTATCATTATTGTCTTTCTCTGTCTCCTGATTAGGCGATGATAGTTAACCAGGCCTTTGTTATGAAATAAATTTTTTTACTATAGAGTTGTCCATAGAAAGTTAGGGGCTACTCTTTATTTCTAGCATGTATAAGTAGAACATTAAATTCAAAGAAGAAATTTATATGCTGCATTGACAGGATTGATTATTAGTTTTAGCATTTGTTTACACTTGAAACCCAGTTATTATTAGTTAGGAAAAAAAAAGCAGTCACTGTTCTGGCACAATGCTCTATATATGGTCAGACTCAGCTATAGGTGCTCATGTTTGGAATTACAGTGTATAAATCTTGAAGATGCTGTCAGCCTTCTTGCTGTTTTCTAGGCTTTTTGTTTACTTAATTATACAAATACATTCAGATTTCAAATTTTTATTCAGTTTTGCATTGTAACCATGCTTTCTGATAATGAATCATTATTTTCTTCTTTGGCAGCTAAAATGAATTCAGATCCTGATCCCACCTCAAGTCCCTCTCAACCCCAGCAGCATCTTGGAAGGTCCCAGCTAAATGCTGCTCCTGTGGACCATGGTGAGAACAGTCAGAGACCTGGAACATCTTCAGCAGATTCTGCAACTTCTTCAGTTCCTGGCTACTCCCGTAGCAGGGAGAAAACAGAAAAAAAGGGTAAGTATGAACAGAATTCTTAAGCAAAATCAGCTTACATTAAAAATTGGGAGATTATTGTGTGTATATGTATTCTAAACTCTGTTTAAAGACACTGTAAAGTAGGAAAATAAATTTCTCCAATTTCTCTTAACCTGTTGTTGTGGAAGAGTCTTTTCTACTTCAGCTTCCTTTGTGCCTATTTTCGAGTTTTGCTATCTAATGTTTCAAGTTTGTACAAAGCAATAGGAAAGAACTTTATTTGAAAAATTGGCAGGGAGTTTAATTAAATTTAGCATAATAATGTTTCCATTTAATTTCTTTATTTGGCTAGAACACATGTGATAACTATAGCTTTAATATGCTATATGATGTTTTTGTAATGTAGACTGAGGGAATAATAAGCTAGTACATTAAGCCAAAATTGAACTTAATGTTAACAGTAAGATAAGAATTTGGATTTACAGTTATGATACACCATGAAAAGCAGAATGATGGTGTTCTTTTTCCCCACTTGCTGTGAAACCATTGAATTTCAAAGCTTGTGGAAACTGATGGGACAAGGGAGAAGTCTTGTGCAAAATGAAGAACAAAAAATACCTGGTTCCTGTACTCACCTGCTGAGTTCCAGTTCCAATTCAGTTTGTAATCTAAGACTTGTGCAAGATGGTCTTGTGCTCAAGGTCTAGCAAATCTCCTGCTCTTTAACTTCCTTTAAAATAGGACTTTTGATTGTGAAACTGCTTATGTACATGCCCATATGTTCACAAATATGAGTCTGTATTAAAGATAATAAGCATTTAACACAAGCATTTAACTCTATCCAAGAGTTTAAAATTATTCAGTGTGTGGCTATCTGTGTGGCACATACCAGATGCAGCTGAGCTCTGCACATAGTTCAGGCCAATATTATGGTCTGATATTTGTCAGCAAATCTATTGTTTGCATCTAATTCAAAACTGACTGTTGGAACCTTCTGGGTTCCCTGTTCCCAATGAAGGAGAATTTTTCTGGATACCTGAATTTCTGTCATGCTTCAGTGTTCAGTACCAATTTTGTCCTCTGTCCCACCTGTAAAAGAATTGAGAGGTTATGGAGATTTGACACTTCTAACATTACCTACATGATTGCTAATTTAGCGTCAGTGCTCACAGTTTTCCATTTCCTTAATATGCTTCAACAGGGAAAGAATAGTAACTATAATAGGATTATGGTATGAAGTTATCTTGGCCTTAGTTATACTATGATTTGAAATAGCAATACATAAGTTTCTGTTGTTGATGCCTGCATTCGTGCAAGATTCTGGAAATCAGCACAAGCTATTTAGTGGCGTTTTGCACATAGGTTCTGTCAGATCTTTTTTTCTAGCTGATTTGGAGATATTTTTTTACTCTACACTAATGTTTGACTTGTAAAATTACATTGATTTTTATCTTAGTTCTCTTTACAGTCTTTTGTATTTGCTAATGATCTCTACCTATGCAGCACTGTATTAGAGATTGGATTATTTGTGCTCCTATAAAAGAGGGCTTTGAGCATTGATGTATTTCTCCTTTTCAGTTGTGACTCATTCCTGATTGCTTTAAATCTCTTCCCATTAAAATATTATGGGTGCCTGGTGCCACTGTCATTGCCCTTCCCATGCCCTTCTTAATATACACAAGAATTTAACACAGCAGAATGAGCTACCATTGCCATAGTGTCTTGCTGGAGTGTCTAAAACCCAAGATTTTAGTGGATTTAGATAGAAAATGTCTTCAATAACATATAATGTAGTATTAAAAGAAAGGAAGTTCAGTTCATCAGAACTTAAAAATGGGCATTTTAGTAGGACTTTAGAAAGAAGTGCAAATAAAAATACGAATTCAAAGATGTACATATGAAAACAAATACAAAAGAAACTGATATGTCAAACAGAAAATTGTCACTTCAGAAATTCTCAAAATATTTGAACTGACAGAGAAGGTGTTCCTTGGAATTACTAGAGCCCTTACTGATAAATAATATTCGAGTTTCTCACAGGTCTAGAAGAAGTGAAGGATTTGGACTCTAAGCCAGGGCATGTTGTATTGTGGGTGTATGAAAGAATGTATGCTCCAGGCCAATGGTTCTGGGAAGGGCTACTCTGACTTCTTTCTTGGAAGATTAAGAAGTCAGGTCATTTTCAATAGTCACTATGATCATGAGTAACTCAAGAGTTATGGAGAAGAGGATAGAAAAGACCAGCACACTGATATACAGAAAGCTGTCTCAAATCTTATAAAATATGTAGAACACTCCTCTTTAATGATGATGTAAATATCTTCCTCAAATATAAATTGCTATTTCAAATTGAAATTTGTATAATTTTTAATAAATCAGCTGTGATTTCTGTTTGAGAAGGGGACATGTACTGTGTATATCTCAACTATCTGAAAAGGCATTTTCAGCTCAGGACTGTATACCACAAGCCCATGTGCTCTTCCCTCACAGAAGGTCACTGGTATCCTGGGCTGCAATAATTGAAACACTGCCCAACAGGTGAAGGAGATCCTTCCTCTCCAGTGAGCACTGGAGTGCTTCACCCAGTTCTGGTCTACCCAGTACATGAGAGACATTGAGGGAGTTCAGCAAAGGGCCACAGAGATGATGAATGAGCTGCAGCATCTCTCCTGTGGGAGGCAGCTGGGAGAACTGGGGCTGTTCAGCCTGGGGAGAGAAGGCTCAGGGGAGATCTGTCAATGTGCATGAACAGCTGAAGGTAGGGTGCAAAAAGTATGTAGCACAATCTGTCCAGTCGTCCCCAGCCCAAGGACCAGAGGCAGCTGGTGCAAACAGGAGATCTCTTTGACCATCAGTAAACACTTTTTTGTTTGTCCTGTGATAGTGACTGAGCACTGGCACAGGTTTTCCAGAGAGGTGATGGCATCCTTTGAGATACTCAAAACCTATGTGGACGCAGTCCTGAGCAACCAACTTAGGTGGACCTGTGTGAGCAGAGGGGTTGGAAGAGGTGATTTCCAGTGGTCCTTGCTAACCTCAACCGTTTTATTAATTCTTGTAATATTTTTGATACCATGTCTCTGTTTCTGATCTGTGCTTTTTCTTCCAGTTTTTGTTAATATACGCTGTGTTTAAGGTTACAACATCAAAACGAGCATTAAGTCATTTGTTTCCTGGAAGCACACATCACATCATCTATCCCTGCAGCATTATCCATATCTTGTAGTGTAATTCAGCAAATTAATGAATGCCTTGGCTCTGACTCAGTAAAGCACTTAAACACACACATATCCTCAGCAGCACAGGCACTTCGTTTGGATCAAACTCTTACACTGCCCTTTTTTCTATTTGAAATTTTTCAGTCTCTATTCTGCTAATGTATCGTTAGGTAGTGTTTATGTTGTTCCTTGAATAATTTCTTTCACAATGGGAGGTAACAGTACTTTGAGAATTTATTGAGCAAATTGAATCTTGATTTAATGAAAAAAATATTCAATCATTAGGATAATTTACAGATAGAGGTTGTGTTAAAAAATAAAGGAGGGCATTCCTATTTCTACCCAAAACTCTTGCATTCTTCTTATGTATGGCTTTGGTTTTCTGTTCCTTGTGTATGTAGGAATGGAGTGAATGTCAATCCATCAGCTTTCAGGTTTAAAAATCAATGAGGAAAAAAAAAGGGTTACTCTTTCAAGGATGTTCATGGACGGGGAGTTTACTAGTGAGCAAAGCATATACACTATTAATTAGGGCTCCTGAAATTTTAAAGCCATGGAGTCATCAGTATCCATGTAAGCAAATTACAGGAGAGTTCCTGTGTAGCAGGGAAGACCAGTGTCTGCTTGCTAGTGAAATCTTTTGAAACAGACCAAGACTCTAATCTCAAAAGACACTTTTATGCCTCTCAGGTGCACAAGCCCCTCAGTTTCTGGTCTGGGTGTTTAATTTCATTCAAAACCCCTTTCTGGTTTCTGTGTTTCATCCACTGTGTAGAATCTCCTTCCTTCAGCTACAGCCTTAAAAGAGTGTGAAAAGACAGAGCTTGGATGAGAGCTCTGGAGCTCCCGACACCAAATTCTCCAAGCAGGCTTAAAAACATCATTCTTGCTAGAGAAACAATTTCCTCTACTTACAGAGCAGGGCAAAGAAAAAAACACTTTCAACATGGTGACTTAGTTAGCATCTTTAGTGAGTATCTGTAGTACCACTGCTACTAATGTTTTTTGAAAGAGATGCCTGAGTCTGCAGTCAAGAAAAGTGCCCTGTGTTGCTGAGTTAGAAAGTAGATCTCTGTGTCCCGGGAGATGTTTTGATTCAGATGAAAGGAAAGCAGAATGGAGAGAAACTTTTCACAATACAGTGGTAATTAGATACTTGACTGTGATGTCTGGATGCGGATAACTGCTTCAATTCAGCTACGGGGATAACTTGAACTGGATGACTCTCAGCCCAGGTGAACATTTATTGTACTGCAGGTTATCTGGAAGAGTTACCATTTCTTGTAATGCTTAAGTATGTTCAAGCATGTAAAGTGTCTTTCTTAAAAATTGACTATCTGCCAGTCAGCAGGTAAAGGAGGTCATGTGAGGATACTGGAGAAACTGGGAAGAGGATGGTAATTTTTCTTATGTGCATGAAACAGATTATTACTGGTTTATTACATCATTCATGAGCATTTGCTGGCCAATAAGGAGAAATTGAAAAGCTAAGTTGAGTGCATGAAGAAAGGTCTCTTTGATTAAGGAACTAGTTGGGGTTTTTTGTCCATGGTTTTGCTGTAATCTCTTGTTCCAGAATTGAGAACACATGGGAAGGTGTTCTCACCTCTCTCACAGGGAGCTTTGCAGACAGAAATCAATTTCTTATATTTTGTTTGTAGATATAGAGAGTTCTATGTGTACTTAGATGTGAGACTTTTTTGTACCTCTAGGAAGAAAATTATTTTATTAACTAACTGACTTCAAATTTATAAATAGTAAAAAAATCTTTTAAACAGTTTACAATGCATTGCAACAATTCACAACAGCGTGTCTCCAAGACACTGCCAAATGATAGCTAACAAAGAAGGAACCTTTCTAACTTACAAATATCTTCTAGGTGTGACCATCTTCCACTTAAGGTTACAATGAACCTTTGCTTCAAAGCTCTGTTTTAGCACTTCTGTGTCTTTACTTTTTGGCAGTTAGCTATTACAGACTAACTCTTGAGGCAAAGTGAAATGTTTGTGCAAAGCTTGGAGAAATCTCAGAAAAACCTTTGATTATTTGAAGGGAAGGATTATGCCTTGACTTACTAATTACTTAACAATTTATCTGTCATTTTATTAATGCCCCTTCAAACTTTACCTTTAAATACTCAGGCTCCTAGCAAGCTCATTTGCCAGGCATTGCTGTGGGAGAGAAAGGATTCTATCCAAACAAAAGTTAATGACTGTATTTTCTGATAAAATTTTTGGACATTATCATTGTTGGTGCAGAACAATGGAAATGGACTTTTTCATGTCTGCTGCTACAGCCAGTAACATGCTGGTATTTTTACCCTAGATGGGAGGAGGATTGAGCACCCATTTATTTGAGGAAACATTCTCCATATTTCCCTCTACCACCATTTGAAATACATAAATGGGTTTTTTGGCTGATAACAAAGATACTGTTACTGCTATCCATTTTTTACATTCACATGATGAACCAGATTATGGAAGGTGCCCTAGCTCAGTCTTCATCCATTATTTTCCAGGTGGATCAATTTCCTAATCTGTTCATGATAACGTTTCTAGCATAGTCCTAGGTTGCTCAAAGAAAGGAGGGTAGAAAGGGAAGAGCTATATTCAAAATAGTGAATTATGTAATGAAATGGCAGTGGCCCTGTAAGTTCTTTGGTGCAAAGGACTTGACATTCCTTTTGTGCAAATTTGAAAATTTAACTAGTGGTTGGAATCTTTCAATTAATTTTCCTTCGGAAGAGATCCAGTACATGTGTTCCACTGTGCAGACAAATCCTTTTTACAATACAGTAATCAAGGAGAGACTTGGAGCTGTTGTGTTGCTGGAGGGCCCCTCACAGCAGCAGCCCCCCTTCATTGTGAAAGTTAGAAGGTGAGACTGGGAGCAGTAAACTGGGAAGTAAAGGTAATCCTTTGAAAAGGTAATTAGTAGTGCTTATTTAAGCCACTGGATTTGTGGATTTGCTAAAAAGTTGGAATGTTCCTTTTTAAGGACCCCTCTTTTGACAGTGAATTAACTGCTGGAGCATGAATGTGGTGAAGTGCTCAAACTGCCGAATTGCTGAAATTCCATGTGCATTGTGCAGGTTGTTATGATAACTTTCCATCTGCACCTACAAAAATACGTGGACTTGGTGAGCTCTATGATCTCAGCTTCTCACATTGTTTTTCATTGCTTTCTCCTTTCTTTGTTTTGGTGGAAAGGGTGAATATTGATGATTACCAACTAAGAAATGACAAAATGTTAATTTATTTTTAGATCTACAGTTTTGGAACTGCAGATTTATGTTAGATTTATCCCAGCTCATCCATAAAGGATTCAAGGATTCAGTCAGAGTTGCCTGCATAAAAAAAAAAGCAGCAGGACTGGCTCATTAGTTACATGTAAAATTATTTTAGTGACTTTAAAAGATCATTACACATTTCTAGCTATGCTGGAAAAATACAGATTTGAAGACTGGTCTTCTATCCATTTTTAAATTCATACTCTATAATATCACTCTTTTTAATTATTTTTATTGCTCTCCTGACAATTTATGTTCATTTTGTGGGGATGCAGAAGTTGTTCCCATTTCAATTTAATGCTATTCAGTGACTTGTAATTGTGGTGTGACTATGACCATATCTACAAATGCATTGCTCCTCCTAGAGAAAGTAGAGTCCTAGACTTGAACAGCTCTGTAAACAAATGTTATTCCCTTCTCTCCCATCGTTGTTATCACCTTTTAAAATAGAATTCCTGCCAAAGTATGGTAGTATAAGAACTCTGAATTGTTCTTGGGACAAGTAGGATTATCTTCAAATCTGACTATGGAGGTTAAAGGCATAAAAGAAATACATGCAGTGTACTCTTAATTGTACCAAGCCCTTACTGTGCAGTTAAGAGTTCAGGAGGCTTCTGAATGGATGAAAATATTCAGCACCCATGGATGAGCAGCTAAGCATCTGAAGTTACTGAAACCTTTTTTCAAATCATTGATGTTTGTTGAGCAAAGCATTTCTTCTTCTCTTCCAGTCAGTTCCTCTGTGTCATTGTATTTGATATGTACAAGTCATGTTTATGACATGACACTTGGTGCCAGCTTTTAGGTGGAATGTCAGTCTTTCTAGAAACTACTCCTGCACAGTTACTGCACACAATACCACTGAGCTGTTGGAACTTGTGGAAAGTAATCAGGAGGATTTCTCTAGAGACTCAGGCTGGCTCTCCTGGACACTGGAAGCTCCACATTACAATCCAGTGGCACAAAAAAGCTGTTAGAACCTGCATTTATTGTTCTAAAATGTACAGATCAGCATTTTCTAAATGTACATATTCTGTCTGTGGATGAATGAAAGAGATCTTTCATCTTTCACTTAGGAGACAGACTTACACAACATCTTCTAACAAAAGAAATTATTTTTTATTTTTTTAATTAATTGTGTATGCCTTTACTCCTAAGAGTGTCTAGATTCTATAAAGGTTGTTTCATAGTTAAAATAAAATCTGCAATGCAAACCTGTATGCTGTTCCCTGAAATTGTTGAATTTTTTGGGTTTTTTTAATTAATGTACCAGATTGGTGCTTACAAGAAGAACTTTTCCTGTGTAAAATCCAGTGTGACACTATCAGAATTTCCACCATGCATTTCCAAAGGGAACTGGAGATATTATATAGGATGTGACTCCAAAAGAAATACCTTCTAGGCAGATTCTGCACAAAATGTGGTGCTCTATTTTGGTTTATATCCACAGGGAGGCACCCCCATAAGCTTTCATTTTCCTACCTTTTCTTGATTATTTATTGCTTGACAAATAGGCTATGTTTATTTACTTTGTATGTGCATGCATTCTTGTTGCCTGCTTTCTATCCCATGTTTTAAAATTTCCTTCATACTAGCAAATGAGGTGTTACTGAAAATCCACCACAAAAGGATTTCCTTTAGCTAGTATATTTAATTTGTGAAATTTGTTAAAGCAAGTTCATTCACTCTTCTAACATAAATGAACTGTTTCATGTTTGTGATATGGTGTTTTTCTGGTGGTTCAGTAATGCTTTGGCTTTGGGTTTTGTTGTTGTTTTTTGCTTTCTGTTTAAGTACCACAGTAAGACCTGATGATTATAATACAATCCTATCATAGTTTTGAACAGTGCAGTAAGACCTCTACTGACTTTATGAGAAGCTAAAAAATTTTCTGACTGTAGTATAGCAAATTGGATGAATGGAGAACAAAACTGATGAAAACTGAGCTGTAGAAGGATTCCCTTTCAATAGTTGTCTGAGAATCCATTCAGTCATGCAGAGCTGAAAGATGCCAGTGCCTCAAAGTAGTCTGCAAATACGGAGCTTTTTCAGGTGAGTTGTCTTTAGCAGCTGGATGCTTGGTTTGTAAGAAACCAAATTATACTTTTTCTTGTAATTAATTTTGCTTATTTGTACCAAAGGCATTGAAATCTAGGGAACAGAACACATTTCAGCGCTGTTGAATGCAAACTGAGGATGAAAAATTAGTACTAAAAACTGACTGGCTTCCAGCAAGCTGATTGTCTTTGTAAATATTTATGGTAAAAGTTAAGGTGATGTGGGTGCTTTGGTGCACCATCCTAAATTCTTTTGGCACAGGATTCATAGCGTGTTTCTGACCTTTTGCTAGCTATTTCTTTTTCAGTCGAAAACAATGCTGGGTTATATGGCTGCATTTTAATTTTTTCTCTGATGAAACTTGTGGCAAAGGCTGCATTTGTGATTCTAAACTTAAATGTAGAACAGTTAGAACCTATCTGGAACTTCACTGTAGAACAGTTAGAACCTATCTGGAAGTACTGCTTTAGTACTTTTATTAATACTGAGATAAGCTTTGCATGTTGCACTTCAGAGGCATACTTTTATGGAAATTCCTAGACATAAAAAAGGTTAGGTAAAAATCTAGCTTCAAGTCTGTCATAATGGAAATAGAAGAGGCTTTTTCAAATACAAATTCTATATCTGTATTTTCTGTGCCATGTCGGTCTCCACCCACACATTCATTTGTTCATCTTACGTTGTGGAGCATGGTGGGAGTACAGTTTAGCAGTGAACATAGTTTATTCTTACTAATAGCCTCTCACAGTAGAAGCAAGTAATTTTCCTTGTAATTTAGGCAGTACTCCCTTTTGGATTCAATTACAGTAAAGCCTTCTTGCTAAAGCAGTAAAGTGATGTATGCCTGAAGCTGCAAGTACATACAGTGCTGAGCAGCATGGCAAAGTTGAGTTCAGACAGTGCTCTTCATGGTATATAGAGAATTTGTTTGTATGTGGGAGAAGATCTAATGTCAAAGAAGACATTCTTCACTCCCTGCTCCCACCCCAGTAATTTAGCTGGTGGAAATGCCTGGGGATAAAATCTTGTTCCATTCTACTCCATCAAACGTCTCAATTACTCTTGTGAGTTAATAACATGACAATGAGGGAGGTGCCTAACATCCTGTGACTTCTTATAAGTAGAAAACCCACTTAAGTTGTGAGCTTTTGGAATAAAGCTAATGAAAATATGAAATGCGGTTTTTCTTCCTCTGGATACCATTCAACTTTTTCTTATAGCTGAACAAATGGGTGTGTTCCAGTTCAGGAAGGCTCACAGAAGTTGATGTGCTTTTTCTAAATGCAGTGTTCGTACTGTCCTTACTTTATGTTATTCAGAATGTTCTTTAGCTACTTGCAGCCTAGACATATTCATTTTAGACTCATAGAAATATTTGGCATTGGCCAAATACTTTTAATCTGTTCATCCCCTTTAGTGGAAAGACACTGAATAGTCTCTCCCTTTGCCTTCTCCATTTCATTCTCCTCAGTTTCTTCCCCAGGTTATAAAGCTCTGATAATAGTGCCTTATGAGCACTGAGCTGTGTTTTTCATAAAACAGTTTCAACTCTAAGGTGTTACGCTGTGTGATAATAGTTCAGAGCTTACCACTGTGTGTGCAATGATAAAGTGCGTTTCTGGTTTGCTGCGTTTCATCTAGCCTTTTGTCACTTTAATTAGTCATTAAATCCTTCTGCTGTTTTTGCTTGTGTTTTTTTGTTGTTGCTTTTTTCCTGAATAACACAGAATCATTGACAGATTTTTGCACGTCGGTATTGGCTGTTTTTTCTTTCATTCCCATATAAATGTATTGAATGATTTAGGCCTTATTTTATATGCCTGTGTGTCTAAACTCATAATCTTTCCCCTGGGAGAAGGAAAACTGTGTTTTTCTAATCTTCATATTCTGTTTCTTAATCTCTCACTTTCCCATGTAAACTGCATTCTGATTTGTTTAGAGGACTTAGGTAAGAAGCCTTGCTCCCTATCTTTAGAGATGTGAATATGAGCTGGACTCACCTGTCCAAACCAGTATCTCTTTTTTTCTCAATTAGGAAAAAAAGGGGTTTGGGGGGAGTTTTTGCATCCTCCTTAGTTAGAGCACCTACTTAACATATAAAATTATTTATTAAATATATTTAAAATCGTATCTTGTTTTTGAATGTATAATTTTCTGGGATGTAGTTGAGATTGTTTTTGTTGCTTACTGGCCTTTTTGCTGCTCTGTTTTTGTCAGCGTGTCTTAGTCAAGTTTATTCAAACAAAAGATTAGGAAAACTACATTTAAAACTCTATACCTAAGCCTAAAATTTGCAAGATCATTTGGAAGACTGCCAACTTAAATTTGCTTGGCTCACTTCGCTGGGCCGTCTTGATAACAATTTGCACTTGTGTCAACTGTCAGATCTTCTCATGGAATAGTGAAAATGGTTACATATTTTTCTCGGTTGTGGATATGCTTTGCTGTTCCTGACTGTTTTCAGTCACTTCAGGAATACTTCCTGTACTATAAAATGAGAAGGCTAATGAAGAAATCTTGTTTTGTATCTTGTCATCTCGGGTCCTTTATTCTTCCTACCCCAGGAGGAGGGGTTTTATCCTGCTCCTGCTGCACATTCCTGTCACTTCTTTTTCTGAGCCCAAATGAATGCATGAAGTCATGATCATATAAAGTGTGTTTGCCATGCAGTTTCCCTTCATACTCTTAGTGTGGGTGTTGCTTAATGCATTAATCTTTTGTTCAGTAGAGTTTCTATTAGCTTTAATATTCACTTGTAAAACCTATAATTTCTTTTAAACTTACATATTTTGTGTGAATGCTTCATTGTTGCTTCCTGTCTGAGAAAGTGCTTTAAGTTTTTCCTTTTATCCTGAAAACCTCACTCGGTTTTCACCTTTTCATTCAAAGCACTTAAAAGTCCCCAGCTTGTGTTTGTTTAAAAAAGTTGTTTGTTGTGCATGATAGCATGACTGTCGTGGGGCCAGCCTCCAATAACTGTGTGAACAAATAAAATCTTAAGCTCAAAAGGCATAAAAAATTGTGATCCTTTAAAATACCTTTTTATTTTTTTGCTTTGTTATTCACTGTTCATGGTCTTTGACCTCTTGCTTAATCTGGAATCCAGGTGCTGTAGCTGTGACCTAAGCTGTGCACCTGGCCAGAGGATGATATTAGCAGGCAAAGGGCTAAAACTCCCTTGAGCTGTGTAAATCCACTGCTGAGAGCTTTAATGTGTTTGTGTTAGTAGGAAAGTAAGTCTGCAAACACTTTTATTTTTCAGCATGCACTCTATCAATCCTTTCTGCCTGAAATAACTTTAGTAGATTTTTTTTGAAGGAAGGCAGTGATTCCAAGTGGTTAAAAGAGCACTGAGAAAATTGAGGATATTCTGTGTGACGGGTATGTGTGTATGATCCACTTCATGTTCATATATATACAACCAAAAATCATCCTTTACATGAAAGGACTATTATGTGCCTTTAAAGATTTCAGAATTCAGGATTGGAAGTGTCATACACAATGTCACTTAAAATGCCGGGGTTTCAGAAGCAGTGTTGTCTAAAATGCATGTAAAATGTTTTTGCTAAACATGTGATCAGACACTTTGCAATAAGTCAGCCAACTACAGTAATGCTCACTTGATGTGATTCAGCTGTGTATGGGGTATTATGGGTATTAAAAGGGTTAGGAATCTATTGCATCTGTTACTGATTTGTACTAGAATACTGGGAAGGAAATCTTGTGACAACCCCAGGTTACTCTATTTGTCTTTAAAGTTTTTTGCATTGAACAAATTTTATATGTAGATTGCATAAGTCCATTCTTCAAAACTGTGTATGAATATTGAAGAGTTTGTGGGGTTTTAGTCTTCAATATAGTTCAAAGATGAGGTTTAGATATGTTATTTAACCTTTAACCTATCTTCCTTTTGTGGTTTAAAATTTTAAGCATTGGTATTTTAGTCTCACTTGGACTAATCCCCTACTGTGGATTGACTGCCTTTTTTGTCAATTTAATGGTTAAATTTCAGAAGTAAGGGACAATAATTGCATCCCAGCACAGTGTTTAAAAACTGATACATTTCCTATTTCTGATCAAAATGTAAGAGAAATAGTAAAAATGCCTGCCTATGACAGAATGAATGCTAAATTCCCATTTGAGCTTATAGCATCAAAGCTGGAATCTTATGGCCAATGTGCCAAGTAATGTGTAAAGCTTCCAAAAGTAAGTAGTTATCTTTACTTTTCATCAGCCTGTTTGCAACCTCCCTACATAAACACTTTGTGTTTAGACTTTTATATTCTGAGTATTTCTCCTGGAGACATAAAACATACTTACTACCAGGAAAATAGAAATTAGTCTGTAGTCATGTTTGGCCGCTTGAAGTCTACCATTGAATTCTGTCACTTAGTAAGGGGCAGTTTTAGTTTAGTCTTCTTCTGAATGCTGTATGACTGTGAAATGCATACAGGTCTTTATGTAATGACATGTTTTGTTGTAATGAGTGTTTTTTAATAAATGCTTTCATAAATGTGTTTTTAGAGAACTTCAACCTGTTCAAAGAAAAGCCTGAATATCAAAAATGGATATTTCTGTCGGACTTCAAAGTTTAAATGCTTTCTGTAGTATGATGACATAAATGCAACAAAGTCAGAGATGCATCCGTTTCTTTTTTTAGTGAAACTGAGAAAAATTAAAGTATGCAGTGTCATTTCCTATCTTAAACCTAAGACTTTATCACATGGAATATTAAAAAAAAATCCATTAACTAATTTGTGTTAAATGATCTGTCTCTGGGAAGGTAGAATTAACTGTATTGGAAATTGAATTATAGGGCAGCCTGATGAGGAACTGAGATTTACAGTCTTGATGTTCTTGGTGGCAGATTTGGAACTACAGGAAATATTAAGTACTAACCACTCTTCTACACCCTTGGTCCTAATTTATTTTATGGATGCTTTATGCTATCTTAAACTTCTGTGCTTTCTCTTGCCTGCTTTCATTTGAATGATTGCAGTACTTGTGAGCCTTGGATAACTGATAGACTTCATTGGCTTGTATTAACGTACTTGACACAAAACAGCTAATGAAGTCTATTTTAATTGTCATAAAAGATACATGAAGTATTGCAAGGTGAGTGTTCCTGTCTTCTGGAAATTTTTATATTCAAGACAGTAAAATTTGACATTAAAAAGGCATGAGTTTTTAACAAAGCTGGAAAATAAAAGCTTCCACTGACAGCATTTCCATTGCAATGTTCTTATGTGGGAGGAATACACATCAAGACATTTTCTGACTAAAAACACGCTTAAGAACAAGGGTGATAAGTTGCAGTCATCACTTCTTATGGTGTTGTTATGGGGGGTGCACATACTCCTGTGTAGTTGTTTGTTCAGTGTTGAGCTGAATTGAAAGAATATGTTGGCTGTCCTTATTCTAAAACACACCTTGACTATTTTGGACCTTTTACCTTCAGAGACTGGCCTATATACCTTATGAAAAAGTAGATTGATAATGGCAGCGATGAAACTAGAGTCGTCCATGCTTGACCTCTTTAATTATCCTCTTGGTTATCAAGCAAAAGAAAAATATTGCTGGTTACAAGAACTTTATATACTAAGATATTCTAAATTTGATCTCCACGACCTCTGTTCTTCCACCTTTACCCTACAAGTACAGAATCAACCCACAGGCATATTTTTAATTAACTATCTGTTATTTATATTCATAGATCACATATGCAAGTACATAGAATTGATAACTGGGTGGGAGGGATTGGGCAGCAGGTTGAAAATAACCACAGAAAGTGTTTCTTTCCCCTGGCAGTCAGCTCTGTTAGAACAAACATTTCCACAAGTTTAGTGCAATAACACTATTTTTTTTTCTCATTGAAGGAGGTAGTTGACCATAAGGCTTATATTTTCCATTTTTCTTTTTTTTAATTTCCCCATCTTTGGAAATACCATTATGTACATGTTAATCTGCAATGTAATTGCAATAAAGTAACTATAACCCCCTGTTGTAAAACATTCCTATTTTGTTTCTTCAGCTTTCTGTTGAAGTACATTTTCTGGTCTAACACATTCTTCTGAGCAAGAAGAGCTAAAAGGGGTCAGAGCTGGGCCATGCTCTTATGTGTGCCAAGTAGAGCAGGACAGGAAGGAAGAGACTTTGCCATATAAGCTGCCAGAGCTGCCTTTCTTATTAGGGTTTTTATCAGTTTAGCTACCTGTTTTCCGTAGTTTGTTGGTTTTCTTATGTGTGTAAATTCCACTTAATTAATTAACACTGACTTAAAAGTGGTGGCTCCTGTATTTTCCAGAGTATCACTGAAGTATCTGTGGTGTTCTCAACGTGTAGAAAATTCTGAACAAAAAACCAGAAAGTCATTCCTAAGTCCTAACCTAGTACTGAAATTTTTATGCCAAAGGGCTTAATGAATTTGAAAGCACAGGAGGAAAAAGGAAAGTACTGCCTTGCCTGGCCTGTTTTATTTGAGTGGGGTAGGTAAATAAATATTTCACTGCTTTCGAACAAAATGTTCTTTCCTGTAACTTCTTTTTTATTGTTAGGAGAAAGCCCTTGAATGATGTTTGCTAGTGTTAATGGTGCCATCTGGAAGACAGGCTTCTGACTTGTTAGAGTTTAAATTATGTTGGTTACATATGAGGACAAGGAGATTAAGTAGTTAATTTTGCTGGGATGCTGTTTGTCTGTTTTACAATAATATTTTTACAGCTCTTTGAAAAGACCAAGTACTAAATGAAAATTATTTTTCATTATGTGCCTTGTTTAGCCAGACAGCATTATAATCTGGCATTAGAACTTCTCCAAGTGCAACTTGGCAGTCAAAACTGTGGCATGGTGAAGAAATCTTACTTCATGGTTTGCTCTTGTTAAATACATCTATTTTAATGAAAGGTACTGGCTTGTAGCCTGTTCTTCTTTGAAAATGGTCCCAGTATGAGAGATGTTAAAAACTGCAAGTGACCCTGTTCTTCAGGAGATCATGTGGAGTGGGGTTTATTTCTTCCTTCCTGCCCTCTTCTGAAGCAGAGCTGATGCTGCCTGGCCCCTCAGCTGGCAGGGCTGCTGAGCAGCTTCTCACATTGCTGCTGCCCCAGTCAGGTAGGGACTTGAACTTGGAGTAGATGCCTGAAAGTCAATTTCCTACATCTGGAAACTGCTTCCCAAGCACACTTTTCGTGCTGCCACTGCCCTCAGGACACAGTGGTGCCCAGAAGTGTCACAGAGTGTTTGTGTGGGGTAATGTGGTCAATAGGGGTCAAACTGGCACTTAGTGTAGAATTTGAGTCTTCCTTTCTAACTATTTCAGATTGGTTAGTTAGTGAAGCTGTAACTCTGAGTCACTGGTCAGTTGTCCATTCTTACCCAACTTAAAATATACAAGTTGTATTGATTTTTCTCTTGGAAATTTTTCCAAACTAATTTATGAGAAGTCATCTCATAAAAGAGCAGCGGTTCTGGTCTTCATCAGCTTTGCTACTAACTAATTCTTTATCCATCAAGTAGCATGCAGCATGATGTTGTTTACAAACACTGGATATCAGATAAAGCTCTCAAGTTTTTCTTTATGATTGACTGGTGGAGCAGTATGATGCTTTTGAAGAAGACCAGTTGTTTAAATCTGTATGTGTTTAGGAGATGAGAAAGAGGAAAAATACAAGCTGGAGTGTGGAGCAAAATGAAAAAAAACCCCAAGGTTTACGTTAATTGTTGTTAGTTTCTGTATGCTCCAGAGACTAAGGGATTGAGCTTTCAAATACACTGTTTTAAAGGCTGATTAATTTTTCAAAATCCTAGAAAAGGTTCCAGTGCTAAGTAAAGAGATTGACAGGTGAAAAACTGAAGTGATATCAAGAAAGGAATATCAAGTAGTTCAAAAGCTGATCCATCTTACATGTTCCACATGTGCTCATATTTGTTGTAATGAATATTCTCTTGATAAATTAATTTTGTGGAAGTAAATGAGAAACTGTAAACTGTGGCATCCTGTGCCATGTACCAAATAGGGTACCTTACCAACAAGGGTAAACATGCTGAAATTAAATACTGAAGTGGAGAGTCAATATTGCAATCAGTTAATTTTCACTGTTCTTGCAAAACCCTTGTGTTGGATCTTTGTTTGTTACAACAATTTAATTCTTCAACCACATAGAGCAATTATTTTTAAAATACTTCAAACTGTTGTTAGTAAAAATTTTTCTTTAATTTATAGAGGGCATGAAGGAAGAACCTGAAGTGCTCTTTGAAGAACTGCTTGAGAGAGCCAAAGCTGGAGAACCAAAAGCACAAACAGAGGTAATTTTATGTGGTTTTTGTCTGGTTTTGTTTGCTCTTAATTCCAAAACCAGCATTGCCTGCTGCAAAACTATTATCTCTTCTTCAGTTGGACTGTGTTTAGATGCTAAACTGTTCAAAGAAAGGTGATGCCGTATGGTTTGTCTGCCTTGAGAAATGCTGCTTCCTTGAGAGTGTGAGTGGCTTCAGGTCCAACTCTTTAACATGGAAAAGGTACAGAACTGATTTTGCTTTTCTTTTTTTTTTTAAAGAATTATGTGTGGAGCTGTGCAGGTAGTGACTATGCTGTTGGTTCCACACTACAGTGTATACAAAGATATCAGTGTTCTTAGGCTGGACTCTGGAGAAAACTGCCCTTGAGGTGCTTTAGCTGGGACAGAGGTTGGTTGCTGGTGTTTTGCACCTATGCCTTTTCTCTACTGAATTACAAGTTTTAAAAAAGAAGCCCCTTGTTTATTGAAATTGGCTGTGTTTACTTATTTAATGGCAGATAAAATTGAATTAATAATATCAGTTCAGTTCTGCATTTGTTAGAACTTCAGATTTTCCCTTAGGTTTTAGAAAAAAATGTACCAGTTTTCTACTGCATTCCATTGCCTGGTATAATGGTCTAGTATAAATAGCTTAAAATTGTCTTTGGAGGGTTTTAATTTGTGTCAACTTGGTTAGTGTTTTACTTGAGCATTCTTTTCCAAATTCAGCTTTGGTGCCAAATAGGAGCGGTTGCAGCCTCCTACATACTTACTGGTGTTTTGGATTTTTCCCCAAG
Source organism: Sylvia atricapilla (assembly GCF_009819655.1). Taxonomy (NCBI): domain Eukaryota; kingdom Metazoa; phylum Chordata; class Aves; order Passeriformes; family Sylviidae; genus Sylvia; species Sylvia atricapilla. The sequence goes on along the minus strand of NC_089143.1, from coordinate 20,014,865 downwards.
GATTACCACTCCTGTTGTAGATAAAAATTAAGAGGTGGGAATGGGCAGTGCTAGGCTTGTTCCCCATTCCATCTCAACTTGTTTGAGGGGCAGGCTGACCTTGGAGTTGTAACCTGAGATAGTAACAGATTCCTCACTTTGAAACAGCTGGTAGCTTTGTGGAGGATGAAACATTATCCTTGAGGGAATCATTGCTGTAAAATCCATCTTTTGGCTCTATTCCTCCACATGTAAGAAAGCAAAGTCCGTAATATTCTTAAAGGATATAATTTCCAGTTGAGTAAGAATACTCAATATTACAAGAATAATCTAAGACTGGGATGCATACATATGTATATAATTGATGGGTATTTTTCTCCTTTGCTGTTAATTCTACTTTCACTCTCTTCCTTTATCTCTTTAACTGTGTTCATTTTCTATTCACACACAATAATAGGATTCTTATCATAAAAAAGATACAGCATACAATTTTGCTTCAGAATGCACTCAGGATGAATTGACTGCCTGAAAGGGAGCCCAAAATACAGTATTTTTTTTAATGCAGTCATATTTCTTGTTACTTGTGGAGAGAGAATTAGCTTTTAGTTTTAAAAACCTGAAAAAAAACTTATTTCTTCTCTATGGTTTAATACATTCCTTTAGAATCAATTAGAAAAATGTGATTTTATTTCTCACATTTGTAGGAGTATGAATGAGAAGCTGAGATGCCACTTTTGTGCTGTTTGTTAACAATTACAAAGTGAAAGAGAAGAAATCAGCTGGTTCAATGGCTTGTAGTTATTTTATTACTCTGTGTTTATTCAAAAATAGTTCTGCAGTGACTATGGAAATAAATGCACTCTGAGTGGCTGTCAGCATTTATTACTGTAACTATATATATATATATATATATATTTGGTTTTTTAATTGAGAAATGGCTGTATGGCAGTTACGTAAATGAAACACCCACAGCTGGAATTCTGTAATGGAGAAAAGGCAGGTCTGTGTCTTTAACCAGAGGATGTCTGCAAGGGGGCTGCTTGAGATGACCACCTGACTTAGCAAAGCCAGAGATGGAGAAATCTTTAGAGAAGTACCATGTGAGGATCTGTGTTAAGCTGTTACCAAATATGACTTTATTTCACACTTCTGGCTCATGGGAAAGAGAGAATCCCAGACGGCTTAAATGACAGATTTGAGGTTAACACCTTTTCCCATCCATTTTTCTTCCTTTGGCTGCTACAGGCCAGAGCTTTGCAGCCGTTTTCAGGTGGTTTGATGTAGGAACTTTGCTGTTAAAAACACAGACAAGCCAAAAAGAAATTCAGTCATAAAACAGATTATGCTATCATTTTGCTTGTGCAGTAGCCTTTTGTGCGGTGTCTAGTCCCACAGTCTGTTAGTTGACGTTGCAATACGTGTTTCTATGTCCAAGAGGTCCTTAGAAACTTACGAGCTGCATGATTAAGTGCTGCTACTCTTGAAGCTTTGCTCAAAATCTTAATGGCTATAAATATAAACATATTTGTAAGAAACATATGCTTAAGAAACAACTGTTCTTGTCAGATGGATGTTATTTGCCATGTAACTTGTTCAAGCAATTCCTTTCGGAAATAAATAGCTGCATGTGCGTCTGCAGTTGAGTGATTGATTACCCTGCAGTTGCTGAGATGTTAGTTTCTTTTGTTGCACTCTCTTCTTGGTGTGCACCTCCCACTGAACTCTGGCATGACTTTGTAATCAATGTTTGGATTATCTAGTCCAATTTTCTCCTTATTTCTGTATGGTTTTGGATAGCTTCACTGTATGTGCTATGGATTTAATGTCTACCCGATAACACTCTGTGTGGAAGCTGTTGAGCCACTCATAATGTGTATGAAACCAGTTAAATGGTTAGAGAAACAAACTTTACTGGAAGAAGAAAGACCTTTCTGATTATATCAGTGCATTTAATCTAAATAAGAATAATGTGATTTTTTTAATCTTTCGACAGTATTTCTTTAGTCACCTTTAGTGGCAGTAACAAATGAAAGTTTCAAAGAACCTTTCAAACAGGGTTTTTTGTTCCAGCAGATAATATTACGGATTTAAAAACTATTAAGGTATTGTATTAATTGCTTCTAGCTGAAGTAACATTATGGGGGGAGAGAGAGAGAGAAAGAGAAAGTGCAGCGAGCCAAGCAAAAACATTTCCCAGATTCTCGAGGTATGCAGATAAAATATCCAGTAGTTCTGGTCATTTTCTGCATTTAACCTTTTATTGCCTTGTGTTGTGATAAGCAGAAGTGTTTCATACTATTGCATAAATATATTTACTAGTATATTTTAATATATTTTAATTTTTAGAAGGAAGAAAAAAGGTGATTATTTTTCTTACCTGTAAAACAGCAATATAGACACCTGCTTAGTAATTTCTGGAATGCTGAATAGGAGAATTTTTATAAGCTTTTTCACTGATTGATGCTTCAGCAGTATTAGTTTTATTCCATTCACCAAATAATCAGGAGTTTGCTTTGACCTTTAGTGACTGAACTGCTATGATTTAGGGATTGCCCTTCTTGAAGCCTGCTTCCATGTCAAGGCCTTGTCAATAGCTTCATCTGAATTTCTGATTGTCACTGGCACCAGATTATATTACACTTATTTTTTCTGGCTCTAAAATGAAGTTAACAGTATTGTCTGGTCGTTGTTGTAGGAGGAAATGAATCCAAGAAAACTTTTAACATCGTGAGCTTCACCTGATTCTGCCAGACACCTGAACACCGATGGCAGCTGATTCACTGACCTGGCCTAATGTGTTGCAATTCCTTCTTGCTTCCAGTTCTTCCAGATCTTTCCAATCAGAAGATCAGCTTACAGCTCTGTTCTTTACTGCTAGGAGCAAATGTTTTGACCTTTTCTTCACAGGGAATTTATCTTAGCTGAGTTCCAGGGGGTTGGAGGGAAGAAGAGAGAAAGACATAGAGACAAACTTGAATATATTTCAGTAATAGAAGGAATTTTATTTCCTCTTATTATAGGTGGGGAAGCACTTCTTGAGATTAGCAGAAGAGGAGGATGAAGAACTTAACAATTGTAGTGCGGTTGACTGGTTCATCCTTGCTGCTAAGCAAGGTCGAAGGGAAGCTGTCAAGCTCTTGCGTAGATGCCTGACTGACAGAAGAGGTATGGGTTCTCTGAGGCTTCCTGCTTGCACTTCCCACATTACCTGAAACAATATTGTACTCATTTTAACTCTGAAAGAGGGGTTAAATTATGATGGAAATTATTCTGGCAAAATTGTGTGAGTAGTTCCTAACAGATTGTTCCAACAGGTAATTTAAAAAGCACTAATTACCAATACTGCTTAGTAAAGCATTTTTATTGTTTGCTTGAATTTTTTCATGAAATGCACCCATGTTCTCATCCTCACCTTTAATGGAAGCTTTTTTCCTCTGGCTCTGAAGAGCAAATATAACCACACACCAGCAAAATAACTGCTATTGTTTCATCCTTTTGCCCTTCTACAGCCTCTCTTCTAATTGATCTTGTTCACTGTCTTCTCCAAATTTAAGATCCTCACTTTCCTTCATGCTACTTCCCAGGCTTGGAATGGTCTCTTCTTGTCCGCCAACTATATGAACTCTTACAAGGAAGGAAAAAAAAAAAACCCAACAAAATAAAAAAAAACAACTTCTATTCAGTCCTTGGTGCCTCTGCATGTCACCCATTCCTGTCTGCACTACCTTTTGCCTGATCCACAGTGCTTCAAAAGGTGAAGCAAGACATAGTATAATGCATGAAGTACAGTTTAAACCTAAGCAGTGTGGTGAGATTTTGATAAGCAATGGACAAGGAAAGGTATTTGAGTAATTTACTTTGGTGGTAAGAATGTGACTGAAAGTTGAGAAGTTTCAGACTAAACTGAGAAAAATAAATTTTGAGCAAATCTATCATTTCTGCATGGGTGTGGTGTAATCTAAGTGTGTAATCTATTTTTTTCTTTTCTTGAGGCATAACTTCTGAGAATGAGGACGAGGTGAAAAAGTTATCATCTGAGACTGACTTGGAGAGAGCTGTGCGAAAAGCTGCTTTGGTCATGTATTGGAAATTAAATCCAAAAAAGAAGAAGCAATTAGCAGTTTCTGAACTGCTGGAAAATGTTGGGCAAGTTGACAATGAAGGTTTGTTCATGAGCTGATTTATGGTATTGATAAAACACAGACTTTTGGGCACAGTACAGCTAGAAACCTAAAGGGCTTTATGAACAATCAGGAATGAGATAATAGTAAATGTACAATCTATTTAAGATAATGTGACTCTCTCAGTGACTAACCCTCTTTTGATAACTGTGCTTTCTGGACCAATACTTACTGTAGGTCGTGGGTCAGTTAAGAACTTGTTCAAGTGAACATATCTTTAAAATACCTTTTTTTAGCACTCACTGTCTTTGGAAGATAGGTATTCTATGGCTTTGCTATATTTGATTTTTTCCCCTCTTAAGTCATCCTGATGATACCTCACTAGATGTTTCAATTTACAGTTTCAGTCTTTAAGACACTCTGCCACTACAGCACTAAATGTCAGCTATGGCAGTCCTGTTTCTTTTTCTAATACAGTAACAGGAATATAGAAAACTACATAGCCACTTGTTGTCTGTGTAAGTTTGTCTTTTCCTTTCTTTGAGGCAATACCATTCCCCAGATGTTGCAGTTACTGTTGGATCACTTTAATTGACTGCTTTGACTTTCTTTTATTGAAACAGATGGTGAGAAGCAGCCTGGCCCAGTCCCAAAGTCCGTGCAGAAGCAGAGAAGGATGCTGGAGAGATTAGTGAACAGTGAATGTGAGTGCATGCTGCTGCTTTCAGTCTTCGCCAGTGGTTTTAGTTTCTAGTTTGCTTTGGTAAACAATTCTGTGCTGCCAGACTAAGAATCTATGGAACATTTGGATTGCAATAAACTGATAGTGTCAGTTTATTCCATGTGGAAAACTAATCACTGATCTGCATGTGAACTCACAGAAAACATCACCATTACAGTCAACTGCTAAAGAGAGTTTGCATGTAATTTGTTATTCTTATATTTTTGTTCTTTCAGCACTCAAAAGTCTATATTCAGCAAAGATTTTCACTTTCAATATTTTTTTTTAATTCTAAATGCAGTAACGTTTCTGATTACAGTGAGGGAATGAATTATGCACCAATTTAGTGTGGACAGATCCTTCATTCTATTTGATTTGCTTCCATTTGCCCTTCCTTTATAATTAATATTTGTCTTTTCATATTTGTTCAATTAATGATTTAGGAAAGATGCACCAAGATACTTTTTTCATTATTTACAGCAGCTTAGTTCATTTATTGCAAAAAATTAACCCCCTTAACACACACAGGGTCATATTTGTAGATCTCTGTCAGTTTTGTAAGGTTTGGTGGGGTGGGGATTGGAAATGAAAGTTCTCCTCAGTCTGGCTTAAACTAATAAATGCTGATGTGCTTTTGAGCTTTTAGGAGGAAAGTCAAAGTGTTATATTATGAAAATGAATTATCAACAATGCAGCATGTGTAATTTTTCAAGAGAAGTATTTAACATACGGTTTAATTATTCATTGTCAAGAAAACCTCAGTTTCTTGAAATGCACTAAGTCATTTGGAATAGTTCATGTGCAATCTAGATCAGTACTTGAAAAGCACTTTGAAATGTCACAAAGCATATTATTTCCTAATACATCTGTAGTTAGGACTATGCGAAACAAAAATGTCATACATGGAATAGGGAGTCAAAACTGGAGGTTTTCAGGTTTAAACTCCTTGAAAGGTTGGATTTACATTTCATTAGATATATTTGGCCTTTACCTTCAAGGATTGTGTTCATTACACAGGTGTCTTGAAAAACAGCATTCCTAAGGAGTGGAAGATTTTAGTTTTCATTAGCTTTGACAGAAGTAAAAGGGGAGCAGGAGCACGTGCCCCTATGTGAATAAGGGATTAAGGGGTGGGAGAAATAATATTTTGGAAAGCAGGTTTGTGTTCCTATCAAACCTTCGGTGAGACTATGTCAGCTGGTTTTCTGACTTTGCTGCTGCTTCTGGCAAGCTAGAAACAGTCCCTCAAGGACAAGACTGTTGAGTTTCATTGTCCAGTCACAGTATCATAATGCAGATGTATTTGGGTTCATTTGAGCTATATTGCATTGGGGTTCTTTCCATTCCTTTAGGTGAACTGGCATGTGCTGCTCCTGAGTGAGTGCACAGCAAGTCATTTTGTTCTGGATACTTCAGTAATTCAGAGAGTTATCAGAAAAAGAACTGGCAAATATGATTTTTTTTAAGCCTTAAATTGCAGATAAAATAGCAGGTCAGTAAATGAACCTATTTCTAAGTGTAGGCAGAAATTGATGTGAATATTCTTCTTTTCCTAGGGTGGATTCTGGGAGGCAGGGGAATTTGTCACAACCAAATTGAAAAAAATCTATGAATAATAAAGTAGAATCTACAAAATGCGCTTTTTATATCAATTTAAGAGATGCTTGGGTGACAAAATGCTAATGACATTTTAAAATGAAAAGTTTTCATCAAACACTTAAAGTAGCAGTTAAGCTGTTACCTCTTCTCTAGAGAGCTTTTACTTTTTCATGGAGGAGCAAGAAAGCTGTTACTCTCCAGCATTTACTTCTCTGACTCACCGAGTTTCTTCATTTACTGTGCCAGAAGGAGATTCTTCTTTCAGTGTTAGTACATTGCCAATATTTGGAAGATAATTTTTAAGTCAGATATGTGGTCTGACATATCTGGTCAGGGTTGTCCTTAATGGAGGTATAAACAGAAAATTAGAGGTGACCTTGTCAATGGGCAGTTGTTGCATGCCTGAGAGGGTGCATGTCATTGCAGTGGATAGGCCATCTATACATAGTAAATTAATAACGCCTTCCTTTTCAGGATGTCCCATGATCCTGTAAAAGTGCTGTTAAGGTGTTTTTGTGACGTTCTAACTTGTCTGCTTGCTGATTCTACACAAATAAGACTATTCCAACACTCTATATTTTTTCCCATTAAATCAGTAAATGTAGATAACACCTTTCATATTAGGCTTAATTTGAAGCCCACCAAGTCAGCTAAAGAGCTTCATGGATTTCTTGATGCAAGTAAAGTTGCCTTACAGTCTATGAATAATAATAATAGTTGGCAGAAATAAATCCTTTCTTGTTTCTTGGGAGGCATGCCAGATGATATTTTGTGGGACATAAGGGTTCATGCATGGAGGAGGGGGAGTGGTAAAAGTCCAAGCCCAAGGCAGCATCCATATTGTGAGATTAAACCAAAAGATCAATTGTGAGATGTTGATTTTCTGTTGAACTCTTAACATTCCTCTTCCTCTAGTATGTATCTTGAGGCAAATACTTTATTTTGTTCTATATCTCCAGTGTTTTCAGTATTGAATACTGAGCTATTTATACATTTCTTCTATAAATATAGTGTATTTAAATAAAAAATTTTCTGGGCCCAAACCCGTTAATCCTCTGATTCTGAATTTGATGAAGCAGTTATCTGTCTTTTTAAAATCTCAAACTAGTAAGCAGACCAGCTTTCATATATTTTCATCAGCTAAGTAGTTAAATTTACTATGTAGGAGCTGTGTTACAGATTTTTATCATTCAATTCTTTTGTGTATACAAAAATATAATTTACTTTAGTTTATGGGGAAAAAAATGCTGTTAATTATTCTCCTTTACAAACTGCATCAAGTTTATATGCCACAGAAACTAGTTAATCCGTACTAATGTAGACAACTGGGTGCGAAGAGTTTGAGGTAGTGTATAAATCATGTTCTGTACTGCTGTTTCTCTAGAGTTTTCAGCAGTAACCTTATGCCTCCCTTATGCTCACAGGAGTAGATAAAGATCTTCCAGGGCAGAGGGGTGAATTTTGTCTCTGTGTAAACTGAGCAAGGTCTGTTTTGTTGCTGGTTGCTGTTTTAGATCACAGTTGATACAGTTTGGAGGAGGCTCTTTGTATAGCCACATAACATATTAAATTAATACACTTTAAGTAATCAGTATTTATCTCATAGATACCATACTTGTGTATTTCCCATAATTATATGTCTGTAGTTTCTGAACTCAGAAAAATGACTGTTAAATGACAAATCAGAAGTCAGTGTTTCAGTTGATGACATACAGATATTTCATTACTGCGTCTGTACAAGTCTTTATTTCCAATGCAGCCGTTGAATATTTCTCTGAAGCAGATAGAATAGTTTATTTCTTAAAACTGTGACTTAATCCAGTAGTCTTTTTTCAGTGGAATACGTGCAGATATTCATTCACTCACTCTGTTATCCTACGTATCAGTATAATAAACTTACCTATGATCTGACAAGATGTAGAGTATTGTATCTATTGCTGGCACAATTAGACTGTTGTCTTCAGCAGAGATCTCAGGACAAGTTGCAAGGTAGACCTATGTTGTCAGTCGTTCAGTTTTTGTAGACTAGATTCTGGCAGGAAAGAAAATTAATATTCTAGTTCATCATCAATACAGTGTTGTGATAAAATTTACTGCAAATTTTCTTTTTTTTTAGCTAAACAATTTATTGCTTTGGATGATTTTGTTGAAATTACCAAGAAGTACGCAAAGGGAATCATCCCATCTAACCTGATTATGCACGAAGAGGAAGATGATGAGTTGGCAGGGAAGAGTCCTGAAGAATTGCCCCTACGACTGAAGGTAAAAAGGCAATATGGAATGTATATGTGACTCATGTATTTAAAAGAAAGTGGCAACAATTTTCCCTGTAAGAGGACAATCTACCTTCATTATATCTTCAGTGAGGATTTAAATGTACCTGTCATCACTGCCCTATTTTTATTATGTTGTTACACGCTTTGTATCTTTCTAATTTAGTCAGGAGCAAGCAGGTGGGAAAAATTACCCATACCATGAAAAGGTTCTGTTCTAACAGAATCTAAGAAAGATGAAACTTGCTGTTAGCTTTTATACTGACCCTTCTCTAGACAGTGAAAGGAGAAGGGAAAATTAAGGTGTATGCCTTCAATACTGGCATAAATTTTAGATGAGGTAGGGGGTGTGTGGCTGCTGACCTGAGAGTTTTTGCTGTAATTTTGTTGTCCATTATGATATTGCAGAGGTGGGGAAAAAAGGGGGAGTGAAAGGGAAAGGTGTCTCTTTCCAAGCTTTTGCATGGCTAATTATTTGAAAAAGATGCATTTATGAAGAACAGAGGTGTCTTCACAAATAAACAAGCTTTTGACCAAATCATTGGGTCATATGTTGTCCCCAGTCACAGTGCTGCAGATATTTGCTGGAACGTTCTTTTCTTTTTCCCTTGAAATAATTAATACAAAAACTGTCATTTTATGGGAGAAGGAGGATTGATTGCAACATCTAATATTTGCAATTCCTATGCAATATTTGAATGTATGTTTGAAAAATTCAGTACCTTTTAATTGATCTTTTGTTAAGTGTATGCCTGGTTGTTTATAGGGAGAATGTTCAATCCAGTAGTTTCCTGTTGTCCAGTGACTGTGGTGGAAAATGCCACGTAAAATAGGTAGAATTTTAAGATCCTCTGCAGTTACTGTTGTGGAGTTAAAAGAATCTGTAAACGTGTAGTAATTGAACTTAACATACTTCTGCTGCTTCCAAAACAGATTTTGACAGCTGCAACCCTAGATGCTTGGGAAGGATTGTTTAAAGATAAAACCACAGCTGTAAAGACTTCCTGTATGTGTGTATGAATCATAGGCACTACTTCCTGCAGTATATATGTGTAAAACATATAGCATAATCCTTGCAGAATGTGACATTTACATGCTTTAAAGTACAGTACTCGCAGCTCAAGTAATGGACTTAAGATAGTGCAGGGCTGTAGCCATGTATTTTATCTTCAGTATGAAGTTAGCAGAGCAGAATATTTGACTAGGAAGCCATTTAATTATATGTGTCAAAGGTAATGAAATACATCTTGCCTGAAATCAAAATTGCCTCTGAGCTTCGTCTGACTGAGTTAATCAAAATGGAGCTAATAATCTCGGACACAGTAATCTAATTTTATTGGCAGCATTGATCTGAAATATAAATCTTTCCATGTTAGCTGAGGTTAGACAACTGGCTGCTACTGGTTCAGTAAGAATGTCTGTGATGTAAAGATACAAAACTTCTCATTAATAAAATGCTTCTTTCTCTTTTTCCAGGTTGTAAAATATCCACTTCATGCCATTATGGAAATTAAAGAATACCTTATAGATATTGCATCAAAGGCAGGAATGCATTGGTTGTCTACCATTGTTCCAACACACCATATCAATGCTCTCATCTTTTTCTTCATCATCAGTAATCTGACAATTGATTTTTTTGCCTTCATTATTCCATTAATCATATTCTATTTGTCCTTCATTTCTATGGTGATTTGCACACTGAAAGTTTTTCAGGACAGTAAAGCTTGGGAAAACTTCCGTGCTCTGACTGACTTGCTGCTTCGTTTTGAACCAAACCTAGATGTTGAGCAAGCTGAGGTGAACTTTGGATGGAATCACTTAGAGCCATACATTTATTTTTTACTCTCGGTATTCTTTGTAATTTTTTCCTTCCCTATAGCAAGCAAAGACTGTATACCATGCTCAGAGTTAGCTACCGTCTCAGTTTTCTTCACAGTGACAAGTTACATGAGTTTAAGCACATGTGCAGAACCTTACACACGAAGGGCATTAATGACTGAGATAGCTGCAGGTTGCTTATCCCTATTGCAGCTATTACCTGAGAATTTTGGCTACTTGAAAATCTTAGGTAAAACCTTCTTTACAGTTCCTGTAGGCCATTTCTTTGTGATCAATTTAAGCATCCCATGCCTTCTGTTTTTGTACTTGTTCTATCTTTTCTTTAGAATGGCCCAACTACGGAATTTTAAAGGCACCTACTGCTACCTGGTCCCATACCTGGTGTGCTTTATGTGGTGTGAACTCTCTGTGGTCATTCTGCGGGAGTCCTCTGGCATTGGGCTTGTTCGTGCATCCATCGGTTACTTCTTGTTCCTTTTTGCACTCCCAGTGCTGGGTGTGGGCATTGCACTGATGTGTCTTGTCCACTTGATTAAGTGGTTTTTGTCCTTGGAGCTCATGAAAATTGTAGTGACCCTGGTTTTATGTGCTGTTCCTTTACTCTTTCGATGGTGGACAAAGGTTAACTTCTCTGTAGTTGAAGTGGTTAAATCGCTCACTCGAAGCTCGATTGTGAAACTCATTCTGGTGTGGATTACGGCTGTCGTGCTGTTCTGTTGGTTCTATGTGTATCGATCTGAAGGAATGAAAGTTTACAACTCCACCCTGACGTGGAATCAGTATGGTTTCCTCTGTGGACCCCGGGCCTGGAAGGAGACTAACATGGCACGTACTCAGATTCTGTGCAGCCACTTGGAAGGACACCGGGTGACATGGACTGGGCGGTTCAAATACGTGCGTGTGACAGAAATCGACAATAGTGCAGAATCTGCAATAAATATGCTTCCGTTTTTTATTGGCGATTGGATGAGGTGCTTGTATGGTGAAACCTATCCTCTTTGTGATCCCAAAAATGTTACACTGGAGGAGGAAGAATTGTGCCGTCTGAAGTTTTTGACAAAGCATAAATGCCACATGAAAATGTTTGATCGGTACAAATTTGAAATAACTGTGGGCATGCCTTTCAGTAGCAAAAATGGGAGCAAGCCTATAGAGGAGGATGATATAACCAAAGATATTGTGCTGAAGGCAAGCAATGAGTTTAAAAAAGTGTTGCTGAACTTGAGGCAAGGGAGTATAATTGAATTCAGCACAATTCTGGAAGGTCGTCTTGGCAGTAAATGGCCTGTCTTTGAACTGAAAGCAATCACTTGCTTGAATTGCATGTCTAAACTCTTACCTGCAGGGAGGCACGTGAAAATAGAGCAGGACTGGAGGAGCACAGTGCATAAAGCCATTAAATTTGCTTTTGATTTTTTCTTCTTCCCATTCCTGTCAGCTGCATAATGTGCTCACATATTGGTTCAGTGGTATTTTCAGTGTCCACTGCATTTACACTACCAAAGGTTTGACTTCTTAAGAGGAAAAAAACCCCAACAAAAATCTACCTTGCCGTAGCAATGCTCAAAAAGTGTGCTAATATAGTTGAGTTTTCCAAGTGCACACACCGTATCCTGACCTTAAACCCTGTATGACTGATGTAATATATAGTACTTTAGTATTACAAGTGAATGCAGGGAGTTGCTGCTGACTAATTGCATGGAAACTGTTGTGTCCAATATGGATATATTGCCTGTGGTACAACACTAGATGCATTCACTTGCTCAATGTTAAAAGCACTTTACTCTTTTAGATATTCACAATGTGCCCATTTGTATTTTCACAGGTATGGCTTAGAATAGGGTGCTGAGAACAGCTTTTGTTGCATTTATTGCTTGTATTTATTTGGTGCTTTCTAGAAAAAAGTGATCTTAGAGTCAGTACCTGGTGGTGATATTTGCGTACAGCAATCACTGTTTCAGTGTTTGTCCAGAAGATAGTGACCACTGTTTTTTTGAAAGGGCACAACATTTCACACCCCAACAAGATTTTACAAAGTCTCCAGGCTTCTACTTTGCATTAAATATTGTGTATGAAATTTGCTGATTTTTCTGATTGATTACACTAAAGTATAGTCCATGCTGGTGTGTGGAAGGCAAATACCAAGGCTAGTATTGAGATGGTACCAGTAATGGACGAGCCACAACAACTGAAATTATACCTAAAAGTCTGTAGTGGAAATTGAAATAGAATGTTTAATTACTTGTATTTTGCAAATAAACGTGAAGTACAAACTTGAATAAATGGGTACAACATTTGTTCATTATGCTTTGACAGTGTGACCGGTTGTTTGTGTTGTGCTGATAGCAGCTTTCACTGAAAACTACAATTTAGAATGTTCAAAATATTCTGGTATGAGATACTTGAAGTTGCACTTGATGGTTTTGAAACCAGCAGTAAAATCTGGTGTACCAGAAGTTTTTGCAGCTTTACAGTCTACACATAGTGCTTGCCTCTGCTTTTGTTGTGATTTTGGACCTTTTCTGGCCACTGTGGCTGCACGTCACAGATACATCCTGCCATTTCCATGACTTCTCCACTGAGCCTGCTTTAGATTCCTTTTTGCCTTTGTGTGTCAGTCATCACCAGGACCAGGGAGAAGGGTTAGTAGTGAAAACCTGATAGAGAAGGGGAAACTTTTGGGTACAGTGAGGCCATGGCTGCATGCCAGCTATGAGCGCCCTCTTGAGCATTACCCAGAGCTGCAGTTGGGAGGCAGGAGGCCAAAGGCACCTACAGGTGTGGGGTGCCCAGTGCCCACAGCAGAAGCCCCCACCATCCAAAGCCCCACAGACATGCTTCAGCCCATCAGAAAATCTGTGAAGTAAAATCATATCTTCAGGGTGCTTCTAGCTTTGAAAACTTGCTAACTATCTCTTGTTTCCACCTGGGGAAAAGAAAAGGAGTAACATAGCAAGTAAATGCGAGTTTTGACAGCTTCCCTTACCCCGGCCCATTTCCGTTTGTAAATAAGCCAAACTTAGGCCTTTCTCCTCCTTTTCTTAGAGCATCCACAGATACTTTTTAGATACCCAAGCATTCTTCCTGGCTCTGAAATTTAAGCACAAAAGATTTTAATTTTTTTTAACTTTTTTCCCTTACATACACACAATTGTGAAACTTCTATTCACATGTTTATGAGGAAAAAAAGGCAACTGTCTTGGGATTCAGAACTAATGTTAAAATTTCTCCTTTTAGCTTTTATCCTTTGTATGAATGTCAACTTACTGACTTACTGTGGTGCATTTTGAAGGAGTTGTTGCATGTCCTGAAAATTAAAAAGTGACTCAAGTCAGATGTGGGAAATCTTGCAAGAGGAGGGTAAGTACTTGATTTCTTTGGAATTAGTTGCTTTTTAAGAGATGAAAGGCTTAATCTGGTACCTCAGTTCCAATCTGTATCATAATAACAACTCTGAAAGTTGTTTCAGTCATTTTTACAGAAGTTGATAGAGGATATTGGCATGTAACTGTTACTAAATTTGCAGACTTAGAAATATTAGCTAAAAATCTCTGGTTCCTTGGAGGTGAGAGCTCCTTCAAAAATACCCATGTCAATATTGATCAGATTCAAAGTTAAACAATAATCCTTTATGCACTTTCGTGAAAGGAAAAAAAAAAAACAACCCCAAAGCCAAACTCTGAATTAGCTGATCCTGTGAAAATAATTCATGTGCTCTGTAGTGATGGATTGATGGGGATACTTTGTCAAGTACCTCTTTTCAGCACAGGTGGGAAGTTTTGCACAGTAGCACACTGAAGGTAATTTTCCATATATTTTCAGTTCTTCAGTGCAACCACAAGAGACAGAAGAAGCAAATTTTACAAGACCTTTAAATAATGCCTTTTAATGCTAGATCTCAAGTGTTGCTCTTTGATGCTTTTAAATTTTTATGGAAAAAGGATACATTAATGGTAACACGATGGATAGGTACTCCATTTTCTTGTCGGTCTAGTGTTCAGTGTTCTGAAACCTTAACGAAATAAATCTTTCCTTTCTAAAGCACAAAAGTTTTGGAATTTAATAATCAAGGTGTTTTTGCAAAGGGTGCCTCTATTTACTTCGTGTCTTGCAAGCAAACAGAGCACAAAATATCTTTGTTCCATTTCTGCTACAGCTCTGTGTTGCAAACTAGTCCATCTTCTAGGCTGGAGAGGCACAGAATCTGGCAGCTGCTGTTAATTATTCAGTTACTCTTATATTTATTATTCTTACTGAGTTTTCAATATATGATGAATTACAAACAGTTCCAAAGGTGCCCTTTCTCTAGGCTGAAAGTTCAGTCTTTTGAATTAGTATTAATTAACAGAAGAGGAAGAGGATATTACACAGCTATTGACAATTCTAAATTAGGTTCAGCTATTCTTCTGTAAGTTCAGCTTTAGCATTTAGAATATACAGAATTTAGAAGAAATATTCATTTGAATTTCATCTTCAATGTAACATGAAAAAGTACTGCGTGTTCTACAAACTGGTACATTTTTCCATAACCACAAAAAAACAACACAACACATACAGAAGTTCTGAATAACTTAAAAGCCCACTCTGTAATGACTAACTGCATCGTGCAGGAGGCAAGAATGTGGAATTTTGTCCTGTTTTCCCAGAGGAAAAAAATTGGTAGACCTATAGGTATTAACACGTGGTTTTATTTCTTAGAACTAATGGATTTCTTAAGTGCCATAAAATAGCTGTTATTAATTGGAATTTTGTTGCAATTGTTTTGTAACATGGGTAGTAAGAATGTTGCCCAGAGATGCTGTGGCTGCCTCATCCTTGGAGGTATTTTAAGGCCAGGCTGGTTGGGGCTCTGAGCAATCTGGTCTAGTGGAAGGCATCCCTGTCCATGGCAGAGGGGTTGAGAGTCCCTTCCAACCCAAACCATTCTGTTTCTGTGTTACCATCAGGGTGGTGTACTGCTTTCCTATGTTCTTACACTGGGCCATTTGTCAGCCTTCTGGCTTCTCCATTTCCACTGGAAAAGGCAAAAGAAATTTCCAGATAGTGAATACCTTTTCAATACTTTTGAAACCTGTTGCAGCCTCTCAGAGAAAGGCTCCCGTAACAGCAGAAGGAGATTAAAAGAAGCTGTGCTCCAGCCTCAGCTTTACAGCTGGAATTGTTTGAACAGCAGATGGATATGAAGGAAAACCAACAGTTACGTCATTGAGTTTGAAGTATATTAATCCATGCAGCAAAAATTAGGTGCAATTTGCCCACTTCTAAGGAGATAACATACCTGCTCTGGCAGCTACATAACATGCAAGTGTTGCGTACAGATAGGATGCCTGGAAACCAAACACCAAATCAGATCACTGTTTATATGCACTAAGATGATTCATTTATTTTCATATTATTACTCAAAAGCTTTGATTATCTTTTACTCTAGGAAAAAAAAAAAAAAAAAACACCACATTGGCATCCTGCAGTTCCTCTTACAAATGATAGCCTGATGTGGAAAAGATGTGAGTCACCTTCCCCTTAAGGATGGATGTGGAATGAGAAAACTTGTTTTCCTCCCTTCTTACTAATCTTGAACTTCAAGTTTTGAAACAGAACAGGAACATAGAAACACTGCTTATGGCCTTCCTTTAAAATGAGTATGGAAGAAAATTGGACATGTATCTGCCCACTGACAGCTACATGAAGCAGCTTCTTTAAGATTGCAACTTCACAACACTAACTTCAGCATTTTCATCTGACAAAAATTTTAATTTAAATCTGTGAAAGAAGAGGTGATTTTTACTGCACATAGTTATTTGAGTGCTAAGTTGGTTGGGATATTTCCTCTGGGCTGAACTGCTGCTGATGGAGTTGAGGGTATTTGCAATCCTACTAAAAAATACATTGTGTGTGTGTGTGTGTGTTTGTGTATACACAGCAAACAGCAGAGTGATTAAAAGAGCACTGAGCACATGAATTCCTCATTCTCAGGCTTTCCTTCTGGGCAGCAATTAAAAGAGAGCTCTGGGGAGTGCAGTGAATGGGAGCGGGCAAACGCGCGTGGCACGGCTCTGAGGGCATGGCATGGCAGTTTGCGCAGGCAGGGCAAGCAAGCAGGGTTCCAGGTTTTCTCCTGCTAGTGGGGTTTTTACTTTGTTGTTGGTTGTGTGTTGGTTGGTTGGTGTGACAGTTCTGGTTTCTTTTTCTCTGCCAAGGTCAGAATGAATAACACAGGAAACATAGATTTCAAGTTCAGACTTGGTTGTTCATTATATCTTATCTTTTTACAGACTTATGAGCTGTGAGCTCAATCTAGCAAGCTAGCGAAACAAGGTAAAATGGAGTGCTTTTAACTATTCCAAGGTTATTTAAGTGCTAATCCCCCAATAACGAGATGACATCTATATTACTTATATTTTTGACCCAATCATGACCACCCAAGGCCCGCAATGTGGACCTTTTTCACCCAAAAAACACCCAAACCCATGAAGAAGAAGGTGAAGAAACAACTTAGACAATGCCTTAAATCCTCCATCTTGACTCACATACATTACTATATGCTAAAATCTTAAATTTAACTTTTTCTCCCTGTGAGATCACACAGTACTATTCAAACTATACACCCACAACTCCTGTGCTATCGCTCAATCTCGGGAGCCTGTTCCAAGGCCTCAAGTCAAATGTGGTGCTTGCCTGAGGGTCAGCACCCCTCAGCTCAGAAAGCCTGAAATTTTCAGCCTCCAGGGTTCCAACAGGTCGGTTTGGGGGATTTTTTGTTAGTAGTGTTTTTTACACTATCAAAACCTGCAGTTGGTAAAAGTGTATGCAGCCAAATAGAACCCTCCAAAAAGGATGTGTCTGTCCAGACTCCTTCCTGTGTGGAGGGTTTGAACTTACCAGTGGTACCAGGGGGCATAGCAGAAGAAGACTGCCTGCAGTGTGAGCAGGTGAATGATCTTTTGCTTTGTTTGCTCACATCCTGGGCAGGTAAGGGGTCCCTGGAGCTGTCCGGTCCTTGGGGCCCTAGGGGCCCTCGGGACCAGATGTCAGCTGTCCCTCCCCCACCTCGGCTACCTGGTAGACTCATTTAGCCCAAACTCACCTCCCGGATGACCTGTGAGCTGGGATGTGAATTCCTCCTTCACTATCTGTCTCACGCAGCAACAATGAAAATAAAGCAGTGGAACTCCAGTGCATTGTGACTCATTCCCACTTGCTTGTCCTGAAGGACAAACATGTTTTCCTATGGTTGTACCCAAACAGTGGACCACTACCTTCAAACTTGCAAAAAAAAGATCTCTTCCCAGGGCAGTGACAATACCAATAGTTCATGTCTTGGCAGCCCATACATTGACAGCCTGCTTTAGGCAGATGGATGCACACCTGGAGACATGCAGTACCTGCTCAAAGGGCTTGCTTTGCTTAACAAGCTGCAGCAAAAAGAGCATCCCCTCTGCTGGGTCTGGCTGGATCCTTAGCCCCAATACATTTACAGCCTCCTGCATCCTCCCTTCTGGAGGTCCCCACTACAGAGAGAAAAGAGAGGCCTTCACTCAAAGGTTTATGGATGCTCTAGTTTGATGGGGATGGATTTATCAAGGGAGGCTGCGTTCCATTAGTTTTGAACTTTCCCACGTGCCAGCAATAATAACAATTGTCCAGCTTACATGCAGAGGTGCCCATTCCAGTGCCATGGTGTGCTGGTGTCTCTCTTATCCTGGGTCCATTGCCAACAGGAGCTCTCCAGGGGGAAGGGGATTGTTTATCTTTTAATGTTGCCACAGGTGCTGCTGTGAAGATCGAGTCTCAGTGCTGAAAAGACTTTGTGTATAGCCACGGTGAGGTGACAGCAGCTTCTGCTCCAGCGAGCAAAGTGCTTTAGTAGTGCTGGGTTTTCAGGGAGATCTGGAACTCCCCGAGAATGTGGTGAGCTATTTTGTCACCTGTGGTGGTGCTTTCCGCCCCCCACCCCGTCTCCTTTTCAGGCTCCAGTATGATCTGAGAAATTCTTGGTAGGCCTTGGCCTTGAAAACAGCATCTGGGCTCAGCTATTTCCAAGCTTATCAGAAACATTGTCCACTCCCAGGAATTGCTAACAAGCTCCTGTTTTCCTTATGACCATTGCTGGAAAATATTCCTCTTGCCTGAATGGCATAACATTCCTCTTCTCACACTTCCAAAGGAAGTGCCGACCCAAACTGGCGCTATGATAAAGTGTTTTTGTGACTAAGGCCCACTCACTTCTGACCCTATAAACAATGGTCCAAAATGAGACCCTTGGAGCTCTCCTGGACCACAGCATGCCTGTGACCAGCATCTCCCTCTGAGTGGGACACCTCTCAGAGCCAGCAAACCCACAGGTTTGCATACCTGAAGTATAACAGAAACATGATGTATCCTGGGACAATATCCCCACTCCTTGAGACCCCATCCTTTGCCCATCAGGACATGCAAAAGCATCTGAAGTGAGTATTTCACTGACCTCTGGGGGGAATTTTTCACAGGTACTTTGCTTGCACTGACTGTTTTTGTCTGTGTGCATGCCCAATGCATAGGCTATAACAAATCTGAGAGAAGTAATGCTTTCTTAGATGTTTAAGTACCTTAGATATCTAAGTAAGTTAGGCCTGTAGGTAAGGTTAAGTTACAGTTATAAACTTACTTAAGTTTATAACTGCTGCTAAGTGTTGTTCTTCTGCTAAATTGTTCAACATAAGTTATAAACTTAGCTAAGTGTTGCCAAGCATCCTTCTGTTAAGTTGCTAAGTTCAAGGTAGAAGTTGTAAGTTTGGTTAATTGCTGTTAAGCGTTACTCCTCTGTTAGACTGTTAAGGTTAAGCTAAAAACTAAGTTATAAGTTAAGCTGGGTATAAGTGTTTCTCCTGTGTTAAACTTCTAGGCTTAAGGCATAAGTTATGTTAAAGTACTGTTGAGTCTTCTTAAGCTTGCCCACGCTTGTATTTTGTCACACACAGACACACACCCACACAACCCCTCCTAGATAGTTCTCAGTTTATTTTTGTTTTAATTGCCTGAATTTTGTTTGGTTTTGTTGCTTGCTTTCCCCTGTTGTGCTTTAGCTCTCCTGTGAGTAGTAGAGTGAATCTTGCCTATGAAGTTGTCATGCTTAGTTGCTTAATATTAAATCTGACTTTTGCTCATACTCTTGCTAGTAATTTTTAAGCAATCTCAAACATTCTCATTTATAACATCACCACATGGAGGTCTTTGGTGCTCCTGTGTGCAGAATATGGGGGTTAGCATCAGCCATTTCTGCTCCCAGGCAGTGCTGGGGACTCAATCCTGGAAATTTCTTTCTATTTCAGCTTTTGTTCTAATCACATTGTCTTTTTAAGGTGCCAAGATCTTCCTGACGTACCTCTAGATAACATGCATCAGGTTGGGAGGTTTTCAGGGTCCATTTGGAGAGGCTTGAGTTTCCCCAGCTCAGTCTGGCTTGTTCTACATACAGTATAGATGGAGTCTTAATGTAGGATGTTTTGCAGTGCCTGAGGTTAGCCAGTGGGAATGCTCCTTTCATTACTTTGCTTTGTTGTTTGGGAAGTGGGAAAGCTGTAGACTTGTGACATAAGAAGCACTGTGCCTCCAAAGCCACTTCAGTCCATGCACAGAACAGGTTTGGAAGTTAGGAAGAGTGTGGCTGAAAGACTGTGGCTGCCCCCACATATCTCAATGGCATCAGGGTACATTTACCATATACCTTTGTGGGTCAGCTGTGCCAGGCCATCAGATCCACACAGTCCAGTGGATCCAATTGTCCCTTTCCTCTACCTGGCTAGAGGGAGGGCCCCTTAATCCTGGTCATGGTGCACATTTGGCTCTTCCTGTAGGTATGTCCTGGAGGACCCTTCAAGAAGATTGGTCATTCCTGTACCACCTGGAGTCTTGTCCACACAAGACCAGAGCAGCATTTAGCCTACATGAGCTTCTTACAGTAGTCATTCCTCTTTTCAATTCATGTACCCAGGCTGCTAAGGAACAGGTGGGGTTTCCATCCCATTTCCTTATGTCTTCTCCATGCTCATGAAGGGAAAACCCTAGGTTGCCTCATGGAGCATACTCTCTCTCCTTGCCTGGGGGATGCCTGCTCCTAATAGCAGAGAGTCTTGTTGGTCCTGGCAAGACATGAAAAATTCCTTCCTTGAGCTCTTGACTCAGTTTCAAGTGGCCCTGTTAAAGTTTCTCTTCCAAGCTCCAGATGTACTCAGGCAGCTTTTTTTTTCCCCACAGATGAGAAGTGAGCCTGTAACTCGGCAGTGACAATGTCCTCATAGATCCTTAATTTTCTGACAAATGCACCCACCTTGTCTTCTCCCTCCCTCCGCTGCAGCATCACTAGGTAAGGGGAGTATTATCTCTGGTGTGAATTTCAGCCACATCTGTGACATGTGCTGGACACTGTTTGGACTCTTAGGGAATCTCTCACCCTCAGAAAAGATCATCTCCAGCATCATTAATTCCCTAAGGTATCAGACACATTGGTCTGTCATGTTCCACTATCTTTGATGCACCTGGAGGCCCTTCTTAGGAAGTTGTTCATCCTTTACACTTGCCAGCAGTCACAGTCAAAGGCTGAGTTTCCTGTGTTTTCCTGACCCCCTGGTCAATGAC
Source organism: Sylvia atricapilla (assembly GCF_009819655.1). NCBI lineage: Eukaryota > Metazoa > Chordata > Aves > Passeriformes > Sylviidae > Sylvia > Sylvia atricapilla. The sequence goes on along the minus strand of NC_089143.1, from coordinate 19,993,719 downwards.
TGCATCCCAGGACAGCGATCCCAGTTGCCTGGCCTCACTTCTGTCCAGAATGGTATCATTGGCTGCGGCATCCCAGATGCGGAGCAGCCAGGTCAGGATGGACTCCTTCACCTGACAGGTGAACTTCCTCTGCAGGTCACACAGCTAACCAAGGGGTAGAGACCAAGTGATGATCTCTGGCTCTGGCTCTTCTGCTGGGTGTGAAGGTCCTGCCACCTCTTCATCAGTCAATATGTGTTGGGAAAAATGAGAAAGGAAAAGATTACAGATATGATTGCCTGGCAAGAGATACTGAAAATATAAAACTTGTGAGTGAAACAGAAATGAAAACTAGCTTTGAGATGTAGGCATGGCAGGTAGGAAGACAGTGATTCACTGGAGATGGCTTGGGTGATATCAAAGGGACACCAAAAGACCCAAGGGTGTAGCCCCACCAAGGTATCAGGGAAAAGATAGATAAGAAAGTAGCCTTTAGAGTTTAGAATACAGAATGATATGGTAATATAGCAGTTCTCATAGGCTGTACGCAAAGTCTTTAGGTTTTGTATCTCACACTGGTTGGTCGCTGTAAATTAGAATATTCAACACAAAAAGAGATATAATGTATTGTAACAAGGACCTCGCTCTCTTAGCTTTTACCTCTCTTAGCTTTTAGCTCTCTTACCTTTCACCCTTCCTCTCCCTGCTCTCTCTCTATCTCTCTTTGGGGCATCCCTTCAGCTGAGGTTGGTGGCTGAATGCAAAACCCTTTTACCCATGACCCTTGCAATAAAACCACGTGTTCCTAGAGTGTCTCAGGTCTGCAGAGTTCCCTCTCCCTGCCATCCATGGATGCTCCTACAAATACGTGGCCTGATTTGGTCTTGGATTCCTTTTTCTGAATGGTGGGGGGCAACTGCTACTGGCTTAGGCTGTCCTTCTGGCCCAGACATGGTTTTTGTGAACACGGTTCCTGTTGATATTCAAGCACAAACTCTACCACTTCAATCCTCTCTGGGTCTTGGACACCAAAATGTGAGCCATGCCCTGGCTCCTGCAGAGCCTCACAGGGGGTTGTACCCCTCACACTTTGATGGATCTGTTGAGAAGTGCTTCTGGCAAATGGTCCTGTGCCTCTTCAGCCCCTGTGTGTATTTCCTTTGAGTTTCATCATGGAGCACATGGGCTTGGAGAAAATCTTTTCCCACCCCATCCGTGCATGGATGCCAGCCATGGTGACACTGACAGGCCTGGGAGTGTTTCCAATTGCCATCTGGAGACAGGCATTTTTTGCCTTCACATATTCTCTTTGTGACATAAATTTAATATTATCTGTTATTGATTCTTTGATGTCTGCAGGAAGTGTCCTTTTGCAGAGTTTCCTTAAGAGTGGCCTCAGGTAGGACTTGGATAGGACTTTCTGAGTGGGGCCATTCAGCATCCCCTGCACTCCCCATTCCACACAGTCCTCTCTGACATTCAACTCCTTGCCCCAAACTCCCAGAAGAAACTTCAGGAACTTTGTTATGATGTCCATATCATAGTGATCATCACCCTATCCCAGAAATTCTCCCAAAGCTTCTAGTTCTTCACTTATAGTATTCTCCTCATGGACTTTCAGGTCATTCTGGGAATCATCATCTCCTGCTTCTTGGCCGCCTACAATTTCATTCAGATACAGCTGATAAATCTTATCCAAAGCAGCTTTCAGGTCATTTCTCAGGTCCTTGTTCACTTCACGTGAAAAAATTTCTATCCTCCTCAGATGCTGAAATGTATCATAATCTGTTTCTTCAAACAGCCTGATGGGCTCACCCCTCTTTCATAATCTCCTGATAACCTCCTGTCTGGAAAGGGTCATTGGAAACTTGTCTTCTGCTACTCTGAGTTCCAGCACTGGATTTGATGCAGCCAGTTGATTTCTCTTCCTCTTCCTGCTGCTGTACCTTGTAGCCACATGTCTGGAAGTCAGCCTCCTCTTCCTTTTTAGCTAACTCACTGCATTTCAAATACTTTCCCCCCAGGAGCTCCTTCCCCCCAGCTGCTGGCGCTTCCTGCTGATCTCCTGCTTCAGGATGTCCATGGCAGTCCCAGAAGTATCAGCCAAGACTCGGACAGGCAAACAAAACTGCAAACACATTTCAAGTTAAATTCATTGCTGCTGATGTTATCATGCCATCAACATAGTATATTAACAAAACGATTTTGATTCCTCCTCCAATCTTAAAAAGGGCATCATGATGGGTAAATTGTTCCTCATATGCAAAAATATGTATAGGGTAAAGTACAACACCCACATGAGTACTTCAAACATCATGATTATCAGGGAGTCTTGTATCCCAATACTCAAGTGCTTTAGAACAAAATTGTAATTCCAGTTTCTCTCCCAGGCCTCACATCAGGAGCCAAAAGATGTGCTGATTTGAAAGTAAATAAACCAGCGGGAGAAATGAACCCTACTCAATTACCTTCAGAGAGATTTCCGGTTGAACTTGCAATTTAATAGAAAGATTACAATAAATGCAATGATACACAGAAAACTGACTTAAACCCACAAAATCAGAGTACAACCTGGCACCCTGTGGATCAGGATAGTGGTCATAGTCTTATGAAGTGGTACTTGCAGTCCTATTGAAGTGATGGTTGCAGTCAAAAGGGGTGGTCCTGTGGAAGCTCTGGTCCTCCTCTAGATCTGTCCAGTGGTGGTTGTGGTAATGTCCAAACTCCCCGGTCATATCTGCTCAGGTTCGGGGAAATGCTCGGTACCTACCCCTGGACATGGAGGCAAGGGAATGATGGAATACTGTGAGTCATGGAGTATTTGGAGGTCCTTGATGGTCTAAGTCTTGCAGCTGCCTATTCTGCTGGTGGTATTGAGTCCAAGACGGCCCATTAGCACAGATAACCCCACAGGATGGGTGGGACTGTGCTGGTGCTTCCCAGGACGGGAGTTATCACAGCTGATTCATTGGTGTGGAGAAAAGGAAACTGTGCTGCCTCATGGTGTTTGCCTTTTCTTCCTTATCTCATTTAACACCCAGCTTGTAGCCTGAGGTGTCGAGTATGCCCTGGGCAGCTGCTGTGAATGACCCATCATTGCTGTTTGTCAGAAACAGCACTACAGCCTGGGAGAGAGGGCTTTGTGTGAGTTCCGGCAATTCAGCCCAAGTGGAAATGTAGATCACACTGTGAGCTCTGGCTGTGCCAGCTCTGGAGTCCTGGGGGTACACTCTGTCTTCTGTCACAAAACACTCCCTTGCTTCCTTTGCTGCTTCACCAAGGTACAGGGCAACCACTCCACAGTTCGTGTCACAGCTGCTCTATTTCCAGTTGAGTCCCTGTGGTGTTGCCAGCGCATTTGATTTTATTCACACTCATGTCAGCCGATAGTTCTCTTAACCTTGTTCATGAATCTTATAATTACCTGTTGGTGTACGTTTTAATAAAATTAAGTTTTATGGAAAAATGGTTTGTATGGGCTAAAACCTAAACTTCACTTAAAATCCTTTCATTTCACTGCCAGGTTTGTAGCTTTATTTGGTTGGCATTTTTGTTTGTTATGAGGCTGGATTAGTTGGTGTTAGTGAAATCTGCCTTGGCTTTACAGAGACATCAGTGAATTATGTACAAAGGTAATTACCAATTCAGGTTTCTAGTATTAATTATTGGCAGAGATTTAGTTCTCATCTGGAGTTTGATGTCAGATGCCAGAAGCACTACAGTGCATCACCCACTTGTTGCGGAGTTAAACTTCTCCAGTATATCCTTTAAGAAGTCGGAAAGTGCAGTCCTAGGGCATCCAGGAGGTTGTGTCCTCAGGCAGGGGCATTAACCTCCAGAGAGAGTACATCTCTGCCTGGAGCCTCGCTGTACTGGTTTGCTTTGTCTATTCAGGACTTTTTGCAAGAAGATGTCGCTGCTAGTTTGGCAGAGGGCAGGTGTCCCCAGCTGGCAGACACCTCACCTGGCACATTGCCTCCCGTGCCATCAGGTGGCACTCCAGGCTCACACTGCGCTTTGCTCTCTCTGCCGCTGTCTCCAGAGGGCACGGCCAAGGAACAAAAGAATCAGGGTCTGGTTTTACTCTATTTCGAAGAGGAAATGCAGTTAGAAAAAAAGCCCTCTTATGAAAAATAGATAAGCATTTGTGAAGCCGATTCCCTGCCAGATACAAGCGAAGTTAAGCAAATGCTAAGCAAAGGCATCATTGTGAAGTGCGCCTGCAATCCAAGACCATGAAAAGGGAGGGAAAAGATCTATTTTTCTGTGTAATAAAAAACTGCACAATGATAAATGAACAGCATAAGAAACTGTGCATGGCAAACTTATGAAAAGTGCAGCCTAGCTGATTTACAGCTCAGCAGATTTTGAGAATGTTCCTGTCTCTAAGATCTTATAAAATAAGCATGTTAGCATCAGTCTGCATTGTCTGGTTCTGTAGTAAAGTGAGTAGTGACAAAACACAGTCCTGATGGTGCTGCTGGTGGAAACCCTGCTTTTTTCTGCATCTTCACTCTCGGATCCAAAAAAAAAAAAAATAATCACAGTTTATCAGAGCTTAAATCATTTTATTAACTCTCTGTTATCTGCACAACGAGAAACAGAGAAAATCCATGGCAGAGTTTAATAAAATCCTTAGGTAGAAGCCATGCTGATTTAATGGAAATTCTAACTGCAATTCTTGCTTGAGATACCCATGGACTATAGTTAACACAAGGATTTGGGAAGGTAGAAAACTGGTGGCAAGATCACACACCAGGTAAAGGCCAATAAGAAAAACTCTGCAATATTGATTTTTCATCTTTTACAAATCAGATAGATAGATGACAGCAGGTTGCTAGAGACATTTTGTTCTGGTTTTGTGGATGGCGGGATTTTTGTGCAATAATAGCAAGTTTGGCAGCAGAAAGGGCCCTGTAAATGTTGTTGTTAACCATGGGAGACAGCAGTGCCTGACAGCAGGAGCTGTGTCATGCTAAATTAGAAAGGGCTTGAACCAAGCCCACAGAGCTTGTAATATCCCAGGAATCAGCGTGTGTCGATCTCAGCATGGCCTGTCTTTATCTGAAATAATTTTGTCACTTTAAAGAGCAAGGCATTTCAACAAAGCATCTCCTCTGAAGTTCCTTTCCTGTTCCTCCCTCCCTATTCATTGCTGGTGACAGCAGAGAGGTTTCCACGACAACAAGTCATGCTGTTGCCTCAGGTGACAACTATAACTTCAATAAACAATCACTGAAAATAGCTTCAAACAATTAATTAGGTAATGGCAATGTTATTTTAATAGGGCTTAGATGCTTTGGAAGTAGTCTACAGACCAAGTTCTGATCAAGAATTTGTCTAGAATCAAAGCCAAAGCTGCTATCAAAAGGTCAGGATGGATATCACTGTCTGAATAACTCTAAGAACCATCTTTTTAAAAAAATCATTCAAGATCAAAACATATTCAGTCCTGAAGGTGCAATGCAAAACTTCTCAGAGTTTTTTTAATTTTTAATTTTGTTCAAAGCACATACTGGCAGGAATTTACTAACTTCCTCACTGAAGGCAGTCCATGGCTGACACACTCCCCATGTGTGCCCTTGCACCAGTGTGACAGACAGATGATGAGTCCAGTAATTGGTTTTGCAATAAATGGATTTTTCAGTTTTCTCTTTTACAGAAGATGCTTTCCTAGAGTTATAAATGGATGATTAATAAATCTCTCCTAATACTGCTTCTAGTAACACTTCAATTGATCTTTAATTGTTGTTTAAAAAGTGAGTCTCCATGGAGTGCTTCCATCCTATAGCCTGAAGTTTCTCTAGCCCAGAGCAGCTCTTCTGTCTAACCTTAGGCATAGTCTTTAAGTGCAGATGGACGCACTGAGTATGTGCCTGTGCCTTATAACACAGTCCTCATTAGCATGGGCCCTCTTTGGGGCTGGTAGTTGCCCTGACAGATTTTATTTTTTTTCCCTTTATTTAAGCTATTAAGTTTCTCCAGAACAGTGCATCTATGAAGCAAGAGCAAGAAAGACAAGGGCTGCCATCTTTCCTGTCCCATCAAGTTTGTGGGCTATGCAAAGACCTGCCTTTGCATTGCCAGATCTGCTCCTACTCCCCTCGGAGGCTGATTATGTGTTGTGCTTCTAGTTAAGTCCTGCATTTCCGTGCAAAATATTCTCAGTCTGTGCTTGAGGGACTCTGCATCACTTCTACTGTGTCTTCTTCTGAGGCAGCTCCCTTTGGAGGGATTAACAACATCCGTGGAGCTCTCTTTATGGGACCATGAGGTTCATCTTTGTGTGTCATCACACAGCTGGGATTGGGCCATTGAAAACAATGTGGAATGGAACAGAATGTGCACTAAATACTGGCAAGAAATTTTTTTAAGCAGAAAATGGTGAATTTTCTAAACTGACTTTTGCAGATACCCTGCTGTTTTTGTTCTAACTTTATCAGGTCAAGGACAAAATCCGGGTTTGCTGGATTTACAGGCATGGTAAGGAGACCTTGAAACAGCTGTTATATCGGGTGTCTACATAAAGCAGAGAAAGGCCTGACTCCAGTTGGACAAATCCTTCGAAGAAAAGAATTGGGGAAAACATGTGTCTGAGGACTGATAATTAAGGTACTACTCAGCAAGGAAAAAGGTTGGAATTCTAAGCAGGGTATACATCCTGCATCACAGCAACTCTGAAGTGATCACAGCTACTCTTGTGAAATGATCACAGCCCTATGCCTATTTCAATCTGAGTTTTCATTGTGGGATTCCTGTATTTCCCCATTAAAGTTTTTAAGATCTTGTTTTGGTCCTATGGCTATAAGATCAATATACAAAACCTCAGGGTTTCTTTGCAAAAAGATGCTTTTTTCCCACTTCTCTTCCTGCAGGAGAGCATAGGATGTGGGTGTGGGCTATGACCCGTGGCATGGGAATGCCATGCATTTGTGCAGGGAAGGGAGGAGGTTCGCCCAGGTGACTTTGGTGGGTGGATGTGCACAGGGCAGTTGTGTCCCTCATGGGGAACTCCCACATAGGCTTTGTGTCTTGTGCACAACAGCTGCTTCTTTGTGGTGGGTTTTATAATTGAAGGTTTAAACAGTTAAACTGCTTTCTTAATGCATTTGTGGTTGCTAAGATACAACCTCTTCAATTCTGTAGATCTTCCACTTGAAATATAGCACATTGGCAAATGGGGCTTTCCCCTCTGACAGCCCAGGAGAGGGGGAGCTGACAGGGCACTTACCCTTGTGCTGGTGAGAAACTGCTCCTGCAGCCACCTGAGGGGGCTGGGTTTGGTCCACTGGTGGGAATAACTGGTGGGTTTTACTGACTTCTGGCCACTGTATGTGGCTAAAGGAGGAGGCTGAAAGGGGAATGCGAGGAGTCATAGGATGTGGTAGAAGAAAAAGCACAGAGAAAACAGGCAGGACAAGAGGCTAGGAGAGTGTGTAGGGTAAGACTGGGGACTGATTCTGTAGAGGAAGCAAGGGAAATCTTTTTGTCCCCTTCTTTAGATACCCTCAGGCTTCAATTGTCCTTCTCAAGCAAGGATCATCTTCTCTGCTCTTTGATAATGAAGAGTGGATCTCAGGAGACTGTGGGTTTGCGACAGGTTTCACAAGACCTTGGGGATAAATTGTGCAGGGATAGATTTCTTGCAGTTCTAGAAAGTGATTAGGAGATACATTTAAAAGTAGCACTAGACCCCTCAAAATTCATTAGCAATATTACAATATTCCTACAATAAGCAGCTCAAAAGAACCAAATATTTTAAAAGAAAGCCTTTCAAAATATGTGGAGGAAGGTGATATAAAATAGTGCAGCTTATCTCTCATTTCATGCTAAAGTAAGTCTTTACCTGTGAGGGTTACAGAGAGAATATTTTTAACATATTGACAGAGCTCAATTGATGCAGTACCATCTCTCATGTGGGTTTGCACATCAATAGGTGTGAGAAAACAGAGACTGCAGCTGTTCATCCAGGAAAGGTGTTAGTGGAGATGTCAGAGGGTAATAACTGAACTTGCAATGTTCTCTTCCCCACCCCTTCCACAAGTCCAGGATGTGCAGAAATTTTCTGTGAGCGTGACCTCCTGTATTTGCAATTAGATCACAATTATAGGATCTCTCCTATCTGTGAGAAACTTCTGCTTCTTTCTGCACCTTCCCACTAAAGTGAGGAGGAGCCTGGTCCAGAGCACCATGCAGAGCTGCTTGGAAGTGTTCAAGCCTCACCAAAGGGAAATGAGTACCTGCCAGAGCTGGGGTTTAGCAGAAATTATCGACAGTGGGATATCACTCTGGTGTCTTGCTTGAGCAGCATTTATATTACAGGTATAGAATGGAGGAATAACAACCTATTTTCTCCCAATCTGACACCCAAATCCCAATTTCAGTTATGTTTTTCTAAAATAATTTACAATTATTCCCCCCCCCCCCGCCATTGTTTCTCCTGTTTAACAAATGTTGATGAAACCAAAGAAGTGATGGGGTTTATGGAGTTCTCTGAGCAAAGTACTCTTCGCCTTGAAGCACAGTCATAGTGCCATATTCACATACCTATTGCCAGTTGAAGAATTTGCTTCTGCATTAAAATTGGTCTGCTTAGATCAGGCTATTGCATGGGATGTGGATGTTAGCAGTATGATTAGTACAAGTTTTAAAACAAGGAGTGGCTGTCCAGCAAACCATCCTGCATACTTTGATTGAGTCACTGCTGTAGGGTTTATTTGTTTTTATCAGCCATGTTAGAGAAACAATGTATAGTGTTGTCATGATACTAGAAAAAACTACTTAATAGAATTGATGGTTTAAGGATCTTGTCCTACTCAGTGACTGCCTCAATTGGCAAATGACAAGACAAGTAATCAGCTGTACCCTGCCTGGCAGATCCATACCCATGGCAGTTTTCAGAGCTGAGGGAACTGAGGAGTTTACGCAGTCAAGTGCTCCACATAAATTGCTTTGTATCATGGACCAGATTTAGGATCCACAACTGCCTGAAGAGTTGTGTTCACTTTCACATGAGTAAACTCCTCCAGCTTGAGAGAGAAGGAGAATAAAATTTCACTGCTAAGAAATGCTTTTTCATGGTGCACTTTGAGAGCAAACCTTTTCAGAGCTGGCCTATACAAAATTTCCAGACCATTTAATGGTTTCACAAAACCCTAGAAATATACCCTATCCCTATAAAATTAGGCCTATTCCAGTAATCCTGGTTCTGCCACATGAGCAAGGTAAGTAAATTTATGCTCTAATTTTAGACTCAATACAATTTGCTGACAATTCTGCAAATGGAAAAAAAAATACAAATAGAAAAAAAAATTCTATTGAGAGTGGGAACAAATTGATAATAATGTTACTGAAAATTGGATATAAAGGCAAACAATCCTTCTCCTTGCCCTCTCCTTGGGGCAACCAAAGGCTCCAACCAAAGACTCCAAAAGACAATGCAGAACAACTTTCTGGCTGCAAACTGCAGAAGCAGGTGGCTCATGCCAGCATACCCCCAAGCCACAAAGGGTTAAATTGCCTTATGTAGCTACTATGTATGCGTGTGAAAATTTCAAAAGCATGAGAGTGTGCCATCTGGCTCCTGCTCCTACTGGGTATTTGGAGATGAAAAGGGAAACTGGAAAGGTAAATAGCGTATTGCTTGATGTGTTGATTTTCAGCTGAGATTTCTCTCTTCAGTGCCTAGCCATATTTGTCCATCTAAATGAGTGGGATTGACTGTGTCTTCCCAAAAAGGGATGAAAAAAATCAGCATGTAAGCTCTGGGAGAGCTGTGCAAAGCCACACTCTGCCTCATGTAACAGCTGAGGCAAATTTATTCTGGTCTGCATCCAGAAAAAGGCCTCAGCCTTTCACTCAGTGTCTAACTCGTAAGAATGGTGAGAGGCTTTTCAGCCCTGCACAAGCAGGATCAGCTGCCTTGGAGATTCCAGAGACCTGCCCCAGATCTGGGCCAAGCATCATGATCACCACGGAGAGTCAGGCATTAGCTCAGACTGGAAAGGGAATGGTTTCCTACCTTAAGTGTGTGGGCCAGGCCAGCATTTTTTTGGTTTTTATTATTACATTTGATTTTCTCCTGTGGTAGAGATCAAGGGGTTGGAGAAAGCAGGATGCGGCTCTGCTGGCAAACTCTGGTTTGTCACCTGGGCCAGTATTTGTCTCATTTGGGAGGCTGGGCTGGCCACAACCCTGACATGCTCCTATTGTTGGAAGGCCTCAAACCTGGCCAGTGATGACACTGTTGAAAAACATACCAAATGGTTTTTGGGGGTTTTGGTTGGTTGGGTGGGTGGGTTTTGTTTCTTTTTTGGTTTTTTTTCAGTTTTGTTTGTTGGTTGGTTTTGGGTTTGTTTGTTTGGTTGGTTGGTTTTCGTACTTTAAGCCAGTTTTCATAGAATCACAGGATGAACTAGGTTGGAAACCTAGTTACCTTTGATATCTTCAAGTCCAACCTATGTTCACCTTTGCCCCAGGGGAAGGGAATTGGAGTTTCTTTCCAGGGCATTATTTCCCCAGGTGAAGGCCTGATGAGGTTAACATCTCAACAGACTGAGAGTAACCCCAAAAATACCCCAAAAATAATGACCATCACCAGAACATCAATGGCCATCAGCAAACATCAAAAAACATCTCCCTCAGATGCTGCCCCCTGACATGGTTGGAGACCCCTGGTCCAGGAAAGAGTGATAAGGAAATCAGGGACTGAGGACCTAATTAACATCAGAGGTGAAGCAATCCAGATCTAGTAGGAAATCAAATACTAAGGACTAGCTTGGAGACAATCAACTTTAAACCAATGAATCTCTACGGGTCTTGACTGTATAAAGTCTGTGAAAAATCTGGTAAAATTTATGGATGATGGAATGATTTTCTCTGCACACCTGGGCTATGTGTGAATGAAATCATTTCTGTTGCACATCCTGGCCAGAACATCTTGGACAGAAATAAAGTAATGCCTTGATTTTCTAACACTAAAATTGTTGTTGGAGGGCTTTTGTTTTTCCCCCAGTTTTGGTGACAACTCCAATGCCATATTTTTACCTGTGACTTTGTGTGTCAATTCACACTGCGCATCTCTGATTCCATCTGTAGGAGACAGAGACTCAAGCCTCCTAAAATCCAGGCTGGGCTATGAGCAAAAGAAAAAGCTGGTCCTGGGACTGAACCTAAAGTATGTCTCCAGCTCTGCTGTTGCTGCCCACACTCTTCATCATAGAACACTCTAATCCCACTCATGGCGTGTGTTCCCTCCTCCACATGCTACAACACTTGAGGTTCCCACAGTAGCTGGCCCTCCGAGTCCTGATCACTGTGACTCTTCCTCCTCTGTAAAAGGAGCTAAAACAACTCTTTCTTGCCTAGCTTAAAAATAAGCTGTGCCTTGAAGTCATCTCTATATGCCTTTTTTTTTGTTGTAGTTTTATTGAAAAAGCTGGTATTAACATATTTATATTTTTATTCAACAACAGTTAGCTAATTTGTGCAACACAAAAAATGCAGCCATGAACAACAGCTTTCAAAACAATCAGATTTACCAACTTTACCATCACTTACTCTACACCACTGAAAGCTCAAACTAAAAAGAGAAAGAAAGTTGGAAACGTTCACAATGACTATGTTAACTTTCCATACATTCAAGAAACCAGGAAACCGATCTGTAACAGTGATGTCAAAGACAGGAACGGAATACTGGTCTTTGAAAGGTTTCTATTTATTTCCTCTATAATTACTTCATGGTATTTTGGTTGGGTATTTAATTAGTTTTATAAAGCTCCAAAGATATATTTGTTTAATTTTAAGATGTTCTTTTTGGTACCCAAAGCTGTAACAGAGTAAGGTACTTCAAATTAAAAACAAAAAATGGTTGCATTAAGATCTGCTTTATAATAAGTTATCTATAGAATCTTACTTGAGAATGTTAAAAGCTAAATATATGTTTTACAGTATCTCTAGCTGTAAATGCCAATATGAGCTCATAGCAATTTTTTTTTTTTAACTTTTTGAGCTGCAAAGATTAATGGAGGGGGCCAAAAGTCAAAGAAATTGTATGACACCCTTGAAGCAGTAGTTTGGCATTAACAAGTTCTCTATACAGTTTACCACACTCTTAAACCTTTTTACAAGGAAAAAGAAAAGGAAAAGGCAATTTTGTTAAATTTCGTTAGAATAAATATGTACATATACTGTCCATGCCTGCTACAGCATACAGTATTTTATAAACAAACATTCTTTGTTCCCTTTAAAATCACCCTACACATTTCATACCGCATGTGTTTAGTGTGGCTGGAAACTGGTGCACATGTGTTTGTGCTTCTACACACAAAATATACAGCATCGATCTAGAAAACTTCAAACAGAGAGATTTCAGGTGTGGTGTTGAGATGTCATATAAAAGTTCTAGACTTTGTTTTTCATATTTCTTGTAAGCAGATTTTTACCCACCCTTCCCCCAAACCAAAATACAAAAGCATGCAGATCCCTTCATCAGTACATTCTCCACTTACCAAGAAATCAGTGCATAATGGCTTAAAGACTTTTTTTTTTCTGAGGATATTTAATATGGGCAGATTAACAGGTCGTGTGAGTTGTGCTCCTTTATTCATGGTTAGAGTAGGAATCCTTTGGGATACTGAATTTCCTGCCAGAGCTATTAAGGGTGCAGCAGAACTTTCTTTTCATGGATTAAGAGGACTTCCTGCCCACTGCCCCATTCCTGTACCATCCCTGCATGCCCTACTTCGTATGTACTTTCCTTTTCCATTTATGTCACTCATCATTACAGACCAGAGACAGATCTAACAGCATTTCTGTGGAGGAAGGTTTTGTTAGGTTTGGATTTTTCAAATTTTCATGTTTCTCCAGGACTAACTTTGTCTCCCAGAAGTGGCCTAATTTAAAAGCATTAAAATTCACTGAGCGGTGCTGCCTCTCACAGTACCATTCTTTTCACAGTTACAGATACCAGGCATTGCCTGTATTCCCCAAAGGCCAGGATTAATATAACCATTCTGCAAACAACAAATAAGGGACTTTATCAAGTGTTTAGCAGGGATGTAACTTTGCTCCCACGCAAGTTGGTTGCTGCCTTCAAAGAGAGCACTTCTAGCCAAGGTTTCCAGAACTCCAACCCCAAATGGTAGCACGGGTTTGTGTGTGAATTGCTAGGCTGTGTCTGATCAGCCAGTCCCTCCAGAGCTGCAATGCCAAGTGTTTTAATAGTCCTCACACAATGAAGATACTACTTACTGTTTTAAACAGAGCAAAGAGAACCATGGAGTATAAACTTCTTAATATAAGCTGGCTGAGTAACTATACCAGTCACTTACTCACTTGGGAAGGTGAAGCACAAAGTAATGGGATGAATAAATAAATAAATAGATAAATAAATAAATATGAGGGTATTGTAAAGAAGGGAATGGGATGGGTAAGATGGGGCAGCTTTTCACCAGCAAGGATTCTGCTTCCACCTCTATCTCTCATGAGGTCCCTCCAATGCGCCACATGCTCTAAAAGGATGTGGCTATTCATTCTTTCAAACAGGCTTGGCTTAATTGAAAGACAGGAAAACAGCACTGGAAAAAAAAAAACCAATCAAGAGATTGAGGCAAAAAGCTCTAACAATGTGGTGAATGCTGTGCACTGCAGAAGCAGAAAGGGCACCAGAACACCACAGTCCTGCAAACCACTGAGACCCTCAAAAGGATGGACAGGAGTTGAGGAGCCTCAGCCCTCCTCAGGAACACTCCTAAACTGAATAAATACCCCTGTTTGTTTAAAGGAACCGATACAGACCACAGTACTGGATTTGCACTCGTGCCTTTTACTCGTACAGTTGCAGTGATGGAAAATAATTGGCTTGCCACCAATAATGATACAGGCTGAGGGATGAAAGGATGCAACCTACAAATCCCACCACAGAAGCCACAATTTTTGTGAAGATCACATCCTTCTACAACTCTCAAGAGGCTGGTTTGTAAATATAGAGGGATATTGATAAATCTAGTGCATTTCTGAGTTCACTTTATCCTGAAATATGTACAGATTGTTTGTCGCTGCTATAGCAATGATGTTCTCGGTTGGGTGCCATGCTGTGTGCAAGATCTTCTTAGTAAAGTCCAAACTGTCAACACTGATGTCGTCTTTCCTCCGTTTGCCTCCAACGCAGACTCTCCGGGGCTTAAGAATGGCTCGTGGTTTACTGCTCTCCCGGGAGGCCTCCAAGGTGACATCCCGCTTGGTGTTGCGGTCAAACATTCGAAAAAAGTTGTTATATGCACCTGTCATTATCACACTGCGGAGAGACAGAGAGAGAGAGCGACAATAGAGGCAGTTAAACAGCAGCTTGTGCAAAGCCTCCCGACATGACTGGAGCAGGACAGACGAGTCTGACCTTAGAGTTGGCTGTCTTCTGGTTTCAGATGGGAAAGGGTAAGGAACAAAAAGGGGTTTCCCAGTACTCCCTAGAATGAAGCGTTTTCTTCTACCTCTCCCTTCCCTTCCCACATTATTCAATGAATATCTCAAATAATGTCTGCTCCCTGACATCATGAGAATCACATCACAAGATAATAAAAGCAACATGCTTTAGTAAGTTATTTTTCATTACCCTCCAGATTTTTATGCGTGCTTAAGGATCATACATTTCAGGCTTTTTCCCTTTCTCTGGAACTTTACCTTTAATGACAGCTGAGTTTTACCATGATTCCAGAAATAGTCTAAAAAATTCCCACATATTTCAAATCTTGTGATACAACAACAGTAAGGTTTAGTACACATTGATATATTTTAAAGAGTATTTTGAAGAAGGGTGTTTTGAAAGGTTCTGAAAAATCACACTGAATTTGCATATGTAAATTCTTTCCAGATGAAACTCTTTTCCTTGCTGAAGCCACAGATCTTGGAAGTCCAGATATCATTAAAATTCATACCTACTATGCTTCTTAGAAATAAACATACTGGTGTCAGGATTCTGGCATCTTTTATATGAAGTTTGAATAAAACATCAAGTCAGGATATATTTCTGGGTCTGGGAGGAAGGGACACAAAATATACCTTGATCTGTATAAAAATTACCTCATTAATCAGCTAGCAGTTTGAAATAATAGATTGCCAGTTGCTTCATTCCCCTAGTCCCTAGGGGAGGATATTTTGTCACTAACTTTAATGAATTCAGGATTTCATCCATGGCCCTCAGGTTATTGGATTAGCATAATCATGGGTTTCAGAGCCTTGTTTGAAAGCTCATCCCCTGTGAACTTTTTCCATATGTGAAACCAGGGCCATTCTCTACTCTCCTATCTTAGCAGCAAACAGGGTGGTTTTGCTCTGAATTTCCATTCTGTAAGAGGGTATCCACTCCAAATGGTCACGTCTCCACAGAAAAACCTGTACAGTTTTAAGACACAGGCGATCAGTAACTATTTGCCTTTCTAATAGAGCCCAAAAGAACATATTTGATGTGTGTGGCATTAATAAACAAACCTCCATCTCAAATGACAGCTGCTTTTACACTTTGCTGTTGTAGGGGGGGAATCTGTGCTGACAGCAGACTGGCCAGGGAAACATGGAGCATATGGGAGAATATGGGAGAATATGGGAGAACTCACAGGCACGAGCCATACTCTCCACCACACAAACACTCTCCAGCTGATTAGATTAGATGCTCCTGGATTTAGGAGTGCCTTACAGTGTGTGCACAGCCTCCAGCCAGAGCTGCCTTGATCTCATTTGGGGCCATTAGGAGCGACTGTAATACAAACGAATGATACACTGGAAAAGCACAAATGTGAGCTGTGCCCCTCATTGCTGTGACTGCAGCTGGGGGCAGCACAGGCGCCAGAGCTGCTGCAGGGTAACTGGAGTGGGTGCATGGGTTTGTACACTGGGAATCAGCCAGCTCCACCCTGCTTCCATGTCTGCTGACTGCATACTGCAGTCTGATGGCAGCTGATCCCACACCAGCTCTGTGCAGCTCCTCAAGTGCCAAAGGGAGCTGCTGCAAACCAGCCAACACAGCACAGAGTGCATTCTGCCCTCGGCAAGAGCTCACCTACAGCCTTCATCTCATGAGGTAAGAGAGGCTGCTTCCTGGAGGTCTGCAGGGAGCTCGCTGCTGCGGGGATGCACAGGGAGGGGCACTTGTCCACACCCAGCCCCATCCAGCCGTGGCAGGGAGCTTCTTGCTGCTCCCCAGCAGCAGGATCCACCCCTGGGCGCCTGCAGAGAGATTTCTCCTTCCTTCTGCACCCGCAAAAGGCTTGGTGCAATCCTGCCTAGCAAGGCACAAGTTAACAACCTCACAAGCTAAAAAACAGGAGTCAGTGTGACAGCTTGATAAAACGTATCCCAGAAGCTGCAGAAAGCCTATTGATCAAGATTAGTGCCCATTTCAGAAATTGAATCAACAGCAGTAAATCAAATGTTTCATTCCTTCCAAATCACCATGTCTTGTCATTACAGCTCCTGCTGTAATGGTTATTTGCAACATGAAAAAGTCGAGGTTATTTCATATCTCAGCACTAACACACACAATTTGTGGTGCAAACAGTCCATCTGTATATTTTCCCCCAGGCAAAATTTTGAAACAGGTTCATAAAGCTGGGGCACCCCTTTGCCACGGGCTGCAGAGCTGTGGCTCCCAGGGGAAAGAGGAGCATCCCCCCGACGGCAGTGGGAACTGTCAGAGAAGCAGCTTTCATGCTGGCAGAGTACCAGTGCAGCAAATGCAGAGAGAGGTGTTTGTTAAGGGTCTTATTTTAGAAGGTTTTGCTTGCAGTAGAACTGCCTTTACAGTCCATTTGCTTTTTAATTTCTTGAACTCTCACATATTTTTAGAAGTCTACTTTCTTCAGTCGGATTTACTGCAGTTATTTTTTTAACATATGTAGATGACTACTTTTCATGCTGGCCCTATTTTTCTGCAGTTTAATGGCTCAGTAAAAAACAGCATTATGTAAATGAGAAACTGTCCATTCTTGTTCAAGGTCACAAACACAGATGGATTATAACCTTACCTGCTGCTTAAAGTAATAAAAGAGAGTGAAAACTAGATGTAAGCCTGCAATTTTTTCCTGTTCAGGAAAATACAGTGTACAACAATGGAGTCAATGTGGTAAAGAAATATATTCTTTTTAAATAGTAGAATATAAATTGTAGCTCAATGTAGGAAGAGTCTGTTCTGTAGGAAGAGTCTATTCCCAGACACTGCTCTGCACAGCAGTATTATGGCAAGGGCTTGTACAACATCCTTGCAGGAGAGGCTGTTTCAAGAAACCAAAGTACCTCATTCAAAACAGCCCACACTACTTCATAGGTGTGTAAGGCAGCAGCCCAGAAAAAGCTCTGTCTAACCATCTCTAATTTTCTTTAAAAGGCAGGTTTACACGTTGTGCTACACAAGGTCAGAGGTACCAACCATCATCTCTGCCTTGCAGAGGTATTTAGGACGCAGAACACGCTCCAGTGCACCCTGAGGAGCAGTGTACTGATAGCTCAGGCTGGAGCAAAGCAGCCTGACTGCACCAGCTCAAAACACACACCTACAGCAGCATGATTACAAAAACAAAAAAAAAACAAAACAAAAACAAAAACAAACAAACAAACAAAAAACCCAAAAAAACCCCAAACAAACAAACAAAAAAAACCCCAAAGGAAACAACACCACACCCCATCTCCTCCCAAACAACCCCCCCCCAAACCAAACAAACAAAAAAGCAGGGAAAAACCCCAGTGGCTGCAGCATGACTACCAGTACCTACATTTCACCCTCTGCAGCCCAGCCAGTGCTCTGGAAGGAGAGACAACACCCCACACCTGCAGGGCCCTGAAAGCATTCACACAACCCCACGTTAACCCTCCTGTGCTGTCCCAGACAGGGAATGTTTTCCTCTCTGCATGAGGCTGCTCTGCAGAGCACCAGGAGTATTCTCTGCTCCCTCTGTTTTATCTGCTCCAAGCAAGGTCCTGGCTATTCTTCAGGTATGTGTGTTTGGAGTGACAACACAAAATGCTACAGATTCGTCCTGCCTGCACTGACACTGGGCATACTTGCTTATCAATGATGCCATCTGAAGTATCTCACTGCCAAACTTCAGTCTTCACGTGGGGTCACTGAGGCCCAGTCTTTACCCCTCCTTCTTTTTTTTTTTTTTTTTACCAAGAATAACAAATATATTTTTACAGAAGTTAAAAGGGGAAAGGGAAAACACCAGTGCAGAGCAATCCTTACTTTTATTGACTTTTCACTCCCTCCCTAGTCGCCATTCTGTTCTTTTTTTCTTCACCTCTGATTCTGATTCTGCCTGTACCACATTTTCCAGATAGGTTTCCCTTTCTCCTTCTCTTCATTCTCCCCTCTTCTTTCATTTCCATCTATCCTGCTCTACAACTTAAAAAAACCCAAAAACACCTTATCTGCTTCTCTCTTCCTTTCCCCACCCCTTTCAAATCTTTGTTTTACTTCTGTAAGTCTCATTGCTCACCCTTCCCTGGTTATCTCCCCCTACCCTCCAGTCTTGAAGACAACTTGTTTGGCTCCCCAGGTGTTTTGTCTTGCATCCCTGCCTTCTTTGGGCTGAAAGCTGAGGAAACAGCAAACCCCCAAGAACCAAAGCTCATTTGGGCAGGAGAGCTAAACAGCAGAACATTAACTGTACACCTCCCATTCAGTTCAGGTTTCTTCTACCTGCACCACATTGATCTGGTAGCCAGCAATAATTCAGATAGGGTTGTTTTTTTCTTAAAGTAAATTTTCAATCTGTAAAATTGTCTGAAATAAAGGATTTGAGGAAAAAGAAAAGTTCTTTCTCTTTGCACTGTAACAGTAATACTCAAAAGGAGCAGATGTTTACCTATATGTAATGATTTTATTAAATACACCAGCATTATATCACTGATGTTTAATTTTGGGCCACAGTTTTAGGGTCTAGAGAAGCAACCTCTCAACTACTGATGGCTTCAACATCTTCAATTATCTTAATATTTTTAAGCATCTGAGTCTTGATATTTTGGTTTTGGTAGTGACTTTCTTAAATTAAATGCTTCAGTATGAGATTTTCCCCACTAAAAAGTTCTGCTTCTTTTGGATGGTCAATAAATTCTCTACTTCACCAACTTCAAAGGTATCTGAATAGGATTTTCACCATTTCACTAACCTGCAATGAGATATTCCACAATATTTTTCAGGCAATGAGATTTCATCAAACTTGTCAGTCACTAAGAACCGGCATATCTCAGTATTTCTCAGATTTGTTATTCCCATACTTCCAGCCAACCTCTTAAATGTTATCCATATTGCAGCCATCCTTGCACATAACAGCCTTCAACAAAATCACTCCATTCAGCTGCATTGCTGGATGTCAGGGATTGCCCTGAAGATTTGGGGTATCAACTGGATTTAAGGCTTGCTTAAAAACCAAACCATTACTTGCTCCACATTGCTTTGTGGGTTTTTTCTTGTTTAGGATTTTTTGTTTGTTTTGGGGTTTTTGCAGGGTTTTTTTAACTCTTTGATAATTTTTGGGCTAACTCTGACCCAAATTAGTCTTCCCAGATGCAGAGTAGTTTTTATTCACCAGTAGACTTCTACTGTCTGGAGAAATTCAGCTTATTTCATGGTTCCCCTCTTTCACTGTTGCTCACGAGACCATGGAAGCCATGGGATGGTGTGACAGGACTGAGAGTGGGGCTGGGCAGTGCTTCAAGGACCTGCACACACCCTGCTTAAGAGTGGTAGAAAAACTAAACCAGCCCAGCAGCCCTGCCCCTCAGTGCAGATGTGGCAGCAGAACATCATTCCCTGGGGCAAGAGGCAGGACTTGGATTTTGCAGGTGTGAGAGGAGGAGACTCAGAGGGCAGCTTCCACCAGAGCCTACCCCCACACTTGCAAATCTCAGCAAAGATGTCCCTCAGGCACCCAGCATGAAAAGGGACCTTTTCTTTGACCTGAAACTGTCTCCCAATTATATTTTGAGCCCCTAAATTTTCAGTATTTCATTGCCATGTGTACCAGTGCAGAAGAGAACATCTGCAGCCTCCTAGGATTAACGTGTAAGGTCCACCAGATCTGGTTTCGTGACAAGCTGACCCAACGAAAGAAAGGATTGATTCCAGAAAACCTCCTAAACAACATTTTCCATAGGAATAAAAAGTGAGATTTATTACAGCAAAAGGAAAGGAGGAAGCATTGTTGCAAGCAATGAGGAACTCCTGAAACACTGGGAAATGTTCCTGTATGCTGTGCTGTGTAAATGCACTGTGCTGTATGGGCTGCATGCACTGGCTGCCCATCACAAAGAAGGAATTTATTTAAACCTGGGGAGGAGGATGCTAGAAAAACCTGAGATGTGGGATTCAGAGTTGTGGCACCCTGTTACAGCTGGCTGGCATAAGACTGAGAATAAGAGCAAGGGATCCCCAAGTACTTCCAGGCTAATATTTGACATGCCAAGCTTTGAGAACAAAATGATGTCTTCTAGAATGCCAGCATGGAGTGTGCTGCCAGACAGGAATAGACTCCTAACATCTCATCCAATGGGATCTGCCAACTCCTCCCGATTAGAGTGAAGGCTGAAGGATATTCAGGGGGATGAATGACAGATCACTGGGAAAGGGCTGACTGAACAGTTGTATGTGACTTCACTCATCTGCTTGCAGCATATCACTTATCATGATGGTATTTAGAAGTCTCCCTGGCAGGGGTCCCATACACCCATTCATTTGAAATCTTAAAAAAAAAATAAAAATAGTTAACTAAGGTATTCACTTGCCATTATGTAGAATTAGGTTTTGTTTGGGTTTTTTTCTGGCTTCTTTACCTCACAAAAAGCTACAAAAGTGCTTATTTTTCAAGATAAAACTGAAAGCTGTTGACAGTGGGAAGAAAACAGTGTCCTCCAGGTCATTATGAAAAGACTTGACTTTGGATGTGAACGGAAGAGCTAAATTAAATTGCTGTACAACTAGAACTCACCTATTCTATATAGTCATGTAATGATGTATATACAATAAAGATAGCATGATTTTTGTGTAATACACTCAACTACAGATAATGCATGCTCATCTGGATGAATTAGTGTGAGACCCCTGCTTGGCTCCCTCCCCTGACCACTGTTGCCAAAGCACATAGTGATTAATGTGCCCTTCAGCAAATGAGATCGGCTCTGTCTGATTGTATTAGTTCCTGTTCATTGGAGTAACTGAGCATCAATCACGTTCTAATCAGAGCTCACGTATGTTGATTATTTTTGTGAACAGCCTCACCATCAGGTTCTATCATAGCATAGATTAACTTCTTAGTAAAGACAAAACTTAATAAAAAGAATTTTCACCTAAATAATAAACATACTTCCATTTTTAACTGATCAACCCTGTCACTACAAATTGTTGTTATAGCCTTGAAGTCTGTGAAAGATAAAAACAATATGTTTAGAACTGCAGTTATTACTGTTATGCAGATGGATTAATAATCTAAGTACTGCAGCATCTCTTTGGAGTATAATTGTCACTATGCAATTTTTACCTTTAAAAAAGGAATAGTCCTTTTTTAAAAAACTGCATACAGAAAAACTCAAATTAGGTGACCTTACTGTTCAAATGAACTGTTTTTTAAGAGGTACTGGTACCTAAATTTTATTTAAATTACATCCCTCCAAAAAAAAAAATTCTGGTAATGTATAGCAATGCTTGTCATATTCATAAAGCAAGGTGTTCAGAGGAGTGAATCAAAAGATAAGCATCAGTTCTCATACATTTGACTCCCAAAAAGAAATAACTAAATTAAAGAGAGCCCTCTTCTTTTGTCAAGTATTTCCAGCTCCTCTACTCGAGAGTTTCTTACAATCAAGAGCAGCACATTGTGTTTAGTGACGGGTTTAGTAATTGTGCATGACTAATAACGCCTCAGTGTCTGGGCAGTACAATAAATGAAGCCCTCACAATCTAATGTTCCCACTTAATAATTACTCCCTGCATTGATCTTTCTGATCTGTCAAGTAGGAATGAAAATATTACACTCACTTTAAACCCTGATATTGAACAAGAATTCCATTACTACCAGGCAACTATCCAGAGAGTGGTCTTGCCACATTAATGAGGACAGCAGCACTTCATCTGGCCAGAGGAGAGAGACTCTAGGCCTGGGAGTAAGTGGCTGCCCATCATGTAAAATACACTAGGAATTCCCATCCAGGATAAGCAAAACAGTTTGAAAATACCAGAAAAGTCCTGGATACTTTTTAAAGTTTCCCCATATCTACATGATTCGAATGCACTATTCTTCTGTGCCAGACTTTGGGAGGAATCAGCACTATCTGTTTTCCAATAAATGCTTTGAATTTTGTATTTCTGGGAGGGCCAAACTCAAGACATAAGCACACTGAGAAAACCCTCTGCTAAAACAACCGTTCATGCATTGGTTTGGGAGTTTCAGAGAAAGCCCCCAAACCTGGACCTTCCACCAAACTTTCTGTCAGTCATTCCCAAGCTTTGGCCGTACCAAAGCCACAACAGCTGGTGCCCAAGTTGCAATGACAGCAATCTGGGAAGTATTTTGCCCAGTGTGGTCCATCTATGTAATTTTAGCTGGCCAGCAGTTGGTATCACAGGGGATACTCAATGCTGAGTTAATTCTTGTCAAAAAACACATCACTCTGGCATGCAGGCAACAGAGATAATGGAATATATAAGTATTTTCATTTGCATAATGAATGATATGAGGTAAAAGTTTCATTTTTTAGCAGAGCCAGAATCTTTCCACTGGGCAGGTAGAGGAACTGAGCAAAGAAAAGGTGCCCCTTACCCAGTGTACAGCATAATACTTGATCTGCATTTGTAGAACACAGGACTAGAAAAGACTTTGTTCTGCACTTGTAATTTCAGTTCAGACTCATAATTTGTTCAGACTCGTCATTTTAACCAATGTTGCATATAACTTCTTTCACAAATTTCCTGAGCACCACCATCAGAACAGCTGGGTTTCCTGTATCTCCACCACTCAGGATGGGAAGACAGCTTGTCGCTCTTTGGACAGGTATGAACCATCTCTAATTTCCAGGTTATAACTACCTCTTGATTCTCAACACCCGTTTGCTGTTGTGTCACTATCACTTACATTTATTTTAGCTAGATTCTCTTCTTCCCTATGTATATCTCCTTAGTATACTTACTACAGGCAATTAAAATCTTGGCTTCTCTTTCGCTAAGCTGATGAAAACCAAAGTCCTGGCCTCTCTTCTTTAGAGCAGCTGTCCATCTGCTTGATTAGCTCATCCACCTTGGAGATGAGGGACAGGAAATGTGCAAATGCAGTTCAAAGGTCTTTTGAATAAGTGCCAAATATAATGTCACCACTACTCCCTTCTCTGCTGGACAGCCCAGTCTTGCCCATTCAAGGATCATATTTGTCTTTCACAGATGTCTCAGACTGCCTGTTTCACAGTCCTTGCCCACTCCAGGGTGGGTAGACCTGCTTCAATACAATGAGACAGACTGTTTTCCCAAATGAGAGGCTGAGCTTAAGGAGAGGTTCTAGGCTCAGCGCCAAACTTCTGTCTCTTGGCTCCTAACTCTGCTGAACCAGGAGTCACTTCATGTCACTCATTATAGGTGACTGTGCTCTCTTTCACATGCATTTGGTAGACTGCTAATCCCTTCCAAAGTCACCTAGCATATGAATGTCCCTGGGAGTTGTTTCCAACTGATAAGATGAAGGTTTGTGCTCTTTTATTAACTAAAATCTTCACCTTGCATTATACTCTTGGATTTTATCCATTTTTATTAACCCAGTCCTCTTGGCTGCTCAGCTATTCCTGTGCCACATTCCTACTCCACAAAGTACTGCCACCATTTGCCAGCATTAGGGTGTTAGCCCGCTCCATCCTTGCTCACACTCTGCCTTGTGCCAGTATTTCTCATTAAAATGTTCAACAAGATATTATGTCTAAGATAAAAGCAAGAACTTCTCCATCAGTGCATAGGGAAAGGGACTGCTCTGATGGAGGGAGGTATCAGAAGTGTCATTTGGCAGCAGTTTGCAGAGAATCAGTGGGTGCCTGTGATGGTCTTTCCTCACATCCATTTCCAGTAAGTGAACTGAATTTCTGAGACAGCTCATGTGCAAATACAGGATCAGGTAAGTTTCCTTCATGTGTTGGTGGAATTGTGTCAGTTGGCATCTTTTTTTTTTTTAGCTTTTGCAGCCTATTTATGATTTGGGTGAAAATGGACATAATTTGAAGGGTTTTTCCCCTGAGGCACAAGCTGAGGTTATTAAGGCATACATCATGTCTACAGCAGTCAGGACACAACTGCACAACCATCCAAACATCTTCTAACAACCCAGTCACTGGCATGTGATTCCATACATCGATGTGGAAAATAACCATGTGTAACTACTTTCAGTTGGCTCCCCATCATATGGGAGGTCTTCTGCTACATGAGGACAGTGATGAACATAAGGATGCCTTGATTACCTGTCTGATCCATTCCATGCACATTCAAACTTGTCAAAGATGCAGTCGTTTTCATAGAGGGAACATAACTTGCTTCTAAGGTAATCATGGACCTGTTTTAAAGAAAATAACTGTCATTCTTGAAATCAAAGAAAATATAAGACTCCACAACCAGCCCTTCATTTTCTTCATTATCTCCCACATTCACTTTCAAAATATGCTGCATAGATTGGTAACTCTGCAGAAGATACCATGTTTAAACACCAAAGAAGTTAACTGTACTTTTCCACAGCCCAATTAACCAGGTGGTACAGATTACTGTTGCAGGAAGGCACAAAACAGGCTTCCCTCAGCAGGCGGCAGACCAGCCCTCTTCAACATATTTGTTTCCTGCTTGGGTGATTTTCTCAGTGCTAGCCTAATTCCCAGAGACATTTCACCAGCTGATACTCTAGATGGGCCAATTAATGTGCAAGAAATCTAATTTAAAGAGTAAAAAAAAAAGCCATATTCCAAGATAAGTGGACTCTCACTTATGGCAGAAAGAACTTGGCTCTATTAAAAGAACCTTTACGGTATTACATTTATTTTTGTAAGGCATTTTAGAAGCCAAATACAGCACAAAGTTGTAGTTGCACAGGCTGCAAATAAGAACACTAATTTAGCCCAAGGATTTCTCCTATTTGGCTGAGAATTAAAAACAACATTCCAAATTCTCACTTACTAACTAGAAAAGTGGGACTACTCAGCAGAAGACCTCAGTCCTCTAGGCCACTCATCTCTGCTGAACAAGGATTATCATAAAGAGATCTCATGCAAACTGTTTCAGTCTTTTGTTTAATTTGATTACTTCTTCTTCTGGATGATTTGGTTTATTCCACACGGAAATAATAAGGTAAATAATCCCTGCCTAGATAAATTCACTAATGCACTTCCACTCCTGATATTTTCTTCTAGCTACTGTACAAACTGTAAAATGATGTGTAGGTGACCTCCTGGAGAAACACCAATCCAATGGCCCAGGGGTGTCATTTAGCTCTGCCATCCAAAGGTTACAGGTTCTTGCAACTTCAGTAAAATTGCTCCTGCTCATGGGTGCTCAGCATCCTCCTCTGCCCTGATGGCACAAACATTTCTTCTAGTAAAACAACTTCTAACAAGACCAGATGAGAGACAACGACCTTCCACTTGGATTTTCTTTAAACTGTCCCATTTTTGATAGTCAGATTGCACAGTATCCAAAAAATACTTGTAATGTAAGATTATTAATTATTATAAATTTTCGTTATGGATCAATTTTCATTAATAAATAAACATGGAACTGTTCATTACAGATAATGTTTTATGCAGCAATTAATTGGTAAATGGCAGATAGAACATTCAACAATTAAATGCATTTACCATCACAATAAGCAATAGGTCAGGACACTTTTACTATTGATGCAGTTTTCTACACCCTCTGTAATTAAATCCGTTCCCTCTCTCTTTTCTTAAAACCTTTTTATGTTAGCAGTGTAATTTGTTACAGAACTGGAATTCTTTCCTTCGTCATGTTTGTGAGCTCCCAACACTTGGAAGAATTAGAAAGGTTGGGTAAGGCTGAAGGAAGTAGATCACATTTGCCTCCCTAAATGTCATTTCTAGGTCTTTCTCTTGTTACCATTTCCAGCAGCCATCTGTCATGACCACTGTCATGTACACACTCTTTGCAAAGTGCATCCAAGTCCACAGCTTGGACCTGTGCCTTTCTATCAGCTTTGTCAAAAAGGATTTTGCAATTCCCCTCTCAGATGTCTTACCTGTCAAGACAAGTCAAGACTCTCAGACTCACCCTACTGCCTTGGACAACCACCTTGTTCTTTATGTGGACCTTTTGATTACCACATTTGAGCACATTCAGACTCTCAGAGAGACTGTGAAAAACTAACTGGAAGAAACACTTTCACTGTTTGCATATTCATATGCCTCCACCAAACAAGGGTAATATCAGATTTGCTTTGTCTGTTACATCTTGTTCTTACCATATATCAGTAGTACTTGAAAGCATACCAAATTCATTCCTCACTAATTACCAAGGGCCTTTTTTTCACTGCAGTGTTTTAGGTCTGACCCTCATGGAATTATCTAGCAATTTTGTGCTCCAGACTAACACAGCAACACAGCTATGCAGAGACATGTTTTATTGGGACTGAATAGACACAGCCAGGAATTGCACTGGCAAGTGACACATGGGTCCAAATCCCTATGCTACAGACCCTGCCTAAAGTGGATCAAGCTATTACCAGCTATGAGTGTGCTCACCTTGCTGCCCCTAAGGCCTCTGCTGGGGTAATTCACCTGGCAGCATCAGAACAGTAGCCTGTTAGGCTGCCTTGCAACATTTGAGCACTGGCCATTCCACTGCACTGCTCTTTTAATGCTGTCCAGTGACCATACTCTGCCCTTTTTTCTTTTGTGTGAAACAAACAGGAGAAAATGGTGTTGAAACAACATGAGCAGATAAGGTGTTCAGCAGGGCTGCAACAGCTGCTCTGTGCAATAGCATTCTTTGAGCCACATCACTGACATGAAAAAGAACCTGTGTGAGGAATTCATTTTTGTTCATCAGGTTTTTAATATTAAAATTGTAAGCTGATAATGAAGCAGTACAGTTATAGACTCTGCTCTTTATTACAACTCAGTGTGAAATCGCCTGTTGTGACCCTCACTATTGCAGCTAGGCAAATATATAAGTGCCTACCATGCAATGGATGAAATGAGAAATTCAATCTTTTAATGAATTTTAATCTTTTAACTATGTATTATCATCATAATTATGTGGATACATAACTGAAAATGTTAGGTTTATTTGTTGCCTTCCAATGATCTACCCCCAAAAATATTTTGAGAAATTGCCAAGTTTATATATGAGATTCAAGTTTCTAAGAGAGAGATATCTCTGAGACAAATTATTTAAGGGAGCAATTTAAACCACTTTTTCTTAGGACAGAATTCTCTACTCTCTGCAGCTTAAAAACATGAAAGGTTCTCAGAGCAGTTGGATCACATGAATGTGGTATTGGCTTCCCAAGACTCCTAGTTCTAGATTCTTCTTTAGTCTACTGCAGTGCCCAGCAACACATCTGTATATTCTTTACAAGGCACTGGATAAATACTTGAAAATGAAAGGCAATCCAAAGATTTAAGAACACTGCTATATTTTGCTATATTTTTAAAATATTATATAAGGAGTTTTGCTGTTGTGGGTCTTGGGGTTTTTTTCCTATAAACTTCTGACTGCAATTATCAGTACGCATTTTTCCCCATCTCAGCATGAAGAAATATGACTTTTTAATCTGCCCTACTGTTGGGTGTCCTGATTTAAAAGTGGCCAGCTTGTTTTACAGCTGCCTACATGAAGAAATAAAAGCAGGTGTCAAAATCAAGACAAACAAGTTGGCTTAACCAGCTATTCCTCCTCAGGGACAAGGCTGCCTACTAAATTAGCACAGGTATAAAGTAATATATTACCTAAGTTCCCAAAATCCGAGGTTCTATTTTGTTACATAAAACAGAGTCTTGCCCTTACCCTCCCACTCCATTTTCACAGCATATCAACATTTCTAACGCCTGCAGCATTTAAAGCACTGCCATTTTAAGAGCAAACCCAATTCTGTAGTCCTAAAGGTAAACAGGCTCAGACTTTCTAATATTAGCACATTGAGCAGTGAACACTATCCACCAGAATGTAATGGATGCATTGAAAAAAGCTAGGGCCCACTCTGTCTACTAAATGCTAGCTAAAAAATACTGGAAATTTTTTGTTTGTTTTGACAAGAAATGCTACCAAATTCTCATCATGCTTTTTAAAACCAATCTTAATTATAGTTATGATGAACTACTGTACCCCACCTGCCATTATTTAGACACAGAAAAGAAGGGACAGATCCAGCAATGTCACAGGATTGTCTCTCAGTAAGCAGCACAAGTCAGATGAATGGCATTTTTCCTACTTTACATACACTTTTTAATGTAAATTAACAGGTTTTTTTCTTACTGCATTTTCATAACAAGCAGTTCCTGTGTCACAGACATATTTTCCTTCTTCAAGCCAGAGTCAAAAAATGTAAGCTCAGCCCTTTATTGCCAAGCATAACAGATGTCAGAGTACAAACTTAGTGCTGGCTGGAGCCACTGGCATTTTGTCTGGATAATATCTCAATGAATTCAGGCAACCAGATGTGTCTGGCATTTGTGAGCTGCTGTGTCAGTGGTGATGCCAGGGTTTAACATGGAGCACTTCGGGAACTAGGCACAAGGGAGAAACACACAGATCAAGTTGTAAAAAGTAGTTCTGAAATGCCAAAAGTGTAAACTCTCAGCAGTCCCACCAGGACCAGAGTGCTAAGCCTCACACAAAATCTTTTTCTCAGTTCCTTTTAAATGTTAGTAGTAAAATACATCATTTGAAAGAAGATGCCAAAGTGAAGAGATGATTTCTCTTGTTAGAATAATCATTTCTTTCAAGATCTCAATCCACAGGGAGTGCTACCTTGACTCCGAGGCTTCATACTTCCTTACTAATGCTGCAATTGCCCTTTTCCTGGTATAAGGATGCCACTGTGAGGATTTTAACCACCTTGATTAATTCTCTTAGCTTGCTGCTTCCCAGATAAGGTTATGAGAAGTTTACAGAAACATCCAGTTTTTGAACACTGAGATCCTTTTATAATGTTTGCATTTTAAGACATAGGAGATTCCTACCTGGTACGTTTCTACAGGCTTTGTTTCCATGTTCAGATCCCAAACCTTGACAGTGAGGTAATCTCTTGTAAGCATGTATCTACCACTGTGACTGAATTTGACATCTGACACTGAAGAGATAATTTCTGAAAAAAATGATCTGTTACTGGGGTCTTCTGGTTCTTCATAAACTGTTCAAAGAAAAAGAAACAAGAGACAGAAATCAGGACTATATTAAAAAAATGCTCGAACAATCTTAAGTGTGCATTTCTTGTAAAACATGTAGTTAAATCTACCAAGGAACATGATATAGAATTAATTGTATATCCAGCACTTAATTAATTCTTTTAACTTTATATAAAGATACAAACCATAAGCCTTAAATATTACAATAACTATTGTTATAGCTATGGACTCAGAGCATGACTTTGGGAAATTGTGCAAATACACTGGTTAGTTGATGACAGATACCTATAGCAAGGTTTCATCCTTTCTGGGGTCTGCATATCCAAAATCCAGGTGTCCCTGTCACAAGAGAGGTGTGTACATGTGGTGTCACAACAGTGCTGGCCTCCCTGGGAGAGGTGGTTACTCAAAGCCTGCCCTGATTGCCAGAACCAGCTGGCCTGGCTGCAGGCTACTCATTGGTCATATCTGAAGGAATCCAAGAATCAGGATGAGAATTTAAAAAACCTACTGTAAATTGAAATTACCTCTTCCTGAGAGGTGAGCATAAAACAGACAGAGGTTTACCATGTGGATGCAATAACTACGTAGCTGGTGTGCAACTGCTGACAGTTCTGGAAAGCACTGAACCCCCTGAATGTGATGGTCAGCAGTTCTGTGTGATCTGACAAGGCAGCAGGTCATGAAATATTGCTAACGCGATGTTCATACGTGAAAATCCAGCTCTTGTAGCTGTGAGATTGGTCATCCCTGTTCAACTGTACATAACAATGATACTGGATGACTCTACCCCTACCTTAGGGGTGCCTAGAGCAGTTCTGTTGCCTTTCTGCAGATACCTGTGGCCCTGTGATCCAACTGACCTCTATGGTGAACTTCAGCAGAAAGGCTTTCAGGGTCTTTTAACTCTCACAAAATTGTAGGCTTTGAGGACCTATTCTTAGAATATTCTTTGAAAATTGGCAAATTAGTGAATTTCATTTTCAAGTTTCAAAATCAGGTGCAGAAAAGACATGTTAGGAGACACGAAAGCATGCTGAAAGTAGAAAAACTTTTTACTGTCAGTCAAAATGAATTTTTATGTATAGTCCACTGGAACATTTCTCTCTCAATTATTTTATCCACGACTATGATTCAGACTGTTGGAAGCAACAAGGTTAGTTTCCATTAGGTGAAATAATGTTCTGCTGAAAGTTAAGGGTGAGTACGTGGGTGAAGTACGTGGGGTAATGCAAAAAATTATGGGCAATTTTCTTTGGGGGTGGGCAGTGGAATGCAGCCAGGCGTGCACATGAGAATAAGGTCTATATTTAAACATGCACCACACATCTGAATGGCAATGAACTACTTCAAAAAGAGCAAAAAACTTTTCAGATAGACTGTAAATGAACAACTTTAAATAGCTCTTCAAAATTTTGCCTAGACATTCTGCAAAGCAGGTATTTTGTAATTATCCTGTCAGATTTTCAAGAGAAGTCTGATGAGCACAAAGCAATTATCATTTCTCATACCTTTTCCCTTTAATCTGTCCAAACTATAGACTCGGCTGGCAGGAATTTCATCCTCCTAATTATGATGTGAAGCTGCATTTAAAACCAGGAAAGAAAAAACCAAAACCAACTCTAGCTGATCTACACCTTCATTTATAGCTTAGATACATTTTCTTGGTTCTGTGTGGCTCACCCAACTCGCAGCGATTAGGAATGATATCTGTACCTGAATATTCTGCATTTTTTTAATTAAGGAGATTAAACCATTTCATTCTTTATCTGCCCCATTTACTGCTTTTCTATGCTTACTGTATTAAGTATTAGAAAGATTTAGATTAATTAAATGTGGAACTAACAGAGGTATGAAAGTCTCATATCACTACAGAAAGATAGCAGTAGAAATTTCAGTTGCAGCAATTCTTTGGAGATAGTTCCTCTAGTCAGCATAACCAACACAGGAAAATTATTACAGGGAATTAAGAAGCAGCTCCCAGTGAAACGAAGAGAAAGCTTAGCAACTCACCAGCATCTGCCTGAGCAAACAGCACAGGGCATTAGTCTCAGGAAATGAAGGTGAGAGAGAGTGCTCTTGGGACTTGGCTATTCCTGGTTTAGCATCAACATACGGTTATGCACATACTGTAAAAAAGCACAATCTTCCTTCGGTTTGCCTAATACAGGTGGAGTAATTGGAGATTGAACAGCAGTGAAGGGATAGCCTTGGGACTTGGACTTCAGTTCAGGCAAGCAATTCAAATTCAGCCCAAGCTGATAGGAAAAAAACATGGGTCTAGCCCATGGTTTCCAAAGCACATTTTCTGTTTAGTACTATTAAGACTTATCTTTTGGAGGCTGCTCTTGCTCCCAGGAGCAATCAGTACCTGAAATACGAGATTTCAAATCTAGCTTACTTCTCTATGTCTAAATCTTGTTAGATCTGAACTTTACTGATGTTTGATTACAGGTTCTGTAATATATATTCTTTAATTAATTTAATCATTAATTTCTTAATAACAAACACCTGCTATATAAAAGGGTATTTAACTTTTCATAAATCAAGAACTATTGTTCTTGCTAATGGCCACAGTGCTAATTACAAGATAGAAACAAAGTTACCTGTCTAGCTACCTAATGAACACAGGAATCACAAATGAAGTGATGTGTTGAGTTCTCATGTGACACTTGCTCAGACCTAAATGGGACTATGATGACAGGATTCTGGCACAGAGAAATATCATGGGATTACAGAGGAAAGCAGAGCATATCTCTGAGCCTGCCAGGAAGACACTGTTCCTGCCCCTTATGCCACCAGCAGATACATGGGTAAACTGGGAAGTCTGCTTAGGGAAATAAAAATGCTGAATTTCTTTCTGCACAGCTTCCTGCTCACAAGTTCAAACCCACAGCAGCTCCTCATAGAAGTCCAGACTTTGTAGGGAAGGATAGGTTTGTTAAAAGATATTTTCCAGAGCACTGTTTTCCTGAATCGTGAAGAAAATCTGTAGCAAGAAAAGATGCTGTTTTTTTCTTAAAAGAAAGTGCCATCTGCTGAAAAACAAACTCTTACCCTTGTAAAAAATATTCTTGTTTCCTTGTGAATTTCTCTATCTAATCCAGAATGGAGACTTTACTTTTCCAGAGGACAGGAAAGGAATATCTAATGTGTGCATTTATCATGCAGAAATATATGCAGATATCTAAAGTTAAAAAAAATAAACCAGCCAGGAACAGCAAGAGTGGGTGGAAAGGTCCATGTCACAGCTTCCCTCCTAGACACTGGCCAAAAAAAAGCAGATGCCTTGGGCAGTAGCCAAAGGAAGTGTGAAGCACTAACTAACACCTTGTGACTGTCATCTGCATTCTGCGGGTCACAGGTGCTGTCACCTCAACTTACCATTAATATGGGCCTGATTCCACACACCTGAAACTGCTATTTATTGGAAAAGACACATCTAATAAAGAAAAAAAAAATCAACCCAAAGTCATTTTCATGTTCAATTCTAAGCAAGTAGCTGGGCAGAGCTTTAATCATTGCAGGGTGTAAATTCCAGCATATGTGAACTTTAAAAAATATTAAAAATAATGCTAAAATTGTCTTATATGGTGGGTGCAGTGTCACAATCTGATATAGTATACCAAATCCTGTATTCCTCCTGAAATCATCACAGGATGGAATACTTGAAGAAGAACAGGAATCTGCTCCATAGATTTGGTAAGAAATTCCATCAGTCATAGGAAAAAATTATAAACAGCTTTAAAGACTCATTCTCTCTAGCAGAAAAAAGCACTGTTTTCTTTCTACTTAGAAACAAATAATAACTTATTAAAGCATTTTTAAGAGGATACTGTTTATAGTTTGTATCTTGCCCTGAAAACAACTGATTTTATAGCATTTTTTGCTACTTAGATTTAAATAATTGGAAATCCTGCACCATGAAATAAATCTCTTCCTCCCTCCAAAGACAGCTAATGGATATAGAAAATCATCCAGGTCCTGTTCAAGGGTCACAGCTACAAAAGGATGAAAATAGCTTTAGCAACAGTGGAAACAGAGGCAGTGCTGTTACTGAGAGGGAGATGACCATGGAGACCAGGGCTAAGAAAGTTGGTGGAACATGTTAGGGGTTTTTTTGTTTTTTTTTTTTGTTTTTGTTTTTTGTTTTTTGTTTTTTTTTTTTTTTTCATTTTTGTTATATAAGCAAGTAAAAATTCTGCAGCAAGCGTGAATTAGGAACTTATTAAAGATAAACCTCTGGGTTACACTGGTACACAAACAACAGGTGAATTTCAACTGGACCTGGAAATACCAGAGGTGGATCAGGTAATTCCTCACTGGGCTTTAATTTCATAAATACTGAAAATGGGTTCAGTCCCAGGCCAAATAATTTATCATTCAAACTAAGTCCCTCTGTAATTCCAGATCCCAGATGAAAATGGCTGCAATACCTGATTAGAACATATTGGGAAACAGTACTTTGAAATGTATGGGATTTAACTGGTCTTGAAAGACTATCCACAGGAACAAAAGGAGCAAGAACCAATATGCTTTCATAATAGATAATAAATAAAATATTTTAACCAAAATAACAAATTATTTAACTATACTCTAATTTAGATGGCAAATTAGCACTATTGCCAGGTCAGCTGTGATTAGCTCTATCACATATATTTCATTATTTAGCAAAAAAACCTAAACTAAATTTCATTTGAACTTCTATGGAAATACTAATATTGTTTTGGTTTTTTAAAGTACATGACACTTGTTACTATGTTCAACACAGAAAGCACTTTTTTTTTTTTTTTTTTTTTTTTTTTTTTGCTGCTGTTTAATTCAAGAAATGCTACATCCTGAGCTAAGCATAATTCTGGGCTTATCTCTAATGTGGTAGAGATCTCATGAAGAGATAAAAACGGGCAATAAAAATGACCAGAAGTACCAAATTACTTCCATGCAAGGAATGGCTAAATAGACTGAGGTCTCTCAACCTAGGAAAGTCTGAGGGAGTCGTGATTAGGAGTGGCATGGAAAGGATGAATAGGGAATGGCAGTTCACTTTGTACGCTGTCTCTTCCAATCCACAAGTAGGGGTCACCACTTGAAAATAGGACATGGTAAGCAGAGAGAAGATGGTCCTTCATACTATACCTAATTTAGCTACTAAAGACTTTACTGAAAGATATTGTGAATGGTAAAAAATACACACAGGTTCAAAACTAACTGCACAACTTCAAGGAAAGGAAAAACCCCACACATCTATTTCAATATTATTGAACGTGGTAAGTTCACTTCCACCAAGGTCCCTGAACCTCAAGTTTCCAGCTGCAAATTGCAGAGGGTAAAGATTATACACCTGGTGTGTTTTTACATTTTTTGTTGATATAGCTACTGCCTATATCAGAGCCAGAACACTGGGCTACAAGGACTTCTGGTCTGCCCAGGTATGGTCATTGCTATGCACTGTTTAAAGTCTATTTTAGGATTCAATACAAAAGAGTCCCTGAGCTCATTCTAAGTGAATTAAGCCCAACTGCACACTCCCATTGAAATTCATGCTCTCTTTATACCTTTTAGCTTCATTATTAATGATAATAATTTGATTTGCCATTATTATTTACTCTATCTTTCACTATCTCTGAATGTTTTATTGTTTTGTATTAAGCCAATCCACTCATACATTTATCTCCCTTGGAAATTCTCTTTCAATAAGAGAATATTCTGCTAATGTGACAATCTTGCCTTCTTGGTCTACACTGATTGATATGGTTATACATGAGAGGGAGTTTTTGTATCTGCTTTCATAAGCAATCTAAAATACAATTATTTTGTGAGACACATTTGTTTAACATTTTACACTACCATAGCCTGTAGCTGCTTATCCTGCTTTAAACTAAAAAGAGGTATATTTTTATATTTCAATTTTCTACTTGCTTTTATATAATTCAGAGGGCACCTCTTTGTGCCCTGGTCACTTACACATCACATTTTCCTTCTTTTACTCAAGGCAAATTTCTGACCCTACCTCCACACCACGAGGCTGAAATTTCACCTACCATACAGCATTCCTTTATTCAATGACCCAGTATTAAAACTAGTCTTCTCATCAATACCTCTAGAGAGCATGGCTTTTAAAAGTGGAGCCTCAAATCAATATTTAAGGATCTGTTTTACCCTCTGCACTGAGTTGCTGCAGCTTGTCACAAACCACAAGGGAGGGTGCATTAGTGCTGAAAGGCAAAGCCAGATCAATAGCTAAAGATCAGTGGGTGGGAGCTTCACTACAGAGTTGCTTAGATTAATATAACTTTGCCAGTGAGTTTGTTAATAAAGAGAAATGGTGCTAAAGAGAGAAAAGGAATTTAAAACACACAAAGCCAATCTAGAAGATCAAACCTCTTTAAAGCTCGGTCTCACAGAGACTTATGTGCATGTTTAATGCCACGTGTTGTAAGCAATCCCAAGGAGTTAATGGGACATAAAACTAC
Source organism: Sylvia atricapilla (assembly GCF_009819655.1). NCBI lineage: Eukaryota > Metazoa > Chordata > Aves > Passeriformes > Sylviidae > Sylvia > Sylvia atricapilla. The sequence continues at coordinate 19,957,906 of NC_089143.1, read as the reverse complement.
TACTGCTCTACAGCCAAACCGGTGTGTCTTTCTGATCTTGATATATAAGATTAGTGATAAGTGGTTTTTTTTCTCCTCCAGTGAAATAAGATCTTGAAAGCTGGTTTCATGAGACATTAAAAAGCAGTATTTGTTGCTATTTAAAAAAATTAAGCAAATAAGACAGGAATTTTAATAGACTGAATAATTAAATCAATCTTACAGCAATTATTTGCTTTATCTCTATGTGGTTGGGGAAGAAGGGTTAATGAAACACCTCTTCAATCATAAATCATTTACCATTGCTTCAGGCTTTTCTCTTTCCTCCTAGTATTTGACAGCTAGAAGTATAAAAATCGGCTTTTTTCTTCCTCAGATTTAATTTTAACATATCTTGCACAACTGGAGGAAACACTATATAGACATAATTGTATTTCTGTAGAAACATCTTTGAATTTTCATTAGCCATGTTTTAAATGTCTTTATTATACATTCACCCAAACTGAGCAGAGTGGAAGCTTTGGAGCCCATGCTAAAGGCAATCTGTCACCAAATTTCGGTGGGATTCCTGCACAAGGAAGGATCTATTCCAGGATCTAGTTTAGCATGCATGAAATTGTCGTAACAGACCTTTAGTGACAGTCATAATTACAAAACTGTAAGGACACGAGCACATTTCTTCATTGGGGATATAAAATCATCAATGCCTATTTGCCTTTGTAGTGTATGCTTAAAAATAAATCCAGAATTAGGATAAGGAGAACAAGCCTTCATCAAGCACGGGGTTGAATCATTTCAGAAGCTCAGATAAGTTTCACTCCTGTCACATGAAACCTTGCAGATTTTGCCTGAAGTGGACATGACTTTGACAGGACCCTCTCTGTGCCTAAAGGGAGAGTGATGACTGTCTCTGTCTCACAGATGATAACCTGACATAAGACCAAATGCAGAAATAAAAAGCGTATTTTAGATGTAATGCTCACACAGAAGAAAAACAAGTTGTCTCTTTTTCAGTCAGACAATAAGCATCATTCATTTGGAAAGGTCAATATTAATTAGCAAATCCAGCAGGGATAGTCTGTCACAGGCTTTTTTGTGCATCTGGTTGTTCTCTGTTGCAAAAGAAAAATAATCCATATTCAGTCAGAGGTCTGAAAGGTGTCTTGTCTCTAAAATTCCAACCTGCTTTAAACAATTCGTAAATATAATTAATTTAAATTTTAAAATTCAACATGTTTAAGTAGATTATCCTTGATTTGAGTCTTGGCTGCATCCACGATTCTGAATTCTTTAAAATCAAAGGCAATCTCAAAAAAGCCCAGCAGATAACCCAATTGAGTTACACGCCTGACTGACAGGACAGTGGCATTTATCCTTGGAGAAAGGCTGGCATTTCTTTCAGGCCTGGATTTCAAATAAAAATGTGGAACAGGACTCTCAATGGAAAAACCACTCCCCTCATCTTTGGGTGGCATCTCTAAGTCACAAACCAAACCTGGAATTCACTCTGCACTTCTCCAAAATCCAATTTATACTTTTAAGATCCCAGCTCTTCAACCCATGGGGTTGGGATGCACCAGCTGAGATGCTTTGCTCCACTCAGGGAGAGTCCAGGGAAGGCTGTTGGGATTGCCTGACACCTACAAATGCTTCCTTGGTCAAGGGAGGAGAGCTCTACACAGCTCCTGCTACAGACCCAGAGGACACGAGCTTGAGAAGTCAGTCTGGAGGGCAGAAAGCACCAACTCATGGTGACAGAGGCTGATGCTATATAACCCCAAATTTTGCACTTCTAAGATCACTGCGGCACACGGAGCAATAAACTTGAAACTGCAGCTCCTCTTTCCTTGAAGTATTTTGCTGTAAACTTTGCACACGGGTAATGAATAATTAGAAATAGAGTTTTAATCTACAAATACATATTAAGAAATGAATACTAAAAAACCCTTAAAGCAACATACAGAATTTAAATAAATTACTACAGCTTCTGAAGTATGCAATGACTTTAAGATGTTAAGGCTATTACATGAAATATCAACAGGAGTTATGGCTTGAATTTCCATATTGCATAACTATACAATTTATATTTACCATTTCATAATGAATTTAATAATTCTGACGAACTACTGAAAAAGCACTTTTTTCTGACTTCACATGCTCAAGCTCAGTTTTCTTTAGCTGACTGCTTTATTGTATAATTTGTTGAAACAGCCATATGTACCCTAGATGTACCCTATCTAGCCTACAAGCTGTTTGAAAGAATGATATTAACTCCATGCACATTGACAAGGATCTCTGAACATAATATTAGCAATAAAAAAACCCCAACCAAATTAGCAACTACTTGTTAATTGAACAAATGCTGCTGTAAGTATATTTTTAGTCAGGATGATCTTACTGCAATGGTATCCCTCTGCTTGTCTTTCTTGTCACTCTTGCATAAAAATTTATGGAATTTGAGGTGGGGTTTATTCTTTTATTTCTTCAATGTTCCCAGCTGACTGCTCTAACAATGATACTTTTGCTACTGACACAGATTTCCACATACTGCCTTTTTTCTATACTGCACTGCCATGCATGTTGCTTGATGACATCTCAAAGGCAATCTTCGGGTGCTTTGACAAGTACACTATTTAAGTGAAAGGTTGCATATTATTTAAATTAATTCTCTATTTGTTGCTGCTCAAGTCTGACTTTAATAAATGTTTTTAATCTTTCCCTATAACACCATGGACTGCAAAAACACCTTCCTCAGTCCCACTCCTACAGTATTCTAAACAGGCAGGGACATTGATCTCTTTGGCACCTCCTCTCCAGAATATTTTTGATGGCCTCCTCTCCCACTACTTGCAAAGTCTGATAATAACATGGAGCAGCATTATGTACGAGCTCTGTGGTTACAGAGTGGTGTTTCCCTGATACACATTTGCAATGGCTACATAAGATTTTTCTTGTGATCCTCACTCAGCACTGCACAACCCGTTACAGGGCTGTTATAAGAAGCAGTTTCAGATAGTTTATTAGAGACACAACACATTTCATCACAGCTTATCAGTATCTCAATGACCATTTAAAATTCAGCTACTGACCTGATGTTCTTTCAATGCCTTATTAATAGATTTGGTGGTTTGAGATAATTTTTCTAAGGGACAGATATCCCCATTACAACTCATCACACAAATTGGCAGCTTGCTATTAAATCTCAGCATAGGCATCAAGGATGAGTACATATGGAAGTAGTCTCATCTTGCCCATGTCAAAGTCATGAGGATTTATAAGGGAAACCTTGTAATGCTGCTGTCACTAATGCTGAAAAGAGAGATTCTGCCACTAAGCTTAAAAAAACCTGAAATCTTCAAGACATCATAATTTATTAACATCCTGTGTTGGTTGACTTACACTACAGATATTAATATGTAATCTATTTTTACAGTATGACACAGTAATTATTCATGGCACTCTCTAAACCTGTACAAATGTACCCCCAAGGGCTGCATTGGACTTTATGAGAGCTACAGAGATTTGAATAAATAAGGGGAAACAGAGTAAATACAGAAGTTCACAATATATGCTCATTATCCAGGTATTTTGTACATAAAAATATGTAAATCCATTACAGTCTTAGAACAGCATCTGAAATACAGCATGCAGTGATACTAGACTCTGCTGAAAAAGCAGGGATGCATGGCACAGCATCAGGGTTTACAGTGACTCCAGTTGTGGTGTTTTGCTTGAAAAGTGAAGTCAATTATGGGGAAAGACTGAAAGACAAGGGAAGCCAGGAGAGCAGGGTACTGATCATGCATATGCAGCAGTTGTAAATTTAGCAACTGTAAAGAGGAATCAGATGTGCAGTCAAGGTACCAGAGAGACAATCATGCAAATAACTTCATTTTGCAGACCGGTTTTGATATATCCTTTTAGGCTGCTATGGGCTGTATACAATTCACATTGCTTGTCTTTGAGAGCTATGTTGAAACTACTCCAATCAGCAGTACATGGGCCTACTCCTTTCAACACTTTGGAAATCCTACCATTGCTGTATCACTTTTGTACTGTACACACTCAGATTCTCAATGAGCTTGACTTGACTTCAGTGCAGCAATGCTACATTAAATGACTATTTTCTAACTCAAAGATCTGGAAAATGGGGTTTAATCAATGACCATTAGACCTTGTGCTCCGTTCTGGCATAAAATGTCTTCTTTCATCCAGCATTGCTGTATTGTGGCTTTAATAAGTTCTGATTGGCATTTGGCATTGAGTTACAGGGGCATGGAGGCCTTATTAGCAGGAAAAAAATGGAAGTATTACAGAACAAAACAATTAAGTGGGACAGGATAGCATTGTGTCAGACTGTGTCATGCTTACATTTCACTTCATGGTATTGAATTCTGCCTACAAGTACAAAGAGATACAGCTAATAAAGGCAAAACACTTCTCTGCTTGGGAAGTTGTCCTCAAAGTTTATTTTTTATAATTGGACACCGCATCCTAAGAGGTTCTGAGCATGAGCATTTCTCCTTGCAGTCAAAAGGCCTAGTCATAGGCTTTTTACTAAATTCCCTTCCGTTTTAAATATAGCATATGTATGAAATCTGTGCAAAACTTATGTCTCACTTAAATTTTCACATGCCTTTTCCGCCCCTCTTGCCTCTACAAATAAGATCTATTTCAAACGGGTTCAAGTAGGCACTGAACGGCACCAAACCTCTTATGTGCTCTGGTACTAAAACAATTTCTCCTAAATTTCCTTCCAATGTTTCAGCATCGCAAAAGAAACTGATGACCCAATTCTGTGAGATGGAGGTGTCCTGGAAGAGCCCTTGTCCTGAAGGTGACTAAAGCAGAGCCACCACAGTTCATTCATGATATTCTCAGCTTCTCAGCAAGCACCCACATGATGCCTTTGTCTGGGCGTTGTCAGTCTCAGAAGAAGGACAAACAGGCGGTTTGCACAAGGCAAAGTGCCCAGGCTTGCCAGATTACTGGTGGGAAGAACCACAGCCTGTCTTCTCTAGACCACAAAGAGCTGATAGTAAGACAACACAAACATGCATTTTTCTTCAACTTTTACTTTGAGAACAAAGATAGTCACATATTTTCAAATTTTACTTCCTTCTTCTTATATACATTTCAGATGTGAACTATCATGATTTGGTGGTTCATCTCAAAATTTCACTGAATACATAGAATTATGTAGGACCGATGACAACTTCTATATCAACACAATTTTTGTTTCTTCCCCTCCTCCCCCCTCACTCAATTACTTATTGCATTTCCTCTGAGTCTGTTCAGACATAATATTGAAAAAATACATATAGGAAATGCTGGACTACATTTTTAGGAAAGATGCTGAGATTTCCTAATCCAGAAAATAGATTCAAAATTTGAAGGCCATCTGATAACCAGAATTTACTTGCTGCAGCATTCATAACAGTACTTGTGCATTCAAATCAGTATGCTCATCTACTTAAATACTCCCTCATCCTCTTTGATTTGTTAGGAACCCTCTCTTTCACTAGAGTTCTGGGTTCTTCTCTGATCCCTGGAATTAGAACTGTATGGGCAACTGGTCCCAGACATGATTGTTACCAAGTTCATAGCTAATACTTGCACAGGTGAAAAAAAATTCTTCCTTTTGCTGCTTTCTTTTCAAATGTGCCTGCAAGTGAGAAACTAATGCACTGGGGTATGCACCAGCTACGTGCTGTCTGTGAACAATAAGACTTTAGTGACAGCTGAGGCTCCATGGAGCAAGGACTTACGCTTGGAATGTTTGTCACAGAGAGCCGATGCCCTCATGTCGCAGAGTCTCAGGGATCCTTTGCTGCTGCTGTAGACGAAGAGGTTGCAGTGGTGGGGATGGAACTCAGAGGCTGTAATCACTTCTGTCAGGTCCTCCATATTGGCTGGCTTTATATCTACAATGTCTGAATGGAAGTTTCATCAAGGAAAATGCAGTTGTCTGCAGGTAAACCATGACTTGAAGGAAGCACACAAATGTACACACATGTAATGCTTTTAAAGATATAGTCATCTGTTTGGAAGTAGTACAGTTTTAAATTTCCATACATGGCCATCTTTTACCAGACCTTAGGAGCAATGTAAAACTCAAAGTCTGCATGGTTTTACTGCAGATGTCATTAGCAGGTCACCATCTATTCATGCTATGCAAAGACATCAAAGAAACAGCGTTGCAGGGACACAGAATTCTCACTTCAATTCTTCACTGAAACTAACAGAGAGCAGGTGGCGGTATCTCCTGCACTTGCTATTGAAACTACTGCTCTATCCCAGATAATGCTGACTGAGAGAGAACAATGCACAGCTCAGATCTGCTCCTCCACTAAGGATCACTGGTTTTTATGATTATGCAACTTAAGCTAAAAAATACACGTAGCATAAGGTAAAAGACTCAAAAAAACCCCGCAACAACCCACAAACAAAACAAAATGAAACAAAACCAAACCAAACTTTTTTTTGCAAAGGCACATGTGGCAAGTACACGAAGAAGTATTTATGCAAAGAGTTTTGGGTGAATATATACTAATTCATTTTCCTTTAAAAAATTACACACAGTATTAGGCTTGCTATTTGAATATTTAAAAAGAAGTAACTGAAATGGCATTCTTAGGTTTTTATGTAAATGGTGCCCACTACCAAAATCAGCATGAATTTCTGTGATACAATCATACACCTGAATCATATAAGTGAACATCATCTGGAACAAAAACTGCATCAAATATCTAGTTTCCCAAGCACAAACTTGTCAGATGGATCACCAAAGATTACCCACAAGAAGTGTAACTCACATGGTGCCTCTCCAACACTTATATCTCCACTCGTACACATTATTTGCCTTAAAACCCAGGACCCACAGTGACCCTGTGTTTGGAGGAGAAGGCCAGTCTGTGAAAGACTGCTTACAGAGAAAAGAATGATAGTAAGAGTCTCATGAGGGGGCTGGAAGAAAGCAATAGATACACAAGCATAAAATGAAAGAAGGATATATATGTAAAGCAATACATTTAAATAAGATTTTAAATTAAATAGGGCATTTTCACATGGCCTTCAGCAATCTGCTACAGATAAGCCATCCAAATGTTAAGAAATCCTTCGAAGAAGAAGAGTAACATTACCCTATTTTACTGATGAGTTTGTGCAAGAAGGAATAAAGGATTTGCATAAGATCACATGGGAAATGCATGTCAGAACAAACCCAGATCTACTGAGTCCCAGTGCAGTGCCCTAAACACAAATCATTTCAGTGCCTGGATTCCCTGAACATAAAATTTGAATCAGCTGACGTTCAAAATTTAAGCATCTCAGCGGATAAGATAAATGAGGAAATCTGTTTTATTGATGGTGAGAGAAATCATATATCATGGTACTAAGCCGGTTTCAGTTCCCACTGTGACCACTTCCCAAGTGGAAGACCAATCAAAGACCTTTGATTGATTTCTGTGGGAATGGGATATAGTCTATCATCACCTTTATACTCCATACTTTGATCTTTCCCAAAAATACAGGTCTGGAACACTACAGTGAAATAGTACAAAAGATTCAGAGATAATTATCTTGATGACTGTGCATACATCACACTGGTATGGTTTCGGTTTTTTTCCTTTTTCTCCCCATGTGGTTTAGAAAGGAAAATATCAGCAAAACTATTAATATCTTGTGACATTTAATAACAACTGGGAATGAATTAATGTTGTATTTTAACTGCATTCCTACTTACTTGTACTATCACATTTGCATCCATCTCCAAGAATCCATCATGATTAATAAAAGTGCAATGAATGCTAAGATGCAGAAACATTGATTTACCTCTTTTATAAAGCATCACTAAATAATCATGAAAATCAACAGAAAAAAATAACCTTTATTCAGTTACATGTATTTGGTGAATTTGTCTCAAGAAACACCTTTAAGTAAGAGAAATTGCTTTCAGGGATTGAATTGCTTTGTGGAGTTCAGAGAAATTCTGATTACTCAATAGAAGAATTTCACCTCTCAGCAGAGGGATGAATAATTGCTGAGTGATGAGAAAGATATAAAATATAAATGGAGTATATGAAACAGTCATGGTAAGTATCATTTTTCTGGATGCTGAAGACACTATTGATGAATTTCTTTTCATTGTGTAAAATGAATAAACCTATGCCGAATAATGAAATTAAATATTCTATTCTCCTGCCAGAAAAGCAGAAAATACTTGAAACATACTGCATTTCCAGACGTGATCTAAATCTCCACTGAGAAAGAACTCATTTGCCTACTGAGATGCATAGGAGAAATGAAAATTCATCATTTCACTAGATTTAGAAAAATTAAAACAGTAACACTGTATTGAAGTAAACAACCAAGGGACTTGAGAGTTACAGATGAGATTTACCCCAAATGCATTTGTAATAATAGATGGAAAAACAGCCTTTGTTTTGACAGCTACAAAATCAAATATATCAAAAGAAGAATATGTCACACAAAAGAACATTTTCCTCCTCTCATGATTTTTGCCATCTATTTGAAAACAATCAAGTACAGCTTGACATGTGATGTGTAGGAACTGTATTTAAACTAGCATGACATGGTAAGGGCAAGCATCTCCCAAGAGACATTTCTCATTTCTATTTTTCTATCTTCCCTTTGTGTCTTTTCATCCTTTTAAGCACAGCATTGCATGGCAGGAAAAAAATAACAGAATTTAAAAAACTGGACCAGACAGTGTGCTTCAGAAACAGGGTCTTTGGTGAACTTGAAAAGCACGAAACAGAGGGAATCTGGCAGAAACTGATCAAATGAAAATTCCACTGCTAAAGAGAAAACTATGGTAATAGCACAAACGTGTAGTTGTCTCCTACACTACTGCCTTCCTCTGCAATCACATCCTGTGGAGGGCACTGTCCTTCTCCCCCACTGTACTCACCTCTGAAATACCAGTCTCATTTGACTCTTGTTGTATGTACCACATGTGATCTGCTTCATTTTCAGAGTATGCAAAAACACTTAGGATCAAAGGCATCTACGATAGAAAGAACAGAGTTCAGTCCACCATCGGCAGTGTACCAGGATATAATTCTTTTGTCCTAAAAAAGTCAGCGTTTCTGTGCCTTATCAGGGTAGAAGTTTCCCCTAAGAAAGTGAAAACGATGTTCATATTGCTTTGACTCCCACACACGTTTGACAAGGCCTTTTGATCCCTGGTAGATAGTTGTACCAAGCGAAGGTTGAACTTGCACCTTGCCAGCGATGGGCTAGAATACATTGGCAGTCTTTTAATTAATTAACATTCAAACAAGGAATAGAAGATATATTCTTGCTTGCAAAAGATAGAACAGGTCCTTCCCCCTTTACTTGCTGTCTGATATACCGGTGTCCTCCACTGCTTGGCTCCATGAAACAGGATAAAGCTGTGAAGAGGCCAGCAGACTTTATAGATGCTCTCCACAGCAAAATGGAAACAAAAGGTCGAGCACACTTGGCAGCTACAACAGCCGAGGATGATGTTTTCACAGTTGGGTTAGTAGAGCTACAAGACCAAGAAAGGCAATTTTGGAAAAGGCAACAAAGCAACTCCAAGGCAATGTAACCTTAACTTCAGCTGAACATCTACCTCGCCTTCCCCAAATTACTCAAGAACAGAAGAATAACAAAGGAGAGTGAGCAGGGCAAGGCCTGGCTGTGAGGAGGCTTTAGGGAAAGATCTGAGGAAGGGGGGGAGGGGGAGAGAAGAAAAATTCTGAGAGGAAAGAGCATAAGGAAAGGCATGATTAACAACCTGCAATGATATGCAGTGTGAGGAATGTGATCTGAGTACACAATTCAGCTACATGGTATGTTTAGTTCTAATCCAGTATTGTGTGCTGCTGTTGTGCAGCTGATAGCAAAATCAGGATAACAGGAGGAAGAAAATTTGTTCCATTGCCTCTGGGCCACTGATCTAACAGAAATATTCCCCCCTGGGAGAAGTCACTCCAGAAAGTTCCTTTTATTGCAGGTTACAAAGTTGACCCTCACCTTGATCCAAAATTCATATTAATCAGACTTCTCCTCTTGATCAGCTAGAATACAAATGAGCACGCCTGCTTTATGCTCATGCCAAAACATGTATAATGAGAATGTGGAAAATACACAGGGTTCCTGCTGAGCAAAAAAGGTCCCAGAATAAGTTTCCTTGTATGATAATGGAAACATAGCAGCCTCCTCAAAACAGATTAAATTCCCTTTGAAGTGAACAGTATGCATAAAGAAATAGCTGCTTCGTCTTCCTGAAACCATCAAGGAATTCTACAAGAAACTGAATTTTGTAAAGAACAAATTTGTAGCTCACAAGCTATGGCATATAAAGGATTGAATCTTCATTATTTTGGAATAATTTTTAAATGACTTGTTGGTTCACTGCAAGAAAGAAATAGCATTTATGGTCAGAAGAAGGCTCGATAAAAAAATTACATGCCCCCTCCCCCCTTTATTCAATTGCAATGGAGGAGGAGAGGCTTTCTTTAGAAAGCCAGACAAAATTTTCCACAGTAACTTCACAAGAAAAATTAAACTCTCATCTTTCTTATTTCAATATATGCTGATATGACACTTCATTTTTATCCCTGCGTGGGACTTAGGTTTTGGCAAATTTAAGCATATTTCAAAAAATAACTTTCAGCATAACATATCTTACCAAACCTGGTTGTTCCCCGTGTTTTCCACAGAGGTTTGTTCAGGTTACTAATTTTGTCTGCATCTCTCACCTACATTTCAGCCTAGCCCTAGAAAGATTCACTGACTAGTAGTTAAAATCAATAGCAATTCATGGAAGCTGCCAGGGCTTCAGTTTAGAGTAATTGATTACTGTGGTCCTGCTGAGGCTCTACAGTTTTAATATAGGCATTTCTCTGAGTGGTTTTCCTTGTTAGTCATTTAGTGCACACTACTTTCGTTACAAGGAGGGAACTGTGATGCCTACAAACCAAGCTCTACCAGTTCTACACTTCCTACATGATGGTTATATCATTCCTACACCATGTGACAGTTAAGAAAATGAATTCCAAATGTCTCCAGTTTTCTTCCAGGCAGGGTACATAAGGCCTCAGTGTACTTGAACAACATCATGTTGTGATTACATCAACCTAATTATCAATGAAAGAAGCAAGCCCTAACTTCTCAGTCCTTTCCTCCCATTTCTTATAGATACACTCTATGTTTTCACTGTTGAATGACAATTCTGCAATAGGCATAACTTGATGGTATGGACAGCATTGGATAGGGTCCAGGTTCTCATGCTCTGTATTTCAGGCCTGTTGTCCAAGAGTCAAGGGGTCCTGAAATGAACTGTCAATAGGTTAATAGATGTGACCTTTTCTTCAAATTCCAGTGTTTTACCTTAGGCAAAGTGAGTATTTATATTCCAAGTACTCCTAATAGCCACAGTGTCAATGTTTTCCATTGCACAGCATTTGCCCAGTGTTCCACTAAAAGCATGTACTATATGAGTTTTATTAGAAGCCCAGAGAGTTGCAATTACATTTTCTGTATCATTTGACTCTTCTGGGCCACAAAAGCAGGAACTGCATAAGTGTGTGCATGTCCCAGCTGCCTTGAACCTAATACCTGTTAATACAAGGTATTGATCCATACTAAGTTGTACAATGTCTGCTCAACTCTGTATTTAACTCCATGGTATTTAAAACAGTGATTCTTCAGACATCATACTGGAGTTGGGAACTTTGGCAACAGTCTAACACTGGTGGTGATTTGCTGAAAATACCAATCTAATGAACTTGATTTTGATAGGAAATAAAATGTCTTTGTTAAAGGCTTTCTGGCAGTGCCATTACAATAGTACAAAGGCTTCTGTAGTTTTCCTCGTATCAGGATTATGAGATAGAGAAAGAGTAAAAACCACCATGGGGTCTGTTAGCTCTATGTGGAAGGCCAAACCACAGCCAATTACGTTAGGTGCTGTGCAAACACAAAGGGATTGCTCACGATATAAAGAACATGTACAAAGAGCATACAAAGAAGAGATTAAGTAATGTTAACACAGTTCTGTGGACTTCTGAGGTGTCTTGAATCAAGGATTACAGGCTAAGCTAGATGACAAAGAGCTGTTAGTGGAAGAAGGAAAGTCATGGTCATAGCTAAAAGGCTGCAGTAGCAATAAACTTTCCATGTATTCAGCTAGAACTAGCCACAAAAGAGAATTTGGCCATGTCAGCTAAACAAAAGGTTGAGATATAGCCCGTCCAGAGACAGAATGATATATTCAGTACACCCTCCTGTATTATTGGCTGTGCACTTTTATACAGTGTGGGTAATAAGGGCTCTGCATGCTGGAATGATCTTCCTTGGGCAATGGCCTCCCATTTATCCTCAGCACACCAGTGTCAGTACAAGTTTGCCCGTGTCTCCTCACAGTCTACTACGTAATGCTCCAGCCAGAATCATGCCTGATTTTGCTCTCTATTTCTGCCTTCTAACACCATAACACTTAACAACACATGAGGAGCACAAAGGCGAACACTCAGACCCTTCCTATGTGTTCAGGAACCAAGATGTTACTGATTTATCTGGCAGTCACAGAAACCAGAGTGCCTCTGTATGATGGAACAAGAGTTGTTCAAGAATGTAACCTAAATATTAAACTTCTGGGCCAAAGATGAAACTTCTGGAATTTCTGTCTCAAGTTTCATTTGGAACTGGAGATACATGGCAAGAAATTCAAAGTAGTATTAGAAACATTTTCCATTCATTAGGTTTGAAAGCAAAGTAGAGTCAGCATCAGTGCAAATGTTTTACAGAAAATGAAACTGTAGGAGGCAGGAAGTGGCAAAGACTTTGCAAAGGTTAATTTAAGAGCCAGCATGATTGGATTCTGATCTAATGGTCTCTCTCCTCCTTACCAGCAGATGTCCAGTCATGGAAGTATTCACTTGGTTCTCTTCTTGATTAATTGGTTTTGAGAAGTTGTTATTATTATTATTCTCATAATTACATTTGTCTTTTGCAACTTTCTCCCAGAATGCATATTGGTCTAAAAACTCATTCTGAATTTGAGAGATCTCATTCTTATTTTTGCAACATCCGAATTACTTCGCATTCCAATTATCTGGGTGGGATAAAAATAAACAGCAGCAAGAAAACCCTGAACATTCATTATACAAATGTGACTTGAAAAAAGAATCAACATCATTTATATGTACTGAGTAAAATTTTAGGAAATTGCTTTCACTGCCATAAATTGAGTAAACATAAGACCTTGCTATATGCAAGTTGCAGAAAAACAACTCTGCTATATAAGAGAAACTGCCTATGGCATAGCTGCAACATCTGAGTAAGTGTTGAAAGCAGAGAATTGTAGAGTAGTAGGGAGAGACCATTTTAAATGGTGCAGGTCACATCCAAACTTCACCACAGATAGGCCTGCTCATATACATTGCAACTAATGATTTACTTAGAGAATAATGAATTTAGAAGTAGACACTGGAAAATTTTAATTTATTTAGGAACAGAATGTTTGCCTTGGTTTTTTGAATGGAATGCATTTTCAGCTGCAGACACAGTTCACATGCCTACTTTAGCAAGAACCATATGCAAATTCAAATTTTCAAGAGCAAAGGCATCATTATCTGCATATGCACAGCTGAAAGAAAAGTTAAGTGGATGAATCAACAGAGGAAGACTTGAATTTGTAAATGTACACCTGGAGTCACTCAGTCACTGAAAGACTGCAAAGTCATATTTAGTTCATATATTTGCATATGAATTGATTATGATTTGTCTGAAACTACTGTTGCACGCTTAATGTTACACTTGGAACACAAACACCAGAAGAGCCTCAGGTACACATAAATTATTAATAGAGGAGCCCTATTAAGTCCCCCAGCTGAGCTTCTCTTAGGCAGTGCTGTTCCATGCAGTATGGTTAAGTGGCATCATGTACTACATACTGGCAAAGGTTCCAAGAAAAGAGTGATTCAAAATTAATAAGGCAAGGAAATTCACAAACAAAAGCAATATAATCTCATAGTTGACAAACCTTTCCTGAAATACATTAGATGCTTAACAGAAAACTGAGAGGGATCTACTTAGTTTACTGAATAGAGTCCCTGGTAATACACAGAAATATGATATATAAAATTCTCTAAATTCCATCTTAAAAACAGTCAGGTATTTTTTCCAACATAACTTGGAAATAAGAGATAAAACTTTTTTTTTTTTTTTCTTTTCCTCTTTTTTTTTTTAATGAATAACCTACATGTTAACATGTAATTCCTATCAAAAAATTTCTTCTTGATAATTACTAAAATCCCGTGCAGATGAGGAAGATCGGTCTCTTAAATAAAAGCAGACACAGAAATTTCAGCTGGAGGGTATAGACTCTTCAAAGTATTTTGGTGGCTATTTTTCTTTCACAATATGCAACTTATTCTTTCATATACATTTCAGAAAACCCAAATACAGTAGTATTTGCACTGCACTAGACTGGAGTAATTCCATATTTTTACTGGTTTTTCAAGTCAAGTCACAAATGATACATTTTTGCAAACTTCAACTAGCTAGAAATGTCTTTCAGAGCATAAAGCTCTGTCCCTTCCCTGCATGCTTGTTATGGAATGAGTGAAATAAAACTATCTTCAAAAATAGCCAGATACTTCTGAAAAATATATGCTTTAAAAACTCTAATAAAACTTACATTCAAATCACCTATACACATTACAGAAGATACCTGAATAAAATCTTGTGGCAGGACTTACTATCTGGCTGCTTAATTCACTTGAAAGACTTTTCAAAAACGCCCATCAGCATGCAGTGACAACAGCTAAAATAGACTTTACTTAAAACTGGTGCTATAACTTCGTGGAAGTTAACATGGTCTTTATTAACAGAGCATTTGTACTCCAAAGAAGCAAACTACTGCAATTTCACGTGCAATCCTTACCAATGTGTATTATGACAACACAAAATAAAGCAATGTGTGCATTAATGAGAGTGCCCTAGCTCTTTTGACAGTGAGAAAAGCTTCCAGGGTCTCAGGTTCTAACAGCTCACACAGAACACACAGGAATAGACTTCAAGCTTGACACAATACCTGAGAAGACCACGTGAGCATTTTTGTGACGTTTATGTATGAGTATTTTTCAAGCTAAAGATTTTTTAGCTAATGAGCAAAGCAAGTTATATTTTCTTCTTTTTTTATGTTAATACTCTGAGAAAGATTGTGCTTTGCAAGGTTAATTTCAAGTCCAAACTCGCATGGGAATTAGAATAATTAGACTCATTTAAGAGAATTCTCCCCTCTGGCAGAGCTGATTAAATTATTTATACATTATCTTTTCATATAATTGTACCTAAAACTGTGTAAATGGGTTTTTTTTTGTCTAACTTTCAATAAATTCATAATACACATTTTTCAAGTTGGATACACCGACTGCACCTGTGACAACAGAGAATGGCTCATTTTCAAAATGCTTCAATGAGAAATTAATCCTGAGGGAAACAGAAGCATGCAATTTAAAAGCTTCCACAACGACAACACACTGATTAAAACTCATCAACTGAAGAAATAAAATTAGTAAGACAATAAATCCTGGACTGAATCCTGTTACTCACTTCCACAGGAATAACTTCATTGACTGCAGTCACATTAGTCTAAAATATGAGTGCTACTTAGATGAGGATCAGTCATGACATGACCTTTTATCTGTAATTTAATATTCTTTAACATAGTTCCCAAGTCCCTCTCTGCTAAGGATCCCAGATTCCAGATAAAACCTGAAATTACTTTGGTGAAAAGGGAAATCATCTGGTGGTTGCTGCTAACATTCATTTCAGCTCTATTAAGTGCTCTTTCTCTCTTCCATACCAATAAACTTGAGATAACTATATTTTAAAGGTCATTCCTGATACAAAATAGTAACTTGTTTGCTTCTGTGCCTATTAAATTGGAAAGCAATTTGCTCTATGGAGATCTGTGAAAAGACATCTTTGCACCTATTGTAAAATTTTAAGTATCTCCTACAGTTGCACTGTCTAGATCACTCTACAAACACATGAATTCAGTGAAATCCCAGTTGTGATCTTTAAAGCACTATTAAGGAATCCTGTTATGGTTTTTACAGGCTCAGAATTTCACACTATTCTTTTTCATTTGCTACAACTCTGATCAATTTTCTTTTTCCTTTTCACAATTCACTATACATTTTCAAAAAGCCAGAGTATTCTAAAGCCTCAGTCTATGTTTTTCCTTACCTCTGCAAAAATGAAATCATAGGTATGGGTGTCTATCTGGGGACAACTGTGTTAGAGAAGACAGAGGGCTGGATAAAGAAATTCATTAAAAGAATAACGTAATCACATACTTCAAGTTGTGTGTGGACAGGAGTGATAAGTAAGAAAATTATGTATTCTGATTAACAAATTAATATTTCTATTAAACAATAAATCTACAGTGCAGTAATTATCCCAAGGCTATAGCTATGCTCAAATCACCTTAAACTGACTTCTTTAAAAGCAACTGCAGGAAAAGGAAGAGACTGGTCATTGCCAAGTATACCTCAGCTGTAATTAGTTTTTCACAGCCAGATTCAAGTCCTCCAATTTATTTATTTTGGAGGATGACTAGATAGGGAATAGTTCCATAATATCCCATGCCCTGATGACACTGGTATCATATACTCCAGCCATGCACTGTTTGCTTTCACTGCAATACACATTTCAGCTGCATAGCCAGGAGGATCTCACTCAGGGATTCAATGCTAAGACACTGCTTAACTAGCTCTGATATTACTCCTTTGGCTATCAGTCATGCTCTGTCATCCAATTCTCTCTGACTGGCTGACAGTAAAATTCCTAAGATAGGAGTCAATTTAAGGTAATCAGAATAGTTAAAAGCAATTGTTTCTGACAGGGATCACAAAGTGTCCTCTGGCAAGAAACAAAACCAAACGAAGTATTGGAAGACCCCTTCTTCAGGTTTAGTCATGGTTTTCAGACCTATCTAAATCTGAATTTATGGATGCTTAAGAGATCTCCTAAAAGATGCTGAGACTTCTCAGTACTTCTTGAAAACAAATAATCTGCAAGGTCTTTATAGTGCCCACTCACACAGCCTTACTGCTGGAATTATTATCTAGTATTTGAATCACACAGCAAGTTATAAAGACTGCAATTTGCACAAGCTCACATATGAATATACAACTGTTCTTACTCTGAAAAGTTTAAGCGCTATACTCAATTAAGATATTCTAAATAATGATGACCACATCAGAAATAATATTGTATCTGAACTGGATGTAGTTGTACCTCAACGGAAGCAGAAGACAACTCAATGCTTTTTTTAGAAGGTCTATGTTAGCGCCTACTAAAGTCATTTAAGTGATCCTAGAAATGCAGTTCTCTCTTGGCACTTTGCACTGGGGACACAAAGAATTTTTCTTACAAATGAGTCTACGGAGAGTTCATGAAAGGCTCAGTTTACTATTGGGATTCCATGCAGTTCAGAGAAGATGACAACTTACAGTCACACATACTATTTACCTATTACCATTACCTATTTACAAATTTAATCCCTTGACTGATATTAAAAACATTTCTTCTATGATTTTAATAAAAGAATCCCGGCTGCATTTTTCCTAACACACAGCCAAAAACACACACCAAGGATGTATCTAGAGAGACCTGGACAAGCTCAAGAGGATCTGATGAAGTTTAACAGTACCAAGTACAAGGTGCTGCACCTGGGTCAGGGCAAGCCCTGGTGTCAACACAGGCTGGGGGCTGACGGGATGGGAGAGCAGCCCTGCCCAGAAGGACCTGGTGATGCTGGAGGATGAAAGGCACTCACAGCCCAGACACCCACTGTGCCCTGGACTGCACCCGATGTAGTGTGGACAGCAGGTCAAGGGGGGGGGATTCTGCCCCTCTGCTCCACTCTGGTGAGACTCCACCTGGAGTGCGGTGTCTAGTTCTGGAGATAATCGGAATTGCTTACACTTTCTGCTTTCCTAATTAAAAGAATCCTTCCAGAAATAAGAGGCTATTTTTCACGATTTCAATAATTCCTTTAAGTACCCTTAATACCATCATATCTATACAGCATTTTGTTGGGGTCCCATTAGCAGGACTTTATGGAGCTTTATGTTGGAGTTTGTTCCTATCCTAAGCCTCTGTACATGATTCATGGTCTGTTAACCCTCATAAACACCTTTGCTGACACAGAAATAATAAGCATTAGGAATTAAACCTATATAAGAACTACAGCACCTGCTGCTAATCTACTAATTACATCTTAGCAAAAGTTATTACTGAACTACACCAGTGTAAATGATCCTCAAGTTACTAGGTGATTTGTTATCTGTAATTTCAGAGGCAATTTAAAAATAATTTATTTTTAATAAGCTGAAAAGATCTCAAACCCAAAAGTTACAAGGCAAAGTCAATGGAACTTGTCATTTTGCAAAGCTTTGAGAATCAGATCACTTTAAAACAACCTGAAATACACTCTGAAATGCTGCTAAATAGGTAACAATGAATTTCCCTCTACTATAATAATTTTTCTCATGAAAAACCATTCCATTGCTTCAGATCAGAGTAACATGAATGGAAAATTCTTGGGAAAGACAAGGGTCTACAAGGCTTAAGGACTACAAGTCAGCTACAAAAATCTTTGAGTTTGCCACTGTCAGCTCTGAGTAGAAGACTCTTTTACTAGACAGACTATTCTGTTCTGAAAAAGTGGAGTCTCAAAGGGGAATCCCATCAACCTGGAATCTAATCAGCTCGTTAAAACAGCTTTTTCCCCCCTCAGTTGTTCACATAGGATGTTTTAATGAGAAAGGCAAAGCAATCATTTCTCAAGAGTTAGAATAAAAGAGCTCTCCAAACCATGGGATCAGTGTACATGGCACCTCTGTAATCATCAAACTCTCAGACCTGATTTTAGCTTTGCAGGCATCTTCATCCTACTTTACCAGAGAGAGAGACACACAGTGCATGTGGGAGAGGGAGAAACTCTAGGAAGCAAAGAACAAAAGAACACAAATTTGAGGAAAAGCTACTCAAATGCTGCCAGTAGCAACTCAGCCGGAATATGACTCTACAGCAGACCATTCACCTTTTAAATACCTGATAAGAGATTGACACACTCTTCTTGACAGAATAAGAAGTGCTAACATGGATTACACAGAGCTCTGAAAAAGGAAATAAGGTCTGCCATCTCCCAAACAGAAGGTGTGTTCTGTAGGAAAACAGTGCTGCGGGTGCGGGTGGCAGCAGTTTCTCACACAGCACAGACAAGCTTTTGAGAGCACAGAAAATGCATCCTTGTGCACAGTCATCCTGGCTCAGGCACTTTTATACAACAAACAGCCTTATCTCACTCAAGGGTACAAACTTCCTCCACAAACAACAAGTCAATACCACAGATCTGCTTTCAGTTTAGCTTTCACATACTAACACTGAGCACTCTGTATTTGCTCTACATATGCACTACATTCAGATGCACAGTGGGCTGCCACCAACTTGGTCTCCACCACTGTACCATGTTATTTTGGGTTTTTCCATTTTTTTTTCTGTTGTTTACTTCTTAAGTAAATTCATTTTCCCAAGATATGGTGCCTAACAAACTGACTATCCAAGATATGCCTCAAATACCAGAATACATTAGACTACAAGAAGGCCCTTTGGTGATTTGCTAATTAGCTTAACCCTTTTGGGACACAGAAGAAGGAAATTTTTATTAAAACAGGATAACCCTGGACTATATTGATCTGACTGAGAAATGAGTATTTTAGTCAAGATGAGTCTCAAGATGAGCACATGCTGGAAACAGTGATGTTGTTTCCATAGCAATGCCATGGCAGCCTCCAGAGTGAAATAGTGTGCTACCAGGAAATGAAGGGAGTTCAAGTGCTATGAGCTACACAGTTCTGTGAGCAATCCAAATACATTCTCATAAAGAATATTTAGTGCAGCTAGATAGTCCAAAGATTGCTGCTAATGGCAAGTAAGCCTTATCAGTATGCTCCTGGCAGTCCTTTTTCCTCATTCACCTCACCCAAGATGACTATCTAAATGCTTAAACTATGGGCAACACAGCTAAACCATTTCAGACCAAACACTAAAAAATACAGCAACCCTTACCTTACTTCTTTTCCAGTGCAGAATACCATCCTTTATTAAGGTCACTGACTCTTGCTCTCCATAACACAACCAAACACATTAAACCTTTAACTGAAAAATCCTACTACGTGCAATTATTTACCAGGCTAACCTTCCTCCTTCCTTTTATCTCACCTCCACCTTTCTCCCTTACCTCCTTCTGCTCAAACAATACTGAGCAGATCTGATTTCAAGTGGGAAGCAATGTATAGAAGTCCTGCATACTCCTCATTACAATTTACACAGGGATAAACTCACTTGTCTGCTTTTCACCCCAGTTAGTGCTTACACTACTAAAAAAGCAAACCAGAAAAGCACTAGTTGTATTTTATGTGCCTAAGACTTTACCTAAGGTAAATATTCTGGTCAAATTCTGCAAAGCTGATTTAAAATATTTTCCCAAAGACTACAAAAAGAGAATTAATTTGAGATCTCCATTGCTCTGTATTTTCAAAGAAATGAGAAATTATCAGTGATTTGTAAAACTGCTAAAATGATGATTATAACCAAACTGTTCAAAATTAAATTTTACAGGGCAAGATACTTCTAAAATATCTAAACACACTGCTGCTGATTCAGTCTTTCTCCAGCATTTCCCATGCAGTTTGTAAAAACGTTCAGACATGAAGTGAATGTCCAGAAACTCTACCACTGGATTTCTTGTTTGTGTCATTGTCACAACCAGCCTCTTGGGTAAACAGATTGTAGGTCATTATATGCAGCAGTGCTGCCTCTGAGGGAAAATAGAAAGACAAATACTCATCCCTGCCAGATCCCTCATTAATAAAATCCACTTCAAACAAAAATGCTTTCTATTTATTGTTTTAAACTTGCATTTCAATGAATCAACCCTTGAATGCAAAACTGCAAGATGCTTAATTTCCCTTTTGCATTCAGTAAAAAGATGTGAAACAAGCATTTTTAAAACAGCCTCAGCCTCTTCTTGCCTATCCCTATAAATGTGTTACAGAAGGCACCAAGCCCAGCAACATTCATTTATAATTTAAACTCTTTGCCTGGCAGATTTTTTCACCTTAATGTCTAGTCTTAATTGTGACTGGCACACCCACTGATTTGCAAAAAATTCATCTGCTTCCAGGAGATTTTTATGTAAGTTGGTTTTCTGTGGGACAGAAATGCAGTTTTAAGGACAGATGTTGTTATCCAGGGGAAAAAAACACCCCTGCAATTTTACAAGATGTACAGGGCTCTATATGGACAGAAAGATACCTGTCAGGAGACTAATGCAAGTTTAACTTACTCATCCCCTTTCTTCAGTTATCATGGTCTCCTAGTTAATTCCCCAATATGAGCAATATTCTGTAACTATCTCATCTTTTCTTGGAATACCTATGTCAAAATTTCTATCTAATCTTTGTCTATCAAAGACTTAGGTAAAAGTAATCTGCCTGATGGCCTGTTTTTGACAACTGAGTACAGACAGGTACAGGTAATACTGTCTGAAAGAGCAGTGGGTACAGCCTCTTTAACTCAGCCTACTCTCCTGAACACATATAGGTATCCAGCCACAAAAGCCAACCTGTTGTCAGCATGGGCACCTTAGCAGGAACATTTTGCCTCTAGAATTGATTATCCCATTACCTAGTGTCATCTCCTATCACTGCCTGAACTCTCTCATGACAGTTCTCACAGATTTTCATTCAAGTGTAAAAGAAGTAGCAATATCTGTATCCCAATCCAAGACAGAAATCCAAGTATCCCAAAGCCACTGTCTCAGACACAGGAAAAGCTTCCAAGTCTAAAACTCAAAAACATACTCCTAATTTCCCCCTCATCATCATTCTTAGAACATATTCAGAAAATGAGTGTGTCATTATAAACTTTGTCCTGGTTTAAGAGCTAAATCAATGAATCAATCAGAAACCTTCAAACACATTTTATCAGTAAATACTCCACCACAGGAGTGGGCTAATGCTTGAAAGAGTCCACACAGCTATTCATTTATGGCTGATATTTCTGTCAGCAAGCTCATAGTGTGGCAAACGACACTAAAAATTCAAGTTGTCCTCATGAACTACAACAACAACTATTTACTTGGTTTTTGAACCTTTTCAGGAATATTTGTCTTGGCAATTCATGGATTATGAAAAAGCTTTAATACAATAAAAGAAATTGCCAAAGGCAAAGCCTTATCTTGCATAAGCATTCTGAAATGTGATCTGGTGATCATACACAGGCATATAGAGAGTGCTGTGGTTGGTCTGACCCATTGCTTTGCCTTAGAAGAAGACAGACAGTAGAAGAGAACACACACTAGAGTCACATGTAAAAGTATCCAGGACAGAGAGAAGTCTGGAGAATGAAGCTGCTGTGAGAAGGACACTGTCAGAGCCACACCGCTACTCCAAATAGGTGTGCTGCCAAATAATCTTGATCTATCTTACTAAAGAATAGAAGGTCAGTTGATTGGATATCAAAGCAGACATAGCTGGACTTTGAAGTACCATATGTAAATTGTTCCTAAATAAACAGTCATATTAAAGAGGGCCCCTTTTAAGCTTGCTTAATCCACACAGGTGAAGGACAGAAAAACAGTATGATTTTGGAAACAAATTGAGGAGATATTCACTACAATCCTCAGGGTAAGGGCACTTGTCACTTGACCCTGCAAAGGTAATTCTTTAAGAACATACGTGTTGTTTGCTTTAAAGATCATTGTTTCCTGTGACATTAACAAACTTATGGGTTAAGTTTCAAAGATAACCTGGCCCACAAAGGAAGAAATACAATCACCAGAGGCAGACAGAACATCCCATCACATTGGTGCCCTCTCTGAGGAAATCTACCACAACAGGACAACTTCACTTTGACATCTAATAGCCCCTCATATAAACCTACAGAGATACATTCTTCTAACTCTTTTTGATACACTCAAAAAGAAATCGCCAAAGGGACACAACATTCTGACCTGGCCCCATAACCTACTTCTCTTCTTACCAGTCTATTTATGTTCACAAAACACAGAGAATCGCTTTTCTTGGCTACATTTTCTTTTGCTCCCCCTCCAAGGCACCCTGTTGTAGTGCAAGGGGCAGCCTCACAGATGGCCGGAGTGACTCCACAATGGAGTTTTCACGATAAAACCAGCACTTGAAACATCAATGCCTGCATTAATCACAGACACAACTCACCCAAAGCAGCTGAGCCTCATGCCCAAACTGCGCACATCTCAGGCATTAGGGCTCTGGGAAGCAGGATGATGGAGAATGGGGGGCAGGGGCAGGGTAAGGACTGACCTTGCAGCAAAATGATGTATAGTATCTCAGCATGAAATGTCTTCAGCACATAACAGTACAGAGTATTCTAGTCAGGTGGATAGTTACCATTCAGCTGGCATCTGTTTCCTATTTAAATGTCTTTAACCAACACCATTATTTTTCAGATAAAATTCCCTGATTTTTCAATCTCTTAGCTGTCTTTTACAATATTTCAGCATTTTTTTGTTACAAATACTGCAGAGATTCTGGTAAGTAAAGGTGTATTTTAAAACCCACGGAAAAATATTTTAAAATAGCTCTCTAAAGTCCTACTAATAACATGAACACTGAGAAAAGAATCACAATAAAGGATACTGAAGCTCCTATCTGTGATAGCTAAATGCCAGAGGTTAATCCTGAGATCATCCGCTGACATGTACGTCTCACAGTCACTGTTGACGGATATTGAGTTGACATGGTAGGTGTGACCATTAGCAAAGATTCTCCTGGGAGTGACTTCTACCATCAAATCCATGGGTTTCAATACAGGCACCTGCCAAGAAAAACAAAAAAAACAAAAAAACAAACCAAAACAGAAACCAGAAAGAGAGTAAGAATTAAACACTGTTTTGCTAGGATGATGAGAGTTCCAAAAGAGAAAAAGCATTCAAAGACCATGATATGATAAAACTTCTGGACAGTGTGCACAAGCTGAACTTCCCCATGGATTAACTGCTGGGCAAGGCCTTCCTTGCCAAGAAGGAAGGGACAGACAAGAGAGGCAGTCAAAACAGTGGAAAGCCTGGATTGTGGGAAGGGAGGGACAGTGAGCTGCCACAGAACAGGTCAGTGCCACTGAACAGCTATTGTCCTGCATGTGTGTGAGGCTTTGGCAGGCAGTTAAGCACTCATATTTTGCTTTTGCTAAAGGGCTTGCCATTAGCTGTAAATCACTTTACTGTATTTGTTTTGCTACTTGATGTTTCTTCAAAAAATTCAAGTGGTGAAAAGGCTGTAATCTCAGAGAAACATAATAAACAAAGGCTTGCAAAACAAAGCCAACATGACATACTTACATACACATGTACCCCTGAAAAGTCAATATCACAGATTATCACTTGTCAATATGCCCTCGTTATTTCCCTGTGTGTGACTTCAAAGTCATGCTTCAATAAATAGACACTGAACTTATTCCCTATCAATAAAGCATTAAACACTGTAAAGCTGTGGTCCATGACTGGGACAACAGTGTTGCTGAACACGCATCAGAAACAATCTATCATACATCAATCCACAAGATAGTTTAAAGAGGAACACAGAGTAATCCAGCATTTGTTTCACTTTCTACTAAAGGAACAAAACTCAACCTTTCAATTACAGAATCACAGAGTATGTCAAATGACAAGGGAAGCACAAGGATCACAGAGCTCAATTCCCACCCTGAACAGCACCATCACCAAGAGTCACACCACGTGCCTGAGAGCAGTGTCCAAACGTTTCTTGAACTCTGTCAGGCTTGGTGCTGTGAGCACTTCCCTGGAGAGCCTGTTACAGTACCCAGCCACACTCGGGGTGAAGGACTAATATCCAACCTAAACCTCCCTGAGACATCTTCAGGCCCTTCCCTGGGGTCGTGTCACTGTCACCCCAAAAATCACGGCCTGCCCCTCCTCCTCCCCTCGAGAGATGCTGAATTCTCAGGGAATCCTCAGACTATAAACAATCTGGAATAGTTTTGTTTGCCTAATCATGCAGAATAGATAAATATTCCATTAATGTAGTCATATTTACACTTCGGATGCTTTTTCTCCCAACAGACAATACTGGCTTGTTTTGTTTTCACTAACAAAGACATACTAGTGTTTATGCAACACAGCCTTCCAATTCTAACCTTTAGCCACTTCCTTTGCCAAAACACCTGGAGGCAATTCAGCCAAAGAAGTCATTGAAATATGGATGATGGGTCTCCTCTCCAAGAAAAAAAGTGACAGGAGGAAAGGAAATGGCTTTAAATTGCACTGGGAAGGTTTTTTATATTATAACTGGATTAAATTGCTTATTATATTATAATTAGATATCAGGAAAGATTTGTTCACCGAAATTTGTGTTAACCACTGGAAGGGGCTGCCCAGGAAGCTGATTAAGTCAGCATACCTGGAGGTATTAAAAGGATTTAAAGTGCCACCTGGGAACATGGTTTATTGAATATGGCAGCGATGGATTCATGGCTGGACTTGATGATCTTAATGGTCTTTTCCAAACTAAACAATTCTATCATCACATATGCTATCATCATGTATGAGCTCCATGACTGCATCTTTTCAGCAATGCAGCATTTCAAGTTTACCAGAGCACAGAGTACTGCAAATTCCACTCTTAAAATAATTATTTTATAAAACTGAAAAAAGGATGAAACTGAAATTTGGTGTACTGTCTTTAACACAGTTGCTCTGTATGTGGCAAGAACCTGTTCAAAATTAATTGCAAGTAAAATGCTTCCAGCACAAGAGGTTAAAGAACCTTTTATGAAAGAACATTACGTCAACATAAGACAATTCTCAGAAATACTTACTTTGATCAGTATATCTTAAAGCCTTTGTGACTTGAAAGTATGTGGCAGATTCAATTGTTATCAGTCAGCTAAAACTTCAGTTTGAATGATCACAGAAATGCTTAGCATTAGGTACATGTTTAAATACTTTACTGACTTAGCACTACCTTTTCCATACAGAAACAACTGAATTTTGGACATGGACAGAAGCTTACCTGCAGTGATGTTACTGTAGAAAGATCTTTAAGCTTTCCTTCTTCATCTTTTAAGTTGTACCCCTCTGGTCTCTTATCTCTTTCAGTAATTTTCCACAATTTGATTGTTTTATCTTTAAAACAAAAGACAAGCAACTATCAGCTTAGGAATTCTGAACACAATTACTCACATTTCACAATATATCCCTTAAAGAAGATTTTACACCTTGGTTTAGACAAGTCCTGCATTGAAATAGTCTGGGTCACTTCATTCTGCACATCCAGAAAACGTTGCCAACAGACAAAATAGTCATAAAGCACATTCCAGATCTTGACACCAAGTCAGGAGCTCCTGGCAACTCACAGCATGTAGAGCACATGCTGCTCATGTATCCAACCTGGCAGTCTGCAGGTGGAACAAACCCAAACTACTAGATGATCACTGCTGAAGCTCAGTTTAACAATTTGACTTGGCAAGGAAATCACCTCAGTATTAACACCATTTTGGCATTAATGCCGGTTTGCTAGGTTACTTATAAACAGCACAAGAACAGCATGGAATACACAGCCAGACCCATGACCCCTTCCTAGCCCACTGTGGGAATGGGAAGTGGTGCATTGGTGCAACATCAGAAGCTCCTGCAAACGAAAGGCTGTGTAAAAAACAAGGCATCTCTCCCTTCTAATGGAAAGCATCTGAGAAACAACTGAGGAAAAAGGAAAAAAAAACCCAACCAAACTAAGAGAAATGTGTTGTGATGGCAAGAGAGATAAGTAAGGAGAAAAATGTATTAATCTTGCAAGGAATGGAATAAAATCTATACCCTTCCTTTCTCATGATGAGTGAAGCATATACTGAGAGAGTAATGATGTCTCTCAGTTAGCAAAGCGTCTTTGAAACCAACAAACACATTTTAACATTTCACACTGCACTTGTCTTTGGTGAGTTTTTTGTACAAGCTGAAGCTCCAGATTCCTAATACTGATTGTCCACTCCCACTCCTGGTTGTACTGGTTGTACTCCTAACCTGCCCACCCTAACACTTCCTAGACTGAAAAATCAATGCCAGCTCTTCTGCAAAAAATCTGTCCCTGAGATTCTGATGGCTGTTTCACTCATCTGCTTGTGCAGGAGCAAAAGTCTTTCCAAAGCTTCGGCCCTTCAGCTCCAGCCCAGATTTATTAACTTCAGTTCCTGCATCACTTCTGATTTCATCCCACTTTCCTCCTTTACCTTTCTTTCCCTCACTACATAGCCAAACATAACAATTTCCCCAGTGTGACTGCTCCAAATACTACTTTCAAATGCTAGTACAAATCACTTTAAAGACAGGATATAAAAAATTAATTGATTTCATTTCTATAGCAACTTTTTTTTAACTTTGAAATTTCTTTGTTTCAAAATCAATTATTCCATTACTCATTTTTTACTATTATGTATCTCTTAATGATATTGCTATGCTAATATACAAGCAAAAAAAATCCCCATACAATTACAGTCAATCTACAGAACAAAAGGTTAGTTCAATCTGTAACTAAAAGGCTCCTTTTAAATATTCAATAAATTTAATTTGTATTGTATATCATGTTAATTAATTACTAGAAATACACATAGGTCATGTCACACCTAAATAGTGCATTCCTACTGATCTAGTAAAAAAATTATACATACAACAATTGTAAGATGAATGATAAGAAAAAAACACAAACAATTTTCATTGCTATTAATAAATCTACTTCTTTCCTGACTGAAAACTGTTTTGTTAGCATGTATTAGTTTTATTCTCCTTTATCCACCTCTGGACTTTAGGTAGTCCTTAAAAGTTTTAAGTATGCTTAAATTTTGCAAAATATAGAAAAACTAGAAACATCTCAGTGAGGTTATGCATTCAGTCTCAAGGGTGTTTTGAAGTTAAAATTAATTAATGTCTGGTAAGCAGTCTGAAATCCTCAGATGAAAGAATCTGTATGGGCCAAATTCTGATCTACTCTATGCAGCTCACACTGAGAGTGGGACAAACATATTCTGGTACAAAAGATACCCTTGAATCATAATAAGCTACTATTATACCATAAAATCAGTTTGCACATTTTACAGTGCAAACTACAGTTTTGTTAACTGCAAGCAGTGTAAATCCACAGTGGGATTTGAAAGCCTTAGTGATTTCCTTCTGTATCCATTAATTAAGATGCCACAATCAAAGCTTAGCTGATAACTTGTTGATAACATCAACTGGAAAGGAACCAAGATCACCTCTGAGAGAGGTGACCTGTGCAGAAACAACTACAGACAAAAGTCCTCCTTAGAATGACAGAAACAGATTTGGGCAGGTGCAGACCTGCCAAGTCTCATATATTGAGGGTTAGATTTAGACTGACTCTCCCCTCATGATCCTCAGGATGCTCCTTCCAGCACATTCAGTGGGCAATGTCCACCTGAACACGTGGAAAAGATGCTGTTTCACAATTCTCATTTTTCTGCAAAAAACTATGCATTAGATCCTAAATTACCAGAGAGCAAAATATCAAAACTTAAAATTAAAATAGCAGGCTTGGAATTCAATAAACAAAAATAGTACTCAAGATATTTCTACAATCTGTCCAATATTAGCATGTGTGACAGGCGGTGCCTTCAAGTTAGGAAATATATTATTATCCCTTTTTATAGGCATGAAATTGATATACATTGTTAAAGGCTGTGAGACAGTGAATGATTCAATGTGGGCTGTCTGTACCCTGAAGTTAAAACCATCCTTAAGAATATGCCAGGAGGTCTTTAGACTACAACCCTGCTGTGCCAGGAAGCTAGGAATCCTCCTTGGCACATGAAAATGTTTGGCAATTCAAAGCCAACATCCAAAGCTTGTACCAATGGAACCATTTCCTGACCCTGAAGAAGTCTGCTGAGATGCTCCAAAACTAAGAGGAAGAAACAAGAGGCCAAATATTTTTCCAGGTCCTAGGCTTGCTCACTGTTGGTCAAAACTGAACTAACCACTGTTGGTCAAAACTGAACTAACCACAGCAGCACTAGGACTGACTATTTCTTCCTTTCTCCCCTCTCATGAAAGTATAAACCACAAAAGTCATGTAATGAGTCTATTATCTATAGCTGTAAAAGCTGAAAATTCAAGGACTTGGCTGTATTCCTCAGTGTTTCTAAAAACAAACTTCAAAATTAAAAGGGAGAGTTTTACTTTCAATAATCTGCCTTTGTATCACATGCTCAGAAGAACCTGTTCTTAGTTATCTGAAGAAGGTGAGGGATATTTTGACCAAGGGAGAAGAGTAGAAATAAACTCCCAAACTTCATAAGGTGACTAACCATTAAATTAGCATAAATCACCTGTCTGTAACACCTATGTTTCATTTCGAATAAGTAACAGTGCTCCAAAAAGTCAAAGGCAACTTTAAGTAAAACAAACTAAAAAATACTAAAAAATGCCATCTACTTTGAATTAATGTAAATTAATTTTAATGCAAAGCAATCACTTTGTGATTGTGTCAGTTCCCAAAGATAAGATTACCCTTTTTTTATCAGCAACTCCCAATGACACTCAAAGATCTAGAACAAAAAAAAATATTTTCTGATTACCATTAGATCTACAATTTAAACCCAGGCATTTTGTCTCATGCATCATCTGCAATAATAAAGTTTGTGGGTGTCTAAATGCTGCCTAAATGACACCTGTGCATGTTAGGTTACATTCAGATTTTCCCCCTTATTTTATATGTGAAAATCTCCTCTTGGTAATAATACTGCCTTCTTTCATCCATAGACCTTAAACATGTTTGAAATATGAAGCAGCACCAATATCCTAGTAATGGGAAGACCTCCTGTCT
The DNA here is from genome assembly GCF_009819655.1 of Sylvia atricapilla. Classification (NCBI taxonomy): domain Eukaryota; kingdom Metazoa; phylum Chordata; class Aves; order Passeriformes; family Sylviidae; genus Sylvia; species Sylvia atricapilla. The sequence goes on along the minus strand of NC_089143.1, from coordinate 19,927,961 downwards.
TCCCCAAATTTGTAAACCTTTTTAAAACTTAAATAAACTATTCTGATGATCATGAATAAAAAGAAAATAAATTGATCTCTCTCACCTACCTTCATTTATACATCTACAAATAATAAAAGTTATGACAAATACAGCAGAAAAAATTCTAAATTTCCCATGAAACACAAGTTGCTGAGCAAAGTGATGCCTTAGTCACAAGATCTGTTTCAGGATAGCACTGCATAGTAATAGAAAAATGGACAGCACTTCAAATGTCTATGAATAATCAACTGGAAAAATCTCATGGTTCTATGAATAAAATATACAAACAACAGATATCAGAGGCAGTATGACAGTTTTGGTAAACTCTGAAAGAGGAAATTACTAAAACAGTAGATTAAAAAGAGCAAATATATACCATCAGCAGTAAAACACATAGAGCAAATACTGCAAATCCTGATATGTCCTGCATATTCTCATCAATCTCACCATTTGTTGATAGTAGTGAGTGAGCTGCATTTTGCTGTGGTAACCACTTGATCTTGTTTATTTTTTCTTCTATCTCCAAGCTCTTCAAATAATCAAATTCAGGTTCATGGCTCTGGAAAGTGCTGTAAACATTGTACTCCCCCTGATTGTAAGGCTCATTTTTACTCTGTGGAAAATAAGAACAACAGAAACGTTGCTTGTGACACCAATATATTTTCATCTCTTAGGAAAGGTGTATAAGCAGCCTTATAAATATAAAAATATTGAAATTTTAATTTAATTGCTCATTTAAAACATGATATTGACAGGTTTTTTTCAGCAAGAATGAAATTTCCTGTGAGTATTGAAACCCTTAATATCAGAATTTTTGAAGAAATGTCAGATGTTCACAAAAGACTCCTACAAAAGACCCTGCAGATGGATGGAATTTACAAATGGAACATAAAGGCAAGTGAAGGTATTGTTTAAAATGGAATGGGGTTCTGTCATCAGGAAAAAGCTATTAAAACAAGGCAGAAGTAAAACAAAAATAACCTTCTTTTTTCTCATATTGTAATTTTGGACCTTGGAATCATTTTTATTAGAGACAGCAAACTTAAGAGCTAAAAATCCTTACCCTTTTTCACTTCCTCTCTAAACAGGTGACACTTTTTTACTGAATCTTGAGATTATAAACCAGTTTGTTAATTCAGATCATATAAAGTATTAAAAACTAAGCCATGTTTTATCAAGCTATTAAGAACTACACAGGTAACCCACATACCTCAGGTTCCCTTTGGAATATAACAACTCGACCCCCCTTGTCACCAGTAGCCAGCAATTCTCCAGTGTGGTTGAACTCAACTGTAGAAATAATATCAGCTGGAGGAAGAAAGAGAGAAAACAGGCAGATTTTAGACTGCTGCTACAACACAAAGTCACTAGAAATATCAGGTACTCTACAAAAAATGCAACAAATGAGGGATTTGAAGGAGTACAGATGAATTCACTGATGCAAACAGGCTGCATGCCATTACACTCTAATGAAACAAGTGCAAACATTAAAGAGGCAAATTTGTGTTTCCAGCACATCTGCAGTTTGGGGGAGGAGAAGCTCTCTGGAGAGGTTATGCTTCAAGAAGAGCCATCTTGGGCGGCTATAAAGCTTTTTTCAGTTCTGGCAAAGAACAAAACTGGCCTCCTGCTACATCCTCTAGCAAGGACCAATGTAACATCAGTTCTCTTGCATGTATTATTTGTTCTACAACCTTTCTAGTGATTTTAACATAACCCCCTAGCACTAGATTTCTCGAATATGTATTCGAGTCAAGAGTGCAAAAAACTACGTGCAAGGCAAAGCCAGAACTGTTCCATGTGCAGTGCTGGCAAGAGCCCATTCTAATCACTGTTTTCAGAAAATCATTTCAGCACCGTAAAAATGTGTCATCAGAAGACAAAAAGAATATCAGTCTTTCTTTTCCTGATTTTCAACAACTGCCTCTCCCTAAGCAATTTCATCAGTTTAAACAAGAAACCTCATCAAAACCTGAGGCCAGTCTTGAGCACAAATTACTACATACCAGGATGAGAGGGAGAAAGAGGCTCTAGGAGCTGAAGAACTGGTTCTTCTGTTTGAATGACAGGACATGCTAGAATCATAATCTGCAGTTAATCCTACACTATTAGCATAATTTGAATTAAAATGCCTAGTGCAATAGTAAATTAAGAAACCATCATATATACAATCACAGGCAAATGCAGGGTATTACTCAGAGATTGCCTGTATGAATCCTCTATAATGATGAGTATTCACTCATCAGAAATATGGGCCAGATTTTAGAAGCGTCAGTAGTTAGGCGCTCCCCTTTAGGCATAAAAAGCTGCAGTTCCCAAACACGTTCATCATCCGCCAGTTTACAGTGAGAACAATGAAGTGACAGCGGGCTAAGCTCTTTTGAAAACCTAGCCCCAAATGAGTTCACAGAAATTCAAAGGAATTGAAATAACAAGTGGATGTACCATTTACTTGATACATTTTATGAATTGAAAACATCTGTTCCTATTATTCTTTTAATAAACTAGCAGTTTGGTGTTAGAAAGCTTCTGTTGCCAGTAGCTCCCATCAGCAACACAGCCACCCAAAAGCCAGATTCTAACTCAAACATTATAAACTATTTACCATCTAAAAAAGGAAAACTTTGCTCCAATCACAGTAAAGAAAAAATATCTTTTCATTTTTTAAACAAATCCTCTCCACCAAGTTCTTCTAAGTCAAACCAACATATCTCCATTTTTTCCCTCCACTACTCCATGTATAAAGGAGGAAAGGGGAATCATAAATGGATGTGTAGACTTTGAGAAAAATGGCACGAGAAGACTTAGAGTATTTTGGGTCTGAACCCAAAGCTTCTCAAAGGTATTGGCATTTGATTTTTATGTGGACCTCCACAGACTACATATTTCATAGGTAATAAACACAAAAGCCTGAGATTTACCAAAGTATAGGAAAAGGCCAGAGACTTTGGTTATGCTTCATGATACTCCAGGGTTTGCAATGGGTTGAGTATGATGCCAATAATATTTTTTTTTCCTGAAATCTAAAAATCAATCAATTTTTTTTTGTCATGTAATGTCCATTCAGGCTGCTTTCAATGGAAGAACACTTCTTGGCTATTTTCTCCTCACCATGCAGAATTCATACTGATAGTAGGTGTGGTCACCTGCTTATAAAATGACAGCTGCATGATTTTACTCATTCAAAGCTGTATCTCACCCCAATCACACAGGCACAACTGCAGAAGCCTCATACTGATACTCCTTTTAAACTGTGCCTTATCTTAAATGTACAATGGGCAAGAAGGGGAAATACAGAGGGAGGAATGTAGTGTTAAAAATATGTGTGTATGTATGTGTATGGTTCACGTACATGAGACTTTCTCAACAGGTCACCAAAGAATAAGATAAAGTAACTGCAAAAGGAATGAATGGCATTTGGACATATATGAGTGGATACACTTGCTATTGGCCTGGAATAATTCCACAACATCACAAAATCTCTACAGTGACAGTGGTCATAAAATATACTGCACTTTACAGAGGGTATCTGTCATTGCCCAGTGAAATCCACAGCAGTATTTGCACAGCTTTCAATGAAAACTGAACCAGGACAGTAATAAAAGCGCTCTGCATTTTCTTATCATATTGCATTTGCCATTAAAATATCATGCACAGTTAAATGAATACTGTGTTCAAAGAAAAGGACTGTGGGCAGTGTGCAATGATGTTGATCTGAGACAAAATTCTCACACCCTCCAAAGGTGTTTCTTCCAGATACATTTCTCCTTTCTGTTAGAAAAACTAATCCTGAGCTGGAAACTACCTATAATTTTTAAATTAACTTGTTCTGAAAAGGAGTAGATCCAATATTATGACCTTACAGGCTATGTAGGCTGTTGGTAAAAAATACCCTTGAATTGGAAAATCAGTTTTATTGATCTTGTAAATAACAGCTGAAAACAACAGCTATCTGTCCCCTGCACAGACACCACCACCCCACCATCCTCCAAACATATCCAGCATATCTGTTCAGCAGGTGAACATCAGTCATGCTGTTTTCTTACAAAGGGCTAGCCAGGCTGGCTCTTCCTATAACAGAGGAGGTAAGGACAGAATCAATTAATAAAGCTCTTCATATTCTTCTGCAGGACATTTTCCCACGTATTTATTAATGCTATAGCAACATCAGCCACTAGTGTCCCAATCCTACAGATTCTTCCACTGCAGAGTGGCCCCCTGAGCACACAGAGCAATTAATTCCCAGATTTCAGCCTCTCCAGGATATATAAATGCACCACAATAGAAAAGCTGATGAATTTGCATGTGCAGTAAGCCCTTGGCAAGGGATGGCAGAGATGAAAGACTTCTTCCAGCCTTCTCCTCCAGTACACCTTCCATATCTCTGCTGGCAGTGCCAAGCTTTGCACTGACAATTAGGATTATCAGAGACAGAGATAACGTACCTATTAAGAATAATTATGGGTAACCTCAATGCCAAACACTTACAATCAAACTGTAAATCCCATCTTTTAGAGAACATTAATCTTCCTACCCCAATTTTAATTTTTCCATTTTGTCTATGTAGAAATGTATATAAACTTGGATTTTAAAGTCAAGATATTCAATATTTTCCCTCAATATACAGATGCTGACTGAGAAAAGCAGACCCAAAACTTTCAAAAGATGAAAATACTCCAGGGGCATAAACACCTGATTATCTGGTTCACATCCAGCCACTGCAAATTGTCCCCGTGTGTAAAATGCCTTACAGACGTGAATCCCGAGACTTATTTTACATATTCACAAAAAGATACCACATTACTCTACACATGAAAGATATCAGAGTACAGCTTAAACAGACAAGAAGTTTTTCCTGATCCAGCCTGTGAAGTATTTCATTTACTGACTCCTAGTGACCCCTGCACTTTCATACCTCACTAATTCCTCTGCAGATTCACAATTTACACTCCTTAAGTGTTCTTAATGGCTATGTTGATAATGGCAGTTCCCTAGCTAGATATACTCGGGTTTTGTGAGATCTAAGTCCATCACTGTACATCTGGCACATCAAGGTAAATCAAGCTGATTGTACTGTTCTTTCCACAACTTCATGAGTGTTGTTCCAGCAGGGATGCAGACAAAGGAACCCTCCAGCAGCCCTCCCTCAGGTTGAGTATAGGGATGAAACAAAGGTTGGTACATGTAGCCCAAGTTAGTTTTGGCCTTTATTTCACACCATTACATATTTCCTATGTTCATCTTCTAGCCTCTCACAGCTTTATTTAAAGGAATAAGCTATTAAAAACCATACAGAACATCAACAGGTATGAATACCTCTACAATAAATTAGAAAAGCCTTATCATATATTCAATCTTCCTATCATTTTGGAGCACTCAAGTGTAATAGCATGCAATTTTCCACCTAATATGCACTCAGTGAAGCTAAGTGTGAACATACACACACACATACAGTCCTTTGGTCAGAAACTTCAAGCAACTCGAAGAAAATCTCAACTGTAATGCATTTTCAAGGATTATTTTTATTAAAAATGTCTGCCTTCCTGGAACCTTTAATCTGAAGACAGTGGGGGAGGGGGGGAAGGTTGGTGGGTTGTTTTTTTTTTTGGGGGGGGGGGTGGTGTTATTTGTTTGGGGTTTTTTGTTTGTATGAGGGGGTGGTTTTTTTGCTTCAGAAGATCAGGAAAACAAAGAAAAATTTGTCATTATTTCATCCAGCACACAAATGCAGCTTTTTGAATAGCACAGCAAGTTTCAAGGGCAATCATCATGCAACAGTACAGGGAAAAGAAGATCAGAGAATATAATCTTCAGCTGAATTCCAGTGTAATCCTGATAGAGAATTAAAGGATTTGGAATGGGTCAGAACACTGGATTTAACAACAGTACTCTTCTCTAAAAAAGCTGTGAAATCCTACCAGCCAGCACAGGTCAGAACTTCTCATTAGTACTACACCCATCGCAGTCAGCACAGCCACACTGCCAGCTTGAGCTGACTGAGTCAACATCTGGGTCAGCTTTTTGTTGTGTGTGTTCCCAGTGGCTAGGAGGCAAGCTTGTAGTCTACGTTATTTCAACCAAGTTCTGACCTGGCCTAACCTTGGTTTGTGAAATCCAATAAGATCACAGCACAATCTGGCATGGCTGCAAGCAATGTTCAAGTCATACTGATACAGAAGTCCCTGAGGAGCATAATCTGGAAGAAACAACAAAGAAGCTTGCAACAAAGAGAACCATAAAACAAAAGGACAAATGGCAAATAAAAGAGGAGCAGTATTACAGTATCTCGAATGAAGGGAAGGCCAACACAAAGAGCTGTGCTGTCAGAATTTAGTCTAGACTAAGAAGGAAAAAAAGTAGGGAAAGAAAAAAATAGATGGAAAGAAAAAGCCTGCTACCTTTTTCAAAGCTGAAGTTTCAAAGGTTTTCTTGAACAGCTCAAATGTATGAAGGCCTTTATTTCTGAAATAGCTGGCAGGGAGATCACTGACAACTGAAAAATTTCCTGCTTGAAGTAGCAGTCTCTGTAAAGTGCATTTATTTTGGGCCAGAGCAGTATCATTCACCATCCTGGATCCACAGACTGTAGGATATCAGCGCATCCTCAAAATTCAAGCAAGCACAATGCAAACTCTCCCATATCAATCACACTATCCACCCTGGGTGGGTTAGATACTTAACAGCCCTAACCAACACATCAGAAAGCCAACTCCACTCTTGGGCAGACAAGACACACCATCATAGAATCACAATCATCAGGGCTGGAAGAGACTTTAAGATCATCAAATCCAACCATCAACCCAGAACTACCACTTAACCCCTAAACCACATCACAAGATACAGGTTCCTTGACCTACACACAAACTGCCTGATCACCTCTCCAAGGCACTAAAACAACACAGGTTACGTGCACAAGCTGGGTGGCCAGATGAAGAAAATAAGAAAAAGGAGAGCACAGGGATGCATGACATGGAAAGAGAAGGAGAGAGCACACAAATGTTAAAAAGAGCATAAAGTAAGGGTGCATGAACATATGGGAGCTTAAGAAAGCATGAAAGAGCACAAGGAAATGCTACAACAGAAGAGAAGTAGCTTGAAAAGAAGAATCTATCTGCTCCTTCACCCCTAGGATTGTTTGTCATCTTGGTGAATGTCTAATTTTGCTTTTTTCCTCATTTATTATGGCTTTAAAGTCTGATGAGCTTGTGCTGAAAAGTGGCAAATGTTTGCTCCCTGATAGATGTAGGGACAGCACAAAACACAACAGGAAGCTGATTTTAGCCAAGGCAAACTTTGAACACAGATGCTGCTAACAGTAGAAAACCATCAGGGACCACTGAAACAAGGTGATCAATTCAAATGAAATCCAGAGATGGGTGCTCACTGGACTTCAGGTAGTTATTTTATTAACTGCCACCTTGCCTAGCTTCTTTGCTAACACAGGCAAACACATCAAAGACAAAAACCAAAAAGCCCCATTTAATCTTGTCACACGAGTACAAGGTTTATCAGGTTAAATATCACCTTTCTTCCAGAACACAACCTCTTCCTGATATGAAATCCAAAACCATACAGTTGAATGCTGAACAGGTCTTGAAAGGCTCCTTGAAACATGATCACTTCAGCTAGCGATGATACTAAATAATATTTTAAAAACCCCAAAGAGTGGAAGCAACAAATTTTTCTTACTTCAAATCCTGGGAAGCACTGTGCTAATCTTTAGTTTTTCTTTCTCTTCAATCTCAACTTTTTCATTTTAGAAATGCTACACATGCACACCTTGGTGGCCTGCATCAGGCGTAGGTGACCATGAGACCTTCTGAGTACGAGACTGCTGAGTTTCACAAGTCCATGCATCCCTATCCTCAGGGACCAAGGAAACACCTTCCCATAAGAACATCTGACTATCTGAACACTCAAAGAGAAAATTCACTTGAAACAGAACCTGAAAAAATCCAAACCCAAAGTCTTTAGGCCCTCTGCAAGTGCTTATGACCACTGTGATTTACTCTTTCTAGCCTGGAGATTTAATAGAGCTGGGTTTTTCCTGCACTATTTTTGAATGCGTTTATTTTAAGAGCCTAGAAATTCTTTTTCAACAGCTTTTTAATCACATGCTAATTTCTAGCTGTATTTCTGAAATTAGAAAAATCAACTATTAGAGCACAGTCAATGTAGAAAAGAACTGCTTACAGGACAAATATGTAAAGTAGATTATCCGGGTTCAGTGTTCTGTGCTAAAACAACACTTTATACTGAATACAAGACACTGAGCTTCAGTGTTTCATAAACTGACCCTCCCACATATTTATTCCTCATTCAAAAGCTCAAAGCCCTTATTTCAGAGGTTCTGGCACCCATCTCCCACCTGCAGAGTACAAGGCCTCCAGGAAAAGAGGCCCAAGGGACTTGACCTTCTCCCCACCGAGGTAAATGCAAAGTTTCCTACCACTTAAGTAGTAAATAAGGTCAAGGAACATTTGTCAGTTGTAGCATAGCTGAAAATTAGGACACATTTCTCAAAACTTTGGCTACAGTTATCATACACCTCAGTGTCTTCATGTTCAAGGTGACCTGCTTACATCAGCAAGGTTGCAAAGGCAGAATGGCTAATTAACCTTATTAATATTATCCTCACTGAAGTCACCAGGTGCACCACTTTGTGCCTTCTTAATCTGAAACACAGAGTGGACTGAAAAAAAGCTTCCCAGGATTCCTTTTAACAGCTATTTAGGGGCTCCCGGCAGTGGCAGGCACTGCACCCCTGCAGCCCCTGAGCAGCCTCTCGGTGCTGTGAGCCTGCAGCCCTCCCTGAGCACCAACAGCAAGGCAGGGACTGCTGCAGCCCTGCTTCCAGCAGGCACCTCAGCCACTGCGGATGGCCAAACAGGGCAACACCGAGACCTCCATCCCATTCAGCCTGAAAAAAAAGGGCTAGAAAGCCTTTCGCTCTCGGTAAATCTAACCCATTTGGTAACTCTGCTTGTATCTATTCTTACAAGCAAAGCTTAAAGCTAAGAAAACACTGCAGATCAGTATCTATTTTAGCATAAAGATATGCACAGAGAGCTTCTAAATTTCACATTCCCTCAAATCTTCTTCACAGCTTACATTGTGTAACACATGCTAGTCATTTACTCTTCTGAGATTTCGGGGGGGGGGGTAAAAAAAAAAAAAAGAAAAACAAAACTACAGCCAGATCTTTCTTTCTTTCTTTCTTTCTTTGCTGACAGATGAGACCCTCATCTAAGCAAAAGAGTCAGTAACAGGCTTGAAACACTCTGCTTGATAAACATGCGCATATTTAGAAAATGTGCCAGTCCACTCCTCTTACCAACCCACGCTGAAGGACAAAAGAGAAAAAATTGCTACGGGCATCACATCATGCATTTATAATTTCCAGAGAGGGGTTCAAACTGGTACCCACAGAAGTAAGCCTGCCTGAGCTGGGAGCTGCTGCTCAGCTCCACGTTTCTTCCCACCGAGGAGCTGCACAGCCTGGCTGCCAGCTACAAAGATTAGAAATGGTGCTGCCAAGTGTTAAAAATGCTAGGCAACCGGGTTTTATGGAGAGCACAGAAAGACCTTGAACCTCGCCCTTCATTTCGGAGCAAATACAAGCCAAATATGGAAAGCGCCCAAATTACTAATATACACTAATTTTACTTTTATTGTCTTTTATCGTCGGAAGTGATTATGCTTGTGCATAATAATTGCAACGATCTACAATAAGAAAACATCAAGTTTTGTTAAAAGCCTATCCTAAAACAAGGACAAAAAAAAAAAAAGCCCACCCATATTTAGAATTTTAAAGGAGAATAAATAATTTAAAATATGTCAAAGACTAATGAAAAATCATCCAAAATTTAAATCACAATTCTCAATAACCAGATTCAATATGAATGTTATTTCCATGCATTACATACAAACTTCAATAGAATTTCACTGCCAGCTGGTTCTGAACTTTTTGTCCCTCCCCTCCTTAACTGAGCAATTAAATTCTAGAAGAAGCTCTCAGTAATTCTGTCACAGCAGTTCTCATGTTCAAAGCACTTTCTGGGCATTAAACTCCACAGCAACCCAAGGAAGTCAGCAAAGAAATGTCAGCATTCCCATTTTACACAAAAGAAAAAAATGAAACTGATCTTCCAGAGATTTTATCCAAGATCAGAGAACCAGTTTTGATTATACACATATGAAGGGACAGATAATCCATGCTGTGGCTTAGCAAAACATTTCTATTTAATAAAGCCCTTAATCACTTGTCTAGAGACTTAAATGTTCCTATATTCAGCTCAAATGAGTATGCATGTCGCTAAATGAATATACAGATGGAATCCCAAAAAACAAAGCCTCACAACAGCATGCACCCAGGGAGAGAAAGCCCAGTGAGCAGGCTTTTGGGTGAGGGGCATATAATCTTAAAAATCATGAAGAGCTGGAGTTAGAAACTGGACTAGAGCCAGAGTCTTTAAAGCACAGAGTGATGACAAGGGAGGCAGAGACACAAATGCCCTATCTGTGCTAGCAAACGAAGAGTTCCAGGATGTTCCTGGGTTTTGCAGTGCTATGATTCACACTGTTAAATTGATGAAGAGAGGACCTTGAGAGGCTTTTGCGTGTAATAAATTTCTCTCCCCCAAACACCACCGTGGCGTGGCTCAGAGGCTACAAGGCAGGGTCACTTCCCAACAGGCAGCACACACACAGCCACCGTGGTTTGGAAGCTGCAGAGCTCCACCCTCGTGGGCAAGGGCCTCTCTGTGCCAGCTGGTCCCAGGGCTCCCAAACATCCAGTCTGCCCAGGCAGATGTGAGTGCAGCTCATAGGAATCAGTGTGGCACAGTAACATTCACACTCTGTTAGATTATATTATATTAAGATTTCCTGCTGCAACTGGCAGAGGCTGGGGTTTCCCAGCATACAGGGAGCTCTGGAGCCTGTAGAACAAGCACAAGGAAAACAACTCTGTTTGCTTTCTCAGTCGTACCCAAGAGGGTGGATGGCACTGTTGAAATCTCATCAGAGATTCTGGCTACTGCATCCAAATAAACCATATTCAAATACCATGAGCAACAGACAGCTCTAACTCACACATCACTAGACGTCTCCTCTGTGATTCCCAGCAGTGGACCAGCAAACTAAGGTCACACACAGGGCTTGCTGCCTGTCATGGGAGCTCCATGCCAAGCCATGTAGATACTCATCTAACATTAGCATCTGTTTGCTTGGCAGGCTCCAAAGGCAATTCAGCTGACAACTCTGAATTTGCCTCTGGGTCTGTCACAAGATCATATAACTCTGGGACTTCTGGGAATGCTTAATACTTCTTTGATGAAGATCATGCATATCATAATATATTAGCTCCATTTTAAGCATCCCTTGAAATCAGTGTTTGTGACCTCTCACAATTATTCAGGTTGTATGGGTGGTTTAAGTGTGTAAACTAAAGCCAAGTTAAAAGCTCATGCAAGTAGCCCTTGTTTGCATCAAGATCTCCTCAGCAAGTTTACATTATAATCCCAAGGAGGTAAAAATCAGATTTTTCAGTGTTAATATGGGCTGCTGTTACTGATGGAACAAAGTCTGCCCCCAAGCTTGTCTAAAATGAACAGGATAACTGTATCAGCTTTACTATCATTCTATTAATTTAAGGTTTGATATGCCTGTGAAAATGATACTAAAAATGCCTTACACAACTTTACATTGGTCTAAAAGCTTGTTTCATAAGATTCAGTTCATAAAAGGCCAAAGTATTCACTTTTTACCTATCTACATATACATATAAATGCACACACATATATGTATCCAACTGAATAAATGTGAAGAAATATGGGAATGCTCACATGCTTAAAATTAAAAGCATGCTAAATCACCCTATTTTGTCAGGCAATAGATGAACCCTTGGCCCTGAAACACTGAATGCCAGACAGCTGCAGTATCAAAATCAAATTTTAAATTTGCTCTCAAGTTTAAAGGCATCGTATTTCTGTAATTACTCATTTAAAAAATTACTTAAAGAGCAGAAGATACTAAAAATCAATGCCCTTTCCCTGTCTGTGTTTGATAAAGAAACTTCAAACACTGCAAACAGCCTCAGGAAATAAACATTCTGTTTTGGGATATTTCCAATGGACATCAATTACATAACAGGACTAGAGCAGGAAATATTACAGATGCTATGGACAATGTCTAAAACAGGAACGACTTGCTGGTCAGGCAGTTTCTGGTTTTGTTTTTGTGTTTTTGTTGTTTTTTGGGGTTTTTTAACTTCTGAATGTAGCAGCATGCAGGGAACACAGTCATTATGTAAAACAGCCCTAAAAGCTCTTTCTAGTCTAATAATGCAATATTGCAAGCGGGAAATCAGACCATTCCCACTGTGTTTACAGCTATGAAATAGAGACTTCAAACCTTCAAACCTATGTTTTAACACTAAGCAAAATCAGCCCTTCCTCATCAAAAGCTTAAATGCAAAATGTAATTTTTTTTATCCTATCGCTAAAACTGAAAAGTCAAACCCAAAATCATGTGGAAAAATAAATATCACTAATCAGATTTCTGTCTCCTGTACAAAAACAGACCTAGAGGAGTTTCCTTAGGAGGCTCCCCAAATCGGGGGGCATCAAAGCAAATGGGGGTGGCTCACAAATCTGCAGGCACCTTCCCCAAGGCCATGCCTCCTGAGGCCATATTGCTTGAGAACTGCTAATTTGCAGCCCACACAGATAACATTTACACACCTAAGCCCTCAACAGAAGTGCAAAGCTTCCAACCTCCCCTAATATCCTTGAAGCCCTGCCTTGCAATCATCACTGGTTGTTAAAACGCAGTCCACAGTAATTACTGCTGTGCTCTCAAGGCAGAGCAGCCTTTGCTGCAATACAGCAGTTCTGAGACATAAGGCCAACTGAAGCCTCAAGTCTATTTTAATCCCACTATAATTATAAATTATGGATATGTAGTTGAGATGCTTCTGAATTTTTGTTTGCATGAGGGTGTATTTATGCATTGCAGAGGAACATTGCAGAGGAATATATGAGCTTGAACTGACTGAACTGGCATCAGAGCCATTCTAACAACAGCACAATGCTGTGCCCAAGACATTGGTGCTGTTAGGACTCGCTGTCCTGTTCAGAGCTAACAACAAAACAGACCTTTTCACCATCCTCCACTAAGCAATGCTGACACATACATTGAATACAGAATGGAGAGAAAAGGTGTTGACAGGTTTTTCCAAGGCAAAACAGAGGAGAAACACAGTGGCTAGTTCAAAGGACCGTGATAAGGGAAAAGTGCTATTACCCAAGTCATAACCACAGAGCAGATGCTGGAAAATTTGCCAAAGACTGGTTGAGCAGAGAGAGACATTGTCTTACCCATACCTGCACCAGCGTGCAGCTGCCATCAGGCCTCACACTGCAGCAAAGAGGACAACTGCAGACCCTGGCACCATTTCATAACCCTGGAAGGAGTTTGCTTTCTACAACAATATTTTTATTTTATGTTGCTATCCCTTAGTGGTGCAATATTATAAGTACAAAACCTCCTCTTTTACTTCAGTACATCACTACTTCTCCAGGAATACCACCTTCAATCAAATACCTCATTTTTTTCCATTTAATAGCCTCCTATGCACTTACATAGTTAGCAATTAATTCTTCGAAGAAAGAGGCTTGCCTCCACACATGCTCTGCACTAACTGGAAAGTCCACTGTAAAGCAGTACCATATTGACTAGATTGTAGAGATTAAGTACATTTTCCACAAACAATAAGGAGGATTTCTGTAATCGGCCTTGCAGAGGGATCTAGACAGATTGGAGCATTGTGCTATGATGAACGGGATGGGATTTCTAAAGTCAAAATGTCAGATTCTGCAGGAAGGACAGAGTAACACCAGGCACAGTAATAAACGGGGAGAGGAGCAGCTGGAGCTCAGCCCTGCAGGAAGGCTCTGGGGCCAAGAGCAGCTCAGAGTGAGGCAGCAGTGTGCCCGGGCCCCCCGAGGGCAAACCCCACCCTGGGTGCCTCAAACACAGCACAAGCAGCGGGTCACAGCAGGTGACTGTCCTGCTGTGCTCAGCGCTGGGTGGCCTCAGCGGCAGCGCCTCGGGCTCTGCCATTTAAAAGGATGGTCAGGTCTCTGAATGCATCCAGAGGAGGGTGACAAAGCTGCTGAAAGGGCTGGAAGGAATGTCCTGTGAGGGGTGGCTGAGGACTCTGGACTTTTCTAGTTTGGAGAAAAGAAGGCTGAGGGGTGGCCTTGTTGCTGTCTGGAGCTTCCTGAGAAGTGGAGAGAAGTGCTGGTCTCTTCTCCCTGGTATCCTGTGACAGGCCACATGGAAATGGATCAGAGCTGCATCTGGGCAGGTTCAGACTGGACAAAAGGGAAAATTTGTTGACTGAGGGGGTGGGCAAATTTCAGAACAGGCTTCCCAGAGAGGTGGTAGATGCCCCAAGCATCTCTTCTCAGTGTTGAAGAGGCAATACCCTTAACAACATTGTCTAACTTTTGGTCAGCCTGAATCAGTCAGGCGGTTGGACTACATGGTCATTGCAGATCCCTTCCCTTCCTTAAGGAGTGTACTCTATTTAATTATTTCCCTGTGGTCTTCAGAAGAGAAGAGACCAAAAAGTCATGTACTTTTACTCCTCAAAACACTAAAAAGAACCTAGACATGAAGAGAGAGAAGTGTCACATGATCATTCACAGATAAAAAACAAAGAGGAAGAAAGAAAATTATTTCCTTGGGATGCTATCATTAAGCGAGGATCAAGCCACTCTAAGTATTAGTCTGAGTGACTCAGAACACACAACTAATTATTTTCTGTAGCTGTTCATGTAGTGGTCTTGAACCTCCTCAATATTCAAAGTGTGGACTTATATTATGAGAGTGAACTTCACATTGAAATCAACAGGAAAGGTTCATTAATAAGCATCCCACCAAATTTTGAATATGTTTCCTGAGAATTCAGAAACAACGTTCACTGCATGCAACGGAAAAATATAAATTTACCTTTAAAAAAAATCATGGATCCTTCCTCAGAGTCTTATGAAGAGAACTAGCTATTATTTCATTCTTCCATGCTTAGAATGGAGGCCTGAAGAAAGCAGCCAAGACCTGAAAATTACTATACATCTGGTCTCTGTTCCTAAGTCCTATAAACTCCCAGATTACTTAGGGCAAAAAATACTTACAAAAAGACATGAGGAATACAGAACAGTACTTGAGGCTAAATAACACATCCAAGGGAAGTACGTACCAGAGTTTTAAACAGCACATTTCAACACTCCCTAAAAGAACTGCAGACCCTGACACTGTACCCAAGTACACTCACACAGGGAAGCTGAAACAGGCAGTAGAGCTTCATTTCCAGTAATTTTGCACATAATTTTGTGCTCCTTTCAATGAAAGGGAACCCTTTTAATCTGGCCACTTCCATCGTACTGCTGATTGTGTACCCTAGGAAACTGTCTGCAATAAACATTTACTATCAAGCAGTCACTAAAATATTCCTTTTTCAGAAACTAGACAATGACAATCATTATCCTAAAGGCCCTATTATGAGAAAAGAATTTATAGTTGCACTAAATGTTCTCCTGATGATGTGAGATAAAGAGTCTTTCAAAAGCTGTCAGAGCAGTACCTGGCCTGTGGAGCTAAAAGCATACTGATAGCTTCAGAAAGTCAGAATCAAACCATACAGAAATCTGTATTTTTCTGGTAGAGGAACACAGGACACTATGAAGCATACAGAAAAATTTCCAACTCTGGATTTTTTTTAGTAACTGACAAGATTTAGTAGCCAGCTGGTAAAATAATGAAGGAAAGAGGCCAGCAAAACTATACAAAGCTAAGAGAAACTGCCTTGTACTAATTAAAAACAATATGCAGCCCGATGACACTTTATAGACTTCAATTAGAATACTCTGCAGGAAGGAGCTTTCAAACATCTGTATGATGATTATTCTCCGCTGGGATGTCATTTCAGTGCAAAGTATTAAAACAGGGCCAAAAAATCAATTATAATCTTTGTAAATGAGCATATTCTTTATCTAAGGGATTTGAACTTGTATGTGGAAATTTACTTTAAACGGAGAGACAGAATCTGACATGACAATGAAAAGCAGGAACACCCCCCCCCCCAATTTGCACAAAATTAAACTTAAGGATCATTAAGATAACAATTTGTAAATAAAGTGCTAGAAAAAATATGTGAAGTCAAGCCTAACAAAGCAATGACTATGCCAAATTCAAGAGAGACTTTCATGATGAAAGTTTTTAGGTAAGCATCCAGAAATACAGTCCATTAACCAGGATTACTTGGGCGATTAAAGATACATACACACTAGGCAGGAAGACACAATATGCAAAAGTAATAGGGAGAGTAGAAAGCAACCAATACCCAGTGAAAATGCTATTTCGACTTGTCCCTATTTAATACATTAGAACTGAGAATTAAGGATTTTGGCCTATTATCAAAGAAAGACAAAATAATGCGGAAAACATAAATTACCAGACCAAAAAAATTAAGATTTACCACAATAAAATAAAAAGGAAAAAACTCGTAAACAAATAAAAAAGGTTGTTTGAATGTACCGAAGGTTTCTTTTCTCATTTACTGATTTTCAGACATCGTTCATTGCAGAGAATATGCTTAGAAGGTATGTGAAAGTACACTGAGTTTCGTTCAAGAGCAATGACCAACTACAGAAAATGGCCAGAACATTTACAAGCCATTGAATCAGAGTTTTTAATCATGGTAGAAAATCTGGCAACGTTAACCTGACTTTGCAGATCACTGACGACCAAACACCATGAGCATTCTGTACAAGAAGTAAGATGAATAGAACTATATTTTTGGAGGCAAAATTTATTTGTCTTTGTAGGGCAGATTAATGACCTACAAACACACGGCCATACTTCACGAATATGAAAGCATGAACTAATGGAGAGTGCTGACCTTGCTGAGTAATGCCAAAGCATGCCATGCCTGTGTTCTAAAGATTGTCTCCTCATTATTAAGGAGTACTAACCTAAGGTGTTGTATCTGACCTTTAAAGCCCTAAGCAACCTGAAAAATCTAGCCAAGAGACCAGGCTTTCTGTGCTCTTTACCCCTCTTTCCTTTTTCCTTTTGCTTTTACAGCAGTGATTAGAGAGAAGGTGTCAGTCCCCCTCAGCCATCGTGTCATTTGGTCAGACAGGACCTGGACCTATTAAACCCTCATTCAAACTTCACAGCTCATTTCTCCCGGTGGGTACGTGGGGAGAAACTAAAAGGACACCCTGGAAGAGCTGTTTTATGAAGTTAACTCTCTGTTTTGTAGTAGGTTACCTAGCAGATGAACAATTTTAAAATGCTAGTGGGATTTTTATGGTTAAGGCAGCTCAGAATAGGATGAGATGCCAATCAGCTGTTTATGATCAAAGATTATAAATAGCAGGATGGAGGATGCTGTCACCATGCCCGGCCTCTACATTGACATGGAACATCATGGCTGTCACTGGCGTTCTGGAAAAAGAACTGCACAACCTATTTAATATCATGTGCTCTGCAGAATTAAAATGAAGTCTGAATTTCACAAGAAAATTCAAGATAACTAGGTTAATGCAATGTCTGCAGCAGATTTCAGCTGCACAGCAGTCTCCAGCTATTTTAAGCAACAGCAACTACTTACTTAAGTAGAATCAGCAAGAGGCCACATTCCCTATTGTTTGGGAATAAAAAAGCTGGAACACCTCTAACAGGCTACCTAGGGATTACTTCAGCTAAATACAGCTATGTTATCAAAAAGAAAGAATTTTTTTCAGCCTGACAGCACCATAAAAACTCTTGTTCATAGCGAATGACACATGAAAAGAACTGGTGTTTATATTTTGCTGGTTAAAGACTCATTCTTGCTCCATTGAACTAAATGAGGCAAAACTGTCATTGATTTCAATCAGATTGTCAGTAGACCTTAAGATACTAACCATCAGCACTTATTAATATGGAATTATCAGCAGAAAACATATTGACTAGTTGATCTAAATACTTTATCTTCATTCATCAAAACACTTAATCCAAATGAACAGAGACAGAAAACTGAACCCAGACCAAAGGTCAGGCTGAACTTACAAATTGCAATGAGTGCTGATGCACACTACCAGCAGCAGCAGCATAATGTGCATTGTATCCAATCAAACCAATGGATAGAATATTAAATGGGAAACACACAGCACATACACCTCCCCACACCCACCTCGCTTTCCCAGCAGTTCAAATTCTGTCTCAATCACAAACATCCTCCACCTTTTCACATAAAACATGAAAAAAACCCTTAAAATTCATAAAACCGTCCCCTTATTTGCTGAAGCTTTTAATTATAAAAGCCAAAAATCAACTTTTATCACTATAAAATGCTACAATTCTCATAAAAAGCTCTTAAACTCCACTGATACTATTTTAACTTCAGAGAAATAATTGATGTACTATAAAGGAGAAAAAGAGTAGTAAAAAAATCTGAATTTAATCATATGAATGGTATTCTGTATACACTTAATTGCATAGCAGTAACACAACCACTTTCATTACTCTTTATAGCTTCAGATGCCCATTAGCACAATCCCCAAGGTTCCTTATGAATAATTAGATTAGAAAGGGGGACTCTGATGAAACGCAATAGGATGCAATGCTTATGAAACAGCACATCTTGAATCCAGATGCTGACATGACAACATCATGAAGAGCTAATTTGCACATCCAAATTAATACCATCATGATGAAATATAAAAGAAAGATATGCATATGAAACAAGCTACAGAAAATAATGTCAAAAAGAATTGAGGTACTTATACAAAAATGTATCTTTTTGACATTTTAACTCAGTTGGAAAGGTTAAATAGATGAAATATCATATTCATGAGCACAGAGATACTTAAACAGACCTACTAGAATGTAATCCACTATTGGCAACAACTGGGCAAGCTGTTTAATAAATAGTTATATCCATCAAACGTGCAGCACTCACATAAACAGTGAATAAATTTCATTATATTCAATAACACATCTGTTTCTATTTGAATGTTTTTGTATTGTTTGGTGCTTCTTAGGTAGACACCATCACCTTAATCAGCAGTGATATATTTTGAAGGATCTCTGAATGTGGCCAAAAAGACAGAAACAAATAGAGTTTAAAAATATTTTAAAGAGAGTCAGATTTTCTGCAGCTGTCCTGAGTTGTATGTCTGTGTGTTTACATGTCCAAATGGTTAAGAAAGATCTCCCTCAAAAACACTTAACAGAAAATAATGGCATTTCTGTAGGAAGGCAAATAGGTCCATTTCCACTTCTGTGTTTCTGCTTCATGTACAGATTAAAACACAAGTCCAGGGTACAAGGCAGCCATTGCTACTCAGACACTGATGTCAAAGACAGCTCCTCTCTCCACATTTTACAGCTTGTAATGTACATGGATCCTGTTTGCCCTATGCATTGAGAATGTGTTCTGGCAAGGCTAGCACACAGCTTTTAAGAAAAATTCACATCAAGATGGGATCTTTTTAGAGTGAAGAAACATTTCGTAACTTGAAGAAATTATAACATTACTGAAAAATGGCAGAAACAGAGGGATAAAAGTAGATAGATGGGACACAAGCAGAGGCATAAAACTGGAGACATTATAGATATGGTAAAACAAACAATTTTGAAACAGAAGGACATACAATTTATTTTTGAAACATAATGACTGGAACTGATGCAAGGGTAAGGAAAACCTCACTAGATTAAAAAAACATACACGAGGCTAATAATAACAGTGTTCTTCACTAAGCATTTAGGAATCTACTACAAAGCATCACTGAAACAAGGAGATCAATAGGATTTAAGTGATATATACTCATGCACTTACCCACAAAAAAATTACAGCAATAATGACAATAACTGAAAGTAAATTCTGACAAAATTTTACTAATTGACAGGCATATAAAAGAGAAAGGTATATCAAGAAAAAGATTTAAAAATAAAACCAAACTAATGAACAAACCCCAGACAATTCCATAGCTTCACAGCAATCATGTCGACACTGTGGAAAAGTAAACATTTTTCTGGACAAATGGTACCCACTTATATAACAGGACAGTATCAGGGGAAGAAGAGTAAAATCTGTCCACTTTGTATTTGTGTAGTTATGAGGAAGAATGCATTATTTTTCATAATATTACACATACTACATGCACAACAAAAATTACAGGTACTTCATTATTCATTCTCACAACACACTTCCTTTTAAAAGTAGTCTGAAGTACCAGCTTCTTCATTACCACACCCCTACAGTCTTTGCTTACTGAGATTGATCCAACACTGTTTAAATCACTAGGAGTTCCTTCCAGGGACTTCAAGGGAAACAGTATCTGGACCAAAATCTATGAGTAGAATACGTTAACGAAACCAAAAATCAAATAACCAGCAAGACAGAGGCAACATGCAGTGAGGAAACGTATGTCAGGCATAAGTGAAAGCTTTTATTGGTATATGAAAGCATTTTCATGCACTCTTGCCACTGTAACCCTGATGCTTCCTGTATTTATCTGCCTTTTTTTGTTACTCCTTGCTGTGCACTGTGTAAGTTACAAAATTCAGATGGCATGTTCATTTTAATCACCTACAAGGCATCATACACTCCTGTGGCACTGAAGTGAATAAATAGCATGAGGCCTTTTATTTTGAGAACACACAACTAAGTGCTCTTAGTCAAGATGTATGTTCAACTCAACAAAACAAAACCTCAAATCAATGCAGTCCTTCCTTTGGACGGCAAAATACTAGAAAGTACATGTGTTTTAAAAACTCCTATGCGTCATCCTAAAGCTGAAGTTGTCAACAGTCTCCAAATGCATGAATTCACAAAACACGCTGCCTAGAGCCAGAGCTGGCACACTGGTTTGTTCCCCTCACAGTGTGCCTGCCACAGTTCGTGCTTTGCAGCAGCACTGAAACCCATTTTTGGACTTACACGGTGCAAATGGATGACATTTTAGTTCCTTTCTTCCCTCATCTGCTTTCCTATAGTTCTTCATTTTCTGTGCAAAGGTTGGAAGGTCTGCCCCAGAAGATGCTATTCCTGAAACACTGTCAGATGATTTAGGATTGTTTTGGCAGACACTGGTTTCTAAGTACATCAGCCTAGTCTGTGCAGTAATTTATATGCTGCTAAAATCTAATTAAGTCCATGTACAATTTCACACATGCTTTATTGCTAACTTTTCCTGTGGAATGGCTTTTCATGAAATGTATGATACAATATTAGACTTCATTAAATAAGGAAAACACACAGTCTATCGAAGACCTAAAGAACACATATACGAACTCAGGATGTCATCTCAAAACAGAACACCAGTTCCTGGCATGAGAAAATTTAGGCAGGCAGTTTCTATGAAATATTTTAGTATTTACTTTACTAGACATCAAAAATTATGATAGTTAACAAAAGGTTAAATAGTTCTGGAACAGCCCTAAGCTTTTCAGTGTTTCCAGACTGCAGTCAGAGAACTGATGACAGATCACAACCACCCTGGCAGCTGCCACGGCTTGGCAGAGCTGGGACACCACATGGCATGGATGTAACATGTATTGTCTTAATATAGTAGTTCTAAACATAAATGTTTTAAAGATACTTAAATATATTAGTAGGACAACAAGAGGACAACAGAAGGTTGAGTTTACTATTTATTACCTCCACAATATCCCTGCTGTATTCTCTTCTCACATTAGTCCTACAAATTTGCAGAAGAACATTTATGCAGGTTTTTTTTAATATAAAGAAATTATGTACAGATAAGATTTGTAATAAAGCTCATCATTCATCCCTCCTTGGTAGTCTCTTTATCACCCTCATAAATATTGCTTTTCTGTGCTTCCAAGTGCCTTCCCAGTTTCTCTCACCTGAATAGGACTGTGGGACTTATCTCAAGGGTAATATTAACTTATGTTCACACATTTCCGAGATTTTCATGTACTCGTGCAGTCTCTGACTTTCAGAGATCATAACTGGAGCTTTAACTCTCCTTCTCTGGGAATCAACTAAGTGCATAATTTGCCTGGACTTGTGATAACACTTCAGTCTATTTAAGTGCATTCGCAGTGCTCAGTAGCATAAATTGTTATTAAAAGAAACCCTTGGGAATCTATAGGGTTAAACTTTCACTGAAGCCCCCATATCTTCACAGCCACCTAGATTTTATACTTGCCTAAACACTATGCACATTAATGAGATATGTATTAAAGACTGCATCTTTAGGTTGTCATAATATCCTGCTCTGAAATAAAAATAATGAACTCTAATTTAAAAGTACCCAGACAAAAACCAAACTACTAGCAGTGGGGAAAGAGAATTACTGTTTCCCCCTATTTAAAGCAAAAAACCCAACAACAACAAAGTAAGAAAAAGCACACAAGAAGAGCCATCTCACAGGTCTTTAGCTAGATCTGGAATCTGAGATATAAAAAAGTGCCAGTTGATGAATTACAAGCTTAATTACATCTGGGGTAAGACATATTAGAACCCAAAGGAAAAATGATTTGCTGAATGTCAGCATGCTCAGATGCCCACCAGCGAGCAGTCCCCTCTGTTCCAGGGTTTCAGTGAAGACAACATACATGTCAACCACAGCAGAAGAAACACAAACTAATGAAACTGTGTGTAAGCTGTAATTACACTGTCTCAGTGAATGGCACTTGGGGTATTGCGAACAGATTGTACATGTTACTTCACACAGGGCCTAATGAAGCGTTCCCTGTTCTACAAACTTCACCTCTTGATTTAATTAACCTTCATACCTACACATGCACTACCTACCAATCATAAATGTTGGAAACCCCTTAAATCAACTGCGGTGCTTTTGAGCTACATTAGAAAAGTAACAGAGGTTTGGGTTATGTTCAGTTTGACAGCTCAAAAGTAAACAGCAAGGAAATTTTAAGGTTCTTGGAAAATAAAAACTCATATGGTGAATTTGGCCCTAAATCACCACTCCTAAACATAACATCTAATCCTTTAAATGAAATGCAATGAAGCAGAATTGATTCATTCACAACAATATAAAGCAACTGTATTTTACTACAAGAAAAATAAACATGAAAATAATCTAGGAGAGCTAACTTCACAGAAGACCTCGAGATATTAAAACATTTTCTGTTTTACAGATCCAATTAGATGGCTAACTCACATCTTAGGTTTGCAGGCATGACTTTGCCCAATACAAATCTATAAATATATAAAACTATATCATTTTTACCAACCCTTAAAAACGAAAGAACACTCATCATTTTTGTCCCACATAAAAAAATCATCTCACAGACCACAGCAGTTAATCTCTTACAAGTTTAGGACAGAGCAGGCTGCCTACAGCCACCCTCCAGGCCTCCCATTAGCCTTCATCTTCGTGTTTGCCAGATCAGAATTTTTCCTCCTGTATAAATTCCAGCTCAGATTTGAGCACCCAAGGACAGATCTCTAGAAATGCAAAGAAGCTCTGTCTGTCCTCCTGGCAGGAACAAACCCAAGGAGGGAAGCCAGCAAAGCCTCATTTTCTCTTCTAACAAAGGGCAGCATTTTCTGCTGCCCTGTATTTTGAAAGAACCAAGAGAAAGGCTTGCACCTCAGAGGAACTGAGAGGAACTACTAGGGCTGCTCCTGGCAGGCAGGGCTCAGCTGCTTCCTTCCTTCCTTCAGGAAGACTTGGTAGCTGTGTAAACGACGAAGTAAAATTGACACACTTTCTCTGCTTCCCTTCCCCAGGATTAAAGTTTGCATAAGATACTTAATATTTTACTTTATTAAAAAATCATAAAAAGATGAAAGTACTTAATGCACAAATTAGAAAACCACTCAGAAGTGATTTAGAAAATACAGGCTGCATTGGAGAAATATTAGTAAATTCTACACAACAACAAAGAGCAAGTGAAAGCTGCAGAGATAATTTATGTGATTCTCCAAAGTCATTTTAATAGTACCTCTCATAAAAAATTAATCTGTGAAAGTTAGCAAGCATGAAGCAGAGGAGGAGAACCAGTGGGCTGGATAGATGTTGGCTGAAGGGTAAAGGAGAAAGTTTGCCAGGCACAGAAAATGAGGACTCTCCTTGTATTTTAAAATGAATCTTCCGTTTTTATATCCAGTTCTTAAACCTACATTACAAGCAAAAAGAAGCACAAAGACCTCCCTGAAAGCCTATGAAGCAACAGGATTGCTGCTTTAAAAAGAACAAAACCAAAACCACATAGAATAAAGCAGAAAAAAATCTCAACAAAATGCAACAGCATTTATGGTTACATTCGTCACTCCCGAAGAGAGATTTCAAGGAGGGAGCAGAAACCTGTGTAATAGAGGCCATAAAGCAGGGTTTTAAATTAACTGAGAATTCAGCCAACCTTGACAACTTAAACAGAGGGTACCAGGTCTGTCCTTTTCCTTCAGTGAAACTATGCTATCCATGAGAATATCAACCAATGACGATTTCATTTTGGCATAAAGGATAATAACTGTATTTATGATAGATCCCTCTAAGGCAGCCATGTGAGAATACTCAAGAAAGCTAAAATATACCATAATACATAAAAAATATTTAATATATTTTAAACCTGTACTTACTACTTTTCACTTCAGTAGAGAATTTGCAGCTCGTGTAAAGCAATATCATGTTTTGCCTTATACCATTTAAATAAAAAGTATGTTGCTCAATAATGTAACAAAAGGAGTAGCTAAGCACACTTGCTTCCCTCCTGCACTGCAGCTACTTACTCAAAGGCCATCCTTCATCTTTGTTATTCTCTCCCTGATTCAGTTCTAGGGCCCTGGCTGCATGGTAGTAATTTGAACTCCAAGGTATCAAGATGGAAAAATATTGTAATGTCACCAAGTGCCACACTCCAGTGAGGCCAAGGACACAGAGCATGACAAATGACTGCAGTTGGTGTGAAATGGCTGGGAGAGCATTTGACACAGCATAGACTTAGAGCTGCCGTGGTGGTAGCACAGATCCTATTGGCAGATTGTCCATCACTATCACTGGGGTCCCAGTTGACAGCAGAGATGCTGAAAGTCCCAATGAGCTTTGCCTCTCACCTGGTAGAAAGCTAAATTGAAACCAACACCTTCAAACTCCCCTGGTTTAAGCCTGAAACTGTAGTCTCTCAGTTTTGAAGGTGCCTCATCACAGGCAGAGTATGCACGTGACTCCTGCCATTACTTCCCCTCTTCTACAGCATTACCAAACAAGGTGGACACTCACAAGTCACCTCCACAGAGAGCTCAGCATAGGTTCAGGAATTCACTAAGAATCTGAACACATCTATAGCTCAGGGTGCTCCACAGGTTCACTCAGAATCTGAGTCTACATCAACCAGAATTAAGTCAGAACTGGGCAACTTTAAGCCAAGGTACTGAAGCACTCTGTGTTTGAAATCAGAAGCTGCATCACATGTTTTTAGAAACCTCTACGTGGCATGTGGTACAGACATTCCCCCCTCCTTTTTTTTTTTTTTTGGTGGGGGGGGGGCGGTTTAAACAGCTAGCACTGACTCATTAACTGTGTACACACCAAAGAGGACTAAAAAATGATACATTATTGAGGACTTAGTAATACTGTAAACCACAGGGCATCAAGTCAATCTTTTGGGGCTGCCTCCTTGCATTTTTTTTTAATCTTCTTTGCACAATTGACTCACAAACTCCTCTCACAGTACCTCAGTTAAAATCACTGCTACCCAAATGAAAAGGCAAGGCTGCTTCTGCTACTGTACACACTGAGACTCTTCAGATATTCACAACTCAAAGGGCAGTATGAGCAGCCTGGCTGCCATGGCAGAGGTTGCCACAGAATCCTTCACTGCTGTACTCTACACTAACACAACTATGAATAGTCCTGGAAGACCTAAAAATATCAAGGAGACAGAAAACATGGTGAAAAACATTTTTGTTCAAACTGTTATTTCCAGCATTGAAAAAGTAACTTTTATAAACCTCAACATGGAGTTTCCTTAGAGTGATCCCTTTCTCATGTGGAACAGTTAAAGAGTAACACATAGGGTTTAATCCTGGATTTCTGTGAATTTTGAATGAAAAGGTAGAGAACTAAGCTAATGACAATTTTAACACCCTCAGATTCTGGTAACTGCAAGGAGCTGTCCCGGGCAGACCATTGGGTTTGCTGATGTAAAAGCAGGGAAGTTTTAAGCAAGGACGGTGGCCTCACTTCTTACAAAACAAAACTCTAGATGCTAGAATTCACGTAGCACAAAAAAAAGAACACAGGTTTCTGGGTTTATAATCAGACTGCTTTTCAAAGTCCAAAGCTGTGAACTAATTTATTGCCCCAGTTCACTTGTACTTCCTGCTATGGCAAAACTTAAAGCCAGTACAGCTGATATCTGGCTTCCCAGGAAGGGCTTTTCACAGACCTAAGTAAAAAGCCATTTCGAAACCTTAACCAATACCAATAGATCTTACCCAATAATTAAATCTAGATTCCCCCTTGCTGTTGTTGGCTACAATCAGATGTAATAGAAACAACAGGTGTTTTACTTTTCCTGGGACTCCGAAAAATTAGGGGTTGGTGAATGAAAGGAGTCCTCAATTTCTTGTGTACCACAAAAATAAATAAATCTTGATCTGCAAAATCCAAAGCTGTATTATTTGCACTTGTATTATTTGCACTGTTTCAGATTGCAGTTGAATGCAGGCATTTTACTCTGGTATTCAATTTCAGAATACAGTGCAGAGCAGAATAAAGCCACAGGCTTGGAAAAGCTATTTATAGTGCATATGCCCCAAGGGGATATAGCTAATAACTAATTCATTTCACATCACACATTTGAATGCAATATGAAAACTTCCCAGTTTCTTATCAGTGCAGGAGAAAAGACCCCACTGTGGCTCTCTTTAAAATAATTAAGGATTCTTTGCCAAAACATTCTAATCAAACTATATCTCCTCAGCAGTCTTTTCCTTTCCCTGCCTTACAGCTATTGTATTAGGAGGTCCACACCTATTAGGTTTTGATAAAAGCACTGATAAAAGTTTTGATAAAATGATGCTCATTTTCCTAGATAACACATTTATTTATCAAAGAGTTTTCCACAAGCTGGATTAAAATCCAATATATTACTGGTCGTATCAGTAGGCAACAAATGGAAAAAATCTGCTGAAGAACTCAGTGAGCTATGTAACTGTCATATCTGCATATGATGAGGTTTTGAATTGGGCTAGTTTTTTGCTGTACAGAAAACAGATCAGCTAAGTATTATTCCATGGACCAGATTGCTGAATATTTTATTACAAATGATTAAGAATTAAACAACAGACAGGGATATAAGGATTTGTAGTACTTGAGAGACATCAATAAGCATATTGAGCTTCTGTTCTGCTACAAGTGCAGGAGAAACAAAGCAGCAAGCTGACACAATGCTCAGTGCAATGACGGCCTTCTTGTTTCTCCACACCCACAATTTTTGTTTTATTCTGCTTTTCTTCCACATACTGACACCAGGTGTTAGAACAGCTTGACTCAAGGAGGGTGTCCCAAGAACAGTGTTGTTTCAGCCAGTTCTGGTGCCAAGGAGGTCTCAGAAATAAGCCAGCAGGGGAGGCTGTGAGGACCCCCAGCTGGTGCTCCACAGGAGCTACTATTGCCATGGGACTCGGATAACTCTCAGAGAAGAGTGATGGCCCTTGGAAACAGAAAAGAATTTTAAAAGTCAAAAAAACCCCCACGTATACCAGACTATCCTATGGCTCAGACGTAGCAATGACCCAGTATTTAACCTGGGCCTTCTGTTACTTCTTAATTAAAAGGCAAGTTCTTGTTAACAGGTTTTATGCTTAAATTAGAATTAATTGATATATAGAACAAAGTGAACGGACTCTACCAATTTGTAATTCAGTGCCCCTAAGGCACCTAATTTTTACTGGGTAGGATGACAACATCCCAATTTTACCACAGCAGAAGCAGCATGAAAATTGTTTGTAACACACAGTAAACATGGACTGTAACTAGATATTGTGAGCTTACACAGCCTTTTACTGATGTCTTAGGATCAGTGAAAAGGCTGGCAAACAACACCGAGGAATATATGCATAGACATCCTAATGATTTAAACATAACTGCCTTCTGTTCAGCAGTCTTAGCAGAAACAAAAGTAGTTACCTTGCACACGTAATTCTTGTTTGCAGATTTATCAGGCATGAAGGTCAATGGGTAAAACTTAAATAAACATGTTCTAAACCTCTAATTGAATTTAACAGAAAGAACACAGATCTCCTTCAACAATGCTTTTAGGGATGGGTTTCTTTCCTTTCAGCAGAATATTCTGATAGCATTAGAAAATACAGCTCCAGTGAGCCCTAAACACCCATTTCCAAATCAGACCTTTTACAGAAAGGATACACTACTTCATCTGTGTGCATTGATTATTAGGAAATTGACAGAAGCTGGCCTGAGTTTTTTTCAATTTAGATTGAGAGAGGGCTTCTGGTTTGCTGGGGGGGGGGAGGGGGGTTGTTGTTCTGTTTTTACTTCTTTTGTTCATTTGACTATGTTTCTTTTATTACAAGTTTATTGATCATATGCTTTAGTCTCAATCTCTGTTAATATTCAGAAAAGAAATATGTCCTCATTGCAATCGAGCAACAATATATTAACTCGATTATTAAAGCAAGCAAGGTAAATTATACTGGCAAATATCAGACAAAAAAGTTGCACAGTGTAGTTTTAAGAGGGCTTAAAATAACTGCTATGCAAAATAGCATCAGATGCTCAGTTTCTCATGTTTTAGCCTGAGCTAGGACATGTCCAGACTACCTGCAACACAACAAATGCAAAGACTCTACACAACTCTGAAGACAGAAATTAGCTTAGTACCTTAGATTTCTAACTATATTACGGGTACATCAGCTTTTGAAACCAATGGTCACTTTTAAAATTTTGCTCACACAGTATTTAAAACTTTGAAGAGCACAAGTGCTATCTAATCATCCTATTAATTCTTTAATTGTGACTTCTCCCATCAAGTGAGTGGCAGATAACTTTTTTATATGCTAATGTTTAAACTAATTTTATTAATTGCTGCCCCAATGTAAGCTTTCTAATGGTTTTCCAATTAGAAAAAGGTGAAGAAATACAACCCTAACAGAAAACATAAAATAAAATACAATAATATAATTTAATATAAATAATACTGAATTGGATATAAGCTTTTCTGTGTTTTCTTCAAAGGTCAGAATTATCTACTCTCCCTAGGAAATTCCAAGTATTTAACTTTTAACACAAAGAAGCAGTGCGAAGCATGTAAATTGCCAGAAATGTAAATTCCTTAGTTATCAAATCCGTACATTTCAATGGCAAAAACCCCAGCACTGCAGATGAAAGACATGTGACAGCACATTGGGTTTTTGGAATCTTTAAATGTATAGTATAACACTGAGTCAGCACTTTCTGTGTAACACAGGGAAGTGAAGATGTCTTTCTGAAAGAGCAAGAAGAGAGGGCTAAGCAGTGATCTCCTCCTGAAGTGTATGGATAACCACAGCCCTGCCGATCACGCTGATGTCTCCTGGTGATGTGGCCATGCAGGATGCTGATGTGCCAGTCCATCACCTTGCCAGGAGCAGCCAAGCAGCACTGAACAGCAACCCAGTGAGCATGTGCTCAGTGGTGTTACCGTGCTGAGCGTCCATAAAGCTCCCACCAGTGAGCTGCTGCTCAAGAACCAGCCCCTGAGCTGCTGTCCATGGTTGTTCTGCTTCCAGGTGGGCATAGAGGGAGAGAAAATGAACCACTACAAAAGCAAACACCACAAAACACTGTATTATATTCACTGCTTGTACAGAGCAAGGCAGAATAACAGCAACAAAAAATTTATCTCCTTTACATTTTATGGTCTTGTCTCAATGTGTGCTTATTGCATCAGTAGACCAATCCTCTCGCAAACCAACCTAGACATTTCTTCCAACAAACACCTGAAATCTGCATCTTCCCCTACTTAAATATCTCCCACCATATTTATTGACACTGAAGGACTGGAGCTAATAACATGATGTGTATATCATCACATTTTAACTCCAGCTGGAACATCTTGAGTTTCATTTTAGAAACTTAATTATATGAAGATCTTTCAAATAAAGGGAAACCTTATGGATCAAGCTCTGAAAAACAATCGCAGAAGAAACTTGCCATTGATACTTTTTAAGACACTTTTCTGTAATTAATTCATTTAGCGACTTCTGAGCTAACGTAAAATCAGTCTGTGATTACACAGCCAAATGCAAAAGCAGATGACAAAAAACAAGCAAAGTTCCAGCTTTTCACTGCTTAACTTAACTTCATTAAATATGTTTTTCATTTAACAGTAGCAATGTCCCTCGGTCTCAGGTATTTCTAAATTCTGCAATTAGTGACTATTAAAACTCTCACTTTTTAG
Organism: Sylvia atricapilla; assembly: GCF_009819655.1. Taxonomy (NCBI): domain Eukaryota; kingdom Metazoa; phylum Chordata; class Aves; order Passeriformes; family Sylviidae; genus Sylvia; species Sylvia atricapilla. The sequence continues at coordinate 19,897,481 of NC_089143.1, read as the reverse complement.
CTGGATTTTAAAACCATCTTCAGCATTTCACTACTGTTGTAGTACTACCTAAGCTAAGAGAAATCCTCCGTGCTCTAGTCTTGGTGCAATGTCTGGTTAAGGAGAACCTAAGCCATCCTCCCTTCTCTCATTTATCAGGGGCTGGAGGATAGCCTATCCACATCTGACACATCTAGACCAGGCATTCAACTCCAGAGCCTCGTGCCAAAGCATACAGTTAGCTTGCAGCTTCTTGCCAGCTCCTAGATATTTCAAATGTAGTGCTCACTTTTTCTCTTAATAAGGAACCTTTCTCAAGGCCTTTTCTGTTCTGAAATTATTTTATTGACAGTCAGAAATTTCCTAAGGATTTCAAATAAAGATAGAAGCATGATATTTTTCTACTTAAACCCAGTGTAACATACCATCAGAATTTCCTAGAACTAAGAAAATTAATTTACCTTACTCATGTTTTAAGGGAAGGGGTCTCTGCCCACGACAAGAGGGTTGGAACTAGGTGATCTTTAGGGTCCCCATTCTGTGATTCTATGATTCAAATGTTTGACGTGCCCAGATGTTGAATAGATAGATATAAAATAGTATATAAAGACTTATCACAAAACCCGGCAGTGGGACAAGATAAAGAAGCATTTGTCACAGACCACTACTGCATTTCATCATAGACTGCATCAAACCCAGCAAAAAAAAAGATCTAGTCATCTTCCTGTTCACTAGTTGATACACACAGAAAATTTATCAATTATCTGTGTGCCAAAGCACGATCTGTTGCTGTCAGTGAAAAGATAGGCATATTCTTCAATTATGTCCTGTATTGTACAAATTAAACAGGAAAACTACTGAAAGCTTTCATTAACCTCCAGAAAGTACATGCCTTTCAAACAACTACAATCAAAAGAAAAATTATCTATAGACCAATTTTGCAAGGCTGAACACCTGAGGCACATATTCTTTAAATCTAACATTCTTTTGCCAGACAACAGAACACAGACATTATACAGCAAATTCCAAGCTGAATGTAGCTCATAATTTGAGTGTAACATTTCACTGTGGCCAGCTGATGCTTTCAGTCTGTGGCTGGGAGGGGACCTCCCTCAGCAAGACATGGACAATCACAGGGGGCCAAATGCACCAGCCAATCCGATCAAGGGGTTCACTGGAGAATCTAGGCTTAATGCACTAAAAGAAGCCACTGGATGAATTTTATCTCTGGGCAAGATAAGGATAAAGCTCAGCATTCGAAGGTGGAGGCAGCAAACAGCTGCAGCCCAACAAGGAGCACAAAACAACCAGGAAAATACCACAGAAAGCATCTCCCCTGTCTCTGGGCAAAGAAAGACAGCTTTGAATTCTCCCAACTCAATATCTAAACTATCTAAAAATTGAAATTGTAACAGTCTGTGCAACTGGATCAATGTTCAACCAATGTCATGCTCAGACAAGACATTTAACACTCTCCCTTAATCAGTCTTAAATTTTAGGTGTTATGGACAATCCAAATACAGGAATATACTCTATTGGATATCAAAGTCTTAAAATGTGAACTTACAGTACACCCCAAAACCATCTTTAAATTGGTAACATTCTGTATTATGAAAATTATGTCCCTGTAGTGCAGGAAAGACACAGGTAGGAGATAGAGTATTTTCCCATCTAAAACAAAAAAGCAAGAGAAGTTCTGACTTCAGAAGCAGCCAGTTAGCACTGAGACTTCTTGCTCATTCCAACAGCTAGCTGAGATACCAGAGCAGATATAGAAACCTAATTATTAACTATAATTTAGAACAGTACTTACTGATTTTTTTCCTTTGGATAATACAAATATTATTTTATACTCAAAATCTATGCTTTGTTAGAACACAGTCTGTTTTCATTTTTGACTGTTAAGCATACAAACTAAAACGATACTATGTGTCAAAAGGAATTTTTGATTTATGTTTGCACTTTTCTTTTCCATGGGCAGTAAAACCAAATAAAGTTTGCTACCAACAATCTCACTGTTTTGCCACTGAAGGCAAGTTTGTGAATCTCAGAGGAGCCTAAGTTTCCCACCAAGCTGCAGACTCGTGAACATCAAATGCCAGAGCCAGACCAGAAGCCTCTTTTAATTAGTTTTTTTTAAGAGCACAGGTGAAAAGATAGTCCACAAGAGTGGGGACAAATTGTAGTGTCACAACTACCCAAAAAGCAACAGAATCAAGAGTCAAATGACATCAAAAACGGTTAGCATACATGACTGTACCTTGGTCTATCATTTGGAAGATATAATTTATCAGTGCAAGCAGTGCAGCTTGTCTACTATATTTAGGGCTAAACCCAGATGGATTCAGTCAAGGAAATCTGAGGATTCTAGATGCCCCAGAGTCGCCTTGCGCACAAGCTTCCTTATAGCTTTCCCTAAAAAACAAGAAATTCAAGACAAAAATGGTGAAAACTTTCCTCATCTAAAGATAATTTTTCAAGCAGGAACAAAACTGCTGACCCTGTAAGCAAGCAAGCAAGCACCTTGTTCTCTCAATCACTTTCAATAATAGAAAAATACTTCCTCATGGGACATTCCCAGACTTACAAACGTGAGCTACAAACTGTGGCCCAGATCATTCTAGCTCCTATATTCAACTGCATCAGTGCAATAAGCTGAGATTCAAGAGAGTTTCTTCTCTCATTCTCATAATCCCAAAGAAGTAGAAACTGACTTTAGAATTACCAGCCCTGATCTAAGTCACTGAAATTATTAAGTACCTTGAAAATTCCTTAATGTGAAACTCATTGTACAGCTGTTTAAAAGGATTCAACTCAGATTAATCAATTTACCCTCCATCAACAGTTCAACAGAATGCCTGTTGAAGCAGTTTAAGAAGCATTAGCTGCTTCAGTCAATAAAATTTAAAATGGAGCCCACCAAATTCTCTCTACAGGATCTAGAGAACAGGTGCTCTTTCCCTTTTAAAGGCAGGATCTTTCTAATGAGAAAGGAAAAAAGTGGTAAGGAAAAAAAATCACACAAGCATATAAATAAAATGCTCTATTTCACAGAAATAAACTGTATTTCCACCATCTGAATATAAGGAGAGGAAATTAAGGAATTGAATTTATATTAATATTGGTATTCAAACCAAAGCAGGCTGAAGTAGCAGCTTCATTCCATGTGTGTATAACATCAAAGAGAAAAACTCTGGACTCTGAAGAAATATCTTCTCCGTTTTAATTTGAATTTTTCATTTTTCAAAAGCCTTTCTTTTCCAGGAGTTACATCAGAAAGGAAATACATGCAAGCACTGAGCAGAAAAAAAGAACATTATTTACATTGCAGGTGATTTCTATGGTTATTTACACATGCTTATATTCAAATTTGCAGATCTCTCAAATTCAGAAAGATGAAGTGCTGTATCAAAGCAGTTCTTTTTATTAAGGCATTATGTGAATCTAGTCCAGACAGCAGCAATCCATTCAAGTTAGTTACTCAGGTGTGTATTTGCATTGCACTACACTCTCATGAGAGAATTTTCTTTCTACTTATATTTGCACTTTTCAAAGCAGTACTTTTAATAAATAGTGAATTTTAATCAAGCCCATGGTATTCCTTTGGTGAAATGAGGCAAGTTCTCTGGGTATGTAGACATCACACCTCTAATACATAATTTCCAAAATCAGTGAAGGTGCAATGCTTACACCAGCACGGGACTGATGTCCATCACCACTTGCAGATTTAGTTTTAGCAGCGCAGAACTATCAGCTTGTGTCTGCAACACATGAATTGTCAGCAAAGCAACATGGAGCAAGCCCTGGTTTGCAACAACCAATCAGAGCACAGAGTATTCTTTATATAACCAAATTTAAGGACACTTCCCATCTCTCAGATCCCTTAAACAGCAGAGCTCTACTAAATGAAGTCCCACTTCTTATGACTTGCCTCACAAGCTGGGTGGCAATGGACACGAGGAATTATTAGCCAAGGGCAATTTCTAAGTGAAGCCATACAGGAATATACATGTACTTTAAGGATGACCCAAAACTCAACCAAAAATAATACCTTGCATAAATGTTCTTGAAAAGGAATGGAAGGGACACTGCAGAAATTGCTTTAAAGAGCTTGAATATTCTTGTCTGCTTTCTGGCTTAAGTATTTTAGATGCTCAACACTTTTAAAATTATATAATAGATTTTTCTTGAATCAAAACCAAATCAAGTTATTTCTAGATATTCTAGTGTTATTCCACCACTGGAAGAACTAATATAAGTATTATTTACAGCAAACATTACACGAAAACTCTGACAAGTCATATTTCTATATTTCTCTGGAAGCAATTTGTTGAGGTTTTCCACATTTACATTTGAAACCATCACCCCTTAATAAAGTCACTATATCCATGATACCAAGTGAAAATCCAGACAAGGGACAATAATTGTTACTTAAATACTGGCAGTGTGCTTATGAACATTTTGATTCCATAATCACCTTCAGGACATCTTCCCAGCTGTTTTAATACCCAGAATGGTTACAAACTAGCCTTGCTTTCTCTAAGGGTCCTCCGTGCATTTTAAATGCAAGCCACCAAAAGGCCATGTCCAAGAAAAAATGAACTCTCATTCTTTGCTCTCCCTCCTGTAACTAGAAATTTATTATAGCCAAAAAAATCAATATAAAATGTCCCTTGTTTATTAGAATGCAAAATTATCTGCCATACTTTAATGCTATAATGCCATAATGACTGCTGGTCATTTGTATATATCTTGCAACCTAGCATATAGTTCTTTAAAGTTAAATTAATAAACCAAAAAAAAGCTCACATAAGAATGAAAATCTCAACTGAAAATATCAGAAGAAAAAATATCAGTGAACTCTGTCACTAAAATCACATTTGTAAAAAGACGGCATGATTAAAAACCATCTCCTGGATGTGTAGTTTTTATGTACTCATGCATCCAATAGCAACAAACAAATGTGAAACACACGTGTTAAATTTGAGCATCCAAACCCACAAACTCAAAATCTATTTGCTGATCCATCCAGACCTTTCTAGGGTTTTCGCTTCACTCAAAAACCTTAGGAGATTGTCCTATTAATATTTTTTTAAGCATAGACTTGACATAAGAAAAATTAATAATGGACCCAGAAAGACTTTAGCCTATTTAGTTACACAGTCAATGGGAACAATCCATGTTCTACTTATTAGGATAGAGGAATCCCAGTGCAATAAATAATGCTTACTCCATATTATAAGCAAAGAAGAGTTTTACTCTTCCTTTTAGTTTGCTGTGACGTGACTGGTTTAAGCTCCAGTGGTTTTCAGTTTGTTTTGTTTTTTAGTACTATCTTGGGGCATTGGATTTTTCACTGATTATTGAGTTGATGCAAATCTTCATTGTGATCTCTTGCAAAGTCATGGACCACATGGTTACAAACCTGTTTCCTGAACACCATTATGGCTTGACCATTCTGCTTTACTATTCTGGTGGCTGCACAATGAGATTTACCTGTGTGTCCAGCGACAGTGAGGAATTCAAACACTGAAATTCAGCTATTACAGATGTCTACCAGCTCATGGTCTCTACCAGCATCATTTAAAGCTTCTCCAAGATTCAATTTCATCACTTAGTTATTATTCTTGGTCAAGCCCCTGGTAACTAGGAGGTGGTTTTGTTCACAGCAAGAGCATAGATATCATTATTCACTGCCAGAATTTCACTCCACAGTGGGACATTATTGCCTGCATACAGAAATGAAGGGGTAGCATGTAAGGCTCTGGGAGAGCAAACAAAAGCTCTCAGGACACTTCTGGGAGAAAAAGGCAAAGGCTTCTTCAGAATATCCTGCTATCCACAGGGAGAGGACTATGCCCCTCTATTGTACAAAGCACACAGGAAAAAAACATTCCTAGAAGAAATACCCTCTGTCTAGTTATTTTCATGTTCAAAAACGTGTTTCCACATACTCATCAGGTGTACTGTCTACATCTTGATGGACTTTTAGTATATAGCACCATCTTCTGCAAATGTCATTTCTAAACTGAAATCTAAAAGTTTCATTTTTGATATAGGCATGAGTTCAGCAGCAAGTTTCTTTGTATAAAACAAGCTCTGTCTTTGTTTGTCCTGCTAATAAAACAGCAGCCTGGGTGGGTAGGAGAACTACTTTACCTTCAAGCCAAGCTTAAAACTTTCAGAAGACCACCAAAGGTCCATCTTCCTATTTTGAGTAGTTCAATTACCAGAATATTTCTCCCACTAGCTACGTGTCAGCATCATTAAAACTTTACGATCTTATAGATTATCTAGCAGCAGTCCAGAATTTTATGATTAGCCAAACAGCAACATTAAAATTGAGCAGACAAGCAGCAGTCTGGTAAGTCCCTATGAGCAAATAATACCCTGTCAGAAACACACTACCAGTTAGTACCGCAATGAAAAACAATCAAACATGGATACAGAATTTTAAAAACTAATTTTTTTTAAGCTATGAATTACTGATACCCTTGGGTGATAAAACAATATAGAGAAATTAATTCAGTCATTCAATATTTACCATCATCCTAGAAGAGTGCCTTTTACCACCATACTAGCATTTAGATACACATCACAATATATACCACACCCATAAATTGTGATATTCTCTTGAAATTCAAATTCTGCCATTCTCCCAACCTCTCCAGAGTCCTCAAGCCAAAAATACCTGCTCTTTGGATACAGCTATGTGATCAATTTCTTATTCTGGGCTGAATCGTTACAAAAGCCGGCTGATTGGTTAAAAATAAAAAAAGAATGCTGAATACCATAGCAACTGGCTTGTAGCCTTGCTTACATGCAGGAAGGATTTTTTTTTACTTGAACAAGAGCTACAAGTGAAAACATCAGGCCAAAATCAGATCTGGCATAATATCAACAACGCAATAGAAACACAGAAATTACTTGATGCCTCCCCAGTCTCCTCCCTGTAGTATCTTCTGTGCAGCAGCAAATCTTCAGGTTCTTATTAAAATACAGTTCGAACAGCAAATTAAAACATGTGCCATGGTATTGATTCTACATATACATCAATATGTGGCAGAATCTTTGCCAGAACAAATACAATTAAATGGTGAAAAATCAAGTAATGGAAGCAGAACAATAATACAGCTTGATCTTCCATTTTAATTAATGGAATTAATTTGATTTAATTAATTTAAATGATTAAAAGTTTCTAAGTGAATATTTCTAAATACAGTATATTTTAGTGATTTAGAGATCACTTTTAGGAATACATCAAAGTAGTCACTTAATGTCAATACCCTCTAAGAATTGCATCAAATCCATAAGGAATACATTTGAAGCAGCATATTGCTCTGGAATTACTGCAAGAGTATGTGTTCAAGGCAAGGTTTTGGCAGGGGGTTGGTTCCGTGGATAGAGACCAGAAGCTGCCCTGTGCTGGGCAGACCCACTGCTGCCCCAAGCTGAGCCCACGGGTGACACTGGTGGCATCTCTGTGATAACATATTTAGGAAAGGGTAAAAAACCTGTTCGGCAGTTATGAGACAGAAATGAGAAAAGACGAGAGAACCAGCCCTGCAGATGCCAAGGTCACTGAAGAAGGAAGGGACAAGGGTTCTGCAGGCACCAGAGCAGAAATCCCATGGCAGCCAATAGAGAAGACTGTGACAATGCAGGTTGTCCTCCTGCAGCCAAGGGAAGGCCACAGTGGAGCAAATATCCACCCTGCAGCACATGGAGAACACCAAACCAGAGCATGAGGAGATGCTCCAAAGGAAACTGCAGCCCATGGAGAGCCCAGGCTGGAGCAGGCTCCTGACAGGAGCCATAGCCCATGCAGGAACCCCACACAGAAGCAGATTTTTCAGGCAAGAACTGTAGCCCGTAGGAGCAGTGGGATGCACTCCTGATGGACTGTACCCCATGGAAAGGATTCATACTAAAGCAGTGGAGAAGGACCTATGCTGGAAAAGTTCATGAGGGACTGTATTCCTTGAGGGGGATATCAGGGTGGAGCATGGGAAAAGCAAAAGAAGGAGCAGCAGAGATGGAACATTACAGACTCTAACTCATTCCCCATTCCCCCTACTCTGTTCAGGAGTGGCAGAAGGTGGCAGGAAATAGAGGAAGGAAAGAGGGAAGTATAGTGTGGGAAAAGAGAGGGGTGAGGGGAAAGTGGTGTTAGGTTTGTTTGGATTTTTTTTGAAAATCAGTAAATTTCTATATTTTTAATGAGTAATAAAATAATCTTTCTCTAGTCGAGTATGTTTTGCCTGTGACAGTAACTGGTGAGGGATATCCTCTCCTTATCCTTTCATCTTACTTTCTTTCCTTGTGTTGCTGCAGATGGGGATTGAGAGAGCAGCTTGCTGGGCATCTGCCAGCCAGCCAAGGTCACTCCACTACAGAGTTCTTGCATTTGGGGAAAAGAATAAATTTCTCCTCAGCAACTTAAGCTATGAAGTCTTTGCTTTGAAGTACAAGTAACCATCTGTTCTAGGTCAGCTCTTATAGGTATTTACTGCATTGTACAGTGAGGAATCACAGCTCTGTCTCTTCTTCAGCCATGTTTTGGGTGGCTTTATTCAAGAGATTCTATTTGCCAGCATTGAAAGATGCTCACTGAGTCTGGCTTTAGAGGCCAGTGGATATGTCAGCTCTCTTCCTCTTCGTGCTTCACTTAAGAGGTATTCAAAACCTCCTATGAAGTATTATCAAGTGAAGAAAAGATACAATGCCCACAGCACAGCTTTTAATATTAGGGCTACTTTTTAAACCAAGCCAGAGTTAAGTCCATAACTGTACAGTATCAATTTGATTTAATTGCTCTACAAGCATAATTTCTGAGCTTTTACTGGCATTATGGAGTGTTACAAGCCACCCACATCTATGAAAATCCATGCACTTTTTTGCCATTAAGATGAGAGGAAGAGCCTTACTTTGGGTTCCTTGACAGAAAAAGTAGCCCTTTTTTCTATCAAGGAAATAATGAATTGTGACTTGTTAATATGTTTTCTGTATCTGACAATGGCCAAAAAATGTTTAAGGCCTTTTGACCCCCAAACTCATGCAGTCTTACAGGAACTTTATATTCCCAAGAAACTCCTACATCAGAGATCACAGACCTCAAATTAACAAGATATACTTTGGTTTTGGGAGGCAATTCCATCATACTGGTAAATTGTTTGACATGTTCTGTACATGTTGAAAATGGGCATGTTTCTGTTTTGTCTCAGATCTCTGAAGTAAGATAATTCAGCCTAATTTTAACCATTCACATTCCACAAAACAGTGAAAAAATTGCTAATTTGGCTGCACAAACAGTAGATGTCAAAAGCAGAAATAAGTAAAAATAGGACAAACAAAGCCCAAGAAACTTAGCAGAGCTACATTCAGAGTTTTAGTTGCCCTTGACTTTAAAATGTGTGAGTTTCCAATACTTCCCTTGCTCATCAGATAAGAATGCTTGATGGGCTGATCACAGAGTGATCATTCTTTTCATACTTTTAGAACAAAATTTTATTTACCTTTGTTTGGTTTACAAGGGATGAAGCAAGGATTTTTTTTTTCACTTGAGCTGCTATCCAAGAATTCACATCACCTGCTTTATGAAAAATTATGAAATGGTACTCTGTGGTTACTATTACTCATACAAGCACACTTTTCCCAAGAGAGATCTATACATAAAAGTACAGCTCCTGGAAGTATGGCCCTAGCTAGATTAGATTTTGTTCTCATGCCAGTATTCTATTCAACTTATGGCAATGATAATCTATTCTGTTCCCTCAAATTGTAAATTTTCTCTCAAGAGTCTCTGATCTTAAGTCAGAATCCAGCATGCAGAGGACAAGCCAGAAGAAAGGTTATTTATTCTGCATACTTCATTGTACATTGTCATTCTTGCCAATATAAATTACAAAAATATGGATCAAGGGCAGCAACTTATTATAAAAAAAGGGTCAAACTCAAGGAGGACTGGAATACAAAACTATCAGTGACCTTAGCTCTGAAACAACTCCTCCATGCTCAAATTGTCGGGAAATCCATGACAAAGATGCAGCAGAGCTCCAGTGACTGAAGTACACAATGATAAGGCCTAAACTAGTGCTCAAGAGTAACCATCAGAACAATGGCTCCAGCTGTTTCCAAAACTTTGGGAGAGGGCAGCACAAATGGCTGAGGAGGTCAAAGACAGTGCTGAGATTCTGTCACTCTTCATTTGCCTAGCACAAAGGCAACATTTGAACCTAAGTACTTCCATTGTTCTTATCACAAATTATGATGACAAAATTATTATGGTGATGAAATAATTATTTAATAGTATTATCAGAAATTTTAAAACTAACTTGAACCACCAGTTTCTTTATTTAAAAAAAAAAAAAAAAAAAAAAAAAAGAAGTGAACTGTTTAGAAATACATGTCTGCATGTCAGCCCAACTGATGGGTGTCTGGAAGCAACTCATCCATGTGAAAGAAACTCAGTGGTAACACTGTGGAAACTGATCCTCCTATTAAACAGTACTGCTGATACATCAAAGGCTTAGGAAGAAATTACCGAACTCTTAAACACAAAAGAAGGCATCTTAGCACAAGCACAGTACACTCATACAAAAAATAATCTCCATGATTACAATTCAATTACAGAAAAACATCTAAACCATTAAACAGATGTGCAGCATGCCAAGTCTTATGTTATTACAGCCTTTTAATGTAGAGCCTCATTCTTTCCTATAATATTTAGATTTCTGAGTTCAAAAGTGAGTTGACCAAGGCAGCTCAAGGTGTTGTGCAAACTAAAGATGTTTGCTTGGTTAGTCTCAGGAGAACCTGTGTTAAACCAGGAATTTAAAACAGTCAAAACACCTTGTCAAAGACCCCCTGCATCATACACAAAATCAGCAGCCCTGCAGAAATATGTAATAACACTCTCTCTGAGAAGTTTTTCACCCTACTATGAAAATTATAAATCACAGCAATGAAGTGAGTTAATTTGCCAAAGGACACCTGTAGAATTCATAGCTAAATAAGAACAAAGACTATTTTAGATTAGTGAAAAGGTCTACATCTACACATGGGTCACTAGTATAGAAGACAGTCAGTATCACTTCATTCAGTTTTCTGTAGTCCAGTTAAAAAATACCAATGAAACAAGTGTGCCCAACAGTTAGTGCAGGAGATACAGAAAAAGGAGAAACAAAGAAAGAGAAAAAAGGCTTTACTTTTATTGTAGGTATTTAGGGTTTGTATTACTTCTGGGACATCTCAGACTAAATAACAACACTCACACAGGGACTGTCTATATATAGCACTTCCTCTAAGACATAGCTGTTTCCAAAAATTTTTATTCAAAGCTTGTAAAGTGACAAAATACAATCAATGAAATGTAGACACCTTTATCACATTTGCTTTTTGTAAATTCCAAGGTCTATTGTCATAAGGGATTCCTGTAACCAGCCACATGAGATGAAAACAAAAATAAGTGACAGGCATCCCTACCTCCCAGTCCATCTCCAGAATCAACCTCACAGATGATCTCCCCTTCCATACTGTCCTTAGGATGCAGCAGAAAGCAAGATCTTCCTTGAGTGATTTGCTCAGGCTCCAGAAGGAAACTGAATCCACCCACTCTGCAGCCAGTAGGTGATATCTTTCAAATAAAAACATAAAAGCAAAGCTATTAAGCCACATCTAGTGCACAACAAATTCATTTAATTTCTCCCTTAAACATGCAACTTTTAAAGACTGAGTGTCAGTTAGTTCTACATCCAACATTGCAGCTCCTTAAATCAATACAATCTCTTCACTGGGTATCTGAGCTCCTTTTCCCTTGTAAATTCCTTGCTGATTCACAGTTCAAACTCTCCACTCAATATAAGGAGGTTCCATCAGTCCAAACTGCAGGACCCCATGAAGGTGGAAAGCCCCAGCATGGATTCATGCTCATTCACATGGCTGACAGGACTAGGAGCTGAATATCTGTATATCTACATGATCGGCTCTTCTCTGGCACACTGTGAGCATTGTGAAACTAAATTATATGCAGTTTGCAAATAACTACACAGACTGAAAACACACAGTTCATGTGAGTTCTCTTTCTTACAACTCCTAGGGTTATTTTAAGTATAGGTAGATAGCATCTCAGTTTAGCAATGGATTTGATTTGCAGAGAAGTATAAAGAACGAAAGAGTAAAGACGGGCGTAGACAAAAGAATAAACCCATCTCATGTTTTATTTAAGAGAAGGACAATAAGGGAGCAAAATTTCTTTCCCTTAAATTTATTCTAAATAGCTGATTGTTTTGCTATCACTGTTCTGTGTAGCTACTTTTTACCAGCACCTTCTCTTTCTGAATAAAAGAGAAATAACTGTCAATGAATTAAAGTAAGTACTAAGGAGTCAGGAAACATCCTCAAATTAGTGCCTTTGAGAGGCAAAAACAGAGAAAAAGCAATCAGAACAGCATGGAGTTACTAGATTAGTTTTGCAGCAAGCGGAGAACTGTGTCAGAGGCTCATGATCGAGACAGCAAAGCAAGAATGAGCTCCAACACTCATCTAAGTGTAAGATTTGCAGTGTGATTATTTTTAAAACAAAGGGAAATAGAAACCAGAATGTATCCAAAAAGAGCTCTCTTCTACAAGTGAACTCAAGATAGGTCAAGAACATAAAACACAATGAGAGAGCAATGATCAAGTATATGAATGATGTGACAGATAAAACTGTTCAGGTATCATTAGTAACTTTGAGCTAGCCATGCAGCAATGTACTAGCTGTTTCCTTGCCAGTTTCAAACGAGCAAATGACAACTAATTTCTATTTGCAAGTCTATGGATTTCTCTTTTGCTTTTCCATGTCACTAGGAAAGCATTCAAACTGTCCCATGTGACTGTGTCTTATTGAAGGTGTGGAAAAGGGAAAAAAAATTGTATTAACATAAATTGCCCTGCATTCAACAAGAATCCCCTTCTTCAACTTTCTATCACAAGAAAACAATAAATACTATAAACAAATCTGTATTGAAACATCAAGTAAAAGAAAATCAATAGTTCTAGTCATTTTGTTGATAAAAGGAAGAGCATACCTAGAAGTCTCACACAGATGAACTCTCTTTCTTCAGCTTCTTCAAGCATCTCTCTCAGCATCTGCAAGTTTTTGTTGATTTTCTGCTGGTTGAGCCACTGTAGGTGTATGCCATGTAACAGAACATGCATGGCACTGTAAAACACTGAGCAGAATTCCAATGGAGTGAAAATTGTAGTACAGCCATCTTATGCAGCTGATGCCTCTTCTTAAATTTTAATCGGCAATTGAAAGTGTTCTTCTAAACCCACCTGCAAGTTTTCAGAAAGTGGGCTACTGCAGTTTGCCAAAGACTGGAGACTCAGAATGGATCCACCGGAATTCTGATTTTTAGTGATGAAGTATCCATTGCAAAAATTTGGTAAAAAAAAAATCCACACTCCTTATATTAGAAATATTAAAATACTTACCAAATAAATAAATGTGATACAACAGTAATAGTATCAAGGTCTGGCTGAGTCTTTATATCTGAAATATGTATTGTCCAAATGCTGATTTAGGATACTCAGAAGAACAGTAACAATCATAGTTCCTGTTTATAAAAGCAAATGCCCTCAAGCAATGAATACTGGATTCCCATGATCAAAGTTCTACTGTCAACGTCACAGAATTTTACTCCTTTTTCTAGACAAATAGGTCTGACAAACAACTAACCATAATTTTGAAAAGTGAACCACAGCCCTTCAAATGTAACAACTTTTCTTGTAAGTTTGCTTTTGGAAACATCACCTTATTCTGTGCAGGCCTGGGTTTTTATGATGAATGCTACAGTCCTCTTTCAAATACAGAAATGTTTGTATAAAACAATTGACCACAAGACATTGTGCACCACATAGAAACTAAAAATTACATTTTTACCTGGGCCTTATCCCTGCATATGTGGAGAAAAAGAATCTGTGTCCAGCATAAATGTCTACTCCTACAACTACTTAGATACTTAGCTGTTGCACAACCTAATGTGTTCACTTGTCTATAAACAAAAATGTGTCCTTATGAAAAATCAAGTGTCCTATACTGATTAACTAAATAAATCTGCATGCCTTTATTAAAACCTGTAGCTGTAGAAAGGACTAAATTTCAAGACAGTCAATGTGTAAGTGTTGATTACTAAAATTAAATAGCAGCATTGAAAAATACAAGCATTTCAGGGCAAGGATACTATGACAGTAACCGGAACCAAAGCCTCTGCTGCCTTTTTAGAAAATTACTATTATTATTCTTATAAACTGAGATTAAAAGAAGATAAACAGAAGAAAACCTGGGTTTAGATCATTTATTATTTTATATACATTTCATTGTGAAACAAATTAATTGTTCTTTATTACATGCTTGCAGTCTCTTCCCACTTGGCATCTGCACCGATATTGCTTTTAATAGCACTTCACTCACAGCTGAACCTTTGGGGGGTCAGGGGGAGGGCACTGTTAGTAGGTATGAAACCCCTATTGTTCTGTTCTCTAGCTATGAAAACTTTTAATTAAAGACTGAAAGCAAAAACATGCAACAGCACTGAAATCCAGAGCTGCTCAAATGTAATCACAGCAATGGAGTAACCACAGAGGTGGAATTCTTTGTAAAGAACTGCTTCATGCGTGGCTGTGTGTTTACCCCTTACACAACAAAGAAAAACCCAAAATGTTTCAAGTCCACAAAGGAAAAATTCCACAGTAGAAAAGCAGAGAAGCACATAAGAATGAGATATGTGTGAAGTTGTTTTAAAACAGGATACAGCAACAATTTTGATACTTTAAAATTAGAGAGCATTTGAAACCTACATTACAGGACTCCTTTGGTCATGTAGTTCATTGTTTGGAAGTTTCTTGATCATCCTGCTCATTCAAGTCCTTCTCCCTACTAAGATCATACACTATGTCCCATTTTCTACCATCAAAATAGAATAAAGCCACATGCGACCCAACCATCATTTGGGGCTGTCATCTGGTCCTTGATGAAAATGCTATCATGAGAGGGGAAAAAAAACCCGAGGAACATGTTTACCTGAGTCTTAGGGAAGTCTTAGGCAAGATATTTCTAGTGTTGAGTGAGCTCGACACAGAAGGAGGCTCAGGAAGTCTCTCCACAAGACCAGTTGTTCACAACTTCTACCTCAGTGTTCTTCACAGAACCATCCGTGTCAGAGCAAGGCAGTGGGTGGCAGAAAGAAGAAGTCAGAAATATTTAACTACTCACATGACTTGTATTTTTCTCCCAGAGTGGTTAAAAAGCCCCAGTGCTGTTTTAAACTAAGCCATAGGGTTATGTCGCCAAGCAGATGTGCAGAAGAAAGAGCAATAGATAATTACTGTCATTAGTCGCCTTGTTCAGACCAGAGCCCGGCTCCAACTGCTGTACAGTGGGGTGCAGAGAAATTGCATATGCATCCAAGAAAGCCCAATCACATGTAAATGACTGCAGTCCCTTGATCTTTCTGAAATGATGTGGCTTGCCCTCCAGCTGCAGATATTGGATTTTGCAGCATTAATCCCCACTAATGTAATGTAATATTACCACTGGAGTATATGTACATTTTGATAACAACATATGAAGAAGCACAAATTGTGTTACAAAAATCAAGAGTATGATAAGAATATTTATATTTGCGTACGTTAAACCTTCAGGGAACTTGACAAGTTTAATTCTCCAATTAAAGTCAGAAAGACCACAGTTTGCTACATTTCAAATCAAGTGCTGAGATAACAAACATGTTTGAATTAAAATGCAAAGGGAAGACTCAAGTTACTGAACCACAGAATCTTTGAATGGTATGGACTGGAAGAGACCTTGAAGATCATCTAGTTCCAACTACTTGCCATGGCCAGGGATATCTTCCTCTCTACCAGGTTGCTCAGGGCCCTATCCCTTTCTTTGAATACTTTGAATACTTTGAATACAAGGGATGAGGCAACCACAACTTCTAGAGGCAACCTGTTTTAGTGTCTCACTATCCCCACAGAGAATAATTTCTTCCTAATATTCAAACAAAACCTTTCCTCTTTCATTTTAAGGCCATTACCCCCTGTCCTGTCAGTATATAGCATTGCTAGAAGGCCTTCTCCAGCTCCCTTGTAACCCCCTTCAAGTACTGGAAGGACACAGTGAGGTTACCCCAGAGCCTTCTTTTTTCCAGTCTGCACAACCTCAATTTTCTCAGCCTCTCTTCACAGAAGAGGTGCTCCAGCTCTCTGATCATCTTTGTGTGCCTAAGCCACAACAGCAGCACACTTCCCTGCTAACCCAAAGACCCCACTAGTCTCAAATACATTTCGTGGTGCACCTTTTCAAACAGAATTTTTCACAACATAAGCCCAAGCTTATAAGCTACCACTAGACAGACGTTTCTCAGGTGCACACGGTCAACTCCTGGCCATAAATCCCAGAGGGTGGTTCCATACCTGCTTCTGAAAAGGTTATGTTTCTCAAAGTTTACCATCAAATGGATCTACAATGAATTATCAGGGACTTCTCTTTAGTAGTCCTGTGTCTCTGCAGGCAGTCAGCCTCACACAAGGAATCCTGTTAAGCTAGTTATTTTTGCTTTCTCTTCATTTCACTCATTTGTTGCAAGAATTTATTCAAAGTTAATGAATCAGTCCAAAATTCTTCATACATATTTCAGTGTTTTTTAAAAAAGAGATCTACATTTTAGAAATGGGCATAAATCTTGTATTCAGTCAGGCATGACCATGCTTGAGTTGTCCTGCCGTAATACACTAACAACAAGCCTCCCTGACTACCAGACTTGATAATCATAATTCCTTCCTAACAAGGCTTTCAGTGAGACTTTATTATTCTGAGGAAGTCTGAGTTGAATTGATTCACTGTATTTCACCACAAAGCTGCATTTTTTGAGGTATCTCCATATGGAAATCTCAGTGAAGTCAAAAAGAAGTTTATTATAGACATGGGCATTTTAAAAAACTGACAAAATCCTCACTTTCCAATACATTAAAATACGCTGCCACTCAAAATTTTGCAAAATATTGTCAAGTGCTAAGCAGTTTGCTGGGAACAGTCATGAAAGGAGATCTGAGTATTTTAATCTTGCAGAATACAGTTCAGGGAGGGGATAAAGATCATTACCAACAGATGAATTTCACAACTTCATTCTTCAAAAATATCCATCTGAATTGGCAAGAGGAGTGATTTCTGAGGTACTTAATTTCCACACACATTTTCCTAATTGAAGTTTGTATTTCAAATCCTTACCTGTTTTACTCACCAAACTGTTTTATGCTCCCATCACACAGTACTTCACTTTCCAACTGCTTTTCTTTACACACATGTTGTGATCACTGTGAGAAAGCTATGTCATGCAGTATTGTGCAAAAGGGTTGGCAATTCAGCCATTGTTTTAGCAGAACAGAGTACCACAAAACCTTTGCCACACTACTCCCTTGTGGGTCAATGCCATAAGGTACAGTGTGGGCTGTGCACTGCAAAACTACTTAACAACTTCCATCAATCTAACACAATATTCTCTGTTATGCTATAAAAATGATCTTGCTAATAGCAGAAACAGTAGCTATGACACATGCAGAAACAGTAGAGGCCAAGCTAGTATTTTTCAAAGCCACCTGATGATGTTGATAGTGATATGGAAACAAAATGCATATTATGGTTTCTGCTCTAGGCACACAAATTCAATAACAGAGGGAAGGATATTATACCAGAAATATTTTCTTTAAAGATGTGTCTAAGAAGCCAATTTCTCCAACTTGAGATTTACTACGTAGTCAGTAGGAATCTGTGTATTGCTGCCAAGATTCATGAAAGAGTGAATTTGACATTTACACAAATTGATTTCTCCATGCAGTTAAGCTCTACTGCTGTTACCAACACAAAAGCAAAACCCAACGTGACAATCCACAAAGAAAACCACAAAAACACCCCCAGAACATATCTCCTTGATAAGGTGAATTTTCAGTTCAGTCTAAATATAGTCTTCAGTTAAAAAAAAATCTGTTTCACATTAGAGATGATGATAACAAAACTGTGGGATTTTTCTATTTCTCGTAGGACTGCCTGTTTCCAAAAAAATAGAAGCTATATTTTATTTTGAAACCCACATTCCTACTGCAATTAGCAATGGCTATAGAAGCATACAGTAAAAAAAGACTAATCAAGATACTGATCAAAACACAATTTGATGGGAACTACACAGGAAGTCTGAATTAAAAAATAAAGTCATAACAAGAAAGAACAAGTGAAATAAAAAGAATCCGCTGTCTTTATTATTGGCATAGTTCTACTTAGCAGTTTGCAGCACAAAACCAATTTGCTTTCCTTAAGTTTTAGCTGAAGGTCTAAATGAAGCATGCAATACGTACAGAGTATCTTCTCATTTGTTTTAACATTAATTTTCAAGACAGTGTTGAAAAGCTGAATTTATACACAGCTGTAGTTTTTATAACCAACCAAGAGAAATTTCGTTTGTATGCTAGAGCAACTGTGGAAATCAATTCTTAATCTATGACCTTGCTTACCACAGCTTGAAGCCTTGCAATAAATAAATGCCTTAAGCCACACATAAGAAACATTTGGTGAATCAGAGACAAATAACACAAATCTATATGTGTATATATAGTATTATAAAGGTCATATAAAATACAATACAGGCTTTTTTTCTTGCTCTAACATAATAATGCTTGAAAGGCAAGAGCTGGTAATTGCCTGCATTAATATCCAGGTGGTGAAAAGTCACTAGAAACCATTTTCTTTTCAAATTACAATGTTCATCCTTTTAAACAACTTCTTGTAGCCCATCATTTTTTAGTTTGGAAAATGCCAGAAAGCTTCGAAATCTCTGAAAAGATCTATTTTCTTTGTCCTAGCATATGAAAAGTCTTCCTTTAAAGCACATTTAAGCTTCCTTGTGAACATTGTGCAGTGTTTCATCACTAATAACAGGAAAACAAATGCCAGAGCTCATGTGTTAACCTGCACTTAGTCATAATTACCCTCTTTTATAAGCTGAATCTCTAAAATCCTTACCCCATATGTTATTACTTATTTCTCACTGGAATACATGCTAAAAGAAAATAGAACCTATAGTAATACCTCCTTATAAATATTGCATCATTAAAATTCACCAAAAAAATCCTGTAAACAAATCTGTACCTCCTTCAAAACACACCTTCCATTCTTGATGTATTTGATTGACTGTAGATTTTAAAATCAAGTAGTACAACATAGCGCTAGTTCAGCTAATTTCCCTCTCTTGATTGTCTCCTTCCTGAAACACTGAAATTCAAATGTGACTGTGACTGACAGTCCTTTTGAGATTAGCATGGCATTATTAGTTTGCACAGCAGGTGACTGAAGTAACTGCTGGAAAGGTTTCCCTTATTTTAACCCTAAAGGATGTAATCTAATATGAAAAGAAAGAATTTGGAAGCTCACAATTACCCTTGAATTGAAATTGTACAAAGAAACCAAAGCATAAAGAAGACATGTTTTCTTTAAGTAAGATTGCAGTTAAGGTAGATCATTAGGTGCTTTCTAATGTTACATTTTCACAGATCCTGCAACACTTGATACTCAGGAGAAAAGCTAGGCTTACTCTGAAATGATCAGGCTCATCCTACTTCATTCTATCTGTGAGCATAGGCACACCTAATTAAGATCCACAAAACAACTCCGGAGACTTTTGAACTTCAATGTATGGATTTATTCCAATCTAAGGGCAAGTTTTACAAATATGATGCCAAGCACATATTAGTCAGAACTGATGCCTGGAAATAGAGAAACTTTTCAGAGGAAAACAATTGTTTTTATGCTGAAAAATAAGAGGTGTTTAACCCTACCCCAGAAGAGACTACTCTTACCAACAGCTAAGAAGAGCAGGAGGAGGTACAATCTCATGCATGCTTTTCTCAAAAACACTAATTTTTCCTTGGCAGTGACTTTTTTAATACCTAGCTAGAGTGACATTCCCATTCTGAACTGAAGCCCCTCAGGTAACAGGTATTCTGCATAGGAAAACACATTCAGTTCCCAGCTTCCCAAGTATTTTGTGAACAGCACTGAACAGAGCTCTCCACAGTGGTTTGTGGGAATGGGCACTGTCAGCAGGGCTGTTGCAGAAGTGGAGAAGCCCCTCACTAACCTGAGACCCTCAGTACCAGTTACTCCCAGTGCCCCACCCAGCTCCACCTGCTATGTCCTATCAGGCATTTGAAATTAGTTTGCAGGGTACAGTCTTAAAGGCAGGTTGTTCTAACTGCAGGAGAGTCGCTTGGTGTATTAATTTGCACTGGCAGAAACTACTTTCTCACTAACAAAGCAACAAATTTACATTACAATGTGGAGCTGTTTATAACCAATGACCCTTACAAAACAAGTTAAGATTTAATATTTGTGAAACAAAGCAAAGAATTCACTGGTGGCTTTGTATCAGCATAAATGACTAATTACTTTAATCAAGAGGCTTAAAAGATAATGAACTTGATTTATTATAAACACGGGGGCTTGCCCTCTCATAAAAATTACTTGCTCTGCAGTTCAGGACACATATTGATTTATGGCACTACTTGCAATTCCCTTATTTTTAAATTTAAATAATGGGTGAAAATGAATTAAAAGTAAACTGGAAAAATACACATTCCCAATATAACTGTACTCAATTCCATAGCAATACGCATACATTATGTATACCCTAGTATTTCACTAACAGTAAAAACACAAAACAATTTTGAAAATCATGCAGTGAGTAAAAGATTCATTTGGTCAAGATTACAGAAAGAGTAAATATTTTTGGCTTTCTCCTACATGACCCCTCATTATTTAGTAATACCTGACATCTGTTGCTGAGACCAGCTGAACTCAATTCAAATCTGGTTTAACTAGGAATAACGATGAGAGTCATAAAAAATCTCTGAGGATAGATTATGAATCAATTATGGCTTACAATTTCATGAGAGAGAGAGAGAGAGAGACTGAGTCTGCCTGGAATGTGGTAGTAGACAAGAAAATAACATCTTTGCAGAAAAACCACTTTGGAGAGCACTTTACTCTGTCCTGACCCCTGCATCACCAGTTCTTTACCTCACTAAAGGGCCATTTGTGGACAGAAAGAGCACTTAAAGCATGTCAGGTCCCCATGACGAGGCTTACAGATTTACTGTGTTACATTCAAACTACACAATACTGCGACAAATTTTACTGTACATAGTTCTTAAATAAACATTAAAACATTCATGTCAAATCCACTCACATTAAGATTAAAACGCTTAGGACTCTGTCACCCATGTGAAGCCCTCTAAGTTTCTCCAAAAATGACTGCCATGAACTTTCCCTTTCTGCATATTTATGTAGTAGATTTTTGAGGAACCCTCAGCTGCATTTCTATATATTTTGCTCGTAATCAGCAAAGTTCTCTGGCTTAAGTTTTTGGAGTAACCACTGGAGTGCCAAGGTATTCAAGGACACTATCACACAACTGAGTACAAGTACAGTTACTCAGTTATTATAGAGATAATTGCATAATTATTTGCAGAAAATAATGATGAAAGGCAACATGAGAGTATCTTCAGTGTGAAGAATGTTTTCAGAGACTGGGTGATCGGCTTGATCTACATTCCACCCTGGTGCTCAGCTAAAACAAACCAAATTCCTCAGGGCACTGCAACAAATGGATTACCGTAAAATAAAGACACTTGGCAGCCAGGTTCCTATTACAGCTGCTTCTTGCGCTGACCAGTCATCATGACCTCATGTTCCCCCTGTTTTAACATATCCTCACACTGTCTCTTTCTTGTCTCATTCTTAACACTACATTCCTCTGGGCAGAAACCATCTCCCTCTGTGTTTATGGAACCAGCCGCACCTAGTGATTCAGCATTATCACAGTTTAAATAAAAAGAAAGATATATATCTAATACTGATTTAGAGCAGAGTTGAACAACACATTTGATTACATCTCTGCATTATCAAAGTCCATGGACACTTTTACTCTTGAGGTTAGGGTTTTTCATGGTTGGTACAAAGAAAGAAGAACCTTTTTCAAAGAAAAACGCTTTAGTCACCCATCAGTTCTGACACCTTGCAATTATTACCACAACCACATCTAATGTGAGTAAGAGTAGCATTTTCACTGGCAGTTCTGTCAAACAATCTCTTAATTTATCTCCAGCATTTCTTCCAAGCCTGGTCATAGAAAGAGAAAGTCCCAGAATTCAGACTGGAATTCTGCAGTTTGACGACATAAAAAAGATACCTTCTTTGGTCCGTGAGGGACACATAGGGGACTGACTGACCTCTGTATATATTCTGTAACCACTCACTGATGACCAGATACCAAACCACGCTTCTGCAAAACTGCAGAAAACCACCTGCTACTGCAGTAATTACAATAGAGACCAGAAGGTATGGGATACACACCAATGGAACAGAGAGTTTCATCAAGCTTGGGCAGCCCAGTTAGCTCTGATAGCCTGGGAGATGCTTATCCAACGTCACACTACAATCATGGTTGTGTGAAACTGCATACATAATTTTTAAGGACCACTGATTAAGATAGTTTATTTTCTTTGTTGGATTTTTAACTCATATAAATGTCTTACAAATAAAGGTGCCCTCATTCTATGAAGTGAACCATCTGGAGTTCTTTTTTCTTTTAATCCACAGTGTTAGAGGTCAGGCAGAGAACAAGTGTTTAGGGGAAAATCTGGAACAACTAAAAAGGAATGAGAAATATGAATTCAAAAGGAATTAATACAAAAGAGGAATTCTCATCCGCAAAATAAAGTTCCATTATTTTACACAAAAAAAATCACCATTAATTATTAAATACATATTTGCTGGTTAAATCTGGGTTAATGCACTGATTTTGGCAGGGGTAATCTTCTTCACAGTGACTATTATGGGGCTGTACTTTGGATTTGTGCTGAACACAGAGTTGACAACATAGAAATGTTTCTGTTATTGCTGAGCAGACCTTACCAGAGCCAGGGCCTTTTCTGCTTATGGTGTATGACCAGGCTGGCAAGGACATGGGGGCTGCATGGGAGGAGACACAGCCAGGACAGGTGACCCAAACTGACCAAAGGGGTATCCCAGACCATGTGACGTCATGCTCAGTACACAAAGTGGGGGGTAAAGGAAGAAGGGGGGTACATTGGGAGTGATTATGCTTGTCTTCCCAAGTCACTGTTACACATGATGGGCCCTGCTCTCCTGGAGATGGCTGAACACCTGCCTGCCCATGGGAAGCAGCGAATTAATTCTTTGTTTTGCTTTGCTTGTGTGCATGGCTTTTGCTTTCCCTATTAAAACTGTCTTTATCTCATCCCATGAGTTTTCCAGCTTTTACTCTTTGAATTCTTTCCCAGATCCTGCTGGTGAGGGAGTGAGCAAGCAGCTGCCTGGAGGTTGGCTGCCAGAGGGGGTCAAACAACAACAGTTCTATACAGAACTATTATGGCAGTGAGCATGATGCTATAGAGCAACATTTACTGGCATCCTGAAGATCGTCCCAACCTGCAATACTGTCTTAGTTGTGCTTTTTTTTCAGAAGGAAAAGTTTTGAACAAAAAAATTATGTAAAGCTTATATTTAAAAAGGTACTTCTGTTATTACAGTATTAAGATTGGAAACTCACTCTCCCAGGCATTTATTTGGAACAATCATTTAATTTCATATTTGCTTATGTTTGACAACTCTCATGGGGAGCTAAACACTTTGCTCTGCTGCTACTGTGATTTCTAGACAAAAAACACAAAATAACTTTGAAAATGACAGATCGGGTTCACTGGCAGGCTTGTTCTGCTGAGCTCAGCGAGAGGGGAAGGCTGCCTGGTATCAGTCACTCCTAGGGGCTATTCTGACTTGCACTTGCTGGCAAAAGTCCTTCAAGGACCATCTGCCAATAAGAATGGAGGGGGGCGGGTGGGGGGGGATCATTCATGTGCACACTCAGGTACTGCCAAGTCCTTCTCTATCCTGAAAAACTTAAAGCAGTAGAAGCTACCACAAGCAATATTTAAGATGTTAGAATGCCAGTTTTTTCTTCTGTGGAGTCCTCAAAATAGAAGCACTTCACCAGAAGAGATAGAGAGGCTACACAGGAAAATAAGAAAACTGAACAGATAAAAGAATGCTTGCTTCAAAATATGCTTGCAGTCACAGAACCATGGTCAGCATTATCAAGCACTGCAGGATAACTATACTGAAAAGACACATCTCAAAAAGATCATTGGAAAGACAGGGGACACATCAAATACACACAACAGATGTTTGCACACTAAGCTCGTATCCTCAAAATTGCTGATACAGCTTTATTTATTTAACTTATTACTATAAAAACACATGGCAATCCCAAAGCATTCAAAATAGAAGTACACAGCAGAGCCGCTTATGTTCCAATAAGAGAACATTCTGTTTCCCTCAATCAGATTTAAAGAGGTAGATCAAAGAGAAAACATTGGAAAATTAAATGCAAAACCTTACTGTGATTTGAGGAAAAATACATAGATATAAATCCTTTACATTTATGTACATATATACATATTGCAAAAATAGAGATTAATTAGTATAGCCTGTCCTGTTATGTGTATCCCTTCCATGCTCCCTCTTTTATTTTTCTGTAAATGCACCCTTGGAAAAGTCAGCTTGTATAGAAGGGCAACAGCTGTTCAGCTCTTGGCATGATTAGGATTTTCTCCCTCTATGGTATTCGACAAAGAGTATGGTGATTGTAAGTGAGCACACCCTACAGTTTTACTTTTAAAACCTTCTCTTTCTTCCCACCACGCACCTGTCTCTATCCCACTATTCATCACATACTTTTAAGTGACATCTAACATTTAGATTATACTTGGTCTTACAGCTCATGGAAATCTTCACTTGAAATTAGCAAAACTGACTTCAGTGAAATGTTTGGTTTCATACAACAGTGCTTTTTGCCCTCTAGCACCGTACCAGACCTTATAAAATAGTGAGCAACAGCAGAGGTTTTTCTGTATCATCAGATCTTCCATTCAGGTTTTATGTTTACTTGGCTCATGGAAGAAAGGATGGAAGGAAGGACAGATAGATAGATACTTGGCTGTCCAGATGCAGCACAGTGTAACTGGTCACACACACAGTCTGTAGACAATGTAAAAAACTTCCTCTTCTGCAAGGAAAATTCTAAGCTAACCTTAGGTGAGAAGTAGATCTCCTTGCTGACACCGTTTATAAATCTCTCCAGGATGCAAGAAGCTTTAGGTTTGTTTTATGATGGCTTTTCCTGATTTGCTGGTATCAGACACTCCTCCACTCCCATTTCCATGCAGTTCTACAAGCCAAGTGCCTGAAACATCAGTTCACCTGTTTCTTTTGCACACTGATACTACAAAACTGATCCTGTGAACAGAGAAGATGTTTTCTGTCTCTAACACTAACACAGTAGCATTTTCTTCATC
Organism: Sylvia atricapilla; assembly: GCF_009819655.1. Classification (NCBI taxonomy): domain Eukaryota; kingdom Metazoa; phylum Chordata; class Aves; order Passeriformes; family Sylviidae; genus Sylvia; species Sylvia atricapilla. The sequence goes on along the minus strand of NC_089143.1, from coordinate 19,872,032 downwards.
CCTGTCCTGTTCCTGTAAAGGGAAGTCAAGGGCAGGATCAATGTGTGGAATAGATCTCTATGAAACAGCCTCATCTCTAAGCAGTTTCAGCACACTCCGAAACAAAGAGAGTTTCCTATGTAACCTAGCTAATAGCATCAGCAAAAGGGTATAAATACTAGAAAGAAAAAAATCATTAGAAAGGTACTAGGGAATAATGATCTCTGTCAGTGTGAAACCAGCAGCACCACAGTTTAAAAAAATATTACTGCTTGCAGGCAAGGCTCAATGCAATTTGCTTCTCACCTTCCTTTACTTTGTGAAGTGCTCAGCTCAAAATTAGTATGAGATCTGCTCAGAACCTATGCCAGATTCTAGTCCAAATTACAAGAAAACACACACTTGCACTATCCCCAGCAAAGGATATTACTCCACACAAGAAATCCCTATGCACTTATTAACCGGTTCAAGGGTAGAATCAGCAAGTTCACAGTGCACTTGTCACAGTCCCTGCACTGTCAGCTGTAAAACCAGGAAAGGCAAAGCATACAAGCCATGACATCGGTTTTCTTTAGCACAAGCACTTAGCCAAGAGGATATTTCATAGGGAGGGAGATGCAGAAGAAAGCAGGGGGAGGGAAGGAAGCATCAGCATTAATCTAGCAGCACCCACCCTACAGGGCCCCCAAAGGTCTCCCAGTATCTGCACCACTGGGGACAGCACAACCCATCAGCCACCTGGCAGGAGTGGGGCAGGAGACAACACTGAATCAATGACTTCCAAACAGACCTTCAAACTGCTCTCAGCCATTCAGGACTTGGAGCCAAACCTCAATTAAAAGAAACAAAAAATAATAAATTGCCCAAAATCCTAAGGGCAACAACCTCGAAAACATATTTACATGTTAAAACATATTAAAGTTTCCTTTCCAATTACACATCAATTCTGAATGTTCTTTCATAATTCTGGAGGTTAAAGAATACAGTCCCATTGTGCTCTACCTGACATAAATAGGCAGCCTTTACTCCAGCACTCTTACAAAATTAAGTAAACTAGCACAGAGACTTCCTCACAAACCAACAATGTTGGTGTAAACACTAGGGGAAAAAAAAAGTCAGAATTAAAAAAAATATTTTTAAAAAGCAATTGCTATGCAGAATAAACATAATTCTAAAGTTATCTCCACTGCTTCTATCATAAAGAACAAACCGACCTTTCCCAGCCTGGTCACAAACTGCCACAATACATATTTTCATTCTCTCCTACTTTATTTTCAAATTAAGCTCTTTTTCTTTTGACAAACCACAGAACAATATAAATGGCACAAGGTTATTCAGCACTTAACACTCAGATAGGATCTGATAGATTGTTACAGCAAAACCTCTAAATTCCAGCAAACAACTCAGCTTGTAAGTTCAAATCAATTTCCTGGGATTTTAATCACTGGGGGTTTTCTCATTACAGATTAATAAAAATTAAGGGATTGATTAAAATGTAAGTGCTGTTTAAGATGCATCTGTCCTTTAAAACAAATTAAGTTCCCTTTTTCCTGAAGCATGTTCTTAAGTATTTTTTTATAAAAGAACACATTTCCTAATTTGCTTCATTTGCCTGTAAGAGCTCAGAGTATTTGATCAAGTAAAAAAAATACACAAAAATCCACAGCCTCCTGGCACAACCACCATTAAAGTGCAGGAGAAATTCACTATTAAGTCCAAGTGCACAGATAAGCCTAAGAAAGAAACTGTGAACAGTATTTAAGTGCAAACAAAGCTTCCTTTTGCCCCCCAAAAATCTCATAATTCTAGAGTCTCAGTATTTACTCTGCCAACTTTTCATTTGCTGCATCCTAAAGTAGAAAAAACTTATAGGAAATTTAGATTTTATCAGCCTCAATGCTCTTGAGCTGTTACGTCTCATCAGGCTTCCTAGAAATTGAAGAATGACAAAAAACAAAAACCACGGGGCTTTGTAGCTGATCTTTTAGCTTGACTTTGTGAAAACTCAGCTCATTTGTGAGTCATGATTTTATGGAATGCAGAGAATGATGGTTACCTGTGTTGTCATTATGATAATCAGATGGCATTCTCATAAGCTCCTGAAAGAGGATTTACATTCTGTATCTCCTTTTCATTTATTGTCTGCATATCTCATCCTCTGTAAGCAGCATTTTTTTTGGTCGAACTGTTTTCAACATCTGAGTTCAAATACTCTGCTACAAGATTAAAAGTGACACTCTCAAAAGCTATTTCAGTAGGCCTAAATTTTCTAGGCACTCAAAAGAAAATAACTAAATGGGTGAAATAGTTATTGTGGGACTTGGGGCAGTATTTGCTTGTTTTCTCTTTGCACAGAGTCTGCTATAAATACATATTACGTGCATCACTGGAATATCCAAAGACGTACAGAGGGTTGGCTTCATGTGTGCGCAGAAAAATGTATTCCCTGCCCTGTAAGAGCTCATGGAAACAGTTCTGCAATGAGTTCCATGTGTGGCAACACTTAAAACACTTTTACAGATGCCATAGTATCGCTGTAGAACACTAAAAAAATTTTAAACCAAGCATTTTTCATGGACTTTCTTCTACAGCTGGTCAATGCTAATGGTATCTTGCCATAATCCACTGGACTAAAATTGCGAACCTAAAGACTAATGGATGGTAAAAACTTAGTCCTTCTTGAAACCTAGAGAGCCAAGTGACAATTTCCTTCCTACAGCCCCAATAATTCTGAAATCTAACATGATAGAAGCCTGAGATAACTATGTGATAAGTTTGGGAAACCAGTCACACAGCCTGATAACTGAGCAATGAGATTTCATTTCTGATAGCTCTGGTACTTTAGTCTCCCTTTTACTTACACGTGCCAGTGGCATAAAGCTTTGATTAGAAGACATTTCCTTCTAGTTTATCTCAGTAATTTACTTTTAGAAGTCCATTGCTGACACATGAGACATTTCTAAGTGCCTCAAACAAACACTTCCTTTTGAACAATCTAAGATTACACAGCTCCTTACAGATCATCACAGCCAGACAAATGTACTTCACCCTAACTCCAAACCTCCTAGGGAAATGGTTTTCAAGACGTATATCCAGAAGACTGGGAATAAGCAAACCCTTCTGGATCTATTATAAACACAGATCTATATTAGCTTCACAGACAGAAAGTAAAAAAGGAACAACATTTTAGCATGGGGGTTTCCCAATTGTGCAAAGACCACATTTTATTCAATGTGAACCTATTGTTTGCAGCCTCTGTTTCTGACATTTGATCCGAAATTCTGACTATGATCCTTAAACTCTGTTTTCTAGTGGTCAGTGAAAAAAAATGGGTTTGTAAATAGAGCCTGAAGCCTGAAACGAATTTACTGTATCTTCAGGAAAATATTTATATACACTCTTGAAAGACTGGTTTAATCTTCCTTTACTCCCTGGGCAGAAGCTCTGAGAGGCTGTACAATCACTAGGATATAACTGGAGGTAAACACAACTTGATAAAGTGGAAGCACTTAAGATAGGGATCTGTAACTATGTATGTAATGCATAGCCTCTTCTCATGTAAGCACAGTAGAAACAACAGATGCGTTTAAGTTAGGGCTCCAGGATCAAGGAGCTCTGGATGCTCTGGGCCATATGCTGGTTTACAAGTGTGCTACTTTAATCACCACTATTCAATGTAAATATGCAGAAAAAATCAGACTCTGCATTAATTGGTATTCACAGAAAGCAGGTGCAGAGACAGAAAGATGAATGTGGTATGAATAAATACTGTGGGAAGAAAACAATCTCTAGAACCATTTTTATGTTGTTTTTTTTTTTTTTGTACTTGAATTTAAAATAAAGTCTTTTTAAAAAAATATTTAATTGTGACACGGTATATAATTATCTTCAAAGGTTTACATGCAAGAGAGGGAGGTTTGAGCTGAAATTCTGGACTTCAATGTGTGGGAGGCCAACTCGGGACCTCACTACTGCTTTGTCAAGGTAAGTAAGAGACTAGCACTCTGCACTGCATTCAAAAGAGCTGAAAAAAGTCAAATCCACATGATTTATTGGGACCATACAAACATTAAATAAGGTGACTTATTAGCAAATGTCCTAATGCCGTGTATTCTTGTTGGAGTCCAGGACATCCCCTTGGATGGCCTGGGACCTGAGGAAAGGAGTTTGAGCCCTGGACAGGGGGGTGTGGAGACGGTTGAGGGGACTCGGAGACCTTGGCACAGAGCCCAGGAAGATACCGGGTTTCATTTTGATCCATGGGAAAAGCTTTCAACATTGCAGAAGTAATTACAAACCTCCAGGATGTGAAAATTGTAGATTAGCACAGTAGATGATGTAGAATTAAATAGTTTTAGAATTTTTAGAATAGAAGTAAATGGGGACAAGATGGTGGAATTTGAGTGGTACCTTATGTACTTCTCCTTCTTCCTTGTCCTCCATTTTTTGGGGCAGTGATGGCACAAAGTAGTTAGAGTGGATTGGACCGAAGTAGAATGTCACTTCTGGTGTGGGCACTGGGCATTGGCACAAAATAGTAAATAACTAGTACGTAATTATCTGTATAAATGTTAGGAGACATCCCATCTGGGGGGCAGTCGCCTTGTGTCCCAGCTGCTGTCCAGACCTCGGCTGGGAGCAAAGAAAATTTTGAGATACCAAATAATAAACAACACGAGAAACCTGAAAACAAACCTTGAGGACTCTGCTTTTTTACACAGACGCAACTCGGGGCTTTTTAGAGGGCCAAGGACTTTAAACCACCTAAAGCTCGGGTGAGGAAACCCCCCCGACATATTCTCACGGCAAGGATTCTCAAAATGCTTTCCATTTTATGGATCAGTCTTAAATCACTTCTCAACAGGACTTTGTCATTAATTTTAATCATGAACACAAGTCCATAGCCCATGCTATCTGACAAAATTTAAAAATAAATTAAAAGTCAGGAACTGTTTTAACTGTATATGGAATGAATACTATTCTGATTCATATCCAATAAAGTTTAAAAATTAAGAAATCCGTTCAGGAGGTCTACTTTGACTATGCAAATTAACTCTTCTTACTCTATGATCTCATGGAAACAGACAGGAACAATGCTCAATTCATACAATTATTGAATTGTGCTATGGTCTCTTGTTACCACACCTATTTAGGAACAGCATAGAAACAGAGTTAAACAGACTTAAGAGCGTCAACTACAAATGACAATCAAGGCATTGCAAATCCTTCACATAGTATTTGAAACTAGAAAAGTAATTTGCTGTGATCTAACAGGCTTGCTAAGCCTTTGTTTCCCACTTTCTCAGATTTATTTCTTGGTTAAGAGATGTAAATTTGGCTGGAAACAGAATACGTCTCATTGTATTTAAAGTATGTAGTGCTTAAGTAACTCCAGGAATACATAGGAAAATCAATTTGCCAAACTGGTAAGCACTCATTATTGTTGTTCTGAAAACTTGCATTAGTCATTAATTCCTCTCACATAATTTATCACCTATTTCTGTTTGGATGACTACTATCTATAGTAACTGCAATAAATACTTTTTATTTTCATACAGTGTAGAATGTTGCATGTCTAGCTTTAGATTGGCAGATTTCATTAATTGTAAAATAATCTAAAAAGAACATTAGTTTACCAGCTTAATTGATGTTATTATCTAAATTACATAGTAATTATGAAAAGAGAAATGGTTAAGATATGGCTTTGCAACAGAACCCTAATCGTTCATTTAGATACTGGAAACCAACATACACTTTCTTATCAATTTCTGGTGCGTTTCAAAGCATGCCTCCTGGTCTAGTGCCCTACAGCTCCTCTTGCACACATGCCTGCCACCAGTAACTGCTCTTCTGTACTACATTTACAATCAGGCTGCATTCAGTTACTCACATGCCACTTCGGAGATGTGTACATAAAGCATTGACAAAGTCTTTAACAACAAAACAGTGCAAAAAGAAAAAAAATGTACAGGTGCCATCCAACCACAAAGAAATATCAAAATGTGACAACAGTCAAGCAGAATAATGCAAGTCAACGAATCCAGCCCACGCTGCTTTATGACACATAAACTGATTATCTGTTAAAGACTGGTGGCTCACTCAAGACAAAGGGCCAGCCTCCATCCAACAGCCTGTCCTGCAGGAACCACTGCCCTGCAGCAGTCTCTGCACAGACAGAGACTCTTCCACCCACTCACCTCCAGAAGTGACTTCTTCAGAACTGGGCTGAGGAACATTGGCAGGACAGTGTGGGGAAGCCTGCATTGCTGCTGCCTTTGCTATACCTGTCCTGTGGAGAAATAGAGGACTTAATTTCCAGGGCTGTCAGACAGCACCTTCCACGTTACAAGCGACGGAAAGAGAAATGAATTTGAAAATGCCCGATTTGAGAGAGTACATTTTGGGGTGTGGTGAAAAAACCCCAGTTCCAAACACAGAAGTATTTGGATTACTTTCACATCTTCTGTGGAGCTCCATTTGCAGCAAGCTGGATTCTTTGGTTCATGAGTTGATGATGCTCTTGCCAGTTACCTATGTAGCAAGCTGAGATATGGTCACTGAGAACCAACATAACGAGATAGCCTAAATAAAATAATTAAGAAAATAATATTGAAAATAATCTCTCAACTCTGACATGAACAAATAACCATGGAGTAGCCCTCTGTTCTACCTCATTTTCAAAATGGCAGTTTTCTGCTCTTTATACATTTCCTTTACAGAAACCATTACTATATTAATTACCTAACAGATAAACAGTTACTTTCCTTCTCCTGTCCAACCCATTCCATAGAGGCAGTTTATTTTATTTCCAAATAAATCTACATAGGATCACCACAAGCATCTATCCTAACAAAGACCTTTTTCCCTTCTAAAAGACAAAAGGAAACTTTCCACAGTTCTCCTGGTTTCCAGCTGGGATAGTAGTTTTCAGACACCAGTTTTTAGTATGACACATTCAAATGATTTGTATATCCCAAAGTGCAGTCCATTAGAGAGAGAGAGACAAAAATAACTCTATCTGAAACACATGAATAAATCATTCTTTTGAGTGTGGTGATGAATGCAATGTTTTTCAATTTCCAAACCAACTCTCCAAAGCCCTACTAAAACAAGTGTTTTCTCCAAAAGTGATCTCTGTATATTTCAGGAGTACTGTGATGGCTTTTTGTTTTTGTTTTTTTTTTTTTGAGGAAATGTCAAGTTTAGACACCAACGACTGGAAGCTAATGACCAACCACTGGTATGATTGTGCACTGAATACTGATGTTCACAGGCAGGAGCAATTTCCAATAATTAATTGGGAAAATATCAACCTTCATTGCATTTCCTTAACTTTCCTTAATCTTGCAAGTGAACTGAAAGACAAGACAAAGCCTATACATGTGAGATTCATACACAATTCAGAATTGCTGAAAAGAATGGAAAGCAAGACAAGGAAAACATGATCATTATATGGCAAAACAAGTCTAAGGAAAAAAAAACAAACTAACCCAAATAAGCCACACAATGTATTGCATCTATTACCTCAACTGAAGAGTAAATGTAGGGGTAAATAGAATTGGTCATTTCTTATTTGGGCAAAACAGACTCATGCATCAATCACTTCCTTACCAAAATGCCATACAGTTGTTTTCTTTTTCTTTTTAATTTTTTTTAATTTGCAACTGCATACTGTTTTTCTCTAAAGTTCTCAGTTTCTGATATAGTAACCCCTTCAAAGCAATGAAACAGTTTGTGTCTCTCAGAATCTGTTAATTGGAGTATAATTATAGCTGTCTGTGAGCTATGACTATAAAGAGACTTTGCCATAATATTTGAAAGAAATCTCCAAGAGAAATAATAACAATTGGTCACATATATAGTAGTATATTTAATAAATCCAGCATATCTAAATATAAAATAAGATACAGCAGGTTGGCTCAAGTAAATAGGACTGATTAATTCTGTTCTGGGCACTACAGATCAATGTCCTAGTCACCTTCTAAGAGAGTGATTATTTGCAGCATTTACAGGAATTTTAGTAAATCTGCTCCTTTCCTTCATGTGACAAAACCAATAAATATCAGAAAGAGCAAAATGAAAAGAAGCTGACAACTTTAGGTTTTACATGTTGCCTAAAGCCCGCTCAGAGTCCTCAAAAGGTCATGACACATGAATAACCTAGATATTACAGTAATAATGCATTGATAGTACTGAATCAGATCTCCAGAGAAAAGAATTCAAATACTTTGAAATACTTGGCAATATCTTCTAATAATCATTGAAAGGACTAGAACTTCTAATACATTTACTCTCACTGAAATGCAAGCTGGTGAATGCTAAAACTGTGGGGAGGGGAACCTCTACAACTGAAAGCAAGAGCTGAATTTGTCACAGTGTGGATTTCTGTTTCTTTATTTTAGTAATCTACAAAGATATCCATGCCATGGTTTTCACACTTTGAGGGTACCATACATTTATTTCAAAAACAGACCTGAAGTGTTCAAAAACAAACACCTCATGCATTAAATGCTTTGAAGAGCCTTTCCTTTGCTTACACCATCCTGATTTTCTCCCCATAAATTACTGTTCTCCAGCCTCCTACAGTCTGCATTGACCTATGTACACCAAGCACTTCAAGAGGCACTTGAACCACATGGGCTATTTCTAAGAGTCAGGACCGCTTTCACTGTCTGGGAGAGTAATTAATGGAATAAAAAAAGAAAAGAACTTTGTCCCATGGAGGATACATTTCAGAGATTAGCCCAATTCAAACAGAAAGCTCTTCCATGACACAAAAACACATGCTATTTTTAGGATGAATATGCATTCTGCCACCAAATCCAAGCTAGAATACCTCTTCTCCCTCCTTGTTTAAATCTCATGTAGAATCTATTGCGCATATAAGAACTCTAATACAACTCCCAAACTGACTTATCATCTCCACCAGAAACTTTCCTGTGAGTCCTATAGAAATAACTGGGTTTTCTTCAGTTCATCTTCCCTTTGAAAAAAATGTAAAAAAAGCCACCTTTCAGTCTCCATGACTTGGAAAAAGAAAAGGTGAGCAGTAAATTGTGTTGGCCTTTACATGAATGAATATATACATCTATGGCTGCAGCAGTGGATTCCCAAGGGACAACATTCAGGTGTGCTTGAACATAACTTGCAGGTGTGAGAGGACTGTAGTCCCACCTGGGTCTCTCCAACCAACCTACAGCTGATGAAATAAAATAAAACCTTTTGTATCGACAATTGAGTCATGTCAGTCATCTGTTACAGAGTCCACACTTAAATCCCAGCATCCAGAAATTATACTGCCAGTACCTGAACTTTCATCCAGTCTCCACAGAAAAAGGAAAATGGCAGTTTCAATATTCTACATGGTATGATTTTGCTAAGAACATATGATTTTTTTTAATGCAAGCTAAAAAGAATATTGATTTCTTTCAAGTCCACTGTACACTAAATATAATTTTCCACCACTGCTATTTGAGATAGCAGATAAAAACGCCATCTTTCTTACTAAGAAAAGAATCAACAAGTCTTTCTTGAAGCCGAAATGCCTAAAGCTATTTGGTATATTTCAAACAATCTTGGCAGCTGGTGGTAGATAAAAATATGATGATAGCTGATTTATGAAAAAGCACACAGAAAATTCACTCTGGTGACAGCCTAGCTGTATGTTCTATATGTTCATTGTGCACTGTGGAGTGCAAGACATTTAAACAATCTAAAGTATACACAGTGATATCTAACATTGCAAATTCAGTGCTTCACCTCCAAGCTACAAACTAAGGGAAGGCAAGAAATAGGGAAAAAAAAATCTATATGGACTCTGAGTAACTTCAGGAGGTTGAGCAAGAAATGCAAAATTCTGCACTTGGAGCAGAAGAGCTCCAGATATCTGGCTGAAAAGCAGCTGTCTGGAAAGGACCTGTGGTCACCCTGGATGCTAGGCCAAGTATGAGCCAACAGTGGCTTGACATCAGCAAAGCACATGCTGGCCCAGCACTAGGAAGTAAAAGGCCAGAAAAAAGGGGAATCACACTCCACTCACCCCTGCTGGGGCTACATTTTGATCAGTGAGCGAGAGTTCAATGCTCCTCCATAAGTGACTAAACCAGATCATGACAAAGTTAACCACTTTTTAAAGACTGATTAATTGAAGCCAGTAATTCTGCACATGGCACACAATTTTTCTTCTGCAAAATGCAGCTGTGCAAATTCTTCAGCCAGTTTGTTCCTTTACAGTGGGTTAATCTTTCAGGTTTGTCCTGAGACCCTACAGAAAGACTCCTCATCAGCTTAAGTGTTTACCTAAATGTTCTGCACACAGCTCAAAACCCCCTCTGTGTAATTATGACACTGTGAACTTTCTGGAATCTGTATAAGCATCATTTAGGAGAATAATATGAACCTAACAAATTAGCACAAAGCCAAATGGGCAAATGAAGGCAAAATATTACTGTTTTCTTAAGACATACATTTTTAAGGTTCTGGTAGACACAACCCTAAAAAGAATCTGTAACAAAGAAAAATTATTTAAGGGCTAAAACTATGTTACTGACATTCATAAAATATCCAGTAATTTTTTTTGAGAGAGAGATTTAATTATACCTTTCATACTACTCATGCATTAAAAGATCTTCTGGTTAGCATTAATTTGAATTCTATTGCCACATAAATTAATACAACTTAGACACATTTATAAGCACTTTAAATAACAAAGTGATGTGTCCAGGCAGCATACTCTTGAAAAGGAGAAAAAGACATACAATTAAAACCTGAACTGCAATTACTTTACATTTCAGAAAGTTAAAAAGTAGCCTGGAGCAAATTACCTCTTAGAGAAAATCTGGAGAGCAGTTTTGCTTCAAGCAAAGACTTAACAGTATTTAAAAGAAAACAATATGCAGCATGAGTAAATCATATGGCAGACAAAAAAGTCAAAGCAAAATAAATGGGTTGTACTCGAGTTAGTATAAATCTGAATGCATTAAGCTCCTAAGGAAACTTGCAAAAACAGTATGAAGGTCACAGTACTCAACAGAATAATTCTAACCCTGATTTTAACCTGAAATTTAATAAATCATATTATGCATGAGAATTTCCAAGTAGATTTCCTAATTCATTATGCAAATGAACAAAATGATAACTCTAAATAGCTATAGCAGCTACAGAAAATCTGTTCTTTTGGTTAAAGGACAGCATATGGTTGACTGATGAACAGAATTGCAGTAAACCCTAATAAAAATACCAAATCCACATAATTTTAGCTTCCAGAAATTTTTGTGCTAAACTGCAGAATGTACTTACATTTCCTGACAGTAGGAACATCTAAGCTTTATAGATTCTAACAATTCTGAATATGGTAGATGGAGTTCAGCCACATTTTCATCTTTACCTACTGCTGTCCTAAAGAACAAAGACAGCAATGGTATTGAATCTCTGAAGATTTAGCACACTTGAAATTTCCAGAAAGCTTTTTGGTGAGCACTGAGATAAACTCCTCAAAAGAAGGCTCTTCCAATACCAGGGGTTATGAACTACATCCCCACACTAAACAACGCAGTCTGAAGACAAAAGCAGCTAAGGTTACTGTAGAAAGTAGTTAGAACAAATAGATAAAGAGATGAGGACAGATGAATAGACATATAGATGCAGAACAGATGCAGAGGTGAGACACTGGAACAGGTTCCCCAGAGCAGCTGTTTATCTTCCTTGAAAGTATTCAAGGCCAGCTTGGATGGGGCTTTGAGCAACCTAGTCTAGCAGAAGGTGTCTTTAAGGTCTTTTCCATCCCAAGCCATTGTATAATTCTGTAAGATTAAAATAATGACTCAAAGCACAGAAAAATACGTGGTTAGTACATACTTTTTTTTTTTTTCTGGACTAACAATATGTATGTAGAGAACAGTCATGCAAAGCCATGCACCTGGATCCAACCCTGCTCCAACCAGTGGCAGGTTCCCAACAGACTTAATGAGATATTAAACTACACAAGGCTGTTAACAACTTGTCAGGATTTTAAAGATGACATTGCTGCTGTTTAATAGAAAAATGTACAGTAACTTTGGTGTCCTAACAAACCCTAGGTAGTACATTTCAGTTTTTAAACCTTATCAGAGTAAAAAAATAAAACTAAATGAAAATAAAAATTTCAATTATTCAGTCACTACCATTTCTGCAGTAGAATGGCACGAGAGACTGAGATGTTACTGGTTAGTGACTCAAACAATCAGCCATTTGCATTAGCAGCGGGTTCTTTGCTGAGGTTGGCTTTGCAAGGTCACAGCCCAGGTGCAGAGGGGCCGAGCACTCACCAGCAGAGGTTACAAGCTGGGCTTTGAGCCATGTGAGGGAGAAGGCAGGTAAGAAGCAGACCCTGCAGAGGCGGGATAATGCTTTTTATCACCCTTAGATAACAGGCTCAATTGTACAACTTCTCCCTGGGGAAGGACAAGGCATTCACACACAGGCCCGAAGGTTTTCATCCCGTCTGATGGGGCACAACTGGCTCAACCACACCGGTATGAGACAGCTGTCATGTCTCCTTAGAAGGTGTCATAAACCTCCAGAGTGCCCCCTGACAAATTTCAGGGTCCTTCCCAAAATTCCTCACCAGAGGACTGCACACAATCCACAGTGTTACATCAGACAGTGTACAACTGACCCCCCAGTAAGGGAGGAGGTGTCTCACATAAATCTGAACATTTATTAACATTAAACTTTTGCTTTGGGGGCTTCCCCCACTCCCAGCTGATCAAGCTGGAGGTCATCATTTCAACCAACACACACCAAATAACAACAATCAAGTCTTCTTACTAGATGAGTGGTGATATCTTTCCACTATCTATTATCCTTTTCTTCTCATTCTTTCTTTCCCTTATGTATTTTCTGAAGACGTAACTTTATACTTTTGTATTGTTATATTTCTACAGATAGATAATAACCAAAATGGCTACATACCTCCTCTTTTCATGGCAAGCATATTATTATAAAATAATACCTACATAAATATATTAGATATATAAAAATATTCATTCAGTGTCATTTCATTCTTATCTGCCACAAGAGAACAAGAACTTCAGCCACCCTCGCCTTCAGGGATGAGTCAAATATATATATATATATATATATAAATAACAAAGAGAAAATGCCATTAGCTTTTCCCTTATGATAACATGGTAAAATCCTGACCCTGTCCTTTAACCAGGTCTGATGATACTAACATACTTAACTGGGACCTTAACAAAGAAGGCTGCCCGACCTCCCCCAAAAACTCCTTTTCAGTAAAATGGTGAAGAAGGAAAGACTCTTCAAATTTAAAAAAAGACCTTCCCCCAGCACCTGAGGGTCATCTACAGATCAACTGATCAGGTCCAAGATGATTTTGAGTCACATCTGTGTCCTTTAATGACACTAAAAGTAGTACCTAGTGACACTTCCAGTCTTGCCCTTACAAGATTCAATGGATATACATACAGATAGCAGAAAGAATTTGGCAAAGATTATCAAATGAGTTGTGGTTTTGGCTGGACTTCTTTTGTGGTTTTATTTTTTAATAAAGATTCCTGGAACTCATTCAGTAGCAAGTACTGGAAATTAAAGCCAAGTATCACTACAATCAAGTCAAGCAGCAAATGGAAAGGGAATCATTGTAGTCAAGGAAGGAATTCTGTGTCCTTATTTCTCTCCCCAGCAGTGCTTGGATCTACATATTCTTCATGTCTCTGAAGTCTGAGCAGGGAGTATTACTTCCAGAGAGAGAAATTCGGAGAATTTAAAGCTTTAGGGTCCTGCTTGAAAGAGATGGAACAGTTGCCTTCTGGCAGGAATTAAAGCTGGCATGGAAATTTCACAAAAGGAATTAAAAGATGCTCTGGAAAGTGGCCAAAAGGAAATCAAAGAACTTCAGCAGTATGAAGACACATACCAGAAGCACATGAAAAGGAACTTCAAGACAGACCATTAGGTTTAAGAGTTAAGGTTACCCATCTGTTCTGGGTAGAAGGCTGTGTGAACCAGGGAAAAAAATTAACTATTCCTGTGAGATATTTAGTCCAAAAATATTCATGGTGTCTTATATAATTTCCAGTCTTGACCACATGTCAGATGTCATGGGGAACAGATTTCTTTTAGATTCAGTCCAAATTCTGAACTGTAAGAACTGATCAATGTATCCTTCTTCCAGTTCTTCAAGTGTGATATGTTATTGGATCTGAGAACCAGACTGGGGAAAAAAGACTATCTGATAGCCAGTCTGACAGCTATCTGTGACTTAAAAGACCTTAAATACAGATAAACTCATGCTTTATATCACATTTATTGTTGTAAATATCTAATACAGACATGAGCTATCAGTTATTTTACAGAAACACAACATAAAAAGTGGACAGTTTTTAAAGCAGCTAGTTTTGAAAACAGAAATGGAAATCCATGGAAATTATCTGGGTAGTCCCACAGGCGAAGAGACAAGCTCTGAGGACTTTGATTTGTAGAAATGTTAAAGGGAACTGTTGGACTACTGCTTCTAAGAACCATTACGATGAACAGGTGTTTCACTCCATCTCTACTTTAGCCTGATGTGCTACTATTGAACTCTGCCAATAAACTCTGTTCATCCTTCTATCAATAGAAGCAGGTTTTGAAAAACAAAACTGAAAAAAGGAAAAACTTTCTGTGCTTCATCAGAAGGTTTCTCAGCAGGGCACAGAACAAGGAACAGAAAAAAAATTGCTCTTTTCATAAACTCACAAGAGCCACCCCTTACAAGCTAAAACACAAGACTTTAACAAGTTCCTTGTTTAAGATGTTTAAACTCATGAAGTTAGTGTTTTCATGTGAAAAAACTTGTGCTCAAGTTTGCTTGAACTGTGCAGCAGCTTTCCTAGTGTCAGGCTCCACCTGTAATGGCATGTCCCAGTTAAAACGTTTAGGTATCTCTTGCTGTCACCTGTAGTCAAATCTCACCTAGCTACTTGTATTTATTTTAAACTTGCAGGTATTAACAGTATTTCCCTAATATGTCTTGCCTTGCAAAATCCTGCAGGGTTTCACTTACACAATAAAATCCCAGATTTTGGAGTCACAGTTTCTGGACTGCAGTGCAAAACCACCAAAGGCAAAGAAAAGGAGGCTCTGGTAAGCTCCTTTATTCCTTTCCTCAATTTCAATTATTTGGATTCTATAATTGTGTTCGAGTATGCCTGCACCCATATGCAAAAATTTCTCAGTGAAGATGTTTGGATCAAAGGTGACTTAGCAAGAGGGACATTAAGGGCTTTGAAATATTTGCAACATTTCAGAAAAGGAGACTACCAAACTGAGTAGTTTTTCAAGAAAACTGTGCAAATTCAACTGCTCACAATAAAATGACTGAGTTCAGTCATTAAAATGTAAAATATAGGAATAGCTTCCTGAGCTAACTTCAATATAGCTACATCCATCAAGACTCATCTGTAATAACCAGGCTGGTGTTTGCTCTGTGGAGTCCAAATTGCTAATTCTTCCCATTTACAACTCCCTGGCTTTCAGGAACAAAAATAATTTTCTGTCTAAATATACTTACACTTAACAATCAGAAATGAATCCCTCTGCAAACAACTCTCCACGCTGGCAATCGCCTTTGTTAGTAATTATTTATAGTGCAGAAGCATCAAAGCTTTCTTCTTTCACATTTAACATTACTACTACTACTACCATTTCGCAGGTACATCCAGGATAGCTGTCAGACATTTTTCCAATACACTTACAGTTTGTATTTCCTCCCTTCCTTCTGCTGTGCACAAATACTGCAAAAGCCTTTTAACAAGGTGCTTTTGAAGGAACACAGCAGCAAGCTTCACCACCCTGACCAAACTGAGCAGGTCACAGGGAGCAGCAAGGGGACTCTGATGACAACTCTGCACCAGCAGCAGACAGCACTGCCCACAGCCCCCTGTGCTCTCAGGAGTGGGCAGCTGTGGTGGTTCCCTCCGTGCCAGCAGGGGACAAATGTAAACCAGACCAAGTCTGCTGACATTTTCTGAAGAAGCCTGTGTTGGTGGGCTAACCAGAGCCTCTTCCACTCTGCTCTGATACTTCCCATGTGATGGGAGTGGCTCCAACACCAACAGGGAAGGGAAAAGGGGCATTCCAGGCTACAAATTCCTCTGGAGAATGCGCAATTTGCTGACAGCAATGGCATCCATGTCAATTTCAAACCAAATACTCAATTTTAAATGCCCTGAAATTAATTTGAAGGTATAAAAAAAGTAAAATATATTTTCAAAATAACAATTTGAAACAAAAAACTGGGAAAAATCAACTCAACAAAGAGCTGGTTGTTTGCACTCTGTACAAATCACATTCAACAGTAATTTCTGCACACCAGTTCAAAGACAAGGCAACAAAAACCCTTTACTTGGATGTCATGTGAATTCTTGCAAGTAGCAAATCTTTAAGTTTTAATATAATTGGTGATTTGCAATATCATAACTGCTAACATATGCAACTTATTTGTTTTAAAACTAGCACCTGTTGTAACATTTACATAGTAACACAGAAGGCCTGTGCTCTAGTTTCCTCATTTTTTCTGAAATGCAATTGGAAGCACAGAAATGTCTATTCTATCCAAGTAAGGACAAACTTAACCATGGAAAATAAAATCCATGTTCAAGGAAACAGTTTTTCAGAAAGCTGCAGCTCATCACCACCACAGGGCAAAATCAGAAATTCAAGGCACTGCTTCTCACACTATGGTGTAAATAAAGTTGTGCTCCAGCCACAGACAAGTCTCACTCCCCTGACCGCTGCTGTCACACATAGGTCAAAACAGCCTGTGAATCATATGGGACTTGAAGGAGAGTGCCCTAAATACTGCCTCATACTGTCTCCCACTGCTGAAACTTCTCCATAGCCATTCCAGGACTTCAAGACTCACATTTCAAGCATAGCAGCCAGAAGGAGTACAAACAAACCAGAAACATGCAGTAGCAGTCATCCACAAAACTTCTGTGAGTGTAGCATACACTTGTATTACAAGTGCATACAACATGCACAAAATTATATTCATATTGTACCTGAGCAATGAGAATAACCATCATCCATATGACTTTACTTGACTCTTAGTAGAGCATTCCAGGAAATTCTGTAAGATGTAATAATTCACACCTACCTATTTCAAAGAGACTGCAGATGTGAATTCTGCTTTGAGCTTCCCTGCTGATTAAAGAGAATATACTTGACCTAAATCTTCCATTCAAAAGAAGACTACAGAATAGTCATCTGACTTCATCTTGTACTGGTTATTCCCATATCACAGATCTGCATGCAGCAATAAAACATAGCAAATCAAGCAGGGTGTCAAATTAACATGTAGCATGACAAAGAGTCACATGTGCTACCCTGGCAGTCAATTCAGGCCTACACTCACCAGTCCACTGTGCCTATTTGTTGAATTTTTCTAATTTATTGTTATTATTATTATTATTGAATTTATTAGTTGAAATTTTATTTTTATCGCAGCACTACATAGAAATAAAGACATTCAATCAGAAATTATTTATGAAATAACAACAGACCCTGATTTACAGCTATACACTTATTAAAGAGCTCATGTTATCATAAATTGAAAACAACATGATGTTTGACTGCACAGAAGTTTAGAAATAAATTATTCATAATTGGTGACCAGCTCATTGCTTAAAAATGTTCATTTAACATCTTAGAATAAGGAGAAATAGTACAGAGTCATTAAAAATTGAGACAAGGAAATAAACAATAATTTACTTTTAATTCAACTCTGATGATCTTTATTTCTACCAGAAACAAGCCCAGAAACTGGTAGAGCATGTTGTGGCTGTCTTTAATGCAAACAGTACTACCATAGGCAGCATTAACCTCAGGATTTACGCAAATGATGTTGTTTTGTACAGTCACTATTTACAGTCACTGACTATTTGCAACACCTGAGTCACACGAACAACAAAAGAACTGCAAACAGGAAAAAGTATGGCAACAGTAACTAAGTTCTAATCAGACTTGAGTTGAACTAGAGAATAATAAACTAACTCTCACTCTTTCACTTTCTTCTGTGTTCTAAGTAAAACACACAAATGTGATTATAACACAGATGTTTCCATCCTTTTCTTCTCTTTTTTTGTAACAGATGGATCATTGAATATGAAAGAAACAAACACTGCTATATTTAACACTACAGTTTCCAAACCCTGTCATATTAATAATTCACAAAAGTCACTGAACTGCACGGCATGTCGTGCTGAGATTTTATTAGGAACAAAATCTCTTAATGTACATTTTCAGTATTTGTCTTTCACTGGCAAAACACAGTCTGCTTTTATTTGCATTAAGGCAATAATAAAAACAGGAACAAGAGCTTTACAGCAAGGTAACACTCCTGAGAAAAGGAACTCATTTACCATATATAGGCTGCTTTGCTCAGTAGGGCTTTTGTTCTTGAAAAAGGATTAGGAAACTTTCACCAGGAACCAATAAAATAGACAACATTCATGACTAAGGGCAAACTTAGCATTAACCTAAGACCTATGGAAATAGTTGGTCAGGAAGTGCCTCAGCATGGCTAGAAGTTTATTTAAAACCCTTCCTTGTTTAAAATATCCCAAGACTACCCATAATAATTTAATCTAATTTTCTGAGATTATTACCTTTCCCTGGCCACAGGGAAATTGGCCTGAAATCACACTGAGATTAGCCAGTGAATACTTCGTGCTCTCTGAGCATACCATCCTTGAGACGAAGCCTTGCTATGGTGATGAAATAAACTGTGGATGAAGTTTCAAGGATACAACTAGTAATGATGTTGTAACACAACGTAAACAGTAAGGATGAATTACCTTTTTATGGCTGTAATAGAAGATAGTCAGCTCTTCTTCATTATAAAATATTCAGCGTTATTGTATAGTGCTTTGCAGTTTAAACTGATGCAAGAGCAACATCTACCATTCTCTAAATTCACCGTTTAAATATATGATGCATTGCTGAAATGCCTGAGGTTTACAGGTAAAACATATAGAAAACATACTGCTATGTAGTTATCATAATGATACACACACTAAATAAACAGCTCCCATGGTGAACAATCACACTGCCACTACCTGCACAATGTTGTTCAGTTTTACATCATTCAATACTTTTAAACTGTCAGTTTCAATTAGAAAAAAATCTGGCAGAGACAGCGAGCTTGCATGAATCATATTTCTATGCCCGTGTTTTATCTTACACACACATTGCACAGGTCATGTCCTGAACTTCTGTTTTTAAGGCTTCTGTGTAGCTCAGTCTATTACATATAACAGTTATACAGTTCAATATACTATAAATGCCTCTTTTATAATTTTTATTTTTTCCTCTAGTCTGCTGGCACCTGAAAAAGCTCCAGATTGGTACAAGTATGTTCCTTTTCAGCTCCTTGTTGTCACTGCCACAGAAAGAGCTCAGCTTTAGCTAATATTCTAGATGGTTCTTTTTTTTGTTAATACATCTTATTCACTTCTCCGGGACCTCTAGCACTATACAGCAACAAAATACATTCATTATTTAGATAGTGAGTGCAAGATCATCTGCTGATTACATATGCATGCAAAGAGAGCCAAGGTTGCCATCAGTCCCTAAGGGCAACCCACCAAACCACTGATCCAGCATCAGAGATTTATTCCTCTGCAAACAGCAAGATTGCAGCCCAGCCTAATCACACTTGGTAAAGCTTTATAGGGTACATGTGACACTGGTGATTAACTGTCATGTGGAGAACATGACATTAAATGAAGATCCAAACCAAGTTAACTCCATGCCTTTGGAACACGTCCTCAGAGTGGCTTGAAGTGCCCTTTAGGATGACCTAACAACCAGTCCTTAAAACTAACCTTGTCCATGAAGAGGCAGGTCTTTTGAGGAGGGGCAGTAACAAGTTAACATTAACATGCTCCAGTTCTTTGGGAATGCTGGGAACAGCAAACTCCAAAGCCCCAGCCTAGGATCGACCATCCTAACCCAAATCCTGATTTATGGTTTCTTCCTCAGGTACATTTGGCAAGCAAAATAGAGGCAACAATATTTTGAGCCTAATAATTGTAGTATGAATGGAGTACTTTGAACGTGTAGCTGGTACTGCATCACGACAAACACTGCTGACAGTGCAATTCACTCTGGCTACATCTATGCTGCCTTCTCTGGGCTCGTTGGAATGAATTGCTGGCCCGTGTCACCCATACAGACATTGCCTTAAATATCTGTGCTGTGCAGATCCAAGCTTCAAGCAGTACCAAGGTTTGATTTTCCTGGATGCTGAACCCCACATCCAGCTGCAGGTTTGAGTGAGTGAGCAAACTGCAGCACAAGGCAGCGTGACAGCAGCACTCCAGCCCTGCCTCCATGCCTTCAGCCAACTAAGCTGCATGAATAAAGATTACAAAGTCAGCAACATCACTTGGATGGAATAAACCTTATTAATCCAAATCTTCAAGGCTACCCACAACACTCATCTGAATATCACTGTGAATAAAAGAACCAAATCCATGCACAGAAAGACATAGCTATATCCTGTTTAACAAGGGGCAGAGTTATGCATTAACAAGGTTTACCCATATTCACACTCAACTTCAGGAAAAAAAATAAATAATACAAGCAACTAGACTAAGAATGAGCAATGATTTCTATGGTAATTCTAAAACTGTTTCTAAATGAGTGCTGTAAAAAGATTTAAATCATCAATATTCACAACATAAATCCTGAATTGCTGGAGGTTGAGAGGAAGAGTTACCTTTTGTACTTTTCTTTTTAAGGAGAAATCAGTGAACTAGACTTACCAATGGTGACCCTGAGCCAGCAGAGTGGAACTTGTTTGCTATATTCATCCAATTAAAACCTCAGGTATTAAGGTCTAATTCAAATTATATTCGAGATTCATATTTTATGAAAGAAAAGCTCATAAATAGATTTCTTTTTGGCAGATGAAAATTGATAATTTTCTCTAATTCTGATTACTGAAGAAGAGAGATAATGACTTCATTTGTTAAGGCAAAAAAATGCCCCAAAATACATTTTTGTTATCCGCAGAGGACTTTTCTTTAAAATCATTAAGAAAAAAAAGGGTTCCTTTATGCTCTTTAACAAACATTTCACATGGTTATGATTCAATATGTTTTACAGTGCACATTCTCATTATTCTTAAAATATCATATTTGAGGATATTAATACACCATTAACACGATTAACTTTTTCACAGAAGTTAATCCATATGGAACCAAATTGCAGAGCTGGGCATGCAAATGACTAGATAGTGCAGGTCACCTTCTGCCCCACTGCACCAGTGGAACTCTGCTGGCTCCACTTGTGTTTGCAAGCCTAGACCTGTGTCTCCCCAGAAACTGCATAAACAACTTTTTATTCCTTCCCAAAACAGAGACATTCCATAAAAATGCAGGGATCAATTTGTAATCTAGATTTGTCTGCATGCAACCTGCAATATGCCTTCATCTGCCAGAGAAGCATTTCTCCAAATAAATTAGGGATCATGCAGGTGAAACACATCCTTTAACACAGTTTGGGAAGAATAGTGAATTTTGTTCACTACCTCTGTTAACTGTTAAATCAGTAAAATACAGAATAACTGAATTAACCTGACAGTTGAGTAAGAGAGTGGCACCATTGAGTCCTGCAACTTTTTGTCCCTACCAGGAATACAGCAACCATACCAGGCAATTTAATTCACTGTTCCAAATCAGACCCGTGTGGCTGATCCCAAAGCCCTGAAAGAGCCAAGTGTATCAGCAGCCCTGTCAGTTTTACCATTAATCTTAAGCACAGGTAACATCAAGGGAACTCTAAGACTGAAGGACATCCTCTGCCCGCTAAAGCACAGAAGCCTCTTTTATCCCCCTTCCCCCAACCCACAATTTTCTTGCCCTCTCCCCAACAGACTCTGTCTGTACAGTAATGAAGGATCATGTTTCTCCCATCCAACCCATCTTCTCTTCCCGTGCCTCTCCTCTCTCCTCAGTGCTCCTCCAGTTGCTGTGGAAATAACACATTTGACTGACCCAAGCCCTCCTGGGCAGCTGGTTCCCACAGCTGTGGTGCAAAAGGCAATTAAGATAAAACACAGCTCCGCAATGAATCACAAGCCTGAACAGATCTCAGAGGTCATCTAGTCCACTCCTCTGCCCCGTGGGAGGCTCAGCTATCCCCATGTCATTTCTTACAGACATCTATGTCACCTGCTTTTAAAAACTTCAGAGATAAAAATTACACAAGCTCCCCAGGCAATATATCCCAGTGTTTCACCACCTTTGCAAAGAAGTTCAATCTTGCCTCATAGCTCATATTTTCTAAGCCTCAGATCTTTTTTTCTCTCTTTCTTTACTAGTCTTACCAGATCTTTTCTATTTTCCTCACAAAAACAACTCAAATTAAAGCAGTTTGCTTCAAAAACTACTTTTGAAAGTGATCATTGAAAAATTTACTGTATATTGCAGCTGGAATTAAATCACCTTTTTCCATTGTGGAACCAAACCACAATTTTAAAGACTTTAAATTACAAAATTATTCATGTTCTGCTTGTTTTAATGCCATATTATAGTTGGGCATATGCAACAGGAGAAACCAGGTTTTTACTGTTGTCACATGTGTCTATAATGCCAATTACCAGAAACCGTATAACAACAAATCAAAAAATTGTTGAGATTTAAAAACCAATTTTCCACTTTCAAGGTAAAGCCACATTTGTTACAGATAATCCCCAATGTCAGAAAATAATGGCCTATCAAAGAGATGAAATTTGACTTTGCTCAAGCAAGCAGTTTTGTTAAGAACACATTCAGTCCACTAGCGAGAGCAGAGCAAATCAAATTTGGTTCACAGCTTTCCTATACCCTGAATTCATATGTCATCTGTCTGTTTGGGCTGTTTTAATCACTGAAAAAGTAAAATAGGAAGAAAAGTAAAGCCATGCTATAGTTAACCCACATCTTCATGATTATTGCTGGCTTTACTCTCCTCAGTGAATAAAGGAAGAGAATACATACAAGGGTTAAAAATACCTCCTTTTGTAAATCAATTTAGTCTGCTGGAATAGCAAGGACAGAGGACATCACTTACCAAGATTTTGATACTCTGCAAACGAGATACAATTTCGGTTATTCACGAACAACAATGAATTGGTAACTTCTCTAATACACTGGACACAACATAAAGCATTTCTTCATTTTAAACAGTGGATTATGAGAGCCAAAGAAAAACTTGGATTGGACCCCGAAGAAGTATAACAAGGTAACACATTATTGCCTTTCTATTGTTGCTACGTACTGCCCTTAATGTGTCACAGGACCAAATGCAAGGCCTGCGAAAGGAATACAGGCCTTTACAGATGAGAAAGTTCTTTCATGGAGCCAAGTCTTTAAACAAAAAAATACAAAATCCCACAGAAGAACAAACAAAGCACATTTTAAGCATCAGTTTAACTAATGTATTCATTATGCATTTTAAACAAAGTGTATCAATGAGAAATTAAAATTCGCGATGCTCCTCTTTGAGCTGAAGATCTCCTTGGAAAAATTTCACAGATAAATCCATTCCCTCATGATTTCCAAGATCTTCTAAAAGGTGTGGCAATGTCAGATATAAAAGATGTGAAGAATTCTATTACACCTGACAAACTCTGCATTCCCAACAAGAATTGCACTAGTCTGAGATGAAAAACTAACATTTTGCTACTGAAGATTTCATTAACAGATGCCAACATATTTCATGATGACTTCTGATCAGAGGAAAAATATAATACAGATCAGCACTGATATTCAAATTGTATTTTGACCCATTTCAGACAAGCCCCTGCATGTGCAATGACAGAAGAACATCCAGTCCTTATGATCCAAGTATCAAGTGAAGATAAAATGTGAGAAAAATCTAACACTTACCCCAGCAGTGTAACAAAAAAAACTAAAAATCTCCATCTAATTTTTAGAACACTCATGACATATAAGAGAGGGGAATACGGGTTTGCAAAATCCACATTATTTTCCTCAGATTACAAAACAGAGAGACTTGAAAATTCAATTTCAACATAGCTGCACATCTGAAATTCACCAAGTATCAAGAACACTGCAGTAATTTTACCGTGCATTTTGCAGAACCCAAGGCACGAATTTACAAATTTAAACAAAGTTTCTCCAAACAGGTGACCACACTCAAAACATCAATCATTATTCGGAAAAAATGCATTAACCAAAACTTCAAAACAAATTGGAAAATGTACGGAAACACAAACCAGAGTGCAAAGAATGTCCTAGAGGCAAGATTAGCAAGCAATTACAGCAGTCACTGCTAACAGTTACAGTACACAGCATTTTTCATTTTTCCTCATAAAAATCTGCCTTGTGATCCCAGTATGACAAAATCATCCTAATGATTTCTCCCATCTAAAACAATTCAAATCATCAATAATCAAGAAAGCATCAGCTGATCACATTTCAGGATGCAGCATGGGAGTATTAAGTGACTGAGCATTGATCAAATGACGACAGAATCTGGAGACTGTGTCTCAAGGAGTATTGGTTCACCCTGATGTTGTGTTCATATTATATAAGCCTACACGGAGTTACTGTTTCTGCTGCTGAAAAGTGCTGTTAAAACTGCACAGACAAATATATTTGCAAGTCAAGCACCTACAAATCCATTTCTCACGTTCAATCAGTCTTAAAATGGCCTACTCTTAAAACAACTTTCTGGCATAGAAATACAGACCAGTACTTGACCCAACCATTTCACGATCTCAAGGTAAACTCTCTCAGCATTTAATGTATGTCACCTGCAGGAAAATTCCTTTTATGTAATAACCTGCAAGTCACTGAATGATTTAAAATGCAGGACCCTTTTCTTTTCTCATGTACCTTGCACAGACACAGGGGATGGAAAGAAGGCAGCAGCATTTCAAAAGATGATGCTTACATATCCCTTCTAAATGCCTTCTAAATGTATACAGTTCTCTAGGGAGCAATCAACTGAGCAATGTCTGTAATGCTCAGGATATAATTACCAAAATGAGATGCGTAACCTTTATTACACCTGCAAACAGTTAACTTTACAGATTATTTCTCTTACTTTGGTGCTCTCAAACCTTTCTGGGTTTTTTTTAAGTAATCAAGTGCTTCCAATCCTCTACATTGCAGCTAGTGTGCATTCAATGCCAGGTGCTGCACACCTCACTAGCAGAAACTCAGCACAATGCCAGACCTTCTCCAGCCCGTGTAGTTTCATATACTGCTGTAGCATGACAGAATGTCTTAGGGATTTAGCAAATTCAGACAGATTCTGTAGCTACATCCCACAGAAAAACGCCTTGAAATTCCCCCTGTTCAAAAAAAGAAAAAAATGAACAGCCTACATCTCCAAACATGACAGTGCATTCCTGGCACGGAATATGCAATGCAAGTAGAGAAAAATGACAGTATTTATGTTACCTTCAGTCACATAGTTGTGGTCTCGCAGAAAGCTGTGGTTAATTTTCCGTGTGTCCGTGTCCTCGCCCATTTACAGCAGGATTACTCAGCATGCCTATCCGCAGTGGACTGATAGCATCAGCAGAGGTCGTCACAAGAGCACCATCCATGCTGCCACTGCCTAGCAGAGGCGGGGAACACACCGGGCCACTGAGCACAGCATAATGAGAGCTATTGAGGCAGCACAGATTGGGGGGTGCGAATAACGAGCGGGAAAAAGAAAAAAAAAAAAAAAGAAAAGAAAAAAAATAGAAAAAAAAAAAAAAAAGGGAAAAAAAAAAAAAGGGGGGGGGGGGGCGGGGTAGGGAGAAAGAATAGCGGGAGAAAGCCGGAGGGACAAACGGCTCCGAGAAATTACGGATGCAGAAAGCCAGTAGGGAGGTTGCGCGAAGGGAATAGCGGCACTTCTCGCACAGTTGAAGAAGAGCCCAGCGCTGTCGGCAGGTAGTCCGGGCAGGGCAGGGCGGGAGCCGCCCGGAGCGGAGCCCAGAGGAGCGGAGAGGAGCGGAGCCCAGAGGAGCAGAGCCCAGAGGAGCAGAGCCGAGAGGAGCAGAGCGCGCCGGGCCGCCGCTCGCCTCTGCTGCATCAGCGCTGGCCCCTCCCCGCCCGCCGCCCGCGGCCCAACCGCACCGCATCTGCATGGAGCAAAGTGAAAAATGACACTGCAGGTAATTATTTCGGCTCTTCTGCCGGGGAGATGGGCAAGGAGAAAAACTGAGGGAGGGGATGAGGGAGAAGAAACTTCAAGGTGATTAAACGCGTTTGCATCGACACGTACTGCACACGAAGGTGCGGCAGGGATTTTGTGCTAGTCGTGGTGTCATCTGCAGCAAAAGCAACAGTCGTTCAATGCCAGCCTCCATACATATTACTGAAATTGCCAAGTATCTGCCTGGGCAAAAGGATTCGTCAGAGGCAAGGCAGCCGTTCAGAGGATGTAAGACAAAATAAGTTATTTATCTTTTTTACCCCCAGTTTTGTAGATAAATGTAAAATTACAAAGTGTTTTAAAGAAACCTCTTTGGTTTCTCTGTACAGGAAAGAAAAGCTGGACAAAGGGAATGTTTGCAGGTCATTGGTGTTCCTAACTGATACTCTTTCAGTTCATTATCCCATCATCTTGGAAAAGCAGTGTTGAAGTATGTATACTCAGAGACATAAAAATAAATAGAAGAGGAAAATTACTCACTTGCTTCATAAAATAAAGCTTGCTCTTTAGTCCAAATGCTTAATGTTTTATATTAGAGCAAAATTCTTTCAACTGAACAGACAAGAAGTTTCTTTTAGCTTTTGGCATCTATTCAACAAACCACAAACTGTTTGCTGCAGAAAGTATGTATTCAGGAAAGGTAAGCACCACTGAAGTCTAAATATTTGAATAGAAAACAAATGGCTATATACCAAACCACCACTACACCATGATAAGGGAGTCCACAACCGCAAAATCAATTGAGGAGAGAGAATCTTGTGCTTTAGGCCCTGGAACTGAACATGGAAATTACAGTTTGGTTGTCAGCATTACTACAGCATTTTGTGTATCACTGAATATTTGTGTTTGTTTTTCTTTTTTTTTCTAATGAACTAGGACATACAGTTCTTCAAGGAAAATTCAAGTACCGTGCTATTCCTATGAACTAGCATGTGACTTTGAAAAAAATAGAGGACAATGTAAAAATCTGCTCAGGTATACACATCTAATTTCAGTATGAAGCAAGGCTGGGAGGGAAAGAAGAACAGCAATAGAATCCCCTTCTTCTTCTTCTCATTAATAGAACAAAATAAAACAGAACCATCTCCAGCTTGGCAAGTAAATATTGTAAAATCTTCACATTTGAGTAAGTGGGAAAGTAAGAGAAGTTATTCAGTACTTGAACCTGTACAGAATACATTTTACATGTATGTGTGTTTTGAAGGTGACAATACTGGAAATGTTATTTCTGCATTGAGAGCATCAGTCACTACTGTGGCACTACTGGTAGCTCTCCAGTATCTGCCCTATCCTCCGAGAAAAGAGTAAGGAGGCCTTGCAAATACTGATATTTAATTTGGACAAAATGGTTCTAATCTATGTGATGGAGCTGGTTTATTTCGCCCTTCCCTGACGTATTATGTTCTCAACTTGGATTTTTCCAGAGGCAAAAGGGTCTAGGAGCATAACACACTGCACACGAAATCCCAACTTCGCTGGAGTCCTTGGCAAAGAGTACAACAAACTGCCAGCTTACTCTCAACTATTGAACACAACGGTTACACCAGTCTGGGTCAAGAAGGCACCTCCCTTCAGCATCTGTGAAAACTGCCTGGCCTTACAAAAGTCTGTCCAGATCCCTTTCCCTTTGTAAAGCCTTCCTGCCCTCCAGCAAATCAAAAACTCCACTGGCTACCAGCTGCCAGCTAGATATAACTCCATTTACCTCTGCTCCCTGGGCTCAGTCATCCAGCCACTTTTTTGCCAGCAAAGAGCACACCCATTCAAGCAAAGAACTGCCAGTTTATCCAGGAGAGTGTTGTGGCAAACTGTGTCAAAGGCTTTACTAAAGTTCATGTAGGCATCATCCACGGCCTTTCCCTCATCCACTAAGAGGGTCACTTCACCACAGAATGAGATGAACTGGGTCAAGCAGGACCTGCCTTTCATGAATCTGTGCAGGCTGGGTGTGATCCACCAATTGTCCTTTATGTGCTGCATGATGTTGCTCAGGATGATCTGCTCCATGACCTTCCTGAGTGAGGTCAGGCTGACAGGCCTCTAGTTCCCTGGATCCTCCTTCCAACCTGTTTGATATACAGGCTTCACATTTGCTGACCTCCAGTCAATTGGGACCCACTCCTCCCTGTTACCCAGGGCTGCTGGTAACTGATGGAAGGTGTCTCAGTGAGCACTTTCTCCAGCTCCATCAGTCCCCTCAGCTGGATCCCATCCAGCCCCATAAACTTGTGTGTGTCCAAGTGGTGTAGCAGGTAACTGATCATTTCCCCTTGGATTATGGGGGCTTCATTCTGCTCCCCATCCTTGTCTTCCAGCTCAAGGGACTGGGTACCACAAAACAACTGGCCTTACTATTAAAGACTGAGGTAAAGAAGGCATTAAGTACTTCATCTATTTCCTCATCCTTTGTCACTGTTGTTTCTCCGTGCATCCAATACAGAATGGAGGTTCTCCTCAGCCTTCCTTTTGTTCCTGATGTATTAGAGAGTGTGGATTCCTCTGTGAAGGTAACACTGAGAAGCTACTCCTGTGATGACTTCTAAAACTAAAAACATGTCACCTTGCAGGGCACTTGATCCCAAACAAACAAGCAGTAGATTTGAGTAGGAACTACATAGGAGCAACTTCTATCTGCAAATACACACAAAATTAACATGTGTTCTGTCCTTTCTGAGAAAAAAAAAAAAAGACCATATGGAAAACTTACTATTGAAAAGAAATAGATAATAAATTATGCAAATGATGAGTACAATCCCAAAAAGTCATACTGATAGTCTGTAAAAAAAAAACCACTGGAATCATTTTCTTTGTAAATACCTCTACATTTATGTGACCAAGGTGGTTGAGAGAATTCTGCTCTTCTTATTGTTCCTGCTCTTCCATGTAAACTCACCAACAACTGCCCTTTATTTGTCCTCAATCAGTTCAAATTTTACAATTTCTATAGTCTGTGATTTGGAGCCTACACTGGTTATTTATTAGGTGTAATTTAAGCAGTTAGAAATGTTTTCATTTTTCCTAGGAGCAAAGTGGACATTTTTTTGTGAAGTCAAAATTTTAACTCCCATCCAGACATAATTTTCTCCACTCACCATTAGAGAGGTTCATGGACAACTTCCTTAGGCATCACATCTGGGTCAAATCACACTTATCTTGCTCTTCTTATTTTTAAGTTAAAAAGAATCTCATAAGGAGGAACAGAATGAGGAGGAAGCCTTTAACAAAAACCCTAGACAATATTCCCAGTGTGCATGCAAATGCTTTCCCTAAGATTATGAGCCAAATCCTTACTGTGTGGCAAATATTAGCACTCTACTGACTTAAGTAGGTCAGTTCACATGAGAAAGATTAGCAAAACTCTGCTCTAAATTTGTAGCACAATGCAAATTTGTGAGCCAACATTTGCAGATAACTAGCTATGCCATTTTAAAATGCTACTTATTATCAATCCCATCTACAACCTGTGTAATTTGATCTGCTCAAATACCCAGGGAAAAGGTGATGAGGAGGAAGCTTTAATCAAAAGTGTATCGGTTATTTGGACTTTCATAGCAGTTCACAGTCCTACTTATAAAACAACCCTTTAATTGAGCTGAATACAATACAAACAGAAAAATGAAAGTATCTTATCTTTAAGAATTTATAATTAAACTATAAAATAGAAGAGCTACATACAGATCAGCAGCAACATTAAGGTAAACAGTGGGTTGGTAATGAGGATGGAGTCCTGGTTTAGAGATTTCTTCAAAAGAAGGTCAGTAGAGACTGGAGAGAAGCAATAAACTGGATTCAAGAGGTTGAAAAATAACTGCATAAAAAGAATAAAACTAGTTTAGACATAAAAGGAGGAGAACTGGCCAGGAGATCAAGGGGGAAAGTAAAAGGTAAGAGCAGGCATGACACAGATGCCAATACAAAGTGTGAGTGTCAGTAAAAGAAGAGTTAAAAGGAGCAAAACAAACAAAAAATGGATCTATGCCAGAAGGAGAAAAATCTCATAGGACAGGGAAAGAAAATATTTAAAAATAGGAATAAACCTACATTTCCCTTTGTCAGAGTTTTGGGCAGAAGAATTAGAGAATGGAGAAGGTAGAAAGGAAAAACAAAACAAAAAAACAGTCAACCAAAAAAAAAAAAAAAAAAAGCTAGAAGAGGAATGCAGAGGCAGCCAGTACCCCGAGGAAGGAATCAAAACCTATTTATGATACAAATGGAACTGAGAATGTAAGGATTAGTAACAGTGTAGTCTAACAGTAAGGAATTGAAGAAGATGAGAACAAATCTTTGGCTGAATGACTGTTGATCGTATTTGCTTATCACATTTACAGCAGGAAGCTCTGCAGCAGAAGAGAGGGAGGAATTAGGCATTAGGAAGCAGTTTGTCTTGAAGGTTACTGTGTAATCCTGTTTATAAACACCTGTTAAATACATGGCCATCCTGTTTTGCTCCCACAGAACATTTATGTTCTTCTCTTAAACACATTTTCCTGAAGAGCCTCTATTTAGCTGTGTCAGACACTAAATGCACAACCTTTAATAATTAAAACTCTCAGTATCTGAAATAGAAGATCATCAGGTACTCCAAGTCTCCACTTCACCCCCGAATCCATCACTCCATCTGAATTAGAATAATTAAGCTTGAACTGCAATTGAAAGAAAGAGTAGTGGAATACTTCAATACTTTCTTCGTCCAACTAAACCCTTCATATATAGATCATGCTGTACTTCATTTAGTAAAATACAGTGGCTTTAAATGAAATCATACTGAATTTTCAATTGGCACAGAACTTTAAGTATTTTTAAAGAACAAGAGATTTAAAGACCGTGATGGTAAAAAAAACAGCCTTAGAAATTGCACAAATTTCACCAAAAGCAGACTGTCTTAAAATACTACCTTAATTTAATGTTTGTGACATCAGAGGAGGGTTTTAAGAGCTTTGACAACATTTGCTTCTAACCATATCCTAGTATCAGCAAACTGTGTAAAACAGTGCAAAGTTTCTTCAAGTGAAATAAGGTAATGCATATAATGTCAGCTTCAGAAAAAAAACACAACAAAATATTTAGCCAACCCTTGACAATCATAGCTCATTGCATCTGAATTTGCCTACCAACAAAAAATGTTTATAGGCTAGATATTGTCTCCCTTGTACATATGTACAGAGATGTAAAATGCCCTGCTACTGATTTCTCCTGTTAACTGGCAAATAAGATTTGCTGTCCATTTATTTATTCATAATGCCCACAAAAATAAGATTATATAGTACAGTCATAGTTCTGTTCAAAATACTTCCATTTAAAAGGACAAAATAACAAGAGATTACAATGGGATAAAAAGCTATTGCCCTGGTCTTCCTCCAGCCCTACTCAGTTTGACAGAGAAGGACTCAAAGCTCTCAGCCAGATGTAAGACAGAAAACTCACTCCCTTGAATTTGTGTAGTTTTCCTTCACAAGCCCTTCTGAAGTAACTTTTGTATTTGGTTAATAGCCAATACAATATCCATTGTACATACTAACATACAGTTCCTTTTTTGATTATTTCTGACAGCTAAACAAAAGCAAATAGATACTGCCAAAAGCTAACATAAAAAGCAATAGAAGAAAAATTATATCAATCACAGCTCTCAAGTAAAAATTATTTTCTCTTATTTTAACACCTCATAAGTAATCATTTAGAATCTTTACATTTACAGCATTTAATTTGTGTTTTTCTCCAGTCTTCAGTTACATTTAGTATTTAATATTTAAATTATTATGCAGCCCAACAATTTTGAAAAACACTAATGGATGCTCTCACAATTGGAAAAATATCTCATTATTCAAAAAGCAGAAATTTCTTCAACACACTGTCTTTTGCTGTGTTGAATCTAAAAATAACACCTGCCCAGAAGAAGTAATATATTTTCAGCCTACATACTCCAGGCACAGAGTAAAACTAATGCCTCCCAGCAGCTGGTGATTCTGGAAAGCAAGCAATTAAAAGTTATCAATGAGTAACTGAAATTACAGAAGCCAATTTCTGTCAATGTTTTTCACCATCTCTGTTCAGGTGAACACTGCATAAGGATCCTGGGCTGAGTCTGTGCCACTTTAAGGTTTGCAGAAAGCCAGAGCATGGGATGAACTGAATACACACCACACACACAGTTTTTCACAGAGGAGCCAGTAGTTTTGCTTTTATTTTTCTGTGATGTGCTGATGAGAGTGGTGAAACTAATCAATATGAAGAGCTCTGGGCCCGATTTAATGATTTTTGCTAACTGAGAGAATGCAGCCAGGGTGTTTGGACATAAGGGTTCTTGCAGGAAGTCTCCCTCAGGCATGCCCTGAGCTATGACAGTCCTAGTGCCCCCAGGATGCCCCTCTGTTCCTCTCTAGGGCCACTGCATCATTCTGGCTGCCACGGGGGTTTCCCCGTCCTACCAGAGCAGCTGCACACCACGACCCTCTCTGTGCTCCATAATGATGTGTTCATCCCGTCTGGCAACCTACACTGGGCACTGCTCTCAGGTGTTCACTATGAAGAAAGGAAGAATTTGGAAACATAAACAGTTCCCTATTGGCTGGCCTGAATTAGGCCAGAGCAAGCCCACAGCCAAAGTGCTGGAGCTGTGCTAGAAACAGCAACTGCACCTTTGCCTGGTCCTTTTGGGGTTTAAAATCACATCTAAAACAAGTCCTGCAACCTATCAGCTAGTGGGCTCAAGGAAGCAGGTAACAAGAGCATGAAGAAATTCCAGGAGTGAGTTCTGCACGCTCTAGGGCCAAGTTTTAATTTGGCAAATTTCAGAATACTGTAACAGATTTCAGTGGGATCTAGGTTTAGCAAGAGATGGAAAGCAAGGCTGCAAAATCATAGGGGAAGGAAAAGCAGAAAGAACAGACAAGATGCTAAAAGGAGATGCTGGAAGTTTTCCCAGAACTTACTAATTTGAAGGTTAAGCCTATTTAATGACTGCAGCAGGAATGGGAAGAGTGGTCCAAGGGAAAGAGCACAGGATGAAAAGTAAAAGACCAAGCACTAATGCCATCTGTGAGGCTTTAGTCTCTCATTTATCTTCCTTATTCTTTTTCACTCTTCCACTGCCTTGCCTATTTAAACCAAAAATTACGAGAGCATAAACAACTGTCTTTTCTACTGCAGTCATCACATGGAGACTGATGCAGGACCCTTGGGCAATGCTGATACTTATGAGACACTGTTCCTAGCTAAAGAAGCTCATCTGTTTCTAAAACAAGCTTCTGTGTCTTCTAAAACACAAGGCAGATTATTTACTCCACTGCAATCAACACCACAGTAAAAGAAAAAGAAAACATATGAGAAGGGTTCAAAATGAGTTTCACATAGAAAACCTCTCAGTGACAGAGCCTGTCACTGTGCCAAGTAAGCCAGGGACCCTGGTGGACAAGATAAACAGAGCCTGAGGAAGAAAGTAGGCCTGGGGACAAGTGTTGAAACAAATACTTCCAAATTAGCCTTTAACTTTCTACAGAGGTTGCTTTGCTGCCAGGTTTCTCAAATTGAAATGCTAATACAAATATAAATATATTCCAAACAAGAAATATTATGTTAGGTTTGGTATAACTGCGTTACATGCAATTATACCAAACCTAAAGCCTAATACTAAACTTGCTAATTTAGTTTAGTTTTAGAAATACTTTATACAGGTGTTAATAACTCAAATACAAGCATCACTTGCACGTTGCTTCATACCTAATGTATGAAGCATATACTTTGTTACTACTGTTTGGTGTGCATGGGTCACTTTCTTTCTAAAGGAACATCCTGTGATAGCATCCTCTCTCCAAATTACCCTACAACTGCAGTAAAGTTCACTACCATGTTCCCCTGCTGTGCAGGGGAGAAAAATTGTGTAAATGTATGTCTCTACATGCAAGCCTTTAAAATCATGCTGCATATAGTTTATTCAAACTATTTTTGTGTGTGTGTGTGTTATGCCCCTTCTTGCTTGCAGAAAGCAGAAAATCTACCCACACTACTAAAAAAATATGATTTTGTAAAGCAGAAGTAGATCCTAAGAAGGATGGTTAAAGTTCTGGTGGAAAGGGGTGGAAATCATGAAGGAAATGTTTCGGTGGCTCTTCATGATGAGCAGATCACAGGCATCAGAGCACACAGTGCCAGAGGCTGCTGATGGGGACTGTCACAACAGTGGAGCCTCAGGACAGAGCTGTGTGCTGCCTCCCTAGGAAGTCACCCAGCGCACTGTCAGAAATGCTCTCCAGACAAGACCTATCACTGCACAGCCAGGGGAGGCTGCAATTGCAAAACTAACTTCATACCCTAAGACAAGATGACCCACATCTCAAATAACTTCTGTGGATGTCAGGCTCTGGAGTGGGATATAAAACCTGCTGAGAATGAAAAGCCTGGGAAGAGACTAAATAAGAACCTACACCTATATACATGGTGCAAAATAATTATAAAGTTGTCACTTGAAGGGACTGGAGAATCCAAAGAAATGTTGCTCAAAACACAGATCAGAAAGGGGCCTGATAAAGGAATTTAAGCAGGGATACATACAGGCCCTATCAGAATTTCTTCACACAGTGTACACATATTTGTGTGCATATTTATCCAAGAAAGGTACTGGGAAGAGAGGGAGAAAAACAAGTGAGAACACTTCCAAACCCATGCTAAGGGTCATATTCATCCTTCCTGAATAGCAAT
This sequence comes from Sylvia atricapilla, assembly GCF_009819655.1. NCBI lineage: Eukaryota > Metazoa > Chordata > Aves > Passeriformes > Sylviidae > Sylvia > Sylvia atricapilla. The sequence goes on along the minus strand of NC_089143.1, from coordinate 19,837,151 downwards.
GGACCAAAACACACATTTCAGCAGTACCCTGCTGTGGCAACTGGGTGGTCAGGCTCCTACACTGTCGAACCACAGAGAAAGGAAAACACTTTCTAACAAAGCTTCCAAAACTCAGCATTCTGAAAAGATTAAGCCAATAAAATACAGAAATCTCGAGACATGGAGCTTGAACAACTTCAACATAAGAAAAAAAATCCAGAGGAAAGAGATCAAAGCAAATATAAAGAAACAAACTTTCCACACAAAATCAAGTGAGGAAACAGGAAAATCTTTTAAATTCTATGACCTATCATAAAATATCAGAATCTGACTGAGAATTTGTAACACCTCTGAAATATTTCTTAGGAACTATAACAACTATAGTGAAAGGACAAGGAGTAATTGCAGGTGCAATTTGGTGCAATTGAAAAGGGGAGAAATTTAGGTCAGATATTACAAAGAAATTTTTTATTGGGAGGTGGTTAAGCACTGGAACAGGTTTCCCAGGGAGACTGTCACTGCCCCATCCCTGGCAGTGTTCAAGGCCAGGCTGGACAAGGCCTTGAGCAACCTGGTGTGGTGGGAGGTGTCCCTGCCCATGGCTGGGGTGTTGGGACTATGATCTGTAAGCCCATTCCAACCTCTTAACATTCTATGATTGTATGATTTTTCAGATTTTAAAAAATGATTAAAAATCAAATCAAACTAGCAGATTATATTCACTCTCACATTAAAATGCAAACCACAAGCACTCTTCCTAACATTTTGCTAATTCAGGCTTCAAAATGTTTCAGGCAATAATAATTCAGGAACAATTCCTGCCTATGGCAAGTCTATTAAATAAAATCAACATACAGGATCATTTATTACTGGTTTTGAATTCCATACACAGTCATACAAAGATGTCACTTTGAAGGGAAGTTGGCCCAAAAGACTATGTTATTCTCAGAATAAAGACATGGCATCTGACAGGACATTCAACTTGACTTGTTCCTCTCACCAGTGTAATGAATTAATTCCGATAGGTATAATGCAAGCAGCTTTTTCTCCAGTATTATCTTATACCACAAAGAGTAGTTGCTATGTTCTCCAACAACTAAGGTGACATGAAAATCCAGCCATCTGAAGCACCTGCAGATCCCAGCCATCCTGGGTTTGCCACAGAAGCAAACAAAAAGGCAAAACAAAAAGCTGTTCAAGAAAATGATACAGTGCTAGGTTTTATTTTTTTCTTGTACATAATATTTACTGCAATATTGCTAAAACGGCCTCAAGAGAGAGGAAAAAAAGCAAGTTGTGTCAACATAAACAATGATTTTGCTGTTAGCCTTTCCTCCAGATCATCCCAATATTTAAACTACTGTACCATTAGATGTACAATAACAAATGCTGCACCTGCTGTAAGAGCTGAAATAATACTTGGTTGGCAAAACAAAAGCTAAAAATAAATTCAAGCTATTTAAAATGGGAATAAAACACCAACCCACAGGAAACAAACTCATAACCACTCAATGGTGTGAGGGAAAAAAAAAGTAATTTGTATGCAGAAATGTAGAAACCAAGCTAGTACTGAATGACACTAAAAGATTGCTAGACACGTTAAACCCAGAATTTTGAGGAGTATGTAATCCCATACTACATTGCAATAAACAGCAAATGCACCTAAAGGTTCTGTTCCACTTTTGGCCACCCTAATACCAACAGCAGCAAAAAAAATTCAGAAGAATAGAACAAATCACAGAGGTGATCTGACACTGGAATTTGAGAATTCCAAAGTAAACAGTGACTGAGTAGACTGCTGTAGGAATCAGCTGAAAGGAATGGATGCACAAACATCAGATGCAATCATTTTTGGTTTGGCTCAAGACATAGTAAGTGTAAATCAAATTATAGGAAAACTTACAAGGGAGAGTACAAGTGGAAAGCTATATAATTGCAACCTAATGAAAGATTAGGCACCTACAGATTAAGTGCTACAATGAAAACAACAGCAGTGCCTGGCCCCAAGGAGAATTTGGAAACATGGGTAAAGTGCTTTGCCTACCCAGTGTGGAAGCCTCCCGCTCGGAGGAGCTCCCTAGAACCAGGGACACAAATGTTCAAACATTCTTTCCAGAGCTTAGAGATCTCAAATAAGGTCACAAAGGAGACATGCTTGCTGATAAAAGACCTAGACCCTGTGTATGAATACAGCCCTAATAGGGGGTGACACTGAATACTATTCCCTGGAAAAAATGGGAGACAATTCTACCTGATTATATAATTGTGTACTGCTAACACATATGGGAAATACAGCATCATGTCCTTTAGTACAAGAGAAGAAAAAAAATCTGGGTATGGACATTTACCATATTTTCTGCTTGAGTTGCCCCAGGCAATAATAAAAAATGTATCATTTGTGGAACCAGAAATTATCCCAAGTAAAATTAATACATCTGTGTCTTTGTGATGAAGATGCTCACCACAGCCAGGAAATCTGAAATTTTTCAGCCAAATCTGAGGTCAGTTTCAAGTTTTTCAACTGACAATTACGTTACGTAACAGGAAAACAGTCACATGAACAGGATCTGGAACCACAGTTCCATGCATCAGTGTGTAAGAGAAAATTAAACTTGGCAAAGGGGAAAACAGCAGCCCTCACCAGAGGCCAATGTGCCCCAGCATAACCTGCTGCTGCAGAAGAAAGGTCTATTAAGCAAAACTAAGACCCAGTGCCTCACTAACCACTTTTTTAACAACAAAGAAGGGGAGGGGTGGCCACTTAATAGTACAATTTTTGCTAAACTCTGCAAAATTATATTTAACCTTACTTTCAGCTAGACAGGGATTAACACAGCTGCTGAGCAAGCGTAAATGCTGGGCCTTAGCACATCTGTAGTCTGTAAGAGAATGAACTAATTTCAACTAATGAACTGCTGAGCCAGCACAATGTAAAATCCAAAGCATGGGAAAGGTAATGCAATAATGTATGCTTAAGACAATTATAAATCAAAGGAAAGAAAATTATGTCTCTGAGCTTCACGGAGCAACTACCTTGGGAGAAATGAAGAAAACTATCTCTGAGACACCATATCTAAATGCACAGTGACCAGGGTGGAACAGAAGCAGTAAAACCCTTGAGGAGTCTGGAAAAGCAAGGAAGTGAGCTGCGGTTATGGCAGTTTGGCAGGAGCAAAGGCAAATTCAAAAGTCAGTATGGTGGGCACAGCAGAAGAGGTTAAACACTGCAGATCTCAGCAGCAGAAAACTGACCATTTGTAGGGACAACAAGGAGGGATGTTCGATGCCTCATGCCACAAGTGCAGGCTGTAAGAGAGGGAGGTTGGTGTATCTTATGGGCTGGAAGGGCACAAACACCTTAAAGTCAAGGTGTCTACCATAATCACAAAATTACAGAATCATAGAATGGTTAAGGTTGGAAGGGAGCACTGGAGGTCACCTGGTCCAACCTCCCTACTCAAGCAGGGTCCCCAAGAGCATATTCCTTGGGATTGCATCCAGACTGCTTTTGAGTGTCTCCAAAGGAGATGAAATTACATATGCTAATGACTCTAGGCTGTTCCTCATACCCACTGTCATTTATATAATCTCTTTAGTTACAGAATTCCTCTGTCAACACCCCCACTGCCATTCTAACCTCATCATAACCTGCCTGACAGTCTGACTGCTGACACTGCTCGTGATCCCAACTTGTTCTGATTATCCCATAGCTAAGTGCCACTGATTTTTAGTTCTCATTGCTTTGCTTTGCCCATAAACACTGGTGACCTGTAAAAGCTTTTAAAAAATCCTGTCTTGCTGTAAAATGAGTCTTCTTCCTTGCCAGATAATACTGCTATACAGCCCCTCCATCAAAGCTAACCCACATTAACACAGTGTCAAAAACATGACAAAAAGGAAATGAAGTTGCATTTTCTGTGAGGCTAAATGTATGCATGCAAGAAATACTCTAAGCCTGGCTTGAGCTTTCAGGGTAATTTCTTAGTTTCAGAAACTCAGTGGAGAAATGGGAACAACATGGTAAATTTAGCCATTGCCACAAAGTGGCACCCTATGAGCTTGACTATATATATAGTCAAAGCACTGTTTAGTATCTAACCATAAATATCATCCTTATATCAGTTAAGCACTTTTATAAATTTTAACATATTATCAAAAAATTATTTAAAATAAGATGTGGCAGAAACATCTGGCAATTTGCATAGTTCTATTTAAAGAAATTTCATCTAAAGATTTCCTCAGTAGCACTCTTAGAAGTGTAATTTCTATAACTCCTTGGGACAGTAATTAAGAGTGGCTTCTTAATTATTCAATTAATCTGTAATAAACCAGGAAGATTTATCTTTTATTTGTGCCAATGATGGGAGCTTTTCAAGTTCACCAGAAAACACATGAAAAGACCAGTAATTTTATACAGTATCATTTCACATGAAGAACAGTAAACTATTTGTTCTATAGCATCCCATTTTTAGAGGCAAAGCTCAAAAATAAACAAGCAGTTCAATGTATTTCAACAATAGTTGAAATAATAACAAAGGAATAAGCAGAGAACCAAAAACCCTGCAATTCTTCATTGCATTTAACCAGCCAGTTCTCCTTCTGACACTCCAACATCTCACACAGCTTTTGTGAATATGGTACATTTGCCCCAACCTCCACTGTGCAGCTGAGCTGTCCTGCAGCTCGGTGGTGTGGGCAAACCCCAGCACTGCTGGGTCCTGTCAGCTCTGGCCAGCACAGGCAGCAGGGCTGGCTCAGGGCTTTCCCACCACCCATTCCCACATTCCCCAGTACTGAGGACTCACCTGAGCCACTAGAGGATGAACTCTCTTCCCCTCCCCAGCTTTGGGTCTTCCTGAACCAAAACATTCTTTCAACCTCAAGATAATTTTGCTTGTTTCTCTCTTACATTACCATCAAAGCCCTTGGAAACTTTTACAGTCACGTATATCAGAAATACTTGTTGCCACAGTGATTCTTCAAAATTCTGTTCCTGCCATCACCAGTAAAGTTCTACTATTAACAAGAGCCTAACTCACCTCTTCTACATTTTATGGCCAAGAGCCAATGCTATTGCATTGCCTATATTCTGTTTGGGAAAAAAAAAAATCCAATTAGAATGGATCCCTGACAAGCTAGACTCTGACCTTTAGTTTTGACTTTGGCTGCCTTTTGTTTGTTTGTGAGGCCCTGTAATTGTTTACACACAATATAAATTGAATCTGTGGCGTGTGAAATCCAGCCTTTGCAGCCTCTGTAGGTAACCTAGGGTTAGAGGTTAAAAAACATTGACATTATGACAAATTGCTGTAATTTGAGGAATAATCTGAAATCCTGCTGGGACACAATTGAGCCTATGAGCCTAGTTGTTAATGATAATAAAAGCTGACACAGTAAAAATGATAAAATTAAAGAGAACACCCAGTAATATAAGTACCTCCAACATATGACATTGACGATCCAGTTAAGGGGGCCAGTAAAAATATCACTGGTGAGTAACTTAATAGTCCATTTCCAGTTACAGAACTGTCCACTCATTTGTGGAAATGCTTTTGTCTTTTCTACTTACAAGCTATCTGGTTTTCATAATTTTCAGAACATGCAGTTTTCACAATATCTTCAGTAATGCAAGGTCATAATTCCACTTTCTGATTAGTTTCTGTCTATGTACAAGCAGATAAAACCTGTATTTTTCATATAGTACACCCATGATACCTTTCTCTGTCTCTCTGACATATCATAAACCAGCTGGCAACATAAAATATAAATTGGCTAGCTGTAAGAACAGATGAATCAGTAATTACTTATTCTGTACCAAAATAAGAGAGACCAATTTTACAGTACCAAATGGCAAGTGTAGCTGCTAATCAAAATTATATTTCAAAAAAATCCCCAAAGTCAATGAGTATTATTTAAGATTGGGTTGAAAACAATCTTTAAAGGTCATCTAGTACCATATATATATATATATATATATTACTGTTTTAAAATATAACCATTTCTCAAAATTTAGAAACATCAGCACTGATTTTTCATCTGACTTTGATTCTGTATTTTCATTCTCCAACAATACTTATATATTATGAATCAGTGCATTCCATTACAAGAATCCTAAGGTTTTTATTCTCTCACACTAAACTGTACCTTTCACAGGTCTCACATTTCAGATTATTATTCTCAGCTTCACAGGATAAGGGAATAGTGTCTTCTCATAAATACAATTTACAAGACATAAAATATATGCTGCTAATGTGAAAAACCCACAAAAATCCCAGAACTAAAGCTAACCAGTTTCTGACATCGCTTCCTTCTGATAATGCAATCGACCAGGAGTCAAGAGTTTTCCCTGAGAAATTTGCTGTATGATGAAGAAAGAAAGGACTACAACAACAGACAAGGCAGACTGACAAAACCTGAGGAACCACTTGGATTTGTTTTAGAAGTGCAAGAAGACTGAGATCCATTCTTTGGCCTGGATGCAGTGATGAAGTCTAAACCACAGACAGTTGGCTTGCTTCCAAACCTCTTCCAGCTTAATCCCTAAAATAAATACTCAAACCTGAAGACTGAAAGGTAAAAAAATGCTATGTCTTTACTCATAATTAGCTGCCAACTGCCATTCTTTGTTATAATATAGAAAATGAATGCAATTCATCTGCCTTTTAATGGCAAAGTGCATTTACAATCATTTCCAGGGTTGTTTTTTTTTACATCACTGAAAGCTATGCATGAGGATCCAGAGCTGCATATGCAGCCTTGTAATCTTTATGCAGTGGATTTTGAAGAGAACAACTGTTACACAGAATATCCAGTGCCTTTTGGCACACTTTGAACTCCTCCTGCCAGGCAACATAGAAGCTTTATCTTCCTGCATATTAAAACATTCTGAAATTGCTACATTTTTGTAAGCTATTTATCTTTTTCTCATATAACCTTTTTTCTCATAAGATACTGTATTTTCTGTACTCCTCTCCATATCCAGCAGCTTCACACTAACACCTGCCAAAGAGAGCACCAGGGACAAGCCAATCAATTTTCTTCTTAGTAGGATTTTCTTTTGTTGAGGTGGGAGCCTTATCAAAGGAAACAGCTTTCAAGAGCCCATCTACAGAACAGAAAGGGGAAATACTGCTCAACTGAAAATAATGTGCAAATTAGGTTTTCATTCAGGGCACACTATTTAACCACTTCACAACTGATAAGGAAAAACAGCACGAAACCCTTCACTGGTGTGAAGTACATTGAAGCAACAGTTCTAAGACAACTTCTTCAAAAGCCTTGGCTTTGAAGGGTCCCCAGGATAAGTTGATTGACCTGATCATTTCTTCACCCAAAGTGCTGTCACTAATATCTGTGTTGCTTTGTAGGTTTCTGTCAGGTTCTGCAGACTCTTCATAAAGGTCTCCAGATCATACAGTTTAAAAGTTACAAGTAATGAAGTAATATTTCAAGCAGAGTATTTCCCGTCAAATAAGATTATCAGAAAAACTCTTGTGTATGGGAAATAGACATAATTATTTTGTTTGTCAAAAAAGAATTTTTAAAAATTTGATTTTAATTTTTGGTAAGAATTAAATATTCCAAGTATAAATGTATTTTCAAAGGGTACTATTACAAAGCAACTGTAATACAAAGCTGATGAGTGCTTCGTCCTACTTTTTACACCGGATTTTTTATCCAGGCCTTTATCTTTTCATGATCACAACAAAGCAGCACAATCACAAACAAATCAAGGCTCCACACTATAGACTGATCCCTTTACTAATTTCCCAAGGACCTTTTCAGATTTCACAAAGGACTCCCTCTTGAAGCAGGCTGATTTTATAGGAACTTTTGCATGGATTGTGCAAGATTGAGACCCTTCTTGCTTTGTTCTTGTACAAACGAGCATCCACTTTGGCACACTTGGCATTAACCCCATATTTCTAAAATTCAAGTCTTTTTCTGAGCCTATGCCCAGCCTTAGAAGTGAACAAAAGATGGAATAAAACTACAAAAGTTGCATAACTTCTTATTTTGACAGTATAATTTTGAAAATGCTTCTACATCATGAAGTGTCAAATTGGCAATTTTACTCCCTGTAAACAAAACAAACAAACAAAAACTGCAGTAACCCCTGAAACATGAGCTGTGCACAATTTGACTACGCTACACATGCTAAAAGAGAATATCTGGTACAAAAATTAAAATACTTTTTCCAAGATCTTTCTTGTTTAAGAAAAGCCTGGATGTGGCACTAAGTGCCATAGTCTAGTTGACAAGGTGGAGTTAGGTCATAGGTTGAACTTGATGATCTCAAAGGTCTTTTCAAACCCAGTTAAATCTGTGATTCTTTGATTCTTTTAGGCACTGAATTGCAACTTATGATGAAATACAGAAAATAAATTCTAGTAGAGTTGTACTGCATTTCTACAGAGACTTATAGGAACAAGTCTTAAAAATAAGACTAAAAATAGACAACACAAACATGTAATAAAAGGTCTCATATGTATCTTTATATATTTGCCATGGAGACATGGAGCTATCTAAAGAAGCTGAGCTTTACCATATGAACAGATGCTCTCAGATAGAGTCTTCCTAGCTTTCAAATGCATTTCCAGATACTAGTGATTAGAGAAATATATGGAGTATATATTGAAGAAAATATATAATAATATAACTTATATAAATATAAAAATATATTTATATCTTTATGAAAAAAAAATTAAAAATTAAAATATATTTTAAAGATTGTTAAAAGTTGCAGAAGGAACAGCTGAATGTATCTAGTAATTTCCAAAGACAATTTAGAATGAATAATGGAAACGTCTTTCTTAGTAAGAGTACTTAGGTATTCTAGTGTTCATTGCAAGTATAAAGATAAATTTAGATTTCCTAACTAACTCAATAACACATTCGAACAGGGATTTAGAGTTTCCCCTGGGAACTTCAAGGATGCAAAAGAAGCCAGAGCAAACCATGACATGGTTGCACAGCTACAAAATGTTAACAGCTAAACAGAAGCAAAGTTATTTTCCCTTCTTAAAGCAAGCACCATAGTTTAAGAAAGCCATTGCCTCTAGGTTTCACAGTAAGACTAAGGACTCATACCCTTGTGAGCAGCCTCTGCAGTTAATAATTTCAGTAACAGACTTTGCATGAGACATTTTAAAGGGCAAAAGATGCAGAATTTAATAATAAATAAAGATAAAACATAAATTAATATTGCAAGGACAGACACGACACTGACCTTACTAATACTATTTATATAGCATCTTTAATTAACTTAGTATATTTAGAACACACTATTTTATCTGTAAAACACTTGTTTCAAATCAGCTACACTTTTGGAAGATGATGGAGAATTCATTTAAACAGCATCAAAAATATTTAACACTAAATGGAATGTTACCTTGAAGTGGCATTTAAGCTGGGTATATAAAATTGCACATTACATAACTGGACATATTGTAGAAAAATCTGAGTATTTACTACATGCACAATTTGGGGGCTGCCTTTCATGTCACATCAACTAAATTTACTTGGAAATGATGTCATAGGAAAAAAGCAGAAAGAATGGAACCTCATTTAACTGTAATGACTAAAAATATTTTTATGCAATTTTTAAATTGACAGTGCAGTTAGAGGTGCATTTCTCCCTTTCATATCAGGTTGGTGAGGCCTTTGTTTCTCATTTTTAAAAAATACAATGAACTTCACATAAACTTTAGTTGGGATTACAGGACATGACCTATTTTGAAGATGCACCTTGCTTTCTACTGAAAATGTGTATTATCTAACACAATACAAATAGGTCAGTGCTTCTGTTCTAATTATTTTTGTTATAGCTAAAACCAGTACAGACTAAAATTAATACACACAGTAGATAAAGAAAATAGAAGTTATTACCATAGCAATACTCAAGAGATACAATTAGGTCACAAAAATTGCAGGAAAAAGAACAGAAACACCACTTCAAAATCAATAGGCACTAGGAAAGGATAAGTTTAGCAAAAAAAATCGTGCATTAAGCAAATAACCACTATACAAAGAAAGGAAAAGGTGTTCAGCAGAGGTTCAAACATACAAAACCAGTAATTCACATCACCATAGTATTACCAAAGCATAAGGTGGTATGCCAGCAAGCCTCGAAATTTTAAAGAGAAAATCATTTCAGCAAAAAATCAGTAACTTGTGTTCATAAAATTTCAGTAACAGAAAGGTGAGGGGCTGACAAAACAGTTTATACTGAAATCCACAAGTGTAACTCAAATGCCATTTCCTTCTAAAGTTACAACATGCACAATATAAGGCACAAAGTGCTCTTCATCATATTTATGATGCAGCACAAGTCAAAGAGCAAAGTTTTGCCACAGTTCACAGTTTTCTTGTAGTCACAACTGATGGTCTGAAAAAAAACCCCCCAAAAATTAACAATTGCAGTTAGAAGCAGAATTAGTGGCGCAACGATCAGTATCATGTTGAAAGCTAGCACAGGGATGGTGAAAGCCATGGGATGTCCTTTCTGTTCCTCATGGAAATTCCTCTGGCTTCTTGTGCTGGCACATTCCCCCTCCTATCCCCTTCCTCACTTACCCAGTTCCGTACACATACCCTCTTTTTGAATAGCCAGTATATCAAACATACAAATTAGCATTATAAAACCTCCTTACCTTACAGTTTTATGTAAAAAACATACAAAAAGAAGAAAATATCTACACCACCACTTGAATACAGCCAATACGTGGCAATTATTTAATATGCACCATATAGATTACATTCTCATTCCACAGTCATTCTCTCTTTGTGTCTTTCAGAAGATCAGCCCTAAGGAACAAGGGTACAATATTTGTATGCTTAGCAGCAACATTTATGCACCACCATTCTCTCAATAAAACTCCTTGGAATGACAAAGTTTCCAGCTCTGTAAGGACAATGTCAATGAGATGCAGATTCAGAAACTACTTTTCATTTACAGGAGTTTCTTTTTTAAACAGCTGTTGTTCCATTTACGAAAATGAGACTGAATATATCTGAGCATGAAGAAGAGTGAATATTCAACACTTGCAAAAGCATACATTATTAGGAACTGCAAATAAGAGCATCAAAACAGCAGTTGGTGCTCAAAGATCCCTATATGTCAGTATCCTGACAGGAACAGCAGTCTCAGGAAGAATATAAAGAACAGGGACAGCATAGAAAAGCCTTTCCTGAGGTCCAGCAATCTGTAGGTCAGGGATTACCTCCGAATACAGCTTTTGGATTTCTGTCAGTCTCTCCCAGATCTTTGTTCCAAGAATGTATCCAATTGTCCTTGAGCATATGCAAACTATGGATGTCTCTGTGGCAGGAATGTTCCACAAAAGTGTTGTGTCAGGGCATTTTTAATAGCGTATAGGGATACTTCTGCATGAGCAAGTATAGCCCAACTTGCATATATTTTAATCAGAAAATAGAAAATCTGGGGTTGCATTTTTTTAATTAAATGCTTTCTAACAAAAGTATATCAGAGTTTAATGTAGCGCTATTTAAATGCAAGATCAGTAAGGGGTTTTATTAAATATTAGCATGTTGCAGCTTTTGGTAAGAAATGGCAGCATTTGGAACAGCTGCTGGCTACTAACAAGAGCAGCTTGCCTCATACAGAAGCATAATATGACCAGCAGCATCCTTCCATTGTGCTTGTGGATCAGAAAGGAAGACGGTCTAGTGCCTTACTCCAATTAAAGCTGACTGGTTCCCATCCATGCTGCTGTGAACGAGCACCTTTCAGATCAGCTCATTTCATGTCCAAATTGCACAACACCTGGCTTGTAACTCTTCTGGGCCTCAAGAAGCAATGGCTGTTGTTCTGCTGGGTTTGTGTTTTTTTCAGTTCAAAGTGATTAAAATTATACAAAAGCTGTGTTGCACAACCCCAGAATCAGAGCATGATGCCAAAGACACATGCATAGAAGTAGGTCAGGTTAAGGCATACAAAGATGAAAGTACTGCTGGGGCAGAGCTCAAGCACAGCCAAGGCTGGCACAGTTCACATCTATACTGCCCAGAGCAGATCCTGAATACACTACACCTCTTGTGCCTGGGTTTTCTCTGCAGGGGAACCACTTCAAAAGGAAGTGCAGGAGCTAAATTATCACATCAAGTGAGCAAAGTGTGAGGTCAAGCCAAGCTGGCACCATGGAGACACTGTGGCTTTGTCTACATTGCTGAGCTAGAGACAGAGCATGGGGCTGGGTGCTGGCATGCAATTTATGTCCCATTAAGCTGTTACAAGAGCTCCCTGAGCAGCTTTTGTCTCTGTCAGCTAGAGCTCTCCTACAGTGTCTGGGAAAGGATTGAGGACAGCACAGGCCAAGGACCATACCAGTGGGGAGTTCAGATACATCATGCAACTTTGCTCTGGAGAGGGAAAAAAATTTAGCCATTAAGATGCAAATTTCTATGTTTATTGGCTTTAGAGCCAAAGCAGACATCCTGGTCCCTTTTATTTACTAGTACTGTCTCTTTACCACAGCTCCATCTGTATTCTTAGCTCAGCATGATCTAGGAGCTCAAGGCAAGATCATTCCACTTTCAACACCTTCTTTCCTTTCACAGAAGCAAGGTCAAAGCATACACACACTTCGGTAATAGCTTAGTTAAAAATAAAGAAACTCAAGACCTTCATTGTCTACACTAGGTTAATGAATTAATTATATGAGGAAAACCCCCATTATGCTTCAGTAGAGAGCACTGTAAATTTTTTCTTTCTCTGGCTTTGAACTCCAGCCCTAAGACACCTCTCAAACTCAGAACACATTTTATTGTACATAAAATAGGCAACAAGTGAAAAACAAGAAGTTGATATCTTTCCTTATGGACAGAAAATTAAGTTCTCAGTAGTTCCAAGGATCTTGTGAGTAGAGGCCCTTTAAGAAAAATGCTGTAATAGAAAGCAGGTCTGGTCCCCCAGTGACAACAAAATTGTAGTAAAGAATGGATTCAACACTACTTGCAGTTAATCAAAAATATCCTGTTTTAAACAAGACTGAATCAGTTATCAGTAAATGAGTGAATAAGTAATCTCTAGGTATTACAGGAACTTTACTTTCCAGGCAAATCCATATAGAATTTGCTTTTAATTAAAAAAAATCCTCACTGCTTTTAAATTCATCCCTAACCTCTGGTTGGTCTTTGCTTATTTGATTGTTATTATTTTTCTCTTTTTGCCATGACACTACCCAAAGGCTTGCTTGGATTGATGTTTGAACTTACATTTTGTGAAGCATAAAGAACATTAACATTAGCATTTACCAAACCCAGTTATATTCAAAAGTCATAATAAAAGACATAGAAAAGTAATGATAAAACTAGACAGACCAAAGAATTCAAATGAACAGGCTCAGTATCCTGGAAAAATGTCACACTGGATACTAATCCTAGATTTTGATCAATGCAATGTATCAAAACAATACAGAAAATTTACTGGGTGATTAATCCTTCAAGGTACACTGCATTATTAAGAAACTTTCTCCTAATAGAGTGGAGAAATATAAATATGTTTTCTTGTGTTTTAGCACATACAAAAGACCAAATGAGACCTCTTCTTTCAACAGAGAAATTACCTCCTGTGCTATGTAAAACCAAATCCTGAATAGTTTCAGAAAACAACCATCAAATTAAAGTCTGAAAATGTAGGCCTGTAAAACTTAAGAATAGAAAAACTTGATGAAGAAGTATCTCTACTTTGAAAGCTTACTATCTTGCAACACATTTTATTTTGCATTAATTGTAAAAGTTAAAAAAATAAAGGAGGCAGGAATACAAGTGAAAAATTATAACAGTTTTAAATAAAAGAAAAGTAGCACAAGTATTCATGAAGAAATATGGAGGCATTCACATCCAGATCTGGTCCTGACTGTTGAATACCAACAGTATTTGAGAGCTGGCAACTGTTATGCAATCTGGAAAATTCACAAGCTCAGACCAGCTGTTGACTGAACCAGCTTGTAAATCACACACAAACCGTCTGAAGAGTGGGCATCTCTCAACCCACCCACAGCAGAAAAGCCACAGACTGAAAGGGTAAGCAGAGTGACTAGGCATGTAAAGTGTACAAACCTCCGGAGACATAGCCACATATCTAGTCATATCAGCTAAGGGAATCTGTACTGTTTTAATTACAGCTATTCTGGGCAACCTGTTAAATGTAACCTGTTCTCAGGTCAAGCCATTTTCCAGAATTATTTCCCCCCCTATGACCCACAGGTTGATGTTGGTAGAATGGCAACGGATATTTGCAAGCTCTTGCAAAGAGGTTTAATTGGAGTCTGTTATCTGAGGTGAACTCCTATCCAGCATAGAATTATAGTGGTAAAAATAGCAGTGAATAAGGCAGGAAGATATTAAACTCTATTACTGAAGATAAAAATCTCCTCTGCTATTACAGAGCTCTGTTTTGTTATGCAAGACCACAGACTACTACCTTTACCTTATTTTTTTTATGGTATCTGCAAAACTTACACCATTTCACTATTGTTGTTTATATACAGATACAGCTTTCAGGTATGTTTTTATTTTAATCATTTAACAAAACTGAAGTTTATTAACAGTACTTTCCATAATCTCTCCTCTGTACCAGGTACTGTGCAGACATTTATCATTGACTCCAACTTTTTAAACCATTTTGGTACTGATCTTTTCAGCAGGAAGAACTGTAGGGAGCTGCAAGAGGAAGGAGAGAAATGGCTGAAGAAAGACAGACTCACTGGGGGGAAAAAAAAAGATGATGGAGATGTAAAGAACATGAATTACAATTCCAGAGTTTCAATTTACAAAAAAAAAAAAAAAACAAAAACAAAAAAACCCACCACTTTTAAAATAAAAGCTCACACAGATAAAGAAAAAAATAATATAAATTTGACCCAGTGCAAATTCTAAAGCTTGGTTCTACAAGTCTAAAAAATATCACATTTGGAATAAAATTAATCACTTCTTAATTTGACTCCTGAAGGCAGAAACTGAAGCAAAGTTCATTTAAAAATTAGTAACAGCAACAAAACTTTTCTGCAGAAAACCCCTCATTTCCTTTGATGCTGCTTGTCCATGACCCCCCCAAAGAACAAAAGTAGATGAAACACACGAGCCTCCTGTTTCACTTCATCTGCCAGTGTTGGTGAAACAAATACAGAGCAGGGAACAGCTCCATACTCATCAGCCTCAACTCACCATTAGAGAGACTCGTATGTCAATGCACAGGCTGAATAATCAACATTTATTTCCAATCAGTAAGCTCAGCTCTTTAGGTTCAGGCTTATCTTTAGCAACCTCACTAGTTACCCCCTCTCCCACCAGCACCACTGGTGATGGCACAAATTACTATGCTAATGCTTACAGTAAAAGCAGTGAACATGGCTTCTCTCCAAAACAGCAAGAGGGAAGATTATAAAGTCATAATTTCTGATTGTCTCATAAAATAACTGCCCAGGCATCCTGTGCTCCATCTGGCCTGTGGTTATCAATCTGTGATACGCCACCTCACAGCAAGGGCTCAGGCTGTGAGGGAGGTGCCATGTCACATGAAAACAGGCAGACTGACTTCCTGTGCAGGGCAGTAAGAATGAAACTGTGCTGCTAACAGTTTTGTGAACTTCTTTGAACAGAAACAACTACATCTGAACTAAAAGGATGAAAATTAATGCAATTTCAGTTACTTAAAATAACTTCAGAATATTTAAAAGCTGTATTCCTTGCAAGATTAACCTGATTTACATTATATTATTTTGTTTTTCTGATTACATCTCCATTCAACCCTATAGGTGAAGCCAGATCCTGTAATATTAGCTCTCGTCATTTTATATTGCTCTCAGCTTTCAAACATGTTGCACACCAACATTTTTGTTTTAAAAAGACTTTTTGTGACTCAGTACGTCTCATGTTGCCTTGGTTAAATTCTTCATCCTTCTTTTCAGCTGGCACAGTGGAGACATAGCTGCTGTTTGTTTCATTAAACAGGCTGAAGCCCTGCAGTCTGGGCTTTTGTTTTGTAATCACCAAATCAGGAGAATGAGAGGACAGATTTCATTATAAATATTAGAAAAATACTTTAATTTGTGCTTTCAAAGCTAAATAGGCCATAAAAAATAAAGACCCCAGTTACTCCCCATTTCCTCCAGAACCCTCTAATTAATTTTCCATAATAAAAGGAAGGTTACAGATGGGGTAATTGGCAAAAAACTTTACTGCAAAAAGACAGAGTGGTCTATTATGCCCTCAGAAAACACACCTTGCATGACCCCTTATGAAGCAAAACAAAAAGAAGAGATCTATGAGCAACTAATATTTCCTTTTAATTGGAGCTTTCTGTGTAATACTGCCTTGCTCATCTTAGTTTTGTGTTTTTAAGCTTCTGAAAACATCAAGCATTCTAATAAGCAATATAGAAGCTAGTCAGCATTTGCCTGAGCTCTGAATTCATTGTTTTCAGCCAGGCATTGCATCTCATTCACAGCAACACTCACATTTTGTTTCGTTTTTTTCCAGAGATTCAAAACTAAGCCCTCAGAAAAAATAAAAATAAGAAGTCAAATTACAGCTTTCAAAATCTTGGCCAAGAGGACTCTGAAAACTAGCTGGACTAGACATATCTAATGGGCGTGCACATGGAAGGTGCTTCCTGAAAGGGCACAAGACACTGGAAAATGTGGCTAACCATGGCTAACTGTAATTCTTCAGATTCTGTAAAGATCAGTGGAAGAAAGATACAGACTGATGAGTTTCAGACGTTCTGAGATTCATAACCAAGCCCCCAGGTGACTGGGCCTGACCTCCTGAACACACCACACAATTCCTGGCCGAGTAAACTGAATTGGGCAGGGTGGCAGGTTAATGTGTCCCTTCAGCTTCCAGTGTCTTTAAACTGATCTCCATTTAGTATTTCAATAAGTTGAGTTGCCATCCACAGTTAGTCAAAGAAGGAAACCATCCATCATTCGCTTTCCAATTACAAAATACTTTTGTTGTTGTTTCACCATTAAAATTGTCATAGATTAGCTATGTTTAGATTAATCTTTGTGTCAGCTTAGGACCTGGTTCTACTGAAGCTACTTGATAGACAGTCCCTCATTTTTCATATTTTATGCTCTATCATCACTTTTAGTTCCATTTTACAAAACTAAAACTCTTCCCCATCCACACTGATTTGAAGGTTTTATTGAGGGTTTTTTGGTCATTTTAAGGAGCTGTGGCTGACCTTGTCTTATTCAGTCAGGCTATTTCTTAAAACCAAATATGTCTACTAAGATATCATCTCACATTTTTAAAGTTCTATGTCAACTTCTTTCATCCAGAAATTGTGCAAACCTCTTTATTTTCATAAAAATAAATAAAAATTCATTTATTTTAAAATACCATTTTGCTATCTTCATCCTCAAGGTCATGACGCTATTAGCTGCTAGTCCTGTAAGTATTACAACTTAATTTATTGCCTTGCAAGTAGTTCCAAAAAGCTTTCATACAGACAATAAAAAATTATGCAAGCAACTTCAACAGAAGAATTTATGATCTTTTCCCATCTGTGAGGGAAAAGGTTTCAGGCAGATAAGGATAATTTGAACATCATCTTATTTGTACAGGTTTTTTACTCTTTGTAAGGGCGCAGGCTGAATCTACATATTGCCAAAAAAATCGAATAAATTTACAGGACTGTGTGTTGTTATAAATTATTTCAAGAAGCAGGCTGAACTTTCAATTCATAATCAGGGAAACATCTTCAGATCTCAACCCAAAACCCATCCTTGAATTCGAAAACCTACACGGTCTCACACAAGGGTGGTTCTGAAAGGTTTCAAGAGGCCCCTAGAACATTGTTGAGAACTCCAGTGAGTAAAGAAAAGCTGGAACACCTGAAATCTATCCTGTATAATGATGACTTTTAGCACTGGTACTTTATTAGTGCCTGGAGATTACTGTGACAGACCTGATCCTTGTGTGATAGGCACCACACAAAAGCAGCTCTGTAAATTCTCCATGAATTTATCCTTTAAACTCATTAGAATGATAGTCCAGTCCAGTCCAGTCACTATTGCTGAGTAAAGGTTTTAAATGGAAGCTGTTTTTTCCTGTTCTGACAAAGAACATGAAGTGTCTATGCTACAGCCTAGTAGCTCCAACCTGTCAGCAGACCTAGGAGGAAACCAGTAAATTCCTGGAAAACACAGCCAGATGAGAATCACAACAGTAAAACAGACCATAAGACCCTGAGATTGGTTCCACAGGCCAAACTCTGAGAAGGAAATCAGATAAAAGATGAGATGTATACAGATAAACTGATCTATGCAGAAGATCACATTAAAGGAAGATTCTACTCACAACACAGTGGTCTGAAAACAAACTAGTTTAGACACTGCAAGCAGTACAGAGCAGTCTGCTCCAAACAGTACAATGATGGAAAAGGAAAACAAAGCCAAAGCAGACTAAAATGGCTCTCTTCTCCTACACACTCAGTTCTCCCTGCAGGTCACATGCAGCCAAACCTTTGAAGTCCCCATGCTGTTTTACATTTAACAAATCCTTACCAAAGAAGGGGCACAAGGAGCAGCAAATACATTCATGAGTCATCTGCAGTGTTCAGAGGTGGTGTCACCAGCAAGGACTTGGTTTCCTAAATCACAGCATCTTGTCTGAGGACAGGAACCACTGCTGGGGAGAGGAAAACCCATCGAACCAGGACCAGAGGTTGCACACAGACTCACTAAATCCACTGCTTTGGGTTTGGGTTTTGTTCCTAGGAAACAGAGACCAAGACCATGAGAAAGAGAGAAGCGCCTTTCACTGCTGTGGGTAGGGACGTCCTACAGATTTCCTGACCAAGTAAGTGGAGGGAGGAGCCACGTAGACTTCTGCTGAAAGGACAACACAGTACTACACTGGCAGTGCAGGTTGTGGCACTGCATTGGTGACAATTTCCTAACAAACACTGAAGGGGCTCACTAGCAGTAATGCTGTGTAAGCTGCCACTCACAAATAGAGATAAACTGGCTGGTGATCCTTCTCCAGTGGCTTGGGACTTCAAGATGACTGGCTAGAGGATTTGGAAAAGGGCTGGAAAGTTAAGCAGCAGGGTGAGGAGGAATTTTAGAACTGGAGATTGAGGTTTATTCAAGGGAACGGCTAGGTAAAATCCCAGGAAAACAGGCACAGGGAAAGACTGATTTCTGAGAATTCAAGAAGGAAGAGGGCCCTGTGGAAAGGCTAGGAGTTCTAACAGTATGCCCAATTGACTTAGGAAGAAGCTTTTTGATGAGCTAAAATTTAGAAAGAAAAAAGAAGATGAAAACCAGGACAGGCAAAAAAGAAAGGGTACAAAAGCACTGTTCAGAAACTTGGGCACAAAACAAGGGAGACCAGAGTTCACCTGAAGACAAGTCTAGGAAGGGATGTTTCAGGAATGTAGGGAAGCCATGAGTGTGACAGCTGTAAAAGGAACTTCAGAAAACGTGTGGGTGACAGATGGGGGAGAGAACGCAGTGACAGACAACAAGAGAAAGACTCAATGTCTTTTTTTGTCCCCATCTTTACACAAAAAGCTTCTGCACATAGCAGCACACTACATGTGGGAGGCTGGATCATGTAATGTGTGCATCCCTTCAAGCTACCTTCATGGGACTAAATCAGAAGTCAAATAACAAAAAGTACTGCAGAACTTAGGTACAATAAAGGATGTATTGTGTGCCTCCCTATTTGTCTTATAATGACTCTCAATACTTGAAGCTACATATATCCTTTAAAGAAATATTCTTGGGGGATTTGAAATGTAATTTACTTGTTCCAATTACAGCTTCACATTGAGTGTGAGCAGGTCATGAAACATTCTGAAACAGTTTTGAGTTTGTTATTCTCTGCAAATTACAACCAGAGAAACACAGACTGTCTCATCAATCAAGAAGAGACATGAAGAGACATGTTTCCAGTAGATTTTAAGTGTTCCTAAGTGCTGATAATTTTATCCTGTTGGACTCCTACTGCCCTACAACGGTGCTGTGAAGGACAATCAAGCAAGCTAGAGAGAACTGGGGAAACAAGGTTGATAGAACTGTTCCTTTAATCTGTAGAGGTCATCTACCCCCCCCCCCCCCCACCCCACCAAAGCACCTGAAAAACCTCCCTCTAGTGTGTTTCTAGATCCTTTGTCATGTCAGGTGATGTTTGCTCTCTTACTCTCTCCCCTGGGTAAGGAATGTTTCAGGAGAAAATTGTTTTTAACACTCAGGCAGTTGTCTGTGACTGTAAGTATTCTTTATGCAAGGAAAATCAAGCAAAAATATTTTAAGCATAAAACACACTTTTTATTGTGTTTAGAGAGAATAATACCAATATATACCAATAATACCAATTATCACAATTTTTCCTCTTTTTTTTTTTTTTAAGCAAGAAATCATAAAACATTCTCATGCTACAGAAAACATGAGATTACCTAAAATTATCTTTTTAACTCCTCGTGGTTCCCAAGATATCACATGTATAAGAACTTATGTACAATATACTTACTTGTCTCTGTTCTCACCTAAACTGAACCCTGGAAAAGGCCTCATCCCTTCCCCCAGAATAGTCCTACAGCAGTTGTTTCACATGATCTTGAACAGAATGGTGAGCACCACAGCTGACAACACTGTTCCTTTAGCTTGACAGTTACTTTCTAAAATTAACCTTTCATACTTAGTTACTTAGTCTTCCTACAGTCCAATTATGAAAGCATTTCTTATTGAGCACAGTATTAATCTATAAATATTAATGAAATCATAAGCCTTGTCTATTGAGCATGGTATTGATCCATTATTCTTCTGATCATCATTTAAATCTATATAAAGAAAATATCAACTCTCAATTAAACAGTCAAAATCATGCAAAAACTCCTGCACCTCTTTTATAAACTGGGGAACATAGGAGCAAGAAAATAAGTAATACAAGATTTTACTGGGAAAAATTTCTTCACCAAAGGGTTGTATAGGACTGGACCAGGCTGGTTGAGTCACCATGCCTGGAGGTATTTAAAAGATCAAGAGATGTGATGCTTGGGACATGGTTTAGTGGTGGAGTTGGCAGTGTTAATATTTGGATTCTATGATCTTAAAGTCTAGCCTAAATGATTATATAATATTTTTTATTTACCTTCAAGGCAAAATGTATACCTGCTAGAGCTCAGAACTAAATTCCATAAAGAAGAAACCATTCTGCAGATGGAACTTATTTTTCCACTTGGATTTAGAGTTTTATTTGATATTTCCCACTACTTTGTATTTCTTTCAGTTACTAAGCTGGATAAAGTTCTTAACACTGTAATAGCCACTGCTATATTTTCTTAAATACAGCAATATAGTTTCTTAAAGAAGTATGCATACTTAGAATCTCACATTGGACTAAATAAATAAAAGCAAGCAAACATACATAATTATATCTGTGAATAAATCAAATAAACACAGACAATAGTGAAAACACCTGTTCCCAAACAGCCAAAATTACTTGGTATCCAAATAAAGATGAGATTTCTGCTTCTATGAACATTATATGAACTTTGAGACAGCTGTGAAAAGCAGTCCTACTTTCAAACTGGCTAAAACTTGACCTTTTCCCCCTCAGAGTAAAAAGAAGAAATCAACCCTCCATGACCCACAAACCAAGTCTTGGTTGCAAAACCTCATGCTCGTGAACCTCTCTGAATCTCAGCCTTCACCAGGCAGACAGACCATTAAGGTCCCAGCTTCCTCTGGACTTTCCCACATAACGCTGCGAACGCAGTGCTACAGCAAACACTGTTAACTGCCAAGGCACACTGTGGAGTAATGAAAATCCCATCCTACAATCACCAAGAGAAGAGGAACATCTGATGACTTACTACTCAAAGGGATACCATTGTTAATGTTGGAATTTTTTTTTACTTTTTTGAACTTTGGTGTCAAAAAGACAGAGATCGGTCTTTCAAGGGCTTTAAAAAAATTGCATCTCATTATAGTCTAATTCCTCATGAAATTATAAAAGTGCAAAAATCACCGCAGACATAGCTTTAAAGAATGGCTGCAGCAAAATACAGTTATAACCAAAGCACAGATAAAAATCAGAGGCAAAATGGGAATAGAGGAGTCTTGTCCTCTTTTCCTAATCCAGCTCCCCAGTATGGCCACACACGAGCACTAGAACACCTCAGTAAAAGCTGCAAGGACTGATTCACATGTCAGAGGGCAGAGCTGATCCAAAAACCTTCTTATGTGGTACCTCAGTTCAGAGCCTCTATGTGGAAGAAGACTTCATAACCGCAGAGATCTAATCAGGGACCAACTCAGACAAACAAACAGGAGAAAAATGAACAGCATATTTTCAACAAGCTTTGTTTTTCTCTTCCACTGAATTATCTTTCATGTGTTTTGATGCATAAAAGCCATGAGGCTCGCAGAACAGTGGCTCGATCAAAGTGAACAGCCAGAAGCAGCCAAGAGCTCCATGATCACTGAAGGGCACAGAAACAGTCACCACTCCAAAGAATGGAAGCAGAACTACACAAAGCTATGCAAGATTAACAGGATTTTTTCCACAGCTAATTAGAAAACATCTAGGACTTCCAGCAACGTGAATGCCTGTCCTTAGTAAATACTTAGAGAAGGACAGGATATGAGGGGACTTTGTTGTGTGCACAGTCTGATGCAGAAAGGCAAAGGGAAGATCAGAGTGAGATCATTCCCCTCACTGACAGCACAGCTGATCGTGCCAGCTTCCCCCAGCCCTCTGAAGGGAAGGATCACAGCATTTGCAGCCAACAAAGCTGATTTTATGGTGTTACACTGCAAGAGTCATGGACAGAACCTGGTCAGCACTGAAGTTCTTCCTGGGGCTATCAGCTCATGGGCCCAGCACAGAAATATCTTCTGAAGACATTCAGAGTGCAGTACCTGAAATCAACTACATCTCCTGCCTTTGCTGATAAGGGGATCCACAGTCACTACCTAACTGGGCATTAAGGGTCCTTACATAGGGAATCACAAATCAACAAATTCTCTTGCTACCTGTTTGAATATTAGAAGCCACAGGAAATGTTAGGACCTTTTCCCTCCTTCCTGGTTCTAAATCCTCATGATTTAAAAAGCAATCATAACAATATTTCATTTTGATTACAAAAAGAGTTCCTGCAGAATGAAGAATTACTGATTATATTTAAATGACATAGAATTGAACAGAGGAATACTAATAAACACATTTAAAAAAAACATTTGTACTTCAGTAAAATATTTGCTACCAAATTAGATTTTATTTATAGCTCAGCCTTTCTTTGACTATTAATAGAATCACAACCAAAATGCCACCAGCTGCCAAACTGAAACAGAAATCTCTCTAGTGTCTCTCTATGTCAGGCCACTTCATCACTGTGATAGTAGATTGTTTCCTTCTTCTGACTTCATAAAAATTTTTATTTTGCCATAATTGTTTCAAAACTGATTCTTTTATGTTCAAACACACAGGAGCATTTTGTCTCTACCATGAATTACTGATATTTCCTTTAAAACTTTGAATGTATTTCCAAAAAACAGCAGTATCTATGAGACGACAGACAAAGCTAGAAAGTGATTTTTCATATGTAATTTACAACAACTTTCACTTGTGATAAATACAATAGCAACCAAAATATTAATAATCATATTTTATACATAAATCATCTGAATAAAACAGTAAATTTACTTACCATATTTTGCTCACAGAGATTTCATTTTCCTTCATAAATAGCTCCCAATCTAAATCCTGAAATAAAAAAAGCCTAGCCAAAACACCAAAATCTTTACTTTTTATGTCAAAGAAATGACCAATACAAACATTTCCTAATGCGAAACAACAAGCGCTCTATATATCTAAATTTGTCCATGAACTATTGGAGAATAACTGAGACTTCCCTTAAATATCGATGAGGTCAATTCTTTAACATCTAAAGATTTAACTCAGAGAACAAAGGTCTTGCAAATTCAGTGAAGCCACACCCTCAGATGGGAGATATTAACATTTTTATTTAATACTTGTTCTGAGCTAATAACTCACAGCTTCAACTTGACAACTTAACTAGGCATTGCAGAACATTTTAAGACATATGCTTTCTCCAAAAGGATCATGGTACAAGTTAATTTTAAACTAGTTTAAAAGCTAAATTAGGGCTTTAGAAAAAGCAGAGGTTTAATGTATTGTATCAATACACTTATCACAAGTCTAAATTCTGCACTGTATTTAAAAAGACAGCATTTGGACACTTAGCTAAATGGAAGTAACTCAAATTTTGAGATACAGCTATAAAAATAACACCTGCTTTACTCATTCTTCCTTGAGGATCTAGTTAGATTAACACATATGTAATACTTATGATTTATTCATTGGTTTCTGAGTAGAAACGTAAAGTAGCTAGACTGAACTATAAAAAACAGGTTAGTATAATTTCTCCTTTTATCACACCTGAGGAATAGCAGTATGAGCCCTGTCAAATTGTACATGGGGTTTTTTTCCTTGTTTTAGAACAGCTAATTTAAGCACATGATTCAGTTATCATAGGCCAGGAAAATACAGCCAACACTACTTCAACAAAATCTTGATTCACAGACTCTAAAATTCAAATACAGAACTGTAAGCTCTAAATGCAAAAAACAAACAGTTATAGAAACACAACAGGAAGCTTGGTCTTCTCTAAGCACACATCCTTTAAACAGTTAATTTAAAAGCAACATTTAGGAGTCTGATGATTAACACCTAATGCACTGAAATAGTTAATACAAGGAAAACAGCACAGTTCTCTCTTAATACCCTACTGGCCCACTGAAACTTTAGTATCAGCTAGACAAGGAAAATTTCGATAAACTGTTTCATTCATGTGGTATTTCTAAAATTTTTATACTATAATCCATGGAATTGGAACCTTAAGTGAAAGGCTTCTGCAACAGTAATGAGACTGGTAAAGGCATTTTCCATGAAATAAGAATCACCCCATACCTCAGTAAGTTGCTTTAAGGCAAGGGCAAAGGGCTTCAGTGCACAGTAATTAA
This sequence comes from Sylvia atricapilla, assembly GCF_009819655.1. Lineage (NCBI taxonomy): Eukaryota > Metazoa > Chordata > Aves > Passeriformes > Sylviidae > Sylvia > Sylvia atricapilla. The sequence continues at coordinate 19,812,147 of NC_089143.1, read as the reverse complement.
ATACCTCATTGATTTAATGAGTTTTTGGTAAAGGAAAAAAAAATTAGTAAATCAGTACTCATTTGTGGAAGCACTCAGGTTGTGGGCAAAAGCCTCCAAGGACTTTTATGACCTTCCTAGTAAAGACATGATGGTTTCAGCAGATAGTCAGAGATACATAGCAGAGGCACCAGGGTTGTTTTAGCTTTTTTTGGAAGATGATAGTTTGTAGTTCCCATGTTCTCTTGACTGAGATCTGACAGATTTTCCAAATAAGTATGTATGACCTACAGCCAGGTTATTTTACAAATTGGCCTCAAAGGTATTCAAAAATCACATGAAATTTTCCCATAGTCTTCAACGTGAACCTATACGTGTTCCAAATTTCAACTCAATCCCCACGGAACTAAAAACCATTTAAATTAGGTTTTACTGGAACAACATTTCAAATAAAGTTCATGATCACAACAGAGTTGTTTGAATTACATTTTTAACTTTCCAAGCACATAAGAAAAGAGCAATGGGATGAAGAAGAGTAAGCAATCATAATGCAGCCAGTCTGTGTCCACAAGGATGTGATGTGCAATAAATAGAAACTGAATGTGGCATGTGGAGACTGTCCATCACTATTTACATACTGTACCAGTTGGCATTACAGCAGAAGAAATTTTTAAGAATGGATTTTAAATTCTGTGGTATTCTTCATTTATGAAGCACAAAACTGGATTTCTCCTTTTATGGATGAGAACTGTTAATTCAAGTGGAAGATCACTGAATGTTAACAACAGGTGTTGAATCAGGCTCAGCCATCCAGGATGTGCAATTATACTGAACAGATGTGCATGGAATAAAAAGGAAAGATAAAAGCATCTTAATACATCAAAAATTATGTCCTTACATCTAGGTATTGAAAGTAAATGAGCCAAATCCTTTAAATTTTTACTCAAGCAAATTACTAGTAAAGCCAACAACAGTTTGTTCATCAAGGTCCTCAGTAATAAAATTTAAAACTTACAGGAGGACTACTGTTCCCCACAGAGGCCCCCTCATAAAATTAGGATCCCTATTTCTTACTGAAAGTAAAAAGAATAAAGGAGTTGGGGGGCTAAAAGCTGTCTTCACAAAGCTCTGTCAAAAATTATTCATTTAATGTTGCAATCACTGTGAGGAAATCCACAGTTCATGTTATGAAACGGGCCAGACTAAATTGTTAAAATCACATCCTTTTCTTGATCATCAGTGTCTGAGTGCTTGATGCTGTGACATCAAAGCAACAAGTGACACTTGCCAATAGAAGCTTTCGTGAATGAAATAAAGAAACAGAAAGAATAAACATTTCAAATATTAACTATTTTTAAACTATCTTTGTATTGTCTTAATATTAGAGATCAAATAGACCAATTGCACACCAGCTTTCATCAAAATAGTCCAGCTATAGTCTCTAATTTATCAAAGGTCACTCACTGCACATACCCTAAAAATGTCAGCAAGACTTTATATAGAAGAATCAGAGTAACTGGTATTTCCTAAATATGTGTTTTCTGTAGAACAAAATGGCAACAACAGTGTGTGGGGACGTTTTTTTTAATTCTTCTGAAAGTTACTGAATATCTTCCTGGAACAGTGAGTTACTATCATTTCATGCTATTTTTTCAACTTGTCTAACAAAAACCATCAACTTTCAAGCAGTGACAATTTCCAGTTACACTCAGTACAATGTTTCCAACTCTTTAATTTTATATGCATCTCCCCTAGGTAGACTAACAAGTATTTTTCTAAATTATATCTATAAAATCTAAATTAGCCAAAACCAAAATTGAAAAATACATTTCTCTTCTTCTTGTATTCTACACTTGATCTACAGTTAAAGCATGTTTTCTAAATTTTCCCATGAATATCCCTATTAAAAAAATGCAATCAATGCAGTAAAATACTGCATGTCTAGTCAAACTACAAGAGACAGAACTAAGAGAAAAAGTAAAATACTGTACTATTAAATATATATTCAGAAGATTACTATGCTGTATAAAAGTAATGATGAAAAGCAACAAAAAAGCGTTTCACAAATTAGTGTAAGACTTGGGTAATGCCTACAGACAGAGTATATTTCTGTAAAGACTGTTAGCCCTGAGAGAGGAAGTGCTTTGTTTTTTACATGGGGAAAAATGTACACATCCACAAAGGGCTGGGGTTTTTTTCAACATCTTCATCTGCTTGATCTCTGATGATTCTGTCAGACATTTCAGTACCAAGGCAAGGCACGGTGAGTGCAATAAATAAGCAGACCTAAAAGACTCTTCAAGCTAGACATAGTTTTCCCTGAAGAATAAAGGGTTCACCTTCTTCTTCTTACCAGCATAAAAGGCAATCCCTTTTATTCTGTGTAAAACCAAGAAAAGCTGAAGGCAAATGCCACTTCTTTAAACAAACAAAACACTGTACAGTTGCAGAGGTGTACAGTATACATAAAAAAGCTGTAGAATAAGGGTTGTGTTATTTCTTTTTAAAATCAGCTGCTGTTTTGAATCTACTAAGGTTATTCCTGATATTTAAAACACCATGAGAGTGAATGCAGACAATTGCCCTTGAAATCCATTGTACTCAGAAATGTTGGGAGACTTAAGCCCTGAGTTTTTGCATAAAATCTAATGCATTTACACACGATATTTATATATGTCTATATACACTACTATATTTACACAGTATTATGCCGAAAGGAAAATTTTAAATAATGTCAGAATAGTGCTCATTAAAGTTACAGCTAGGCTCGACTTTGCTGCAGAAGATTCCATCAGGAATTTGAATCACACTGAACAGCTGGAGGTGATTGGTGGTGGGTTAGCACAACTGCTTCACATCTTTGCAGGTCCATGTGAACAAAGCCCACCTCGCCTGGCCACAGCTATCACTGACTTACAAGAACTAAACTCTGCCTCTGACTAGGTCCAAAGACTGACAGGACTTCACAGACCTGGATGAATTTTTGTGGGTGCCACCTGCATTTATTACATATGTTTTTAATCACCCTATCTTCCTGCCAAGAAGTCCTGTCTTCAAGAAAAGTTTGATTATTACAGTAAGTTAAAATACATAATAATTGTAGCCTTAGGTCAGCAGTTTCCATCTTCTGTGAGACCTGTAGCACTAATAATGTACTTCCACAGCTCTTGGAACAAAGAAAAGAGACCATATTGATTGTTGAGCAGAATCAGGCATTGAAGAAAATATAACTCACTCTAGATGACAACATGGAAAAAAGAAGTGGCTACAGGCACAGTTCTAACCATCTTAAATAAAGATGAAGAAGATGGAGAAATCAAAAAAAAAAAAATATTTACATAATTCAGAAGAGAAATGCCTTGAGGAATAGTAAAATGGGACATATGTGAATGAAAAAACAAATGCCGTATCAAAAGGTATTTGTAGGAGATCAAACTTTTTGCTGATGAAGACATTGTAAAAACGACATTTTAATTATCTGTTTATATCTACAGGACTGGAATGATAAGCAGTTTAAATCCTGCACATCTGTTGCAATGTTGCTGTATTTTCTCAGTATTTCAAGGACATGGACTTTAACCTTACTGAATACTGGCCACCTACCAGTTAGATTTTCCTTCTATACATGACATATTGCTACTTTGCTAAAAGTCAAATTACTGGACCTGATCTGAGAAAAAAATCCCACACAAGCTGAGAAACTGCATCAGAATGGCGTGGCAAAGGGGGCCAGCACAACAACAGAGTTTGTCCTAGTAAGCACGGCCCATGCAGCAGAACTGCTCGTGCCACATCCCACTCCAGCCATCCCAGCTCTTTTCCCATCAGCACATCTCATAATTAAATACGATATGCCTGTCACGTTAGAAATCGTCAGAGCTGCAGCAGCCAGAACTCCCGTTTGAGTAACGTAAATCATCATAATGCAACCTAAGCCCCTCTCAACAATCAGCAGCACAGACAGCCCCTCACAGTGCTCACACACTGACCTCTGAGACTTCAGGCGGTGCTGACTGTCCACTGACAGGTCTGCAAATACGATATACAGACTCAACCATAAAAATGCAACAAATAACCCTTCTGATTTTATTACTTGTCATCTACTTCATGTATTAAAAAAAAAATCCTGAGCAAATCTCCTCTGGGAGGATTTGAAAAGCTGTGATTTAACAGACATTTCAGGATTTTCAGAAAAGAGAGGTATCTGTGTTCTATGTCCCCAAATCCCACCCAAAAGACGGGAACAAAGCCAGCAGCTACGACTTCATGGTTTCAAGCAATATTTTACAACTGCTCCCTGTAGAAAAACAGCTACCACCTTGTCAGCAAAAATTGGTATGAAAAGTCAGATTTCTGCTCCTCCTGAAGTCAATGACAGTTTTACTGTAGCATTCAAAAGGTTCTAAATTGAGTCCCATTAGGATAGAATTCATTTCTAAATTATTTTCTCCCTTTTTTTTAAAGAGAAAAGTAACTGCATTTTAAAATATTAATTATTGTCACCTGCAGACAATTACAAAAGAACCTTGTGACTTTGTAAGAATGATAGAGATACTTGATGAGATTTTCTGAATTTTTCAAATTAATGAACTAAAAAAACACAACAGGAAAGCAACACAAATTTATTAAGTTTAGTTAAAATTGTCTATACCACTTCATAATGTATTAGTCAATCTGATATGTTGCATCTTAGTTTTCAGATCCTTCACTTGCATTCCTGGATGTATCAAGCATCATCACCGCAAAATGATAGTTAATGCTAGGAATACAAAGGAAGTATGACAACCTCCTGAACCCAGTAATAAGTTTTTATTTCTCATCTAAACCCACAGATTTATTGCTCACATAATTTTAATTTTGCAGTTAGAACTCCAAAACCACAAGACTGTGACAGCAGCTAAACTTTCACAAATTTTTAAAAAAAATTCACAAATTGATTTTTTAAACTTTAAGTATTAAGTATAATTATTATTTTATATACATATATTATTATCAAAGTTTACTAGGGAAATACGTTTCTGAATTTGACTTTATTTTTACAACTACTGATATAAGCCTTATAAAATATATATACCTTATAAAATTATTATATAACATAATTATATTTGAAATCTGTGAAAATTCTCTTTCATTTACTTTTCTTTTATAGCAACTTGTAAGTATTTATCCAAAGCCTCCAGTCCCTTTGATTAGCATTTTCTATGTTCACACAGTTATTGTTCTACATTTGTACATACCCTTGAAGCAACTAAAGGCAATTGGAAAAAAAGTTAAGATGCTAAAACAGTATTTTTTTAATTAGCAAGAGACTATGTGAAAAGATGCTGTAATTATTTCAACTTATTCCCTTAATGTACTCTTTTTCATGCTAAATATTTCTGTAAAACAAGCCATTTTCATCCAAAATTAGTTTTTATTTCTGTAGTTATGTCAAGTCCCTCCTTCTCCCTCATACACACAATTCTTAAAAAGTAATTTGCCAGCAGTGCAAATGCAAATAACCAGAAACTAAAAACTGCAGTATGTTGATAATGCAGTATGATGACTGCCACATGCTGGGATCATCAAAATTTTAACCTTACTTTATGCAAGACACAAAAAGGATATAAATCAGTTAATGTCATACCTGTAGTTGTCTTGTTTTCTCCATACTACTCATTATGTGGCCCAATCCCCTAGATTTTCTATAGTTTATACCTTTCTGTACAGGATTTTCACTGACTGAATATAATAATGCCAGCTCAGCAAATCAGCATCCCAACCTAGATACCTAAAAACTAAAACCACATGATTAGGGGCAGAATTTAAAGTGCACTGCTTCTCACCTTGCACAGAAAGGTCACTACAGGGAAAGAGATTCCAGCTCTCCAGAATGCTAACAACACGTCTTCCGATTTTTGCAATAGATCAGGCATGGCTTATAGAAGAGTATTCTGCATTTCACTACTCTGATTCATCTGCTCAACCGGGTGAAAATTAAACCAGCATCATAATATAATTATTATGCTACAATGCATACATGTCAGGCATTTAAATTAGGCTGGATGGGCAATTGCACACTTGATATGAAAATTCTGAAGTGTTTCCAGGAAGGCTTTCAAAGGTAAAAGAATTTCCAAGTTCTTAAAAAAAGGAAATATAATTCATTAGATTACAGGAAACCTAATACCTTCAGAGATCTTCTGTAACTTTGGAATCATAAGGTCTACTGAAAAATTCCCCGTTTCTTGAACTGAGCAGGTCGCTGTTCGCTACAGAAACTTATCAGTCTGGGCTTTTAATGAAGAGCTGGTCCAAAAGTACACACCAAAAACTCACTTGTTGGAGTACGGCTTCACTCCCAGTGCCAGCCAAGATGCCATGCAGCCTTCTAGCACCAGAAGTGGAGCAGCTTTCAAGTAAACTGTGTTACTGTCTAGGCCTTGCAGGAGACTCATCTCCATGTCTCTCCTCTGCTCCTCATAATGCCTCTTCCCATGTTTTCACCTCATTCCCAGTCTCTGTTCAGGCAGCCTCAGCATGTAACTGTGATGACCAAGTATTACCAGTTTCCTCCACACACTCAGAGCTCAGATTTCCTTTACACCTGAGTTCCTCCATCCTTTTCCAAGATACTCTTGATGTACCTGCTGTACGTCAAATCAAACAATGATTCTTCCTCTACTCAGCCCCCTTCCAGCAGGCAGAGAGAATGCACTCCAAAGAGGAGAACAGAAAGTTGTAAGACTTCAATACCAAAACCATCTGTGATTCCAATCAGACCAGAATTGCAACTACAGAAAAGTCAATTAAGTTTTGCATCAGGGAAAATTCCCTGTATGCTCAGCTGACAGAAAAGGGCGGGGGGAAATTCTATCTACCCACTTCTGCCAACACTTACATGAGATTGTTTAAACAATCATTCTTCTGAGGTTTATAAATTGGTCAAAGAAAAGTGGGTATTCACAGGAACAGTCAAAGACATTCTTGAATATAGCCAAATTGATTATATTCACCTTGTCAAATTGAAGTTCCTCCTTCAAAGCATGCAAGTGCTAGAGCATTTTCAAGGAGAGGTGGATGGAATTCTTTCTTTTTTTAATGGGCAAAAGGATACCAAGAATTTTCTTGTGAGGCTTAGGGTAAAAGCTAACTTGGCAGCCTTAACTAGATTTTTCTGTGAAAAATCCGCCTGTAGCAAATCCAGGGAAAAATATTGTTAGCCTTAATGGTTAGGAGTTGATCAAAGTTGGAAACTGGAAATAAAATCCTGCAAAATGGACTTTATTACCTTCAATAACAGAGAACAGTCAACTTCTATCAGAGTTAACAAATATAATTCAAACATCTTTGTTGTAACTTTGACAGGATGTCAAAGGAAATGTTTGCAGATAAATGTAAAATACTGAAAATTCTTTAAAAATTGAACTGAAAAAAATTTAAAATTATCTCTTTCCAGCTCACTGTAATTGACAAAAATGCCTATTTTCAAATTAAGAGACAGGACAAAAATCTTTAACATATGAGACTGTATATTCTACATACAACCCTCCATCTACTACGAGTGACTAGCATACTTAACATCAAATCCTATCTCATACCTAACAGCCCATGATGCATGCAGATGGTTTTAATCCCACCAAGGAAATTTTCTTCTCCATTGAGAACTGTGAGGTGACATGGCTATCCACTTTCATCAAAGTCCTATGTTCCATTAGGAAATCCATGTCTCTGGGGACACATGCACACAGAGGCAGCTACACACCGGAGGAAAAACACATGCATTAGCAGAGTGTAGCAATGCATTTCCCACACCCAGCAAGTGTTTTCTCTATAGGGAAAAGTTTAAGACTCGCCCCTTAAGGTAAAGAACCCAGGAACTTCCATACCCTTCTGACGGTAGTTGGCTCATGGCCGAGAGAGAAGCATCTATTGGACCTTGTCACAGTTCTTCAAACCCAGTATCTCTCTATTGGCTGCAAGCTAGGTTTTCCCGCCTAAAACATTCAGTACTTAGGAAGATGCACAAAGGAAGTAAAGGGCTTTTTTGGAGTGTTTTAGCAGGGCATCTGAGGTTTTCTCAGACACCTGTGCTCCGCTTATAATTTGTTTTCTGTAGTGTTTGTTATTTTTATTTATTAAACCTTTTGCTTTACAAAACACGTTTGAAGAGCAGTGTCACGGAAATTCATTTTAGCCACTTCTCTGCAAAGGCTGGATCCTCAGAGACTGATACACGAGCAGGTAGTTAATAAGAGTTTGGCCATGTGCTAATCTGTATCAGCAGAGTTACACCAACTTTCTCCGCTGATGGCAGTAAGTGCTGAAACTATGACCTTGTTCCCAATAGCAGGCACTTTTGCCACCACACAGAAAGCAGTTTCTCATATAGGCATTTTCGTCCCACAGGACCCCCATCACCTCAAAACAAAAAAAGCTCATCATTATTACCAGCAATCCCTGGCTGTATTGACTGTACATTTCCCTGGGCCTGTCCACACAGTGGTGATTAATTGTATAAAATAACTACATCAAGTCAGCCAGCAACAGTTATTGATCAACTTGTAATGAACACAAATGTAAGCTAGGCCCTCTGTCTATTTATGTATTTCTATTTACTACAAATAGATCAATCTCAAGTGGAATATTTTGCTGTTTTCCAGTTATCTCAAATCATCCCTTTGCAGTTCTTAGTTTCCATTAAAGTTTGCCATTATTTATTGCACTTCAAATACTAAAACCACAACTACTACATGTAAGAGGATAGAAAGAAGAAAACAAAACCATCCTTGTAACTATTCATTTTTCAGGGAAGCCCCAAAATATTAGCTATATACACTGGAAAAAGAAATGTTTTAAGGGTGTTGATGGAAGCTAATGACTCAAAGCCTACAACCAAAATATTCACACCTTCTTGTTTAAGCAGGACATAGAGCCTTATTAATCAAGTTTTATCCAGGACTCCACTCAAGCATCAGGACACTACCTGCTCCTCGAAGAATTGCCATGACTCACAATTCCCAATCCCCTTTCTCATTTCACAGGATTCAGACAGAGTGAAATCACTGTGGAAAGACTAGACCAGCTCTTGATGATATGGCAGCCAGAATTTAATTAATCTTCATGTGTTTACCTAAGTAAGAAACTGTTGAGCCACTGTGAATGTTTTAACTTTCAGATCAAGTTCAAATTTCAGGTTATAAATTCTTATACAAGAAAACATGCACTTCATATACACTAACAGCTTTATTTTAGACAGATGTACAATAATATGTGTGCAGTTCCTAACCAGCTTTTGAACACAATGAAATGGAACAATAAAGCTTTGGGAAGGCAGTGGGCTGCCGAGTGAATTCCCCTAACCCTGACTTTGAGGTAGGCAGTGATGGTCCCTATAGGACTCTGCCGAGCAGAGATAACAGGCACTGTCAAAACAGGTTTCCTAGAGCAGATTGCCTAACAATCTGGGAAGGGCAGGATCCAAAGATTTCCCAAGGAGAACATTTTCACATTCAATCAGTCTTTCAGCCATGCCCAAACTGTCCATAAAAAGGCTCATATAGCAGGCAAAGATGTGAGGGAGGGATGACAAAAATCAGTCTGGTAGAAACTAGATGAAGTCTAAATTAATTTTTTGCCGTTTACTGAAGAGAAACTCCTATCGTGAACCTTTCTTATCTTGTGTCATTTCCCTTTTTTTCTTTTATTTTAAATGACTGGAGAGATACAGTTATGCTGCGATTTTCTTTCCAAATAAATTATGAGGTATTAGAATATGCCACAGTCAAAGGGAATCTTTTTTTTAAATAATCATGAATACTCAATCCAGCCTAAAGATATAATAATCACCCATGGGAATGAGATTTAATATACCAATCTTCAAACATCATGGTCTCTCTCTCCACTGGCCATCTCTAAAAGGCTAAGAAGGTTCATAGAGATATTTCAGCCAACCAACTTCTGGAAATCCTGTAGATATTATTTACAAACATTTGCTGTGTTCATGAAGTACTATAGTTGAAATATTTACATTTTTAGAAATAAAAATATAAATTCAAAACAAGGACACTTCCACCTCTTCACTAACCATAATAATAACTTAACATGTCTAAGATGACCAAATCAGCAGGCTTAGCTGGCAAACAAAGAAACCAAAAGTACCCTATGAGACATTGAAAAGAAATCCATTCCATATGCTTTGGGATATTGTATAATGGAACCTTAAGTGATGGATAAAGCAGAATAACAAGAAGCAGGGCTACATGCAGATAAATATCTAATTTATTTATCCTTGGTAGGCAAACAAGTAGACCCCATTAGCTGCAGGTTTAGTAATAGGGGTAAACAAACAGAAAAAATAGAGTTAGCTAAGGAAGTAGATCAGATTATATTTCACATTCAATATTATTCCCTTAAACATAAAAGTCAACAGAAAGACAGAAATAGTAATATAATCAATTGTACATTACAAGAAAGAAAAGGATACATTACTCCAAATGGCCTCTTTTCCATTTTTTCATTCCTGCACCGATTCTAATACTAAGAGATATAAAATGTGAATGTAAATACCTCTAGAAATTTAAATTTATGGCTGTCCTAGCAACTGTGTCTCATAAACTTGCATACATGCGGTATTCTGCATAGCATTTGGTGTGAGCTTTTGTGCTTTCACAGCAACAAGGTTGAATTATGGTTGCTGTGGGAACTATATCTTTGAATTTCTTGACTTGTGCTCTCATATCAACTCAAATGTTACATTTACATAGGTAAGCATTTGCTGGTTTTCTCCACAGAAAGGAACCTACGTGAATGGTTACATACTTAAGTATTCTTACCAAAGAAACAACACCGCTCCATGCCTGGGGAAGTACAGAGCTCCAATCCCTGTCACAGTGCATACATAAGAAGAAAAACAGAGACAGGTAAAACCTGGGAGTCAAATGTGGCAGGGTACCTACAGAAACAGTATGTGATGATGTCACTGAGAGTTTGGGGGTTGCTATCCTCCTCTATTTCTTCAGCTTTTTAACCATGGGGATTGAATACATGCTTTCTTTCAACCACTGGATGACATAGAGAGAAAAGAGAGAGAGAGATACTCATGCAGCTGTCAGATGCTTTGAAGCTCCTTTGTGAGCAACCTTACCAAGTGTGAGGGGGTCAGTATTGCCAGGTCAGCATTGCCCAGCCCCAGTCAGCAAAGGCATTGCTCTGGGCTCTTCCTGAACTTGCAGCAAAAGCAAGCTACAACTACACAGGTCTGATATTTGATGTGTAATATAGGTCACAAGCTGCTCTAGAGACTCACCTCAGCATAGGCGGGAACAGAGGGAGAAACAGAGCTTATTGCTTCTAGAGATGTTCTCTAGCAGAGGTGATTTGTCTCATAGTAGAATCAAGAAACCTAAACTTCCATTTTCTTGACACAAAATACTCTATTTACTATTTCCCCATGGATACATTTTATGATTTGACATCTTCCAAGAAAAACAAGTCAAGTCCTTCAAGAAAGCTCTGCGCATTTTTGGAATTACCGTTGAACAATTATGCCTCTAAAATCATCAGACTAGGAATCGGAAATACCAAGTTAATATTACAATATTCTTAAATTGAAATAAATTTCAATGCACAGTTGTACTTCCAGAAGTCAACACAGGTATCATGCTTTAAGGAATATTTTTGATTAATACGTAGGAGCATAAGGAGGGGAAGAAATCAAAAAGCAACATAACATCACAGATACTGAGGCAGGATGACACCTTTATGAAAGAAAGCACAGCTACACTCTCAGTGCACTCAGCAGACTTTCAAGGTCTCCCCAGCTTTCACTTAGGAAAGGTGGATGTGCCACTAGGGCAAGTATTCTTGGGGAGAAAAAACTTAACCCAGAAAAAGCAATCAAAGTGAAATATGGCTGTGACACCCTGGTATAGAATAGAGGAATCAGCACACACTGAAAGTAACAGCCTGCCAAGACCAAGAAAAAAACCAAACAATCTTACATGAAAAATCTCAAGGGAAAAAATCCACAATTTTAAGATGTAGTGCATGAAAAATAAGAATTCTTCTTACTTTAAATTTATTATATCTACTTTGTATATCATTACCAAGGACACCAAATTAGTGCTTCTTGCAAATAAATGAAATCTGAAGCATGGGTTATTTCCACAATAAACAATCAATTTCAAAGCAGAGCTTACAATGTTACCACAGGAACTTATTCAAGAAACATCAAAAATAAGAGTTATCTGACAAACAAAACCACATATTGAGGAAAAATAGTCTGTATTAAAAATTTTAAAGATCATGAAGATTACTCAGTAAGACAGATTTAACAAGAAACTATCAAGTCTTGCAAGGATAACAATTCTACTTGGCATCTTTGAGTCTAGTCACAACACCAAAGTTTATTCTGGATATAAAGGAAAGGAATATTAATATAATTTGTATCTCCCAAAGAAATTGTGGGTTGTTTTCATTTAGGATCTCAAGATCACTAAATATGGTAATTAGTTATACTAGTTATGTGAAGTGGAAAGGCACATCACTAACAATGCAACCATGCTGTATAGTTTACAACTCACTTTTGAATGACACATGCCCTCTCTATGAATAGAATGTCAAATCAACAGCCCCTGTTAGTGTCTAGACATAACTGTCTCTGAATTGAATACATCAGTGTTAACTGCAACACCAAAATGGTCCCAACTAAAATAATGGAACTGTCTCTTGCACCATACTTCTGCATATTTTGTAAAAATTACACAATACAATAGGTGGAGAAAGATTTATGAGGTTAACATTTTGCATATTCCTGCAATCAGCCCAACTGTCAACTCTATTCACTGTGACATGAGCCACTATAAAATGTGCTTGCAAATAAACAAAACCAGAACATCTGGGGAATGTATGCATTCTGAGAAGAAACTCTATTTGATGGAAGACAAAAACTTATAAATAGGCGATCAGCTTTTTTAACATACAAATATTTTTCAATATTATATATTTCAATTGTTATTGCCATGTGCAAAATATTATATATAAAGAAACCCAGTATTTATTTTTGTACTTATTCTGAAGCCTCCTGGAGGAAAAAACAAACACATTTACACTGATCTCATATAATTTTCTTTTGGTTTTTATATGAACCTTGCATAGACATCAGAAAAAAAAGTGTGTGCACGTGTGTACATTTGTAAGCCTGTAGAAAATATAGAAATTCCAAAACTATTTTGCAAAGTAACTAAAAATAAGCCACAGAGTTCTTCATGCTGGCCCATTCAGATATTAGAATGTTGTGCACAACTTCACAATGTGATGTCTAAATTGTCTAACAGAGCAGCTTGCATACGTAATCTGAAGGCCACATGATGTTACCATGTAGAGGTATGAACAGAATCCAGTGGAACTGTCTACAAAAGCAGTCAGATTTATAGATTTACTAACTGGAAATACAACAGCAAGATACTACCACATGCAGGAATATTCAAGGTCGATAACAAATTAAATCCTCCATTCTCACCTTTCACTGGAACTGCAAGGTCTTTTGCTATCCTATACTTATCTCCAGAAAGAGACTCACAGGATCACTTAGGTTGGAAGACACCCTGAAGATCATCCATTCCCACTATTAACACTGCACTGCCAAGTCCTCCACTAAACCAGATCCTGACATGGCACATCTAGATATCTTTCAGACATCTTCAAGAATGGTGACTCCACCACTTCCCTTGCAGCCTGTCCCAATGCCTGAAAACCCTTTCAGTGAAGAATTTTTTTCTAATATCCAATCTAAACCTCCTCTGGTACAACTTGAGGCCATTTTGCTTGTCCTGTTACTTGGCAGAAGAGACCAATCCCCACCTCTCTACAATCTCCTCTCAGGTGGTTGTAGAGAGCAGTAAGGTCCACCCTGAGCCTCCTTTTCTCCAGGCTAAACAACCCTGTTCCCTCAGCCTCCTCCACAAGACTTATGCTCCAGACCCTTCATCACCTTCATTGACCTTCTCCGGACATGTTCCAGCACCTCAAAATTTGCAGAAAATATGTAAGGTGATCACTCACAAACATACAATCAACACAGTGCTGCATTCACTCTTCTTCATGAGAAACAGATACAAGCTTCCTAATACTGAGTATCCTCTTAAGCTTTTAATGACAAAAAGACAAAAAGGAATATATTAGGCAGTTGAAAAAAAGTCTCACGTGTTTCTCAGTGCTCATTACCTCATGAAACAAGGTCACATCACTGTATCAGTTTTTAACACAAAATTATTAACAATGACTCTGAAGGTACAATAGCTTTGATAAGATCTATCATTACAGCAAGTAGCAATCTAGGGCTCTACCAACCAATATCAGAGCCTAGGTTAAATCATGCACTTGAAAATATGCTCAGGATGCTCTGGAAGTCTGGTCTCCTTCCTGACCATAAGTACAAGCTTTAACAAGTACATGTTTTAATGCCTTCTCCCAGTACTTCATTATTCTTTAGTTTTATAGCCCACAAATTATAGATAGACTCAGTATAAATTGCTCTGCAGGGCTAAAGAAAAAGAAGATAATGAGAAAGCACATTAGAAGCACATTAGTTTTGCTATTTTACATATATATAGCTATTTTCAAAACAGCAGCTGTATGTTCTTACTGTGACAGAAGAGCCACTCCTTACACAGAAAAAATACTACAGTGACTCAGACACCACCTCTGTCTCACATGAAGTTGCACTAAGGAAGGCCAAACACCACAAAGTTCTTCCTGCATGCTACAGAAAACGTCTATTAAAAATCCATGGTGAGGTAGTCAAAACCATCTACATTTAAAATGACTGTGCAGGTTAAGTGAAAGCAACTGCATTCATCATGTCAGCCAAAGGTTTTAGCGTGGTATTTAAGGCAGACTATTTAAAAACATACACTGAACTGATACCAAAACCAGAAGGAAATTAAGCCACTAATTCTCTAATGCTATCCTTAGAAATCAGCAAACCATGAACTGAGTGACCAAAATAGCATCACATGAAACCCCTGGAGTCAGTCTCAAAAATTTTTTTAAAAAAATATTCCGTTGTGCAGGGCTTAAAAGAGACTTTGCTAAGTTCAAAACTGCTAGAAATTTATGTGGCAGCTCCCTCTTCTGGATCACCAAACCCTGACAATTCAGCTGAGATGGCAAGACATAGAATCTGACTAGTAAATAAAACCTTTTCACTGTTGTTGGGTTTTGTCATGTACCATTAGGCAATCATACAGAGACTTGTGACATAGCGCCCATTATTTTGAATGAGTTTATATTCAAGTAGCATATTTATGAAGGAAAGGCAGTTGAAAATACCTGAATAGTTTGAAATACTTTTGGAATTTTCTCATCAGACAATAAAAACATGAAAGAAAAAGTCTATATTGACTTCTGCTTTCAATCTCTCAGCGTTTTACTAAAAAAATGCATTTACAGAAAAGAACTGATCAACAAGAATATTACAATTCAACCTGTGTGGCCTGCAATATGACTTCTGAATCCATATTTTCAGAAGTAAAGCTTCTGGGTTGCAATTCTGGGTTGAAACAAAAGAACCTGATCTTGAAATTTCTTTCAGCTGTGACAAGGTCATACAAAAAAAATCCTTGCACAGTAGAAAAAACTTCTCTGTGCATCAGCTTTTCAGACGCTCTGCAAGACAGCTTGCGCAATTTCTACACACATTTCTACACTGGAATTGGAAAAAAAGGGAAAATTGGCACTCTGTCCCTATATAAAATAATCTCCATAAAGGAACCCTGGCTTTCTGACTTGACTTATAATTGAAAAGGAGGCTTTGTGAAGACCTGGTGATTTTTCTGTATCTCAGCTGGAACCACAGGCAAGCCTATACTCTCTAAATTGTCCATCGCTGTTGAAGCTGAATGACAATGTTTAACTTAAATATAAAAATTACTCTAAATGGCAAATTTATGGCCCAAAATATTGTTTACTTCATCAGTATAATTACTGATAATGAAAATCATTACCTGAATTAAATTATTGAGTTTTTAATAAGGAAGAGGTGCATAAAAGATGCCCCTGTTAAATTCTGGACCGGGTAACTCAAAAGCATGATGTCTGACTTGCTAATAATTGCATAATCAGGCCCACAACAGTGTGATTTCATCTTTCATGACATACCCATACTGAATGCCTCATAAATACATGGCAAGCTGAAATACCAAGGAAATTTTGATCATTCAAGCATAGATAAAACTAAAATTGCCAGGAGTTATTTGGATGGAGCTGAAAGGATCATATAAAATGGAAAGTCTTATGGACCTGGAAAGAGTGAGAGAGGGAAAAGAGCTAAGATTTGCTATGCAGGCACCTGGTGGAAATGACAGACTTTCAATGACACAGAGGAGAGACATCTTTGTCAAACGGTACAACAGTCAGTGGACTGAGGCCACCCACAATACCCTTTGTGGAGGGAAGAGTTACAGAGAACAAAGGAAAAGTAAAACCAACAGGAACTAGAAAATCCAGCTGAGTATGTAAAGGGGCAGACTGGAAAGCAGTGCCCCACTAGACCTGCTGTTTACAAGCAGAGAAGGGTTGGTGAGAGATTTGGTGGTCAGAGGCCATCTTGGGTACAGTGACCATGAAATGACAAAAAAGTTTTTGATTCTTGGAGAAATAAGGAAGATGATCACCAAACCTCTAGCCAGCAGGACCAGAGCAATGACTGACTCCCTGTACTCAGGTCACACTCCTGTACTGGTGAGGTCAGACCTTGAGTCCTGTCTCATGTTCTGGGCAACTCACTGCAAGAAAGACATTGAGGTGCTGAAGTCCCAGAGAAGAGCAACAGAGCTGGCAAAGCATCTGGAAAGTAAATCTTAGGAGGAGTGGCTGGGGGAGCTGAGTGTGTTTAGTTTGGAGAAAAGGGAGCTCAGGAGGGACCTTTCCACTCTCCAAAACTACCTGAAAGGAGGTTGCAGCCAGGTGGGGTCAGTCTCTTCACCTAGGTAACAAGTGACAGGACAAGAAGAAATGGCCTCAAGACATACAAGGGGAGGTCCAGACTGGACATCAAGAAGAATTTCTTCACTGAAAGAATAGTATGGGTTGCTCAGAGTATACTGCCAGTATTCAAGAAAGGACTGGAAGTGGAATTTAGTGCTATGGTTTAGCTAGTACGGTGGTGTTTGCTCAAAGGTTGGATTTAATGATCATAGAGGTCATTTTTAAACTAAATGAGGCTGCAATTCTATGACTAGACAGCAAAAAGGAAAGTGGCTGAAGACCACACTCTGGAAACTGAGATGATGAAGGCTGCAACTTAGGCATTTAAGATCTAGAGAATTAAAGAAGTACAGAGTGTTAGAGCAGCATGTGAAGTCCTTGAAAAAGGAAAATCTGAAAACCTGGCAAAAAAGAAAAGCTTAGTCTGTTTTTCAAGCTTAATCCAAATAGCAATACCACTTTTCAGGTTACTGAAAAGCAGCTAATGTCTTCAGTCAGACATTTGCAAAATAAAATAATTGGCAATTATTTATTTTATGGTCAAATGACATTAAATTACTCTAATGAGAAAACACACTCTAGAACTCATAATAAGTTCCAACGGAAACACTATGTAGACAAGGATTTTATGTACCATTGTAATTAAGTCATCTTAATGTACTTAAAAAAATTAATTTATTTCATAAATTCAAACCAGCTCTTAATCAAAACACCAAAATAGGAAACAATAAATTAAAAAATGTAAATAAGTCCCTAATCCTTTCCTCTTCATAACACGTACATGTACATTCCAGTATTTTATTGTCAGTTTTTTATAATAATCTACAGAAATAGCTGAATTAATGTATTTTACAAAACTCATGCCATGTATCACAAAAGAACTAGGTAGAAAAGAATCACTATAAGTAAAGCTATCATAAATAAAATCTCAATATATTCTAACCCTTCCTCTTTGCCTATCATGTTGAACTTTTCATATTGAAACTTAATGTCAGATTGTGCAGCAACAACTAGAAGTATAATCAAATACCCACATTTTCTTGGAATGAGTCATTTACTGGGTCTGGTCTTACACAAGCACATTCAACATTATAATGGGAGTAATTTATGATGACACCACTTCAAACAGAAGCCCTTTCCCTGTACTGCAGCAGCACTCTGACATCAATGCTAGTTAACCAACTAAATACCAATATAAGTCAGTGCAAAATAAAGGATGGATGAAATACAGGGACTTGCTGAATGTATAAACAGGGATGTGTGAGGTAGGACTGGAAAAACTGTATTATTCAGATACATGGCATCAGAGGGGCTATCAGGATACACACAAGCCCTGTGACACACCTTGCAGGACGGTATGCAAGCTGGCAGCATCCTAAACTGTTTAAGACTGAACATGGTACTTTGTACCATGAACATGCTTGACATGGGGATGTTTGGCCATAGGTTGGACTCCATTTCAGAGGTTTTTCCAACCTAATCAATACTGTGATTCTGTAAATGTGCCCTGGGGTGAAGCAAGGGGACTATCAATCCTTTCCAAGCATTTTGATTTCCTTTGAAAAACAGAATTATTGTGGTCTGCAGAAAAATCACAGTTCAGCTCACTACATCTCACAGTGATCAGTCACAGCCAGCAGGGTTTCATGAGAGGGAAATCCTGCTTAGCAAATCTGATTTCCTTTTATGATAAAATAACCCACCTAGCTGACCAAGGGAAGCCAGTTGATGTCTTCTTTTTGGATTTCAGTAAAGTTTTCAATACTTCTCACAGGATCCTTCTGGACCAAATGTCCAGCACACAACTGGATAAACACATCATGGGATGGCTGAGCAACTGGCTCCTGGGTAGGGCATGATGGGGGCACCTCAGACTGGGCACCTGTCACTAGTGGGCTTCCACAGGGCTCCATCCTCGGCCTTGTGCTCTTCAACATCTTCATAAACCACTTGGACATGGGACTGGAAGCGATACTGAGTAAGTTTGCAGATGACACAAAACTGGGAAGAGCTGCTGACTCCCTCAAAGGCAGGGAGGCCCTTTGGAGACACCTGTACAAATGAGAGGGCTGGGCAATCACCAACCATGTGAAGGGGACAGGGGAAAGTGTCAGATTCTGCACCTGGGATGGGGCAACTCTGAATGTATGGACAGACTGATATGCCGGAGAGCAGCACCATGGAAAGGGACCTCAGGGTCCCAGTCAACAGAAAGCTGGATATGAATCAGCCCTGCCCTGGCAGCCAGGAGGGCCAAGCATGTCCTGGGGGCATCAGGCACAGCATCATCAGCCAGGCTGGGGATGGCATTGTCCTGCTCTGCTCTGCCCTGGAGAGGCCTCACCTGGAGTGCTGGGGCAGTTTGGGGCACTGCAACATAAGAAAGATATAAAGTTACTAAAAAGCACCCAAAGGAGGGCAGTGAAGATGGTGAAGGGCCTTGAGGGGAAGCCATATGAGAAGTGGCTGAGTTCACTTGGTCTGGTCAGCCTGGGGAAAAGGAGACTGAGGGAAGGCCTCATTGCAATTACAACTTCCTCGTAAGGGGAAGAGGAGGGCAAACATTGATCTCTGCTCTGTGGTGACAGTGACAGGACCCAAGGGAATGGCCTGAAGGTGTGTCAGGGGAGGTTTAGGTTGGATATTAGAAAAAGGTTCTTCATCCAGATGGTGTTTGGGCAATCGAACAGGCTCCACAGGGCAGTGCTCCAAGCCTGACAGAGTTCAAGAAGAGTTTGGACAACGCTCCCGAGCACACGGTGTGATTCTTGGGGATGTTGCTGTGCAGGGCCAGGAGTTGGACTCAGTGATCCTTGCATGTCCCTTCCTTCCAACTTCGCACACTCTGTGATTCCGTGATCTCCAAACTGGACAACTGGAAGCCCAGTTCTGTAAAGTACACTATCCAACTAAGATGGAAATACAACATCCATTCACAGTGATGATCCTTTGAAAGAAATCTTGGTAAACTGTGAAGTGGTAAGAAAAGGACTGCTACCATGCCTTTTTGTAAAAAACTAAGGAAAAATCACTTATTTGGTTCTGCCACGAAAGGACTGGGGCGTGAAAGCATCTACAGATGAGACTTCCTATTTAATTAGACCTTGCTAATGAACACACGACTCACAAGAACATTACTTCAGTTGAAAGCTTGTGTAATCACATTGCTTTCTATGGAATTGGTGAAATAATGGAAAAGACAGTATTGAACCAAATCCAGACTTATTGCCTTTGATTGAAAACTACAGCCAACAAAAAGCTATTGGAGATAAACCTGGCAGTGATTAAACTCATATTAATCAGTTCACAAGTCTTCTAGTTCCTTGAAATGGTACACTGTACAATTGTACTTTCACAACAAAACAGAAGACTACTCATCTTCTCAATAAATCTCACTTCAAATTGCTCATAAATGAAAGAGAATGTTACAGCAGCATAAGGTAAGTAATAGGAAGTTTCACATTGCAATTCACAAGGCTAACAGATGCTAACAGTGCTTTCAACATCTCAAGAGCATAAAGTTACAAAATAGATGAAAATTTACACTGTAAACCAATCTCAAGTCTTTGATGAGGATACTTTAAGACTGAAACCTAAAAATACAATTTTTGAGTGAAACTTTTCATCAAACATATATAATCATTCATATCTAGAATAATGTAATGCCAGCTTAGAATTCACAGCCTGAAATATTTCAAATATGCTTTAACTTACACAGTTTGCAAGAAGTTAATATGATTTGGAATGCAAAACAAAGGCTCTAGATTAAGCAATTCTATAAACAGTCCAATAGATCATTGGACACAGAGCAAATGATTTGACTTTTTAGAAGTCCCATGTTGCTATCTGCTTAATAGTTGACATTCACCTTCTAAAAAATCACATCCTTAACTTCTATTTTTCATTCTTGAAGCCTGTAAATGGATACACTAACACTATTCTTCATACAGCTTTTGCGAGGCTGCACTTACTGTGAGCAAAGTGCTTTGAGATCTTTAGCATGAATAAAATATATTTTGCACTTAGACGTTAATTATAGAAGTAGCAATATTTGAAATAGGATTTTGTTTCAAGGCAGCAAGACTAAATCAAACATGATTATCTTGGCTTTGATTGTGATAGTTCACTTACTATGCTCTATTTTCCTTGCATTTGAAATATGCAATTTTGCTTTTCTGTTATGTAAATGAATGTTTTTCATCTAACACATCTATTTTTGGAAAAAGAATAATTTTTTTCCTAGGCTAAGACAGAAATGTTGCAGAACAAAATTCTGAAGTCTAACTGACAGAGTACTGCAAGGTCAATGCAAGCATTCAACAGCAAAAGTAGCAAGAGATGCACAGAAGACTAATCAAACTTATAACACTAATATGCAAATGTTTATACATGCAGCTATCTATCTAAATATATAAATCACGCTATAATATTTAATGTAAATAAACTAGTCCTTTTGCCCATCAGTTAGGTGATCCTAATCCATGCAGCTGCAATTAAAAGTCGTGGCCTTTCTGAAAAGTAAAAACAACTCAAGTAAAAAGAGAGAAGAAAGTCCATGATGCAAGTCATAGGAACAATCCATTTTAAACTAAAGGCTCCATCTAGCTCTGTGTAATTTATTTTAGAGGCGTACTTCAGCAAAGGAAAAGGTTTGGACTTTGTCCAAAAACACTGTCAAGCAAAAGAGGCCAAGTCACCTGCCACTATGGACTTTTCTTTGAACTATTTTTCACTTCTGCAAAGTGTGCTGATTATATTGCTGTGTGTGTTCCTGGATATAAGTGGCATTAATAGCCAGCATGTACTCTGGAAAATGCGGATCATATTTATATACAATACTATTAACATAAACAGGGTTTACTACCTGCAGATGACTGATTCTACAGTTTGTGTGATCAAATTACATTGCTTCAGCTTGTTTCCTGGTCTCTGAATTTCATATATTTCAATGCTGACTAAAGAGAAAACACGTAAGATTCCTATTTAAGTTGTGGAATAAAATCAGGAAACCAAAAATTGGCAGCATTAAAGAGAACTGAAGTCAGGGTTAGCAAGGGAATTTAAAAGAACATGCCCTGTAGAAAGAGATGACCCAATAAATCAAAGGAGTAAAACACCTGTTGAGAAAAAAACATTATCATCTCAAAGCAGTGCTGAAACGCTGGTATTTACCCAGAAAAATGAGGTTAAGAAGCATGTTCTACTCATTCAAATCTTTAAATGAAAGTAAATGCCAACCTAAAGCTCATTTTCAGTATTCTGTGATGCCTAAGGAATGCTGTCACTCACTCATTACACTCCCTCACACGGATATAATTTCCACCCCCATCTAGCGTCATCACATCTGGTTTGGTATGCAGTTTCACCAAAAAAATCACGTAGGCAAAAAAATCACAACATCCTTTGATAAATGCTTTAGTATGCAATTGTGTGTAATTACACACACTATTAAGTACACTTTGAAATATAAACCCCCATGGAATAATTGGAAAGAAAAACTTAGTCCAAAACCTTGATCAAGCTATAGCTTATTAGTACACTGGGGTTTAAATCATTTTTCCAAACAGCAAAAAAAAAAAAAAAAAGACACAACACGAAACTTCAAATCCCAAAGGATCACGGAAAATACCTGAAGAAACACCAAACAGGTAATCTTTCTGCCTGCCTCAAGGCAAGATCTGTAGCTTTATCTCTTCAATGTATGTTTATGAAAAAACATTAAATATCTCAAATTAGTGGGTTTTCATTATCTACCTAATTCCTATATTCCAGTGCTCCCCTGTCGAAAAGCTTTCCTTGATGTTGGATCTGAAGCCAATTACAGTGTGCTACCTTCTTCAGTTTTGGAAAGTTTTTCAGTCTACCTCAACTTCTGATACATTTTTAAACCTTTACAAAGAGTAAATACACTCTTCTTAGAAATACATAACCCCAGCAGACCAAAAACATCGAGATGAGGTTTTGGTTCCACTTAACTTATTGTCAACAGATATTGAAAGGTGCTCATGGGCACTGCACACTACACATCAGGCATCCTGGAAAACACAGGTTAGCACCTAAATTTAAATAACTCTGTGTGTTCAAATCCACACAGCGTTTGAATACAGTGGAGAGACTTTCCAGCCCTGATACCCAAAGACTTCTGATCACAGAACATTAATAAATAGAAGTCACCTGGAAAGTTTTTTCTTTGAAGTGAAGGAGTGAAAAAAGGCCAGAAAACTTTCCAGCCCACCTTGCACCAGCATCCACTGACGCTAAGGCCAACAGGATACATGACACCTAAGCTGCTACATGCAAAACAAACTCCCCCCCCCCCCCCCCCCCCCCCCAAAAAAAAAAAAAAAGTCAAAACAAAACCAGCCAAGACACTTTCACAAGGCCTGGAACATGCAAACCACCGGCAAATACCCCTTTGCCAGCCCACTTCCACACCTGCCCTTGCGCCCACGCTGAGGCGGCTGCCGCGGTCTCTCCCCCACACGCTCCCGGCCGGGGCAGCGGGCGAGGGACGCGCCCCCTCAGCACCTGTACTCACCCTCAGAGACCTCGAACTCGGCTGCTCCATTGAGCTGGTAGAGGCACCAGTCAGCCGCGCTCTCGCCCGGGGGGCCGCCGGCTGGGCAGGAGGAAAGGACAGTCAGGCGGGCACGGGGCCAGCGGGGCCACAGGGATGAGGAAGGGACAAGGGAAAGTGGCGGCGGCGGGGAGAGGCAGAGAGTGAGGAGGAGAGATGGAGGGGGCTGAGAAGAAAACGGAGGGATGAGAGGGGACAGCGAGCGCCGGGGGAAGGAGAGCGTTTCCAGATACCCTGTTTTTGGGACATGGGTGTTGCCCTCCGGAATGCGCCCGCTGCTCTGAACTGGTCTTTGCTTTGCTCCCAGCGCCCGTGGCTCAGGGCGCCTCCTCGTTCTCCCAGCGGAGCGGGCGCCGGCAGCCGCCGCCGCCTCGGGGTGCTCCGGGAGCCGGGGGAGGGAGGACGGGAAGAAGGGAAGAAGGGAAGAAGGGAAGGCTCCGCCCGGAGCTCCCGGCGGAGGCGGCGCAGCCTCGCCAGGACCCGCCGCGCCCGGCAGCGCCGGCCCCGCCAGGTGCGAGAGAGCCCGAGAGAGCCCGAGGGAGCAGCGGGGCCGGGCGCCCGGCCACGGCGGCTTGGGCGGGATGTGGTGTCCCGGCCTGGCCTTGTCCCGGCCCGGAGAGCCCTCCCTGCTGTCCGTCCCGTGTCCGTGTGAGCTCCCCCTCAGGTGCCGCCTGTGCCTGCGGCTCGGGCAGCCTGGCGAGCATGGGAGCGCATCCTGGCTGCCCCCGAAGCCTGGACGCACATCCCTGGGGGGGACACCGCACACCAGGCACCCGCTGCCAGTGGCACCCATCGCCAGTGGCACCCAGCACCAGTGGCACCCATCCCCGGTGGCCCTAGTGTCACTCCTGCCTCACCACGGCTGCGTTCACCCCATAGCATCCACCTCAGTCCTCTTGCCGTCCCTAGGCTATCCCACTTGGGCTATCTTACTGATTAAGGCTATAAATGCCACACAAACTGTGGGGGTATACACACCATGCAAGGCTTGAGGGTGGTTTTCGTCTGGTCCACGAGCCCCTGTGGATACACAAACCGTCTTTACAGCATCACAGAGAGGTTAGTATGAAAGCAAACCTTTTACCAAGTAAGTCTAAAGGACTCTGTGCAGTGACCTTTGCCTTCAGTGGGAAATGATAAATTTTAAAACACTGAAACAGTCAGCTAGAGCAAATATATGTTAATAAATGCCTTTATTCTTAGAGACTTCCACCCCAAAAAACATGTCAGGAGGGAAATGTAAAGGTACATTAATTGTTCTGTTCACCAGGTGACTTTCTTGAAACCTAATTTAAGACAATTGTGACTGCTTAGCTTGGGGTTGGCAGCATCCTGCCTACGGCTTCTGTCTTATCAAGGTAACAGTGTCAGTGGCCCACGTATGGCACAGTTTGTGTCAAAAAGAGCAGCCACACATTGTATAGGCAAATGAGAAAAGATTAAGAAAGAACAGAGGAAGACTATAATCAAATCATACTACGAGATTAGGAGCCAATAAGAGGATAAAGTATTGACACAGGCAGCTGTCATGGCACAACTACACTGGCTCCTCCATTTTTTCGCTATTTGTGAAACAGTATGTAAATGGCAGGGAAGAATTGTTTTTGGCATAAATTCCCCCTGACATGCATACATTTACCCTTTCCTGCAGCAAGTAGAGACCCTCCCGATACCTTCAGGAGCGTAAGCAGTGGACAGTTTGATTAACTTTTTCCTAATAAAAGTATTCTGTTTAAATATTTACATTCTCCTCCATCCAAGACAGTGGCGCACTGTGGTGTTTGTGAAAGAATAAGGAGGACAATTACAGTTTCTGAAGGAAATAGGTTTAACATTCAGCAAATGTTTCCAGTTACTTTTAGAAACAAAGCAAAACACTGATACTTAGGCCTTCCTGGGAACTTCACCTAAATTACAAAGATAATAATGCCTTCTGAGGTAAAAACACCAGTTTGTTTAGACAGTGTGTGTGTATATATATCCCCGAGCCATATGTTTGCCGAATGTACACCAGCATTCTTGGAACTGAAACGGTTTGTGCTGATGAATTTGAGGAGGAAAAGGGGTATCGTGTTAAAGTAAAGCTTCATGCAGCTGCTTATAGTGGTACTAACTTCCCTTAAAAATTGCCTATAGACTTTGATTGCTCTTCATGACAATGTATTATCAAAAATAAAAGTAATCTTAGCACTGCAGTGTTGGCCTCTTCTTTTGCAGAAAACTCTAAACCATATGAATTAGCAAACAAAGGGCCTGTTCTGGGAGAATCTATTCATATTAGATTTGAGTTTTATGGAATGTGGCCATTTTATTGTGTTCAACTCATTATTTACTGATTTACTATAGCTTTTTTTTCATTCTGGATTTCAACCATTTACAAACTTTGTATGTTTAAAAAATCA
Organism: Sylvia atricapilla; assembly: GCF_009819655.1. NCBI lineage: Eukaryota > Metazoa > Chordata > Aves > Passeriformes > Sylviidae > Sylvia > Sylvia atricapilla. The sequence goes on along the minus strand of NC_089143.1, from coordinate 19,786,221 downwards.
CCAATTTTGGTATATAAAGCAGCACATGGGGATTTTTTCTTTCTAAAATGAGATGATCAATACAAATTGTGTTCATGGTGTGTGGTCCTTTTTTACTGGTGTCCTGAATATTGAGATGGGTTAATTTGCACACGACAGCCAGCTAGTCCAGAATGAATAAATCTTTCACTTTTATGAAAATCTGCAGATGGACACTATTGAGTTATTTGTGATTGTTTCCTTCAGTCACAGAGGGGTGACTGGTTTAGCCAGGTTTGGGATCTAGTAATGCTAAATCCACACCAAACTTGAAGGCGGGAGCAGTTACCCCACTTCATGTGATGTTCTTTACTTTGGCACTGTTGGAAATGAGCGAGGACTTTGATTTGAAATTTTGTGTCATATCAGAATTGTAATGCTGTTAAAAGCATGTGATTTAGTCAAAGTAAAACTTAAGGAAAGTTGTTGATTTATACTATAATGTATGTACTTTAAAGAATCAAAGTTTTTGAAAATAGTTTAATCTGTTTTAGCTTTCAATATGACAATGATTTAATAGTCAGAAACTGGTGCAACTGCTTACAAAAACTTCTGAGGAGACTGGACTATATTATACAATAACATTTTTTAGTTTGGGGTTGGATGTTTTCCCTTTTCACTTGGACTTTATACAGACAGAAGCGTTTACCTTTTCAGTTCTCACAAGAGTGTACCTATGCCTAGCAGCAATAAAACGAGTGGCAAAACCAATTTCAATGGGATCAGAAGGTCAACCACATAAAATTTAATCCTTCTTCAATTTCAAAACTTCAGAGACGCAGACAATAATCCGTAATGAACTAGTACACCATCAAATAAAATGCTCGAGCTCAGTTCAAAGGAATTGTCTAAAAACAAAGAAGATTTATAGGTGCCCAAGATGCAGAGCTCAGCCTCCCCCTGAGCAGCTCCGGAATTCCCGGCGGCAGCCGCTCAGGGGCGGCGTTTTCATCCCTCTGCCCCGCTGTGGCGACCCCCGGCGCCGCCCGGGGCTAAGGCGGAGTCACCCCCGGGCCTCGGGGCCGTCCCGCCGAGGGGAGGCGGCCGCCGCTCGTCCCGTTCGTTATCCCGTTCCGCGCGGGGAGGTGGCGCCGCTCGTCCCGTTCCTTATCCCGTCCCGCCGAGGGGAGGCGGCCGCCGCTCGTCCCGTTCCTTATCCCGTCCCGCCGAGGGGAGGCGGCGCCGCTCGTCCCGTTCGTTATCCCGTTCCGCGCGGGGAGGCGGCGCCGCTCCTCCCGTTCATTATCCCGTCCCGCCGAGGGGAGGCGGCGCCGCTCGTCCCGTTCGTTATCCCGTTCCGCGCGGGGAGGCGGCGCCGCTCGTCCCGTTCATATCCCGTCCCGCCGAGGGGAGGCGGCGCCGCTCCTCCCGTTCATATCCCGTCCCGCCGAGGGGAGGCGGCCGCCGCTCCTCCCGTTCATATCCCGTTCCGCGCGGGGAGGCGGCGCCGCTCCTCCCGTTCATTATCCCGTCCCGCCGCGGGGAGGTGGCCGCCGCTCCTCCCGTTCATATCCCGTTCCGCGCGGGGAGGCGGCGCCGCGGGACGCGGAAGTGCGGCGGGAGCGCTCCTCCGCCATGGCTCCGCCGGCCGTGCTGCTGCTGCTCCCGCTCGTCGCCCTCCTGCCGCGGGCCGGCGGCCAGCTGCGGGCCTTCGTGGTGGCCCACAGCCACATGGACGTCGGCTGGGTGTACACGGTGCAGGTCGGCGGGGCGCCGCTCGGCGGGGTGGGCTGGCTGCGGCCGGGGCTGAGCCGCCGAGCGGGGCCGGGCGCTGCAGCGGCTGTGCCGGCTCCCGCAGGAATCCCTGCACAGAAACGCGCCGATCCTGGGCCGCGGCAGCTCTGGCCCCGAGTCTGGCCTGCTGTGTCTTCCATGCCCTGGTGTTCGGGGTGCTTCTTTGGAGGAGGCATGGTTAGCCTAGCAGCCGTGCCCTTGAACTGTGGGTTTCTGTGTGCGTATGTTCAGCAGTATGCTTCTGATGGATTTTTTTTTCTTTTTTTTAAAGGAAAGTCTAAATTCTGTTTGATAAGGCTTTGATTATGTGGCAGATTTTCATGGTCTTTATGTTTTTCTTGTAACAAAGCCAAAACCCCAGGAAAACCTTCTGTCATCTCTTAAGAGAGGAAAGCAGGAGAGCAGAGCAGGATCCCAGGTCCTCAATGGCTGGAGAGGGGTTGGAGCCTGGTGCCTCTGAAGTGTAGTAGCAAACTAATCTTTGCTAAGTACATGAGATGCAGAGCAAAATAAATCAGGTGGGGCCTGATATCTTTTGCATTTGTTAGTCAAAATCCTAAATCCTGAATTCTTCATTGTTATGAATTATTTACATTTATATGTGGAAGATGCTGAGGATCCTTCACTCACTAGAGTGAAATGGCATCAGGCCTAACTAATAAAAAAGAGCTAGTTGCTCACCCACCTTCTCTGCTGTATGTATTTTGTCTCCCCTTTTAAGAAAGATTACTGAATTTCTCCTTTAATACTTCAAATTCATACTCAGAAATTGCATAAGAGAACACAAAACTAAAGCTTCAAATCCTTACTTAAAATTTCATATTGTTTAAAGTATCTAATAATCTTGGTTTAAAAGAACCCTTATGAACCAATGGGAAAATAATTGAGGAAGAAATTATTTCGATAAACCCAGCAGTATTTTAAGCCATTCCTCCTACACTCAAATGTTTTCATTTTTCTAGCGGCGTGAGCATTTTTACAGCAGTGGCTGAATTTCTGTTGTGGAAAGCAAGACGCAAGGAAAAGTCAATTTCTGATTTGGATTACCTCATCTCCTTATTTCAAATGGCAATTTTCATGTAGGAAATCTACCTAAACTGAAACTCTGCATTCATGTTTTACATATCATGCCCATTAGTTTTTCAATGGGGAGAGATCTTTGTGTCAATCACATTTTGTGGTGTGTGTTCTTAAGTACCAGTAGTTTAGGTAGATAAGTATTATGGTTAGTGTAAAATAACTGTCCAATAACATGCAGATAACTTTGTTGCAAGGAAAGACAGGTCTCAGGAAATCCTAGGATGTTGGTTGTTGTCTTTAGACATTCTCTATCACTTTAAAATTAAGTAAAAGAAGACTGGATCTGGCCAACAGAAGTTGTTTGGGTCTAGGTAAGTGTACAAAACCTGTCTCTGTGTGCACATCTTCAAAATTGACATGGTGGTGTTAATTTGATACCATATCATAGGCTGTAACAGTGTGGTGGATTATTTATTGGATAAGCTGTCATATTTGCATTGCAATAGAAGTCCGTAGGCCTCATTCTGGAATAGAGGTGTTTTTAGGAGCAAGAGACGGGTAGATGCACAAAATCTCACACTTTCACTGATGTTTCTGTGTCAACAGTTGAACTCATTCTAAGATTCTTTTACCAGCTTGATTTTACTCTGTCCTAAAACATCAAGCAAAATAGAGTTATTTTTCATAATAGTATAATTTACAGTAGATGTGTCACTGCATTGTACTGGTAATGCACAGCACAGAGTCATACTCGTTCTGAAGAAGCAATTCTGGTAATTCAGGCCATCAGAAGAGCTGGAATGGGAGAATGAAGTGTGCATGCAGGGTCTTTAACTCTGTTGCAAAGTATTATCATTTATGGCATCAGCGATTTAAGGTGAGCAATGAGGAGCTGGTTGTTCCCAGTGTGTCTAAAAGAAGGCCTGTATTGGTGCTGCTCTTGGGAGAAGCTACACCTCGATCTAGTCAGGTCCCCAGTCAGTAGGATGTTTTCTGAAGCAGAAGCGCCAAAGGCTGTATGTAGTCAGAACTCGATCTTTCTGAGGGTACAAAGGGAGTGAACAAAAAATGTAAAGCTTTTAGTATCTCACTTTTCAAGCCAAGTGAGTGTTTAAGACATCCCTTTTAATTCAGGTAAAACAGAGCTTATTTACTTTTCTTTTTCTTTCAGGAAAGTATGCATGCTTACGCAGCAAATGTCTACACTACTGTTGTGGAAGAGCTAATGAAAGGAAAACAACGCAAATTTATTGCAGTGGAGCAGGAATTCTTTCGACTCTGGTGGGATATGGTAGCCACAGATACACAGAAGCAGCAGGTAAATTGCACTAGAGCCATACTTCCTGCTAACAAAGAATTCAGTCTTTTCTGCTGACAAATAGGGGCAGAGTACTTCACTATTTGCTTTTTACCCAGGTCTAGTATAAGCTGCCTCTGAATCTAGTACTTAAAGAACTCTAAAGGCAGTTGCAAGAGGTTAAACCCCAGATATAGATTAGAGCAGTAGGAGGTAGTAACCTTTGCACTGAAGATTTTTTACACTTTATAGTTCTTGCTTCATTGGTAACTTACTTATCTGGGGGCACGCTACTTTAAGATGTGGGTGAACCTGAAACAGGCCACACCAGTATCTGTTAAAACATCTGACACCTAACACTGCTCACAAGAAGGAACTTTTTGTTCTTTCCAGTTAAGTACTGCTCAAAACCCTGCCATTTTTAAACAAAGATCGTGCAGCAAAGCAGTGACTATACCTTCAATGGCAGTGGTTTTTTTTCCTAGTAACGTCAATGTGAAGTTTTATTTCTCACTTCTTCTTTCCTCTGACATGAATCAAACACGCTGAATCAAAGACTGCGCTGATAGGCTAGCAGCTGGTTGTTTATTTTGGATCCTAAAACCAAAGGGTGTACAGGTGCAGCTTCCCATGGGTACTTACTCACTCCATGTCTCTGTTTTGTTACCATGGTCTGTTTTGTTACCAGGGTCCAAACAACAGTTCTTTACATTTCAGTTTGTTGAAATTTCTGGATGTTTGAAGCATCATGTAGAAAACACACCTCTTATCTGGTTTTTGTTTTTTTTTTTTTTTTACATCATCCTTCCCTGAATTCTTTTGTTATGTTCCATATTCAAATAACAGCTTGTGCACAGCTGATCTCTGCGTGAAAGATTTTGCTGGGTTTAGGCAGTTTGCAGTTTTTAGGGGAGCACTCTGCTCATACTCGTCTGTTGTAGGACAATTTTCTTGTAAATTTGTTAAATTAGAAAACTGTACTGTGAGTGGGGGAGGAAATAGCATAGGAACAGCTTTGTAGGACAGGGAGGTCCTCCAGCTTTCAAAGGTGAGTTGATCTTATTTCAAATATGTTCTGCTGCTAGAACCCAAACAAAGTCAAGGCCCATGTTTCTAATATCTGTTCCTGCTATTATGTGGAATTCAGAAAAATAATGTGTATCACATTTGACCTTCATAGGGCAAAATTTAGTACCTATGATTCAGGCTTTAGTTTCCTGGCCTAATTATTTGTAATTGTTGCTTTTATAGTTAGTTGCACGTATAGTTAGTTCTCTAGTTACCTTATAGTTTCTTCTCTCAAAATTAAAATGGTTAAAACTAAATTCCTCTTAAATCTGTATGTCTAACTTTGAAACTCTAATTTGCACATAAATCATATGTTTTTAACATTAGCAAATTGCAAATATTGGCCCCTGAAATTAGGTCACTCTGGTTACTGCCCTGCTTTTTCCACTTGAACTCTAGCATTAATGATTTTCTGTGATATAGGCACTGTGGTTTTAATTTTCTTTTTTTCTTTTTTTTTTTCCTTTTTTTTTTTTTTTTTTTTTGGGTGTGTGTGTGTGTGTGTGTGTGTGTCATTTAGTGGTTTACTTAGAATACAGGATTTAATTATTTAATTCTAGGGGTTTTTTTGCAGTGTCTTCTTTTATTGGAACTGTAGCATGAAAAACTACTAAAAGATACAGCCTGGGTACAGAAGCTGGTTTTTCAATTCTGACAAGAAAATATGTAAGAGTGAAATGTACTGCAGCAGTTTTCAGCCAGATGGGAGCTTTGTAGTTCTTAGTACATGTTACTTACACAGAATTTTCTTGTGTGAGCCATTTCTATCTCCTTAGCATGGGTTGATGCCTGGGTGCTTTAACTAGGGGAGAAAAAAAGATGTGTAGCCACTTCAGTCTGGTTTGTAGGTGTGAGTTGATGGTAGTATGGTCCCAAGGATCACAGATATGTTATAACACCATAGCATCCTGCTGCTTGTAGTACTACTGCATTTGTTTCCTCCATTCCTCCTTCCTTTGCCCTCTTTTGATCAGAAAAAGTACTTGTCTTTACAGATACTGTTTTCTTTTCTTTTTTTTGGGGGGGAGGAGGAAGGTTAGATATTACCTAAATTACTTGAATTATTTTTCTTGCTTTTCCAGCCCTCACAGTGGTTCCACAAAGCTTACATTAAAAGAAATCATTTCTGTTGCCCCAAGTTTGGATCAGAGGTATATTTTGGACATCCATCCAAATGGGGAATAATAATCACAGATTCTTTTCATGTAGGTCAGGGCCAGTTCTGTGCTGACACCAGATATCAGTTATCTGGTCTCCCAGCATGCTAATCAGTCACCACAGTCGGCTGGAACTAATTTAGGAATGCTGAGCCCTGAAGCGTTTTCGCAACATTGTGAAGGAGAGAAATGATTATAATCAAAATTGACAATCTGGCATCTTATCTGAGTAGACACTGAAGGTTCCTGGGAAAATAAACATAATAGCTCTAAAAATGGCATCCTATATGACAGATTAAAAAAAAAAAAGTTGAGGATTAAAATATGTATTTGCATAAACTTTACTTACTGGAAGTTTGAGATATCTCTGAATTTCTGAAGTAACTAAAATAAAACCAGAAGACTCCTAACACTTTTGGAAAGGGACATAGACTACTCCTTCCTCCCTCCAAACACCACCCCCTGCTTCATCCAGCATTTGCTGAATGCTGTACTTGTCAGCATACCTGTTGTTTCTAGGAGCTGAAATCAAAATCCTCCCCCACTCCAAGGAAAAAAAAAACCAACCCAACCCTCCCCCCCAAAAAAAAGCCACCACCAAAAGTTGAGCAGATTGTAATATACTGACATTTTTTGAACGAGGGAAAAGACCAGAAATTATGGTTAGCTGTGGGTTATTCAGGCAGGCAAACCTGTGGAATAACTATTTCTTAATAAAGCATTCTGTCAGTCACAAGTTGAGCAACTCGTCTGTGCCCCAAAGGCAAGATAGATGCATGCAGAGTAGAGGAAGATGTTTGTGGCCACAATGTGATGGCACAGTCTGTCTCTCTCCTGGATCCCACAGATCTAGTTTTCAGCTAAAACCCTGGGAGCTTGAATATTACTGCTTGCCTGGGGCTCCATTGCTGCTTGCAAGGAATTGCATATTGCTCCCTCATCCAGCCACCAAATGCCTTCCCTAAGCCAAGCTGGATGCAGCAGGAGGAAGATTTGGGGAGAAGCATTAATATCTTCAGTTTTAATCCTCCCGCTCTAGCTGCCTTGAGGCAGGATTGCAGGCTGCTGCCAGTGCAGTGTCTGGTGTTCAAACAGCATAAAAAGGCACAGGAACAGCACTACTGAGAAACACCAAAAGGTCAGTGTCTACCTGGCAGTGCATCCTTTGTTCCTGTTACCTGGTTTCAGTGTAAGCTGGATAAATCAATGCACTGTGCAGCACATTGAGATATCTTTTTTTTGCTGTTATTCTCCTTTAGCTAGCCTTGGTACAGTCAGCCTTTTATCTCACTTTTACCTCACTTTTTGTCCTATGTGCTTTCTTGACAAATGTTGTATCTGGGTAGTGTGCTGTGATATTAAATGAATTTGCAGTCTTTTTGGATAAGACTGAAATGATGCTTATGTTCTGTGTCTTAATTTCAATATCATAGGTCCATCAATTGCTTCAAGAGGGACGACTGGAATTTGTCATTGGAGGGCAAGTGATGCATGATGAAGCTGTGACACTAATTGATGATCAAATTTTACAGTTGACGGGTATGCATATTTGCATTTAACTTTTATTTTTCATTGTTATGACCTTGGAGGTATTGTTTGGTTTTCATTTTTCCACTTCAAATTTACTATTGTTTTCTGACTAATTAAGAACTAATTAAAGCATTTCTTATTTATTTACTGCTGGTGTGTTATTCGTATAAAAGTCGTTGCTTTAAAAACCCATTAGTTTTGACGTGACAGTTCTGCAGCAGGCACAAAGGTTACCCAAAGCTGGTTTGTCAGGTATAAACTTGTTTGGAGCAGAGGCCTTTTGTGCTTGTGTGTTTGAGAGCTTAAGCTCCTGGGAAGATAGTTATGGTGAAATTGAGGGTATGTTTGCTCTTCAGGAAAACACCTGGTAGTTTGGGGAAGTTGTATTGTTTAGGCAGGGTCTTCTGCAGAATGGGGGCCAGGGAATGTCACTGAGGTCAACTAAAATTAGTTGAAAGACTTCCTTGATGAAGAAACCCCTATTTGTAGTCATTGTCATCTACTGTTAGAAAGAGGTGCGTATTTCAAAGAGATGTGCTACTTGCCATTTTAATCTTCTAACTTTTGCTCCCAACATTTGTGTGTTACACTATCCATCTGATGGTTTAAAGAGTCTTTTGGTACCCGGGTTCGTTTGCATTGGTTATTGCAAACAGAAGCAGGGTAACTGATGGCAGCACTGTGCTAGAGCTGCCGTGAGGGTGTAGCAGGGAGGGGACGTGTCAGCACAGCTGCCATGGCTGATGGAAACTCTGCCTGTTCCAGGGCTACGCTCTGGGCAGCTTTCTACATGGGACAATAAAGGGGCAGAAAACACTTCTATTTTCTGCATCTGATTGCACAGCACCACTGGCCTTGTTCCTTTCCTGTCTGTGTTTATCAGGAGTAGGGGATTAGCAGCTGGTTCTGTACCTCAGTACACTGGCCAAGAGGAGGAGAGGATATGAACTTTTTTTTTCTCTCATCTGACTCCTATGTTTAAAGGTTGCTTTATGGGCTTGGAAGGCTGAGCCTAGGACTTCTCCAAATAATACTAAAATGATTGAAGAGTCCCTTCGTTAAACACAGCTTTTCTATTCATTTGAGTTAGCCAAAAAAGACGTTATTTCTAACTTATCATTTCATTCTGTGTAAACATAATCCGTATTTTTAAAAAAACAAGACATTTCAAGTTTGGTTATTTATTCATCAGGAACAAAAATATTAACGTATTTTAAAATTTTCATTTGTTTTTCCTGAAAGCACGCTGCTCAGTTTAAATACATACAAAGGAAATGGATTGTGTGACATTCAAGTTGAGAAGACAAAGCCAGTGCAGACATTTGGAGTCTAGATTTCATGTCTTCTCTTGTCTGTCCAGAATCCCAGTGTTTTGGAGGAGCCTACAAAACTCTGCTTCAAATATGCCTCCATCAGAATACTTAAACACGTTGTGAATATTTTAGCTAGGGAAGACATTAACCATGGGAAGGATGAAGTGAAAAGAGGCCTCGCAGCCTCACTTACTCAAATGTGATCTTAAAATTTGAAATGCAGTTATTCCAAACCAGAGAAGATATGATTGTATTTTCAAATAGTTTGACCATAATTCTCTAACTATGAAATAATGATTTGCCATATTCTTTTTTTTTCTTTTTTTTTTTTTTTTCCTTTCCCTTTTTTCCTTTTCCCTTATTTTTTCTTTATCTTTTATTTTTCCGGATGATTATCCTAGTGCAATATACCTGATTTCCAAATAAAATCTACTGCTTTTCCTGATTGTTTTACTTTGATTCAAATGATTTTTCTGAGTTCACACTATCATCTGGGCTTTTCTAGTTTGGGGGTTTCTTTTTTCAAGCTCATTTCTGTATTAGTAACATTAGTAACTACATTAGTAACATTAGTTGTAAATAACATCTTGTATCAAGTTCACTGTAACCTTTGGCTTTTTTCTTTTCATATGACTGATAATCATATTCATGCTAGTTTTGTTTAGTGGATGGCTTGCTTCCCTGTCCCTTTTTCATTAGTATGAGACTGGAATTTTCTGAGAATGGGTTTTATGATTTAAGCAAACTTAAACTAAACCCCAGGTTAGTTTGTTGTTTTCATGAATACTCCAACCTGGCTATTTGCCTTAACCTAATCTGTATCTATATACTTTTCCTGAGAGCAGTCTCTAATCATAATTCCTTTTTGTTATTAATCTTTTATAATGTTAATAAGTTATACTTGGCATAACAATATAAACATTGTCAGTATGAAACTTTCTGCTGTGAATGATTAAATTCCCAAAACTTTGAATGCTTTGGGAAACAGCAACAAGAAGCTATCCTTCAAGTATTTACCTGTGACACAATATGCCTATTAAATTTATGAAAATAACTTTTAGAAGTGTTCCTAACCTAAACAAATTTTGCTTTGCAGAAGGTCATGGATTTTTGTATGAAACTTTTGGCTTCAGGCCACAATTTTCGTGGCATGTTGATCCTTTTGGAGCTTCAGCTACAACACCAACTCTTTTTGCTCTGGCTGGTTTCAATGCTCATCTTATTTCTCGTATTGACTATGATCTGAAGGCTGACATGCAGAAAAACAAGGTAAAAAAACCCTTTAGGAATGAAACCATTGCTGGCCTCTACTTACAGTAATGTAAACCATGACATAAAGATAAGAATGTCTGTCATCTGTGCAGAAGACGCACAGATCGCGCATCTGTGAAGAAGACACACAATATGGGCAAATGAGCAAGTCTAAATGGACACTGAATTAGGAGTGTTCAAAGCAGAGACATCTAGGAGTTCCAGCTTTTCCTGAGAAAATCTTGTATCTGTTGGGTTTTATGTGAGTGGTTTTAAAGTGTAACCTTTGGGCACAGTGTTGTAAGGCTTGGAACATTTATTTCTGCCTGTAAAATTAATTTAAGGTCAATTTAAGTGGCAGCTAGTCATGGTTTTGCTGAATTCAGGTTTTCTTTCATGTTCTGCCTTCTCTTGCACAGTATTCCATACACAGTAAATGCTTTTCAAATCACTGTGTTGGACCCTGTTTTGTTATCAGTTTTACTTACTACATTATGTGAAAATAAGGGGCTTTCACCACTGTGTTCTGGTCACTAGGCAGTTTTATGAATCTTGGGTAAAACTCAAGAAGACAACAGAATTCATGTTGAATTTAGTGAAGCCTGGACCTACCACCTTGTGTTTGCAGTGATTTGCAGTACTTCCTTTCTGTTGAAATCTTTTATGAGCTTTTGACAATCTTTGCCCAGCTAGTTGGTTTTTTTTTTCCTGACCCTTAGCAGTCTCAAGGTTTCCAAAACAGTAAAATCCTACTTTAGTAAAATTTAAACATTAACATCAGTTAAACATCGATTCCCACTGACTACAGTGCAGTCAGACTACATCTGGATCTTTTCTAGCTTATAGGTGTTCAGCTTCATTGAAACAACTGAGGTATAATGGCTGTGATAAGCCAGGCTTATCTCTGGATTTTAGTGTGCTGGCAGAGTGCTGCCTCCTCTCCTGCATCAGTTCTAATAGAGAGGCACTGATGTGGCCTCCTGTATATAGTGTGTGACCTTGCCTGGAGTACCATTGGCGTTGGATCTTCAGAAAAAGCACTTAAAAGTTTTTAAAGTGGTGGAAGGGAAGATGGGAACTCTGAAGTCTTAAGCTGTTAGTGATGTATGTCTGTGAACGTCATCAAGGCTAATGGTTTCTTACCTTTTTTTGTTTTCCAGAAGCTTCAGTTTGTATGGCAGGGCTCTCCTTCCTTATCTGAAAGACAGGAGATCTTCACCCATGTTATGGATCAGTACAGCTACTGTACTCCATCACAATTACCTTTTTCAAACAGGTGCAAAGATTTCCTAAATTTGCAGAAATGTTGTTCACTTCTGAGAGTTTATGTTATTGAGGTTTAAGCACTTTCTTTGACTGCTTTCATTCAAAAGTATCCTGCTGCTTTCTCCTGACCTGTGGTAGCTCAAGGTGTCTAGACTCTGTAGATCTGAGTAAGGATTATTAAGCATCCCCAGCTTTCCACCATAATAAATGAAGTTTGCTCAGTACTTAACAGTTGAATTCTCAAAAGTGACACTTAGTACTGACAACCATTAAAAATATCTCTAAATATTGATAGACTTGTTTTCCTACACCAGGAGGCTTGAAACAGAGGTGTGGCTTTCATCTACCTATAATTCAGTGACTGACTTACAATGTCAGTCTTTTCTTAAAAAATAGAATAAATATGTGAAACAAATTAATTACTATAAACAGAAAATGTCCAAAGCCGAATTGGGGTCTTTTTTCTCTGCCTGAAAGTAAAGATTTAAAAGCTCCAGGAAGCTCAGTAGGGACTTGGCTATTGCTAATTGATTTTCTATGAGAGATTTTCAGCATTATCTTGAGCTGAGAGTGTGTATATTGTCCTTGTATAAACTAAAGCAACAAAAAAAATGCCACTTATGTTGTGAAGAAATTTGAGAACTTTTGAAAACTTTATTTTTCTTACTGGCTTATCCAGTAAAGTGCTCTTTGAAAATCAAGTCTACTTGGGGGAACATCCTCATTGTTACAAAGCTTGCTGGTTTGTTCTATGCCAGCAAGCAGCAGGGACTTGAAAAGTTGCACAATTGAAAATGCACAGTTGAAAAGTGTTGAAAGAAAACTGGAGACTTTTCCCCCCTACCTCCACCCCAAGATAAATACTTAAACCTAAATACTAGTAATGAATATAAACAGAATTTTTTTTTTGCCTCTTATTTATTCTCTGGGTATGTACATTTTATACCAGCACCTTTTGATGTGTTTTTCCCAGTTGAGTGAATCCTGTTTACAGCTTACTGCTTTCTGCTTCTATTTAGGTCAGGATTTTTTTGGAATGGATTTGCAACTTTCCCAGATCCACCAAAAGATGGTGTTTATCCAAACATGAGTCTCCCTGTTACAGATGGTAACCTCCATCTGTATGCACAAACCATGGTGGCAAACATTAAGGAGAGAGCAGCCTGGTTCCAGACAGGGGAAGTGTTATGGCCATGGGTAAGTGCCTGGTCAGTGTTTGCTTTAGTGTAGCAGTTCGCTGTTTCTGCCACAGTGGAGGCTCTGGTATCTAGGCCTACAGCACGACTTCCACTTTACTTTCATGAGTGGGTCGGGTCTTGTAACAGACGCATGGTACCAATATGGCAGACGGTTACAAAAGACGTTTATTAAGTAAAAAGTTCAGGTTTTATACTTCTTATCTACTACTACGTCAAACAGGATATTGCCACACCTCCTGGGTTAGTAGTTGGAGTGGAAAAGTACTGGCACATGTTAGTAGAGGGTCTACATTCTTTTCAGGGGTATCTTATCTCGAGAGGGGGATGGGGCTTGCTCTCCTCCTCACCGTTACAGTCCGAGATCTTCCGGCCGCCTGTCCCTTATCTAACCACATCTCCCCCCCCTCTCTCACAAAAGAACGAGGTAGTTATACGCATATATATATATATATATAGATATAGGCACTAAATGAGGTAGAAGGTTAGGACTTATTAAGGGAAAAAGGAGTTTATAAACTTGAGTAAATTTCTGCCAGGCAAGTTTGGAAATCTTGTGACTGGCAATTTTAAATTCACAGCATCTCATGTTGGCCTATGAACAGAATGTTAGTCTGATCTAGGCGAGCTTTGACAAATGAAACTATCTTGTTCAGCAGGCATGGTCCGAAGGTAACAGATAGAAGTAGCATTGCCAATGGGCCTACCAAGGTGGAAATTAAAGTGGTTAACCAAGGGGATTGGTTAAACCAGGATTCGAACCAGCCTTGCTGAGCTTCCCTATCTTTCTGTCTCTGAGCCAGTCTGTTTCGGAGTTCGGCCATGGAGTCCCTGACGACTCCGGTGTGGTCTGCATAGAAGCAGCATTCCTCTTTCAAGGCTGCACACAGGCCTCCCTGCTGCATGAACAAAAGATCCAGTCCACGCCTGTTTTGTAGAACCACTTCTGAGAGTGAAGAGACTGACTTCTCCAAGTAGGAAATGGACTTCTCGATCCTCTGCAGGTCCTCATCTATAGTTATTTGCAGCTGAGACAGACCCTGGTGTTGTGTTGCCAGGGCTGAGACACCTGTTGCTGTGCCGGCTGCTCCTAAACCGAGTAGCATTGCGATGGTGACACCTGTCAATATCTCTCTTTTGTGGAGCCTGTTGGATTCTTCGAGAAGGCTGTACATTTCTTCCTCTGAGTGGTACAGGACTCTAGGAACAATCAGAACTTGGACACAGAAATCGTTAGAATCATCAAACTTGGGAAGAGATACACACGGACTTACTCCAGACCTTTGACAAACCCACATTGCCGATGTAGCAGGTATTACCCACTTGTTATTCTTTCTGTTAGGCTTTACAACTCTGGTACAGACATTCCCTTTTCGCTCAGCCAGGGTTGCATTACCAAAGCATTTGCCTCGGCCTGAGACCTGGCTTAGGGTGATCCCTCTGCGAGGTGTGTCCCATCGGCACTGCTGGGGTGCATCAGCGGCTGAGTAACTGAATGGGGTGTTTAAAGCAACTCCTTCATAAAAAGGTGGTTGGACATCATAACAAAGCCAACAGGAATTGGTTAGGTTAGGGTTAGATTCGTTCAGGGATAGGAAGGTAGCTTCTAACATACGAAAGATTGGATCAGGATCTGACCTAGCTAATTTGTCCATCTGAAAGGCTTCTGCATCACTAGTTGGGGTTCTGCTGACACCCGTAGGTGCAGCCCTAGGGTAAGTCATATTTCTCTTTGTCTGTGTGCTTTTAATTATCTTGTTGGGCCCCACAGCTCTGGGTTCTGAGGGTTGAGACTTGGTAATTTGCACGTTCACCCACTTTTTTGACCCTTGAAGGACCACTGTCCAGGTTTTGCCCACCGTCCAGCTAGGATGAGTGGGTTGCAAAACTGTCATGTTATAGTATATGCATTTTCGGATTTTTGGGATCTTGTAGCTATATCTATAGGAATTCCCGTGTACAGAGAGAGGTGTTTTACAACCTGCGGGTGCCCAGGTGAATTGCAGGAATTTGTCAGGTTCTTGTGGGTCCCACCCAGGCCCTGACGGCCTGGCGTCTGTTACAATGGTCTCACATCCCCAGTGTCCGCAATATCCCCAGCTGGGGTTATTACAATAGCTTTTTCCTGCGTTTGAAGCTGGGCACCAATAGGATAGGTATGTGTGTGATGAAAATGGAGAATAAGGGTCTACCTTTGGTTGTCCTGGAAACAAATCGATAATACGAAGCACGAAGGATGGACTGTTTGGTGTGGTGATGTCTCTGAGCACCTTACCACTGGTAAGATGTCTCATGACCCACCTGAATGGCTGGTGTGGGTAGAAATCTGAGCTGGCTTGTCCTCTGGCGACAAACCCCAGCAACAAAATCACACAGGCATATCGTTGGTGCTTGGATCTCGCCCGCGTGGGTTTCTCTGGTGCTTTCTGACGGCTTGGTGGTGCGTCTCGTTCCTCTGGGAGAGGCGTGTACGCGTTACGTGGTCGCCCCACCAGCATGTCCTGTAAACAGAAACTCACAGTTTTCATTAGTCTCATCCTGCTCACTGTGGAGATCAGGTTTAATTGATTTAATAGGACACCACCTGATTTTCCCATCCCTTTTGACAGCTGCATACCCTCGCCCTGTAAGCATTAATCTCCAGCCCCGTTCCCATTCACCCAGCTCATTTTTAATTACAACCTGCGGGCCCTCCTCTAGTGTTCTGGAGGCCCAGTGCTTTTGAATGGGATTATTTGCTTCACTTCCTCTGGGGAATTGATTTAATGCTATCAGTGCGGTTGCCAGTATGCGTGCCTGTTCTCCTGAGGGAATGGAATTGTTAAAGCCTTCTGCTTTTGCCAACACCTCTATCTTAGTTTTCAAGGTTTGATTTGCCCGCTCGACTATAGCCTGCCCAGTACTGTTATATGGGATACCTTGCACTAATGTGATCCTCCATTTGGAGGCGAATTCCTGCACTGGTTTAGAAATAAAATTGGAACCATTATCTGTTTTGATCTGCTTGGGGATACCAAGCCACGCCATAGCTGTCAGCCAGTGCTGGATTGTGGCTTTGGAGTTAGTCTTGGGATGCTGGGTGGCTACAATCGTTCCACTGAATGTGTCCACTGTTACTGCAAGCCATGCTCGAGGCTTCAGCAGCTGACACAAGGTGAAGTCCGACTGCCAGATTTCTGAGGGCTTAAGACCTCTTGGGTTGACTCCACTAGTCCACAGGGGTGACTTCTGGCAGTGAGGGCAGGTAGCCACTACATGTTTGGCATCCGCGGTTGTGATTCCACATCTCTTCGCTAGTGCTTTGGGTCCAATGTGGAGGGATTCGTGCAGTTGACGGGCCTCCTGCAGTGTCCAGACCCCTTTCGCTGCAGCATCTGCTTTGTCGTTGCCAATCTGAAAGTACCCTTTGATTGGGTTGTGGCTATTGACGTGAATGATTGATACAGTGCCCTTTCGTGAAGAGAGTGCCTCTTCTAGCATTAGGGCTGCTGCTGATGTTGACACACCTGGTCCTGCCATGGCTAGGCAGAGCCTTGCCACGAATATAGAGTCTGTTACAATGTTAAGGTGTTCCTCTTGAAAAAGTCCACAGGCCAGGGTTACTGCTGTAGCTTCCAGCTGCTGCACTGACAGTGTGGGGTCACATGCTTTGATGCAATGCCACTGCTCTCCTACCTGCCACACTGCTGTCGCCGTAGAAGTAGTGGAGGAAGCGTCTGTGAAAGCTGTTGGTCCTGGCTGTGGTCTGTCCATAACCTTTGGTGGCAGGTCTATGTCGACTATGGTCAGCAGCTGAGTCCAGGGTGGTCTGGTGGAGTAGGAGATTTCTCCTCCAAATCCGACTAGAGCAAGGGCTAGATGCTCCGAGATTGTGGTTGATTCTATGGTCGGTTGCTTGCGAAAAGGAAGGTGGATTCTCGCTGGCTCAGTCCCTAGGTGTTTCAAAGCGAGTTTCCTGCCTTTCATGATGAGGTTAGCGATGCATTCTACTGCTGGGGAAAATGCACGAGCAGGCCTTCCAAGGACCACCCATTGAATCGGTCGGGCCTTTTCAGAAGGTCCTTGGGCCAATGCTCCCACTCCCCCCTTTTGTGTAAAATGCACATATAAGTCCAGGGGCATCGCTGGGTTCCATCTGGCAAGTGTGCCAGTGGACATCTGCTGTTCGATGAAGTCGAGGGAGCTCGCTGCTTGTGGTGTCAGCTCCTTGGGTTCCCAGGGGTGCTTTCCTTTCAGGAGGTCGTACAGAGGGTCCATGATCTCAGGAGGAATCAGGACGATGTTGCGAAGCCACTGCAGTGATCCTACCAGGCGTTGCACGTCGTGGAGCGTCTTAACATCTCGGTGGACTTTCACCTTAGGAGGTGTCACGTAGGAGCTTGTGATTCCCACTCCTAGGAAGGTGACACAGGGTCCTTTCTTGATCTTCGCGCTCGCAATCTCGAAGCCGTTGGCCTGGAGGGTCTCTGTGATCCTGGATACCAGATGATCCACTTGGCTCGCTGATGGTGCTGAGACCAGAATGTCGTCCATGTACTGGATGATGGTGGCAGCGGGATAGGTGTGTCGGACTGGCATCAGTGCTTTGTCCACAGTGATCTGACAAATGGTCGGGCTGTCGACCATACCTTGAGGTAGCACTTTCCACTGGAAACGCAGGCTGGGCCGGTTGCCATTCGGGAAAACCACAGAGAAGGCAAATCGTTCCCTGTCCTCAGGATGCAAAGGTATTGAAAAGAAACAGTCTTTAATGTCCAATACTGCACATGGCTGTCCTTCAGGAACAGCTGAGTTCATGGGCAACAGTGTCTGAACTGGGCCTATGGGTCGGATTGTTTTATTCACTTCTCTCAGGTCATGGACTAAACGATAGCCCTCTCCTGACCTTTTGGGAACAGGAAAAACGGGCGTGTTCCAAGGACTCACAGTGGTTTCTATATGATCCTTTTGCAGTTCCCTCTCAACCAGTTCTATTAAAGCTGCCAAGCGAGGCTCACATAGGGGCCACTGCTCAACCCATACAGGGTCTGATGATTTCCAGGTCAATTTGATCGGCAGCAAAGGGTGTAAGGCAGTGGCCCTCATTATAAATTTGTAATCCTGACTCCGAGCATAGCCAGGACATCCCTTCCTATTAAGGGTGGAGAATCCTGTAAAATGTAAGGGTAAATGGCAACTGTTTGTTCTGGCCCCTTTTTTGTGTGGAGTGTTATCGCCACCAATTGGGTGCTTTTCCATGCCCTGGATTGTCCCCCCACCCCGTTCACAGGAGGGACTTCTTTAATTTGCCAATGTCTGGGCCAGTGTGATTGAGGAAAAATGGTGCAGTCTGATCCAGTGTCTGCCAAAAACTGAAGCCCTAAAACGTGAGGGTCTTGGCTGCCATAGAGCTGACACGTCCCCCACACCCTCAAGGGCTCCCTCCCCACTTTCATGACCAAGGCCACCCAGGGGTTCCGCTCTGGTTTGTCCCCTGTTGACCCTGTGACACTGGAGCAGTTTGTGGTGGTGAGAGGTGCATGTTGGCTGCTGGTGATGGTGCATTGTTCTGCCACTGAATGACTGGTGGGGATGAGACAGTGACTGGTTCCTGTATATATATGGGGTATGAAGGTCCCCTGCCCCACTGGGTATTGGGAAGGCTGGGCCATCTCGCAGTGGGAGGAGGCTGAGTATGGCCCGCACGCCCCCTCCCCCTTCCGTTTCCCTGAGGCCTGGATCTGCACTCCTTGGCCAGGTGTCCCCTTTTTCCACAATTCCAGCAGGTGGGTCTTTGGCGCTGCTGGGTCGGGGGTGCTGCCACTGGCTGCTGTGCTGGCTGGGGACAGCTTGCTGCTACATGACCTGTTTGGCCACATTTCAGGCAAGCCATTGCATTTGTTAGGGTATGAACCGCTGCCTGCATGGGTATTAGGTGTTCTTCCTTTACCACATGTTTGATCATGTCAGCTAAGCTGGCTCCTGCAGGCAGAGACCGTAAAATTTCCTTGGTTACAGTATTACACTGTTGCTTTAAACAGTCTGTCACCACCGGTCCCCTTGCAGCTGCAGGCAGGGTGGATGAATCAATTGCAGCCTGTAATCGGTCCACAAAATGTGTAAAACTCTCACTTTCCCCCTGTTTGATCGTTGACCACGGCGTGGACTTGTCCACAACCCGGGAAGCTGCCCTTATTGCCTCCCTAGCTGCCCTGGTTGTTGCTTTCACCTCCTCTGCTGTGAGGAGTGCAGCTTGGTTTTGGGGCGTGGCCACATCGTCATGTTTGCCAAGCAGCCTGGACAGAGTAGAGCCATGTAGAGGCTGTCCCTGCCCTGAGGCTTGAGCTAGGGCAGCTGTGCATGAATTGGACCACTCCTGCTGAAATACAATCAACCCTGCTCCATCAAAAAACATACGGGTTATTTGTGAGATATCAAAAGGCAGCATATCATCATTGCTAAAAAGACCATCGATCAGTGTGGACACCAGGGGTGAATTAATTCCTTTTTCCTGCACCGCTTTCACCACAATCTGCACTTCTTTCGTACTGAGTGGGGTATAAGTCCGTCTCTGGTTCTGCCGGTTGCCAGAAACCCGTACCGGGAACGCATGTATTGCAGCCGCAGGTTCCCACTCTGCACAGGCTAATTTTATCTTCCCCCAATCGGTTAATTTGCCCTGAATTTGTTCCCTTACATTGTTAAAAGCTTTGCTCGGTTTCGCTGAAAACTTTATAAAATCTGTTATCTCCGTTTCCGAATCGGACTCGGAGCCCTCTGTAGAGCTCGCCGTGGAGCTATAACTTCCTTCCGTATCGGAAGTGAACTGGTGGTAAGCTTCCGGTTTGCTATGCTTTTTCCCCGGACTCCGCCCCCGTCCCGCCTTCCGCGGGTGGGCTCGGATGTTCCCTCTGCTTTGACTCCATTCCGCCTCCCGCGCCCGGCCCCCCCCCCTCCGACCGGGGGTGACGCTGGCGCCTTGCGCGGGGGTTGTCCCACGTTTCCCCTTTTTGCTCGCCCCTGCCCTTGGTAGATGACACCGGTAAGGGACCTTGTCCGCGTGTTCGCCCCCCCCCGCTCTCCCGCGCATGCGCCATGTAGGTCGGTGGCTCCGGAATTCCTCCGACCCCCCACGCATGCTCGGTCGCGGCGTTTTGCACTTCCGGGTTCGTGTCGCCACGTGGCGCCCTTCCCCGCTCGCGCTCCACGTGGCCGGCGCCATCTTGGCCACATGGCGGGGGGGGCAGCGGCGATTGGTCGCCCCGCCCCCGCGCCGGACCGTCGGCGCCATCTTGGCCATATGGCGGGGGGTGTATGCCCTCCGCGGCGATAGCCAATCTCTCTGCGTCTCTCGCCTGCCGCGCTAGTTCTTCCCAGACAGACCGTGCACATTCCTCCGCGCGGCCGCGCTGCGTCTCCGCGCCCGGAGAGGCTGCCGTTTCGGACCGTGCCGGGGAGCCGCCGCTCCGCGCGGGCGGCGCCGCCGCCGGTCCTAGCGCCGTGCCGCCGCTCGGACCCTGGTCGCGGCAAGGAGGGATTGTCGGGGAAGCCGCGGTTTTTTCGAGGGTGTTCGGATCTGGGGTCTCTCGCGGGGGGACCCGGGGTTTTTCCGCGTGCTCCGCGGCTTTTATGCATGTATTTTTGGAGGGGGATGAGGCGTCTAACTCCCGCTTTTCCCCTGGGGTCTCTGCTGCACTGCGCCCCCCCCCCTTCTCTTCCGGGGCTTCTCCGGAGGGTCCTGCGCCCCCTCGGTCCCCTTTCCCCGGCTGCTTAGCCGTGAATAAACACGTTTTTGCAGCGTTCCAAGCCTCCTGTTCTTCCATTGCTTTTCGCAACACTTTTTCAACTTTTCCCCATGCTTTTAAAACTTTTCCGCTGCCGGTGGCTTTTGTATCTTCCGCCAGGGCAACTGTATATTTCTCCCACCCCTCTGAATTTAATATGTCTATAGGGCGTGAAATCGCGCCTAGATCCGTTAACCTTGCAATAGCAAGAAATAAATCTTTTTTGTCCCATGCAATTCCCGAGTGGATTGCTAATTTACTCACGACCAACTTCACGGGGTCCATGTTTCTCCCGCGGGGTCCTGGGGCGTCCCCCTTTTTCTTTCTCCTCCTCAGGAGTTCGGACCGGCCGACTCCTACCCGCTGTGCCTTTCCAAAGCGTAGCTCCCGTCCTCCGAGGTAATCGTTCCCGGGTTTCGGCACCACTTGTAGCAGTTCGCTGTTTCTGCCACAGTGGAGGCTCTGGTATCTAGGCCTACAGCACGACTTCCACTTTACTTTCATGAGTGGGTCGGGTCTTGTAACAGACGCATGGTACCAATATGGCAGACGGTTACAAAAGACGTTTATTAAGTAAAAAGTTCAGGTTTTATACTTCTTATCTACTACTACGTCAAACAGGATATTGCCACACCTCCTGGGTTAGTAGTTGGAGTGGAAAAGTACTGGCACATGTTAGTAGAGGGTCTACATTCTTTTCAGGGGTATCTTATCTCGAGAGGGGGATGGGGCTTGCTCTCCTCCTCACCGTTACAGTCCGAGATCTTCCGGCCGCCTGTCCCTTATCTAACCACACTTTAGAAGGGACAGGTGCATTCTAGAGGGTAAGTGGATGGTACTTGCTGCAGTAGGTACTGCAGAAATGCTGGTACAAACCATGAGACATGAAGTGTTTCTCTGATAATTGTGGTCCAAATGACTGACTAGTAATGGTATTTAAAATTTTCTTATGTAGCCTGCCAGTTGTCTATCAAGTCTTCCACCCTACTCAATGTAAAAAAAGAAGTGACAAAACTTTAATAAACTCTTGCATAACTATATATTGCAGTATTGCTTCCTTTTTTCACCCCTTGGTTATGTCTATTTAAATGATCTCCTTTTTTAACTGCTTAGCCCAACGTAACTCTGCATTAACAAAAATCGCAGCATTATAGGAAAATGTATGACACTTACATAGATGTGGTCTTTTCTAACAGATGTGTAGTAATTTTCTTATACGGTCTTTGTATTTTAGCTAGAACCATTAGCAAGCAGGTCCCAGCTTGGTCATTCAAGCACTCTCTTCATCAGTATGCTTTGTTAATCACATCCTACATGTACACATAGCACTGATGTGTTCTTGCTGTTTCCAACTCCTTTGGAAAGAGTAACTTCACCTACACTGAATGTACAGTCTGGTTTCTACTTTTGATGGATGCTGTAGGTCTTATAATTACAATACTGAAGGATTATGTGTATTCTTTATGGGATATTTCACCACAATTTCTGTTGCTACAACGAAGAACTTTTTCTGACTGATGCAGCTTTGAGTCACTGATTTGTTTTTCTCCTGTGTTTATGACACTGTTGCTTATATAGAATTTATTATTTTTGTAGAGAGTGAGAAGTAGAATATAACACTCTGTAGTTGTGCTATAGTGAAAATTGTGCTGGAATGGGGGAGAGGTTTTGAACAGTACGAATAAATCCCTAACATCTAGATCCAAACCCACAGTTTTGCAGTAATGTAAGAAAACTTCTGGGTATCTGTGCTTGTGATAATGCTATGTAAAGAAGTAGAGGGAATACATATGGTTCTAAAACTCTATGCTTTTTCATCATTTTTTTCATGGTTACAGACAATCTGTGCAAGTAACCCTGCCCAGTCTTGACAGTTTTGTAACTAATGTCAGTTATATGAGCAATCACAATCAAAAGAAATACCCCTGGAACATAGATTAGTGTTAAAAATTATCCTCCTTGATTATATGACCCAAAGTAATTTGGCTGTTCTGTGTTTGTAATTTCAGGGCTGTGACAAGCAGTTCTTTAATGCATCTGTTCAGTACTCTAACATGGACTTGTTGGTGGATTATATTAACAAGCATTCTGCTGAGTTTGGAGTGACTGTCCAGTATGCCACTGTCAGGGATTACTTCCAAGCAGTTTATAGCAGGAATCTTACATGGGAAATTCGGGACTCTCAAGACTTTCTTCCATATTCAACAGGTAATTAAGTTCACAGCTGCCTAATGTCTGCCTGAAATGTACATACGTAAAATTTTAATATGGAAAACTGAGTAATAAAGAAGAAAAATGCCTTCCTATAAGATTTGTTCACTCTATGAGGTGTCATCAACAAAAAAGTTGATCCCAACTGAGTTGAGTGGAAAAGCTGGGTGTGTGGCCATTTAGAACAATGTCCCCGTTTTACTGTTTAAAAGAACTGGATTATGCATAGCTTAAACCAGAGGTGGAAAATGTGATGTGAAGTGATCTGTGAGTGTCTGGAGAAGATACAGGTAACCAAGGGACCGAGGCAATCTGAAAGTTCTTGGGGTAGTTCTGTGTTACTGCAGTGGGATGGGGGTTCCCAAAGTGAAACAGTCGATGTTGAGGATTTGGTGTCCACATTCTAAATAATTGCAGGAAATATATAATCTGGTAATATAGACTTGAATGCCCATTAATGCTTATTCCATGCATGAGGAATCCAGTTTGTGAGCTCCAAATCCAATCTTTTATATAAAGCAAAGCATCCTAGGTAAGGATGATCTCATCGGAACAAAATAATGTAGATAAATGTAGATAAAATAATGTAGATAAACCCCTAGAGTCTCCTGTAAGAGAAAGTCTTGCCTTTTTCATTGAAGAAAACAGTTTGAAATTCTGGGGCTGGAAAGAATTCTCTTACAACTGAAGTCTAAACAAGTGAAAATACCATCAGTATTTCTGAAGTTTTGTAATAGTGTTACAAAAGTTCTTTGCAGCTCCTTGTTATTTGTTTGCATCTTACATGCTGCACTAACTTAGTTTTTTTAAGTAGAACTGAAAAGTACTAGAAAAATACAAAAAAATCATGCCATACCAAACATCCCTTTAATTCTTTTCCCCAATAAATTTATTCTTTTAGACCTCATATCAAAAGTATGCAGAGAGAAGACACAGCCAACCTCTCAATTTCTAAACTCATTAATTTATTTTATTGCCTGGTTTATTATTAAAATACTACTGATTTCATTAAAACACCTTTCTGATTAATTGTACCTACCACTGCTTCATCACATTTTTTGGCTGTGTACGTACATTTCAGACTATTTTCTAATGTGTCTGTTAACTTT
The DNA here is from genome assembly GCF_009819655.1 of Sylvia atricapilla. Lineage (NCBI taxonomy): Eukaryota > Metazoa > Chordata > Aves > Passeriformes > Sylviidae > Sylvia > Sylvia atricapilla. The sequence goes on along the minus strand of NC_089143.1, from coordinate 19,762,288 downwards.
TCAATGAATAAAAATAACTATTGCTTCCTGTGAATCATGGCATAGACTGATCCCTGCCTCCCTCACCTCCCTCTAGGGATCATGTCATACCTAACAACTTGCTGATAAAAGCATTGCCAGTTCTAACTGCTAATATCCTTTTATATCTGGGCTCTTTCCTTTATCTTTTGGCATAATTTACCTGCAGGATTGAATTGCTGTTAGCTTGCATAATAGCAGCACCTTCAGTGTTCCAGGTGGGTGCCCACACAGAGATGTAGTTTTTTCCCCAAATGAGTTTCTGTGCCTTGCAATTGCAGTATAGATTTGAGTGCACTTTCTCCCACATGCTGTTTTCCTTCTTGATGATTAATCCTCTCTTATTCTTGCTGTGCCCTTTTTTTGTGAGTCACTTATTGGGCTCAGTGTCACTTATGACATACGGAAACTCAAGTTTTAAGTCCCAGATAAGTATTTCCTTCTACTCTGCATTCATTGTACTATGCTGATATGGATGTGTGGTTCTTCTGCTTGTAACATTGAAAACTAAAATGGAGTTAATCCTGTTGAAACTTTTAGCATCTTTCAGGTGAAAAATAATTTGTCCTGAAGTTTTTTGAGCAAAAGATCTTATTTTCTAATCATTGATTTTGATCTTGGACTGATAGCAGATTATTACAATAAAACACTTACTGCAACTTCTGAAAAGCATATTTATCACTAGTGTATTTTAAAAGAAAATTCCCCCAAACGAATAGACACTCACACCCCTAAGGAGAGATCTGAAGGTTTTAAAAACAAATAATTGTTTTCCTAGTTCACTCTGTGGGATACTGAAACATTAACACGAATAGAATGTTGAAATACTTTCCAGTAACCACTTGAGGGCATCTTTTGATGTAGTTTGTGCTACAGTAGTTTGGAGTCATCACATCACTGTTTCTACTCCATTTTGAAGAAATTAAATTTAAGCTAAATCTCTTTGACTAAAAGGTTGAAATGTAGAGTGCGTGTATCAAGCAATTAACAAAGATTATAATCTATTTTATTAACAACTAATGATACTATATGCTTCAGTGAAACTTTAGAAATTCTTTTGTGCAGATCCACAAGGAGGAAATTTCCGTAAGCACAGGATGACTTGGTTGGTACTGGCTTTGTATCAAACTTGCATGTTACTAGGCCTGTAGGAGAGATGATAGTTTTTCAAAATGCATGTTCCTGGCTGAGTTTCTCTGTAGGCTTTATGACCTTTCTACTTGATGGCTGCTGTGTAAATCCCCAGTAGCATTCACGTAAGAAGCTGAACAGTAGTAGTAGAATAGTAGTAGAATAAATGAAGTGGTATTTTGATTTTGTTTTGATCTGTTCCACTCTAAACAGAGCCATTCCAAGCGTGGACTGGGTTTTATACTTCTCGGAGCACATTAAAAGGAATTGCAAGGAGAGCAAGTTCACTGCTTTATGCTGGAGAATCCTTTTTCACACAGTATGTCTGGAAACACCCAGAAGGTTCTATTTGCAAATATAAAGCCTTAAAGCAACTTCAGAGTCTAAGATGGGCAGTTTCAGAGGTAAAGTTTGATATATTTTCTATTTTGAATGAAAATGTTTATTTTCCAAATGTAAAGTTTGCATAAGCATTTCAGCTGGAGTGTCTCAAAGTTGCTTTTATATTTTTGGAAATAATTTCCCTCTTTACCAAGTCATAAATAAAAATAAAACAATTTTTCAAAAAAACTGTCCTGCACCATGACTTCAGCCCCTTAGCCCTGTGTTCAAGGCGTGGTTACTGGCAAATGTTTTCCTCAACCAGTGAAAGAGTATGTGGTTTCAAACTTTGCATATGAAATTCCTTTTCTTAGCATTGGTTTTGTTATTTACAAAATCATTCTTAAAAGAATAAAAAACAAACAAAAATGGAAATTGAAAACTATTGATAATCTCCACTTCTGCAAGTCAGAAGAGGAAGGACATATTTATTTCTTTAAAGTTCAGCAGCTAAGTGATTAGCCTTCTATCATTAACCATTTGCAGTCCTCAGTGCTTTTGCTGTCAATAATTATTTTGTCTGCTAAGGTAATGACCAGTTCTGAGTAGGAAATGAAAAATCTATCTTATTACAGTATATTTGCTGCATTCTTGGTTTTGGTAACTTGTTTGGGTTTTTTCTCTAAGAATGCAACTTTAGTGTATTAAAAGAGGAATATATCTAGGGGGAAATCTGTATGCATCTTGTCTTTGACCATTTCATGCAGTATGTGGGGATTCAGAGTAGGCAAAATGTGAATCTGAATATAGTTGTCATCCCTTATTGTTTTAAGTTGTGTGTCAGAAGTTTAGTTGACTATTACGTTAATACAAATGCAAACCTGAAGTTGTCATCCTGTTGCACCTTTGAAATTATTTTTAATTATAAGGTCCAACACCACGATGGTATAACAGGCACAGAGTCTCCCAAGGTGAAGGACATGTACCTGAATAACTTGATGTATGGAATGCACAACGTAAAGAAGCTAATGGCTTCCATAATCTTTGATATCAACAACGCAAAGAAGAATGGAGAGATCTATTCTTCTGTTTACACTAAAGGCTCAGGAAAACCAGGTACTTTTTGCACAGCTTTTCCAATTTTCAAACTTATGAAGGCTATCATATTTTCCTCCAAAACAATCAACATATTATGTACATTTAAGTTCTGTGAACCGTGGCCAGAAAATCCTGTTTGCCTTATGAGACCCTGGATTTCTCAGCTAATGTTAGACAGAACTCTGATTCAGTGCAAATATTGGACCTGGCTGTCAGATTCAGACCTCAAGTGGAAAACAAGGAAAGGAAGAGGTGCTCATCAGAGTAGTCACTAAACTAACTTTACTCTGCAACAGAGCATTACATGATATGGAGCACAGTCAGAGTCAAGAGATGTTCTTGCTATAATGTACTGCCAGCTTGTGTAAAAAATGTAAAAGGATTTCTAAGAAGTCTATTCTAAAGACTGTACACTCCCTTTTATCTTTACTTGGGAAACTTTTTAAACTGTCAGATTTAAGCAGTGCCGTGGGCTGTGCAACAGACCGATTTGGATTTTCACAGGGCTGTTTTTAAATTAGGCTTCTCATTTCATCTTCTGTATAACTCTGATAAAGTTAATACTGTATGACAATGAGTTACAAGCAGCTTATCTTCACTAAATGCATTCACATTCAACTCAGGTGTCATGTTGTGAGTGCATGGTCTTTTTTGATTGGGCAGAGAGTAAAAGAATAAAGCAGAAGAGGTTTTTATGAAGGACTATAAAATGTTTTCCTTTTTCTATCGTGAGGTTTTACTGCAGGGTTTTTTGTTAAAATTTTGTAAGATAGTTGTACCTAGACTATTTCTATTTCTATATTTCTATATTTCTTTTTATTTCTTTTTAGATACTTTTTAATAACACATTTTAAAAATACATAATATAGTGACTGGCAGTTTTGTTTGTTTGCATACACACAGGTGCTCCAGATGTTGACCTTTATGTTGTTGTCTATAACCCACTGGCATGGAACATCACTACCTTTGTCACAGTTTCTGTCAGCAGTGAGGCAATGAGTGTATATGATGAACTGGGATACTCTGTGCCAGCACAGGTACTTCAACATTTTTTCTTTCTGTTACTTTTCTCTCACTTGTCAGTTTTCACTGACTGGATTCTACCTCCTGTTGAAGTGGGATTTTCCTGCTTGTCCTTCAAGGGTTGTTTTTACTTGCCTGTTATCTCAACAGAGAGACTTTTTTTGCTGTCCAAAAGGACTTGCCGCTCTTGTAGTGTGTTTGGTCTGTCCTTTGCATGTCTGCTGTGTGTGACCTGATGCTTCTTACCTTACTTTTCTTTCTCTAAAAAACGCTGTTTCAAATAAATCCTTTAATGTTGAAGCATGCCTTACAATTGACAGCCCTGTTTGTACAATTGACAGATTGCCTTGGGGAGGGAGAAGAAGAGAATTAAGAAATGTAGGTCTTAGAAATTGGTGTCAGTCAGCTGCTATTTGATGGCTTATTCTCCAAGTTCCAAGACACAGCCAGCTGTTCCCTGGGAGGGAAGAAAGTGGCCTTGAGTGAAAGCTAGCATTAGCCTTTTCCAGGAGCATCTGCTGTACAGAATGCATCATCATCAGTGGCTTGATAAACCTCCAGAATGCTTCCTGCACATAAGGCTTGAAGAGGCCTGATGCAATTCCAGATGCTCTCTTCAGTTCCTGAGATGCCAGATAGCTCAGCCAGCTGCACAGTTTCTGTGACCTGTGCCTCATGACTGTGACCATGCATGGAGGCACATTGTAGTCAGCTAGTGATGCACAGCAGCTATTCCTTGTTCCTGTACATGTTCATGGAATGACGTAAGATTTATGCCTTTGTCTGGAAACCATCAGTCTCTTTGGGTTGGCTTGTGGTCATGCTTGTCTGTCAGTAACTTACCTCCCAGAAGTCACTCTGTCGGAATTACTTCAGTCGTGTAAGATACAAAGACAAGATTGACATTTATTCTAGGCATTTATTCAGGATTTAGGATGCCCTAAAGGCAAGTTGCCCTTATTTTAAAAAGGCAAAACTCCCTCTACCAAGTTGATCTGTATTCTCTGTTGCTAGACATTACTCTTATTTGCATGTGGATAGTCACTTGAGGCTAAGTAAAATCTCTTTAGTAATTATGACAAAGTGGTTTGGGGTCGTTTAATTCCAGTATGCACAATTCAGAAGTGCATTCACATTACACACTCCTTCCTTTTGTGAGACATAAAATTTCAGCTCAGGATACTGGTGTGGATATGTGGCTGAGAGGAACTGAAGCTTTGGCAAGTGCTCTGCTGCCTTCTGCACCCCATGCCACGAGTATCATGAAGGGAGAGAATGGGAGTAGGCCCTATCATTAGGTTTTCTGTGGTGTAACTGGATATATGTCAGTCCACAGTGTGAAGGTACAGACAGCTTGCTTGAATTGCTGGTTAGTCATAAGTAGCCTCTTTGTCCATAGAATCTGTTCAGTATTTATCTAGTCCCATTTTCTTTCTCCAGGACAAAAGTAGTACTAAAGTATATAACATTATTGGGCAGGATACATGTAGTTGAAAGATGATTAAAAACTGTTACTTAAGGTATTTCAGTATTACATAACACTGATGTTCTGTTTATGGTTCATAAGGATGTTACATGCTTCTACCTTCTTTCCATGTGCCTTCCCTAAGGTGAGGGTGCATGTTGGTGCTTCCTCCTCGTCATGAGTTTTCTTTTTTTGCACTTTTTCTTGTCTCCTGTGTTTCAGTCTCTTTTCTGTCATCTGATTGATCAATATAGCATATGATTATATCTACTCACCTAGATATTTTGCAGTGTGGTCTTAAATCTAAGATTCCATGTTCACATTAAAATAACCCTTTTAATTTGCTTAGTGACTTTCCTTCACAAGAAAGGCTCAGCTTAATCCAAGTTCACTGGGCTCCCAATTAAAAGCAGCATGGATCTACATTATAATTCAGAATTATAAGAATGGCATGTTTAGAAACTTGTTATTAAAGTAGAAGCTAATTTTTATAATTTAGGGCTTACAACACATGCAGGTAATTGCCTTGCTAATTAATTTTCTGTAATGAAGCATTTTTGTGTGTGCTAATGTACAGGTTCAAAGCTCTATGGAATCCCAGTCTACCTATGATCTGTATATTCTAGTTGCAATAAGTGGTCTGAGCTACAGAAAATACAGTATTAAACCCACAGATGGTAAACAGTCTGCATTTATTGGGAGCTCAATCAAGTACAAGCGGAGAGACTTAACGCGTGCAGGTCAGCAAAGTCAACAGTTGTTTCCTGTGGTTAACAGCTGCTACCAGATCGTGTTTGACCAAAACACAAACTTGATGCACAGCATTACAGAGAGGTGAGATTGCCTGCTTGCTTCAATAATGTTTCAGATTTTGTAAAACACTTCATAAAAATGAGTCCAAGGACTGTATTATGTGTCTTAATTCCAAGACTCAACAAAGTGTTCTTTACGGTCTAAGATTCTTTTTTTACTCCCACTTCACATGCCCTTCTTTTTACAGGACACTTCAACACTAGCACAGGCATGATTCTAGTTCTGTGAGGTCGCCCCGTTTAACTTTGCAGTTGGTCTGAAATGACATATCACAGTAATAACTAGTATATCAGCAGAGTTTTAGTGTACTTTAGAACAAAAGAGGGCATGTGCATTTTTATTAAAAACTACTAAGTAAGCATATACACTGTGGCTACACAATGAGCCTTAAGTGATAAAGTAAGAGCTTGCTTATACTAAGTTGTGTTCTGCAAGTCCCGTATCATTCTTTCTGTGGTAGAAAGCTACAAAACTGTTTGAAAGGAAACTTTTAACTAAGGAATTTCCATTTGATCAGGTACACAAAATGGAAGAATTATCAAGATTTAGGTGAGATTTTCAGATGGTCTTTCTCAGCTGATGCAAATTGGCCCAATTTCTTCAGCTTCAGTACAGCTGTGCTGCATTTTGCCTGCTCAGGATTCAGATTGTCAGCTGTTATATACTGATGGAATATTTGACCCATTTGACACCAGCATGGTGATGGCTAGATCTCTTTCACCTTTGAGATTTTTTTCATAATTCTGCCACATAGAGCAAGAACTCGTTGCCCTATATTATTAAGATCAGCTTTATAAGTATAGCTGGACCTTAACTAAGAGCCCTGGACTAAGTATTTTCTCAGAGTGCCTCTAGATCATAACTGTCTCCAGATTCTATGAAGAATATAGTGGAGAAGAACAAAAATCTAAATTCAGATTCCAGTTTTCTCCATCCTGCTCTGGCAGGCATAAAGAACTGGAATTCAGCATAAATGAGGAAAATGAGATACTCACTTTCTTCACAAGCCTTCAGACAAGCTAAAAATGCTTGAGTTTCAGAAAGTTTGCAGTGTGATAATGGGAAAGAATGAGGCCTCACAGGTCAGAATGGGAGGAAAGGTTGAAAAAAATTGGGGTCTTCAATTGGGAAGCCTTTTATGTTCAACTGCAGCATTTAGAACTTCTAGATCCTGCCTCTGCACTAAAAGTGTCTCATAAGAGAAGTAGTAGAAAACACTTGGATATTATAAAACACCTCAGTTATTACAAAATGTGGGTAGCTGTATTAACACAAGATAAAATGTTTGGCAGCATAAATTTATATGCTAGATGAAGTGATTTTTCCTGTTTTCACAGCAAGTCTCCAAAGGCAGAGCAGGTAGCTGAAAGCAGCATCTTGAATTGCCTTCATATGACTTTCTAAAAATTGTGATAATAAGTCATGAATAGCTAAACTGTAAGTTTCAGTGGAGAGAGGAGGAGATACAGTAGGTAGTGAGTGATTGTAAATGTTGCTACCCTGTTGATTTTATTGTTACTGGTGTTAAACATGGAAACTTGCATCATGCTGATTTTACCTAGCTACATAGTTAAATTCACCTAATTATTCATTAGCGCAGTGCAGTGTACCTTGTTCTTGAGAAATGGGTGTTTTTAATCCTGTAGCAACTCTGGCATCATGGAAAGGAAAACAATGATATATATATATAAATTATGTTTAATCTTAAGATGTTTCTCTTCTACAAAAAAAGAGAAAATTATGTAGAAACTCCATTTGCTTACAAATTGACATATGTTTTAATGGGAAGCACTTTAATTCTTTGCTGTGCTCATTTACTCAGTCTCATAAAATCAATCCATTGTGAAGAAACAGTTTTTTATCCTTACATTTCCAGCCTCATTCCCGTTGCTTTCAGCTTTGCATTTATCATGTACAAAATGTGTTTATAAGTTATATAATTTTTACTCTTCTGTGGATTCTCAGGGAGACTAACCAGACTGTCCAGTTCACCCAGGAGTTCCTTGAGTACCATGTAAATGGAGACACAAAGAAAGGACCCATTTCAGATAATTACTTATTTGCTCCAGATGCTTCAGCTGTTCCAGTATCAAAAGCAGTGGGGTTGGAAGTGATGTCTGGAAGTTTGGTGACTGAGATACGGCAGTATTTCTACAGGTACAGCACCATTACAGCTTCACTTCACTGGAATGTTTAGATTTGTATGAGGCTACTTCTGTACACTTATCCTAAGCTCTGTGTATTTGTACTGTTTAGGATTTAGACAAAAGAAGTATCATAATCTGCTGAATGTACTGCTGAGGAAACACTCTCCTGTAAATCATAGAATCATAGAATTGTTGGTGTTAGAAGGACTGTAAAGATCCAGTGCCAAACCCCCCTTCAGGGACACCTTCCACTAGACCAGGTTGCTCAAAGCCCCATCCAACCTCCAGGGCCAAGGCCAGAGCCTTTAGCACCTCCAGGGATGGAGCATCCACAGTTTCTCTGCGACAGTGTCTCACTACCCTCAGAATAAGGAATTTCTTCCTAACATCTTATCTAAACCTACTCTGTTTTGGTTTAAACCCATTTCCCCTTGTCCCATCACAACATGCTGTTGTCAAAAGTACCTCTCCAGCTCTCTTGTAGGTTCTCTTCAGGTACTGGAAGGCTGCTCTAAGGTCTCTCCAGAGCCTTCTCTTGTCCAGGCTGTAAAATCTTAAACTGTCTTCATAGGAGAGATGCTCCTTCCCTCTGATCACCTTTGTGGCCCTCCTCTGGACTCCTTCCAACAGGTCCTTGTGCTTCCCATGCTGAGGGCCCCAGAGCTGGATGCAGTGCTGTGGCTGTGGTCACATGAAGGGGAAGCAGAGGGGCAGAATGGCCCCCCTTGACCTGCTGGCTGTGCTGCTCTGGAGGCAGCCAAAGTATGTTTGTGCTTCTGGGCTCTGAGCATGCATTTGTCAGCTCGTGTTGAGTTTCTTCGTAACCAACATCCCCAGTTCCTTCTCTTGAGGGCTGCTTTCCAGCCTTTCTCTGCCCAGCCTGTGTTTGTGCTTGGGATTGCCCTGACACAGGTGCAGGACCTTGCACTTGGTCCTGTTGAACTTCATGAGGGTCACTTCTGAAGCAAATATTACTGCAGGAGGGAGGGAGGGATGTGGAGATTGTTTAGGGTGATCCTCAGTGGTAAATTTTTTAATCAAACTCCTGTTGAGAAAGTGGTTCTTTGCAGCTCAATGAAAATTGCAGCTAATATCTTACATGGCTGGAAATTTGATATAATGATACGTTTTCATAACTTTGAATGTCTATCTTGAATGCAAATTAGAGAAAGGAGAAATTAATCTTTTATAAGGTCACACTTACCCCTGATGAATTAGCTACTTTTCTGTGTTAAAATTGTATCAGTCTATAAACCCTTCACCCTCTTTTAAATCTGGTTGTTTGGTTGAAGTCTTTGGCTTTACATGACATTGCTCAAGGATTGTAGTTGAGAGACACCTTTGGAAAGTAGTGTAGAATTCAAATGTCACCCAGATTGAAAAAAAATGCATGTATTCTGTACACAATGTAAATATGTTGCTTAGCAGTCATATTTTTATATTTGTTGTTAATTCTGAGAAAAACAGAGCCTTTGTAATCCAATGAAGAATCCTCCTGACATTTGTCATGTGAAGGAAACTTACAGGATATCACTTACTCTGGTTGTATATCTGTATATTTGAAAGTTAAATTGAAATTTTAAAAAAATTGTACATGAAATAGATAGAAAATGGTCAAGAAAGCTGTCTGTGTAGGATGACATCATGAGTTCCTTCAGGTTTTCCATAACCAATCAAGTGCTTCACTTTATAAACTCTGCATCCTTCCTCTCATTTTTACAGCAATGTTACTTCTCAGGACTATACATATGCAGTGTACACCAGGCTATATTCGGTGCCAGAAGGCTACGATGGGAAGCTGCTTTGCCATCGGATAGAGCAGGAATACAGTGCTGGGCCTTTGGAATTAAATCGTGAAGCAGTTCTAAGGACAAGCACAGATTTGAACACCAAACAACTTCTCTACACCGACAATAATGGATATCAGATGCAGAAAAGACCATTCAAGGCATATGTGAATAACACAGTGGCTCGGGTAGGCACAAAGGCGTAATGCAAAATCAGTTGTGTCTTACCTTTGTTCTCTGTTACTGTTCCCTGGGTTAACAGTATCTCTGCATGGTTTGCTGTGTTTACAGAACTATTACCCCATGGTGCAGACTGCCTACATTGAAGATGATACCACAAGGCTGATGCTGCTTGCAGAAAGAGCTCATGGTGTATCAAGTCAAGGGAACGGACAAGTGGAGGTAAAGTACACATTTTTATTTCTTTTTCAAGACGAGCATAATTTCATGGGTGCTGATAATATAAGTAAAGCCTGATGGCTGATTCCTATTGTGACATTTACCTTCCCAATACAGGTGATGCTACACAGGAGACTGTGGAACAACCTTCAGTGGAACCTGAATAACAATCTCACTTTGAATGACTCTTCAGTGGTTCGCCCTGTAATTTGGCTTATTTTAGGAGCGAAGGCTGTCACCAATACTTTGTATCGGACAAGTGGACTGGCATTAGAGCACAGGCCAGTAGTGATGTTTGGAGCATTATCAGGTAATCATTCAGTTGCCTATGCTATCTTTAACATCTGAATGGCTTGTTTATGTTGCTTTGATTTATGCTCTTGAGTTTTTAAATGCAGACTTCAAGCCTCCTGTGGAGCAAAGTTAGTATATGGTGAGTTAGGAGGCAGATTTAGAGCCTGCTAATTAGTTTGCATTAATTTTGAACATAGATATTGTCCAAGTATATGTAGTGTTTCTCTTGTTTTATAATTATCTCTGCTTTCAGAGGAAAAATAAATTTTAAAGCATCTAATGAGAACTAAATGTTCACACAGGGAATTAGTGCAAAGTAGGTAGGGCACCATATATCAGCTTCCTGGATGCTGAGTCCTTAATGACCATTTTTGAGTCATCCTTTTAAAAATATTTGTTCACCTTATCAACTAAAACTGAAGCCTGGTAGTGAAATGGCAATTTTAAACTGCAGGGAAATTGCAGTTTTATGGAAAGCTCTGATACACTTTTCTTGCACTTAAAATCATGCTGCTTTCTGCTTTGTATCTTGGAAAGCCTTGGAGGAGAAAGCATATCATCTGCTTTGCCTCTGCCTTGGCAGAATAAGCAAAAAGCCTTTACCCTTCCACAGTGGCCTAGCCAGGCTTATGTGTGATGGATGTTTAGTATTTGTTTTGTGTTATTTTGCATGGAGGAGATAAACCAAAACTACCCAGACGACTTCAGAGGAATTCAGTCCGTGATTTGCCTGTTACTGTGCCACCTAATCTTCATCTCCAGACTCTGAGCATTCCAGGGTGGAGGTACAGCTCTGATCATGCAGAGCAGGTCCGCAGCATCCACATGGGTAGGTGCCTTTAGAAAGGTAGCTGGATGTTACACTTAACTAAGCTGGTTTTCTTTTCTTCTCTCTTCTGTGGCTAGTACTTTTATTTATTCAAAGCATTAAATTCCTCAATCAAGAAAGCTAATTGTGCTGTATTATTGTTCTGCCCAAGTGATAAAATATTTCTACTGCATGAGTGTGTCGTGCCTGTTAGTGACATTCCTGTCAACATTGGAGCTGGATATTTCCAGATGTCAGTTCTCTTGCTAACTTTAAAAAATAGGAACAAAGTTCAAATGCTGAGAGTTTAAAGTTCAAAAAAAGTTTAAAGCTGGAGTTTAATTTTAAAGTATGAAAATATATGCATTTTGATTTTTTTGAAGGTAAACAGAAGCAAGGTGATGCAGATTTCAGTCGTGTCCTGCTAAGAATTAGACACTTGTATGAAGTTGGAGAAGATCCTGTGCTGTCTCAGCCTGTGATGATAGATCTACAGGTAAATCTAACCCTTCAAGACAGAATTCCAAGTCAGGTGTTTTTACTCCAGAGAGAAATGGTTCTGGAATGACACATCCTGTGTACTTTATAGTACACAAAAGATGGACACAGAAGTATTAGTAGAACTTTAACTTCAGAGAGAAGTGAGCCTTTTTTTCTTACTTGTCTTTGCAACACAGAAGCCATTACTTCAGATGAAGTGCCATAGGCACAGTATGAAGATCTGCTAGCTATGGGTAGGCCTAGTTCTGCTGAGCTCTTGGTAGGGTAACGCTTCCTGCAGTACCTTAACCAGTGCAGAGAGTAGGATTCTGTTTTGTTGTTTCTTTAGTTACTGAGAATTGTACGTATACTTAATGAAACATGCCAAGATTAAAGGAAAACTTTTTTTTTCTCTACAATTTATTTCTATGTGTTGCTCAAACTTTGTCACTTGCATCATGTACTGGCTTTTTTCAGTTTCATGTTTATTTGCTCTTTCCTATGGAAGCAGATTACTTTATGCTCCATGGCAGGGAGTATATTATTTTGATTGTCATTACAGAAACATGGGGAACAATGTGTAGGATTCTCTGTTTCCATAAAAGGGGACTGTGAATTTTAGCCCTTTTAACAGACTCTATACTACAATGCAGAGGAAGCTTTCAGCACCTCAGCTTTTTAGTTTGAGACCTGGTGAATCTGTATTTTCCCTTGTGTTGCATGACCTTGCAGATTTTTCAAGTCTCTCTGCTCTAATTAGCAGGCTAGAGTTTAAAATTCTATCTGCTTTTGCTGTGCACTAGGCTGGTGAGTTGACATTACTGTCTATGAACTCTTCTTTGACTCCTGGTGTTCTCTTTCCTCACAGTCTTTGCTGAAGGGGTTGGGATCAGTGATGGCAGTGGAAGAGCGATCCCTCACAGGCACCTGGGATGTGAACACTTTGGAGCGGTGGAAATGGAAGACTGCACAGTATCCAGGCAAAGGTAGGTGGGATAAGGTGGTTGGTGTCCATATTGTTGTTGACTCTTGAAGCTTGATGATTAGTCTAGTTAAAAATATCTTTGAAAATTGCAAGATTAGAAATGTGTTATTGTTTTGTGTGACAGACCTGGTACCTGTCACAGTCTGCAGGTAGGAACATTTAGTTAAAATTCCCTGTGAGTACCAGGCTGTTGTATTTATCTGATAGTGTTTTGCCTAGAAGTGTTAAAAAGCTTGGAATCTTTCTGGAGTTCTCTTTGGCCAGATAGAAGTGGCTACTTTATGAATTCCCACTTGTGAATTCAGATTGATTTTGTCAGATGCTGATGAGTTGTGTTTAAGCTTAAGTCTATGCTGCAGAAAAACACACAGCTGCAGTTAAAAATCTCTGCTGTAATCAGCTTAAAGGACTCTGTGGATATGATTCAAGTTAGGGCTGACACTCAGATCCAATGCTGTGAGTGACCTCATTTTATTTGTTTCATTTAGTTGCTTGGACAATGTCCTTACTGTCACTTACATACACATTGTGCCTTGTAAGAAGCTTGAAGAGGTTTTGGAATGGGCTGGGTGAGAATTTAGAGCTCTATTTGACCTGCAGCTCAGAGCTTGTTTGCTCTTTATTCATGATGAAGAAAAGGTGCATGACTGGGGAGTCATTGCACATTTTTCTGTGTCAGTCAGTGTGTGAAAAGATGAGAAATTGATGTATATTTTAATATTATGAATGGGTGCATCTTAGGCTGTATACTGCTTAGAGTTTTAGGCAGGAGAATCTGCTCAAACACTACCTTTTAGGGAAGGGATGAGTTAAAACTGATGTGGTAGAATAACATGTCCATTTGAGTAGAGATTCTTTAATAAATTACCAATGCTTTTGTGTTTTACAGGATCCTTCAAGAGCACAGAGACCTCAGAAGACTTTATAGTAACTGTTTACCCAAAGGAAATAAGGACTTTCTTTGTATACTTTCAGGTTCAATAATGTTTGATGACATATTTCTGGTGAATATGTAATATCTTTGAAGTTTTGTTTCAAGATACAAGTGATGATTTTGAAAAACGTTCTACTGCTGTTAATGAAAAAAAAAATCATTTTGGAATAAACTTTGAATTTAATTGAGTTGTTGGCCTGAGCTATGGGTGTTTTTGTTGGTTAATTATTTACACATTTTGTGAAACTTGTTCAATGCAAAAAAGACCTGTGTTGCAGAGTGAGCGTTTTGGACTTTTTTTTACTTGCTATTGATGGTTTTAAAGTGACACTTCTATGACACTTCACTGTGGACCACCAACAAAATCATATTAATCCTACAGTCTTGAATTGTCTTTCCAGTTAATAGTGCTGCCAAGTGTCTTACGGTTTCTGTTGTTAGAGAAGATGAGTTCCAGATCACAGAATAGTGATTGATCTAGTGGTGTTCCATTCCTGCATGCAAGGAGAGAAATTCCTGCTGTGTTTCCGCTACTTTGTCTTCTGGGCAACAACTGCAAGGTTTCTGCTTTGCTATAAACTGAAATGGAATGTACTCTTTGTATTCCTTTGCCCCAAGTTCGTTTAAACTGTGTCTCTTTAAGTTCAGAACTGATGGACTTTGCCTGACAGAGTCCTGGTCCTGATGTGTGTCTTGTGGTCAGGGTAAAGTGAAGCCAGTTTGACAACAGAATTTGTCTTGTCTCATGGCCAGTAACTAAAGTAACTAATTAAAAAGCTGTGGTTTTTCCTGGGTCTTTTCTTAGCTCTAGACAACGTGGATGTGTAGAATCTTACTCTGTTCTCATGCCATTGGGCATCTCTACTTATTTTGCTTATTTGCCAGGAAAATGCCCATAGCTGAGATGAGAATCAAGTCAGTCACTTCACTGCAGTAGTAATAGTGAATTGTGCTTGGTGCAACACTGTACAAAGCTGTATTTCTGATGAGTGAAACCTAAAACTGAAAGAGGAAATAGAGAGGTTTAGAAGAGAGTAGGTGCATTTTCAGCCAGTTTATAGTCCCCGATCTAGAATCATGTAAAAATGACATTTTACTGTGGTAATTGTTCTAATTAACTTTGGCTGTTTAGCAATAATTTTCTCTGCATGGAGACAGTGTTCAAGAGCAATGGAAAAAGAGTGAGAAAGGCCCTTCCAGAATACCTATTGGGAAATGGTTATGCTGAAGACCTGCACTGGTGGTCCAACTTTTCTGTGCAGACAGCCTGTTTTTCATCTCAGTGAAATCACTTCAGAAACTGTCACATTCAGTTATTGGATGAAGAAGGGTTGTTTTGTATTTTGTGATGGTTTTTTTCATCCTTGGCTGTAAATATTTAGTGATGTGCCAATCAAACCTGTCCTACCAGTGAAAGCCATTTTCCTGCAACACTAAGCCAGAAGGGGAGGCACATAAACACAGTTACTGTAAAGCATGATGACATCTGGTTTTCATTTTGTTTTGTGTATATATTTGGGAAATGAAATGTGTTCAACTACATAATTTTCCTTTCTTCCACATCTTCCTTCATTCCCTGCTTGGTTCTGCCGTGGGATATAATGCATGGGTTACACAGGGATATGATTGTAATTCATATTTTTGTGACTCAAGTGATGCTTGGTAATACAGGTGATGGTAACAGCAAGTTGTGTTGATAGATTATAAAAATTGAACTGTCCATTCAGTGAGCAATTGCACAGTCAGTCCTGGCCAAGCAGCAAAGGATCCTACAGCTGCTACCTCTGGGTACTGCTTTCCCAGGTGGCAGATTGAACTAGGCCTACAAAAATCTCCTTATACAGGATAATACAAATAGGAATACCTCATTACCAGCTGATTTATCTGTTGGAGGGAATTTCTTTTTTGATTAGTGGAAGCTTTCTGATTTAAAGGAAGAAAAATAACATTAAAAGGAATATTTTATTCGGAGTTATTTCAATGCAATTGGCCATCAGGGAATAATTTGCCTGAGTCAAATCTTGTATTGCACCAGAGGCATCCCAGACTGTGGTCTGTAAAAAGCATGGAATTCCTGCTAGAAGAAAATGTCATTCCATATTTTGTATGTTCTTTTTCCTGAGCAGTCTCAGCCTAAGCAAATGGAAGCTGTAGGATTCAAATCTCAGTAGAGGGACCTGTTTGCTAATGATCCTTTTTCTTCCCTCACATATATGAATCTAGTGAGGAGGAATACTGCAGTGTTACATAAAAAATTGGCAGAAATCAAGCCACTCAAACACTACTTCAAACCATACATCAGACAGGACCTGCAAAAGAAAGAGGGTTGATGTAATGTTACAAAGTCACACGTGGGCAGCGTGTTTGTGCTGTGGTAAGCCTTGGTGTTGGTTTCAGTTCCACACACATTCTCCTCTGTGTTGCTATTGATTAATAAATTTCCCTAGCTGACAGTTACACCTCAAAAATCTGCTGTCTCATTAGTACTTGTATTACAAGCTCTCAAACAAGTCTGACGTATAGGCAGGGAGAAGGAAGATGGTTTAGATCCTCTTTGTTTAAAAGTTTAAGGTAATTTTCAGTATACCTCAGCTGGTGCTCTTTGAAAGTGACAGAGAAAAGTTTTGGGAAGAGAGATTTGTGGAAAATGTCTGGAAGAGACTGACTCTGACTGCACTGAGCAGCTGCTCTGCAATCATCTCCAGCACACAGGTGACTAAGTTTACACACTTAAAGAATCCAAATTCATCGGTACAATTTCCAAGGTTAAATATGATTGAATTGTAGAAACACCCCATTGATATTTATTTTCTTCCTGTTGTAGATGCTTTCCTGACCCAAATAGTTATATTGTGTGCTAAACTTCTCCTGGCAGCAAAGGTCACTTAAAAATTTTTGGCACCATATTTTTCCACCCACTCAGTAGTGCTGTGATGAGAGTTTGTGTTGTAAAATGGTACAGAGAAGTTACCAGGGCTAAAAATAAACCTTTCAGCCAACCTCATTTTTTTGTGTGCTAGTTCATTTCATCTCTGACAGTAGATGACTTGGACTAGAACCAAAGTATCTCTTAGAGTAAATACAAGCTGCTATGAGCACTATGGAAAAAGCTTCACCTAGTTTCTAGACAAATTATTCTGCATGTTGAAGCTGCCAGCTGCACAACTCCACTAAATTCACAAATGCAGTTATTTAAATGCAAAATAAAATACTTTTTCCTTTGGATTTACACGTGCATCTTTGTGTATGTAAATTTTTTGTGCAATCTACATCTTTAATCAGTATTACTGAAGCATGAATGTGAGCAAAATCATTTACATAATGAAATAATATCCTTAAATATAAATGATTTGCTTTAATAAATCCTTTTATTCATTTGAATTTAAAGATTTTTGTTATGTCTCGCTAGTTATAAAAGATGATAGACAAGTCAGCTGGATACCATCAGAAAAGGGGCTAGCCTGCAGCACTTTGTGACATTTATCTTTGCTATCTTATTCCTTTTAACTTTACATGGCAATCTAAATAACATATAAACAAGTCTGTAAGGTAGATACAGAGAAGTAGATGAGCTGGTGCACTGTGCTTTTGTTACTGATAACTGGAAAGGAACAGTGCCTAAGGCTCTAAATGTGACTGTGTCATCATTACAAAATGTTGTTCAGTTGTTTCTGGGCACCTGCCCAGTGCTGCTAAAACCTGATGTTGGTTCTAGGAAAATAGTGACTGACAGATTATTAATCAAGTTCTTAATGTAACTGATTGATATTCTCAGCATGTTCTATTTGATTTTTTTTTTTTTTAATTTCTGTCATTGCAATTTTGACATTATCCAACTGAACATATTTGTGGGACAATTTTTTCTGGCCTGATAACTTTGCATTTGAAACATGGAATAAGATGGGTAAGTTAAGAAATGCAAATGTTTTGTCTTCCAGGGAATGTCTCTGGCCAGGCCATATAAATGTTTCTGGGTTAGAGCCAAAAATCAGTGCTGGAGAATATAAATAGCATATAGTTACCTACATTTGCAGAATTTTTTTTTAATAATTGATGGCAAGTAAGTTTTACCCTTAACTCGATGAGGTAAGTGTAAATAATTTTCTTTTAAGCCATGCTTATAATCTTCCTGAAATTAGCTTTAATTAATGTACATGGCACTGCTACTGCATTAATGCAGCTGCACCCATAGAGGTGATGGTTGATGCATTGCATGCACAGCATGCACGTGTCCCCACTGGTGTTGCAGGATGCTGGGGCCACTTTGAGTGTGATCATGGAACTCAGCCTTGCTCTACTGCTCCTGCCAGTGGAGCTCTGCTGCTGTGAAGGTAAAAGTACAAAGGTACTTCTCGCAGGAGGGAAAAATTACGGTAACATTTCAGCAAGGAGGCAATGAAATGTATGATAAAGAAAGATAGGAGCAATACTTGACTTCAGTGTAAGCCATGTGCAGTCATTGCCTCTGGCTTTGGATAAGATCCATCTGGTTGGCTGGAAGAGGCTGCTGACAAGCATGTGCATGGAGCTGAAGAAATCTCACCTTTATAAAGTGCTTTTAAATTAATTATTTTAGAAGGACAATAGCAAATGCTCCCGTGAAACCACATATGGAAAAAACAGATCTTTATATCATACCAAAAAGAAGGCTAATCTGGGCTGAACAGCAACCGGTTACAACACAGTTTAAATTTTGAGAAATTATTTAATTTCACATAGGGTGGCTGAGTTCTAAGACAGCAGTTTCACAGAGTGTAGGGGAAAATTGGTTTGCATTTAGGTTGTATCATCATAACCACATGAGGGGAGAGGATATTAAGTTGCCAATTTGACATGCTTTCGTTTGATGTTTTGCTGATCTTCAACAAAGGCAGCCTGATGCAATGCCAATAATTCTCCAGGATGATCATACTTTCAATGAAACTTCTTTTAACAGTGTGTTTTGGCTGCTAAGGTAAGTATTGCTTTTTTTGTTTTGGTTTGGTTTTAGTGAATTGCTTGTAATTCTTGAGCTGGAATTAAAAAAACCCTTATGACATTTTCACCTCAAATACAAGGAGAATATTAACTATTTTCATAATGCTGAAAGCAAGATTAAAAAGCATGAGAAATCAAAAAGCATTCTCACAAAGGAATTGTTGTAGGCAAAGCGTAGAGGAACAAATGGATCACTTAGCACCCAAAATGACGTTAGGTTCATGTATGCACCATCTTTTTAGGACTTTGGACTTGAATATTTATTTTGACAAATGCTGAATGTAGAATTTTAAAATATTAAGGAGGATTTATTCTAGATCACATAGGTACTGAAATACAAAACAGATAAGGATTCATGATTCTTATTCAATATAAATCATAGTGGATAATGCTGAAGGCATTCCATAAGAGGTAAAAAATTAGCAAAAGGATTTTTTTCAGTTATATTTTTCAGAAAAACAGTGAAGTCACTAGATGGAAATGTAGCAGAGTCAATAACACAACTGTGTTTTAAACAACAAAAGGAATGAGCAGAAAAACTGAAATTAGTGTTCATTTCTTTAACTTGAACAGCTTCTCGGTTCTACATCAATTCTTTCCCTTATTTTTTCTGTGCTTATATTACCCCTGTACTGTCCATATTGTTCTCTACAAGTTTTTAAGTATTGCATTGTAAAGATGGAGGTACCTGACTCTTTTACATATGATGATCATGTGGCTTTTTCTATGGACAGAATAGGAAAATTTATTTGCATTTTTTTTATAAAACAGATCAGATGCCATTTTAGGGCGAGATATGAAAAAAAAGTCTAATTAGTTATGTCTTGCTGTGAAATGTGTCTGAGTGATGAACAGAATAAAATTTAGAAGAAAATCATGCAGTTTGCTCTTATTATTAGTTCTTCAGTTTAATGTTATAAATGATAGAAAAAAGGAAATTATAATTCTTCACACAGAATATGAAACTAATTGTCTCAGCAATCATGGGAATAGATTTTATAGGATTAGCACTTTTGTAAGGAGCATCAATGCCACTAGAATGTAAAAAGAGTTATCTGATACCCACACAGTGCTTTCACTAAAAGAAAATATTTTGTGCATATATTGCACAATGTCTCATGTATCAATCACTTTGCATGCTCACAGTGAGAGAAAAATGTATTGAAAACAGGAAGGAATAAACAGTTTGATTTCTTCTGATACTGTCCAAGTCAGCCTTTTCTGAAAAGCCAGACAAGAGACCTGATGAGAGAACAGGGGGTCTGTGTGGCTTCTCTTCTTAAATGAAGGAGGTGAATTTGATGTTATAAACTATTTGTCACTGAGTACTGAAGAAGTTGAAACCAAATGAAAAACTCACCTCTAAAATGCTGTACATTCGTCATTCATTTGAAGCAGTGCTGGACAAGAACTCCTACATGGAGACAAAAATTGCAGTGTCTTTTTCTTTAACCTTGATGAGTTTTTCACTATGGACTAATGAATCATCCTCAATTATTCCTTTTGATCATTCTTTATCTGGCAGAGAGTGTTTAATATACTTCAGACTCAATCTCTTTTTATAAAGCTTTTTCTTGAAAATAAAAAACATGTTTATCAGCAAGTATGCAGATAATGTTCATTTATTGCAAACAAACAATGATGGAGGACTTTAACACATCAGCTTAAAAGTTTGCTTTAGCCAGAAAGCAATTGCCATCATTCAAGGGAAAAGTGAGTAGTAAGCTTGAAAATTAATGCCATAATGATTTTACACTATTAATTGATATTTTGAATGTTTATTTTAATATTTAAACATGTCTTTAATGTTTAAATTATTTATTTTAAATATGCCTTTAATGTCATCTATTTTTTGCTTTACCTTTTAAATCTATGTGTGTTTCTCCATTACCTACAGGTCCCAATAACTTAAGAGTCATCCAAACACCAATAAATACAAATCTCTCAGTTGAAGACTACACGGAAATCACCTGTATTTTGGAAAAGCTGTTGAGAGGCATAGAGTAAGCCTGTATTTTGTTAATAAAGTGAACATCACTAAAAGTGTATAGTCAAAACATCTCTATTCATCCAACATCACCCATGAAAACAAGGATGTGCTGGTCATCAAATCTGCCAATGTAAATGGCACTGGATTTCACTACTGTGAGATAATTATTGAAGTGCCTTTCTTTAAGAAACTACATGGAAATGGGACAGCAGTGATTGTTGAAGAGAAAGGTAGGCTAGAAGAACATGTGTAGGCCATTTCACTTGTCAGCATAAAGGTTCTTCAGTTTGAACTACGTTGTGCATTTCCTGCTTCTCCCACCTTTCTCCCTCAACACTTTGGATCTCAGGACAAAAGAGACAAGCACAAAGACGGCCTGAAAAAGTTTTAATGACAATCGACTTAAACTCTCTGCCTTAATGTCTCCTGTGTAGTGTTTGTTTTCCTCCAGAAGGATTTGCTAATAGGAATTATTATCTCAAAGTTTCCAAAGATGCTGTGACTGAGCTGTGTGTTTCACACAAGACCCAACACAGTTCCTCCTCAGAGGAGGATGGATGTGAGACACTGACTGGGTCTGCTCTGTGGTTACAGGGGGTGCAATGATGGTTACTCTGCTCAGTAATCTGTAACTTTAATAACCATTTTATTTTTTTATTTAAAGTTCCTAATAAAAAGTGAGAAATAGATCAATACTGATAGAGCAGTGTAGGCCCTATATAGATTTGTGTCCATAAAACTGTTGTGACTAGTTCTTTTATTTATGCTGTATCTCCCTGTTTAACCAAAGTCGTACGCTAATTTTTACAGGGCAGTAATTTAAGGTCCCAGTTCTGAGGAAAACACTGAAAAGCATTAAAATTATTGGTATTAACCCACTATTAAATTCTCAGTAATAGGAGTAAGATCTGTGTTACCTTAAGTTATTAATAAATTGTGAGATGCCCAGAAGACAATTTACCTCACTTCTGTTATACAACTAACTCAAGACATGCACCAGTTCTGGATGAGGGTGGTCATCTGCTCTCTCTATACCTCTCAAATGTAGAGAAAGATTAGGGGACTAGCTGCAGTAAGACCCTCAGGATTATCAAACATCACTCACTTGCTTACTGATCAGGAAAGGAAGCCTTTCCTATCATTCAGTACATTCCAGTTTTGGACAGTATTTTATACTATGGATCAGCTGGTCCAAAGGGAAGCACAAAAATTATCAAAGATTTAGAAAATACACGTGCCAGAGAATCAATGAAACAGTGGGAAATCAATACAGATTATTTAAACTCTTTAACAGTCTTTTAATATCCTAAAATGAGTTAGGGAATCTGATCAAGTCAAGCACAAGTTACCTGGTCAAGTCCAAGCAGAAAAGACTTCTGTTACATCCTGGGGGAGGGGGAATGTCAATCTGCAGGAGCTGTAGGAGGTGCTGACATTCCTGTTCATCAGGCATGCACCCCTTAGGAATGAGAAAGTGACCTTGCACCTGATTCAGCCTTGAAATAATTTTTAATTTTACCTGCCTTTTGTTTTCCTGTGAAGTTGTTCTTTTATTTTATCTTTGACCAGTACATCATTTTATTTAAAATACATAATTGCAGAAGCTCATTCACTGGAAATGAGATATTTGGAAACAGGGGCAATCCTTCCTTTTTTAGCGGCAGTGGGAAGCTTGGTTACAATATTTCCATTAGCACATGTAGGTTTCATGTTTGGTTTGAGATGGCTGGAGAGGTGCCCTTGAGAGGTATTTCGGTGTATAACTTTGCTTACCTAGTCCTGATCTGCTGAGGCATCTCAAGCTGACAGGAGCGATCACAGGCACAGCTTGAAGTTCAGATGAGTGTTCTTGCAGCCACTTGCTTTCATTATTTATCTTTTAAGGAGAGCAATCCCTTAAACTGATGAACTTGACCTGGCTAGGGTATTCAGGGATATCAGTTCTGATAATTTCTTGCTGCTTCCTGACTGAAAGTGAGGAGCCAGAACTCAGGTCTGCATCATAGTCTCTTACTCCTGGTAGTGACAACTGGAAGTGACATCTGAAAGACTCAGCCTTGAACACGACGTTCTGGTTTTTTCAAGCTGTGATTTATTTTTAATTAATTATTAATTTGGGTTGGTAGGGTTTTTTTGAGGGCAGTGCTGTTTGTTCATTTGGGTTTTTTGTTGTTGTTGGGTTTGGGTTGTTTTTTCAAAATCTAGAACTTTAAGTGTTTATGTGTAATTGTGTACCAAGCTCAAGGGGCTTGGACCGGCTTCAGCTTATAGGGCCATTAGAGCAGGCAACACCTGCTGAGAGCAGGTAGCAGATTTCTAGAAAGCTTCTTTTTCCAGGCTATTATTCATCTTTTAATTACATTAAAGCATAAAGTAGGCAAGGGCTAGAAGCCCTAATTTAACCCTTGCACAGGCAGGCACAGTTTCCATTGCAATCAGCTGCACAGGCTTGGGCAAGTCACACAGAAGTGATGAAAAATGCTCA
Organism: Sylvia atricapilla; assembly: GCF_009819655.1. Classification (NCBI taxonomy): domain Eukaryota; kingdom Metazoa; phylum Chordata; class Aves; order Passeriformes; family Sylviidae; genus Sylvia; species Sylvia atricapilla. The sequence continues at coordinate 19,739,133 of NC_089143.1, read as the reverse complement.
AGCCTGGTCACAGCTGCAGTTACTGAGCTTACAGATTTCCAGGTTCTCCTGTAAGAGAACCTGGCTGCAGCCTTGGTTTGGTCACATTGGTGCTGTGGTCATGGCAGGAGAAAACATCAGTATGTAGGTAACAGCAGCATCTATAACAGAGACAGTAATCTCTGTATTTTATTGAGTAATACTCATTGCTCTAAGAAAAAGAAAATACATGGGAAAATCCATTCCCTGTAAGTAGATTGCCACTGAAGTTGAGACTTGCTTTTACTGGAGATACCATGGTAGAAAATTTTAAGAATACAAGGTATAATGTGGTCTGGTCATAGTTCTAATTACTAGCTATAAAGGGATTACTCTTCTGCTTGTTAATAGTTAATGAAGATGTAGGAAAACAAGGTTGAGAAAGAGAAAACAAGCATCTTAGGGGGTGCTGAGTAAAAAGTTTATTAGTAGCCAGTTACTGCTCAGAATTTGTGTGGATAAGACTACTGCAAAGGATGTGTGAATGAAATTATAATCTTTTGCAGCTGCTTTATAATTTAGCAGCTACCAGCCACTGTGATGTCTCATGACATAGGTTCAGTATTTTCCTTCATGTAACAGACATGTATTCATGTATTTTAGGAACAGCAGAAGGAGTGGTTTTGTAGAGTCCTCTTTTTAAATGTTCAATCATAATTGGATGTTATAAACCATTCAAGAGATTCAGTAGGTTAATAAAGCCAGTACACACAACATGTATGGACGCCGCATTTCAGACAAATTAAGCAGTAGTGATGAGCAAATATTATAGTGTCTCTGGAATTGCACTTACTGACTTTCAACTGTAATGCAGAATATAATCACCTTAATTTAAATTTTTTTTTTCTGATTGTGGAAAAGTCTACTTACTATGGAAAAATTAGTCTCACACTGGTTTTTAACATAACCTACACTTCTCTTTTTAAGTTTGGAAAATCGTTGAATATTCTGGCTGGGTTTGGGCATCGTTTCTAGAACAGGGAACATGAAGGTTCCATCCGCCTCTGCAAGGCTATTTACAGTCTCATGCTTTTTTTACAGTTCTTGGTGTTGAAAAGGCAATCCTGTAACACAGAAATTGAATCAAGCCATGGATTTTATTCTCACCTCACTATATGTCACAGAAACACTGAGCAATTAGGTCAGGTGACAACACATAGCTGTAAGTACCCAAGGTAACTTAACCTGGGAGTGAACATCTTCATGGCAAAGCTGGCTCCTGTAGCTGTGCTTTTAGTATGTAGCACTTGTCTCTGTCTCTGGAGAATCATCCCATGTTTCCTCAGCTGAGATGCTCAGGGAGGGTTCCCCAGACAGTTCTGCCAGCTGCAGGGGAATTTGGCCTTTGAGGGAATTCCCAGTGCAGTTGATGATTTTTTCATCATGTTCTGCAGGTTCCAGCCAAAAAATCTAAGCACTTTTGGAGCATTAATACAAATTTCAAGCTCACGGTAACATGCATAATGCTCACTCTTTGTTGGGGGGTTCTGGTTGTTCAAAACGCACAGAGTAGTGATCTGGATTAGTTGGTCATCCCTGCCATGCCTCCTGTTTGACATTTGTGTGGCACAACATGTTCATATGAACACAGACAGGAAACCACCCCCAGCAGAGTGTAAATAAGAAGACAAAAAGCTACTTCTTCATGACTTCCACCCATTTATTTATTAATGCCATCTCAACTGGAGAACTTGGTTTTATATGTCTGTTGGGAACATGTCTTTGTTCACATTTCAGCCAGATCTTTAATTCTTATGTTTTGCAAAAGGACTTATCTATGTACGTTGAGGATTAGGATGACTTTTGTACTGTCCAGAAGAGCACCTGAATACCACAGCAGTGTACTACTAGTTTACTGCATCAAAAGGGCATCCACCCAGAGGGAAGAGAATGATGGCATTTTTTTTTAAAATATCAGAGTTAAAAGATCAGGGGATAAAAACGTTTTCCATTTCAGATTTCATAGAATCTGATCTACACTGCCACTTCACATCTTTAGTATTCTGAAAAAGTATTTTGTGCCTGCTGCCTAATTAACTCAGAGAATTGAATCCGAACACAGGAAGGCTTTACTTTTCAACATTAGTACTGAGATATTCTTTTCCTCTGTAATTGTAACTTCATGGCCTGTGTTTCTTTGTGTTTCCTGGGGCTGTGCTGTGTCAAGGGTAAAAGTCCATTTTATATCTACTTTATGGGTAAAACTCTTGACTGGCATTTTCTTTGCTTTTTAAGGCTGTGTCTACGCTTTATGAATCACTCGAATTTTTTTGCAATGAATCAAGAGGAAAAGATGACAAATCCACTGCAACTATTGTATCCAGTGGAGCAGATGAGTAAATCCCAAAAACTGGGGCAGCTAAAAAATCTAGAATGAGACAAGGATCTGCCGTCTACTTTGACATTCAGAACTAAACAAAATATGGCTAAATAACTATGAAACTGAAAAACATGATAATTTTCTGCTGCAAGATGGATTACGTGTTTTCTGTCAAAAGCTTGTCAGTGGGACAATATACAAGAAAAACAGTTGGTTCTAAGCAGTTTTTGAATGTTTTGTCACTAACAATACATTTTAAGAAATATCTGAATTTGGAGGATATGTCATATGGAAGACTATCTTCAGCTCTTCTTCTGGTGTCCAAAAATACTGTGTTACCATGCTTTGAAAAAAACCTTCTGGACTGAACAACATTCTCCAGCAAAAGCATTTCTTCAGGAAGCCCATGTATGAATAGGACATGGTAGAGAAAAAAATGCATGGAGTCTGAAACTGTCATCAGTGCTGACCACATTAAAGACAGAGAGGAATTCCAGAAAGGATTATATTCCTGTGGAAAAGGAGTGTTAGTGTTAATTCATTCACAAACTAGGAATAGTCTTCCAGAGAAAGAAGTCTCCTATGAACAATTAAATACTAGGTTTAAATGAAGATATATATATATATTTAGGTATATATATAGATACATAGATAGATTTATATAGATATAAAATATATAATTATTGTCCAACTGGTTGGGGAGGGCTGCTTGGAGGAGATATGAAAGAGGCAATGCTTCTTCCATTTTTCCCAGCTTTAAAACTTTTTTTAAAATCACTGATGGAAAAAACAGAGTTGAAAGAATTAAGGAGAACCTGGTTTCCAAGGTCAGAACAGAGGTGAAGAGTTTTGACAGCAAAGCTAATGGCAGTTGTCCAAGGGCTGCTGAATGCTAAGAGTGGATATCTGAAATGTGAATGTGTTTATGTACCAGGGTTATGTCACCTTCTGTTAATGTTTTTTTCAGAGGTTAGCTGGAGGTTAGAACATCTTGCCATCAGTGCAGGTAGAAACAACTTCACTGCTCGAGATTTTTGTCCAGCTTGCACCTGGGCAGTGCAATACACAAATGAGCTTTCCCAGAGCCCTTTGTGTAATCTAAATCTGTGACTGGCTTGCTATTAAATAGCCCTAATGAAATCTTTGTGGGCAAACAGCACAGCTCATGGTGTGGTTCTGTCTACGCTGTACTGACTGTAGTTCACAAAGCTGCCTCTCAAATTACTGTAACTCAGCTGTGTCTCACTCTGTGCTGTGGACCCTCTTTCCTGAGTGATTCTGTAACCTGTCCAGAATTCCCTACGGCAATAACCATGCTGCTGTCTCAACTAGACTGTAATCAATACTCTGTGACTATTGCTTGTATGAGAGAAACTATTATAATACATCTCATGGTATCTTCATGTAAATTTAATGAAGCAAAAGATTTTTTTTTTTCTTCTTGGCATTCAGATATTTTAAAGTCCTGGTGGGCCTTGTCCTGAAATTCACTATTACAGATCCATTTCCTTTACTGCATGGTGAAACTGTCATGGGCCACATTCCTTTAAGGAATCAGAGATGGAGCTGCTCTGGATTCCCCCAAACCCTGTAACTTTGCTACACAAGAAAGTCATAATCTGTAAAATGGTGGCCTTCAGCCCAAGTTCCTGTTCAAGGAAGCTCTCAGTTATCTCCCAGATCTGTAAGTGGGTGCAGTAAATTTTGGTTTTTCTATGTACTGCTGGTTACTTCTCTGTTTAATCACAATGAGATGTAGAGTGTTCAGGAAAATGTTTAAGAGAACCACAGCTTAATATTTTCCAAATCCTATTTTCATTACATTTTGATTAAATGTGGCTCCTAACAGTGCTGCCTTCTTAACAGCTGCTCACATTTTGTATGTTAACATGGTCATTTTCAACATCTGGCAGTAGAAGACTACACCCAATTTATCATGACCTATTTTTATCTGTGGCTGACAGTGATGGCTATGAGCCAGCAGAGTATTTTTAGAGCTCCAGCTTTTGATACCTCTGTCTCAAATATATTAACTTCTCTGTTACTGTGCCACTTGGGAAGCAATAAATCCTTCTTGTTTTAATTCTTCTTGGCTGTTTTGTTAGCTTTAAAAGAAAAGAGCACTCTGTAATTAACCTCAGGTCATGTTCTAGCATGCAGTATGATCTCAGTTTTAACTGTCTGTTTAACTGATGAGAATATAATGAAGGCATATGTCTAATAATAGAACTTGAAGAGAGTCCTGGGTTCTTGCTTTTAGCCATTTTATTGGTTATTCCCTTTTGAACAAGCTGTTGAAAAACGACAATTCCATCCTGTTTAATTTGATGTCCGAAGTCCTGTGTTAAGCACAGGCTGAAATACGCTGATTTAGGAGCAAGTCTGGCACAATGAATTCAAAAACCTTGTGTGTGTTCTGTGCTTTTAATGTTTCACCAATGTACTTGGCTTAGTCACAGACCCACAGATGCAGCTCCCTCTCCATTTCTGTCACTCTCCTGACCCTGGTTTGGAGAGCTAGTACAGTCAGCTTGAGTCTGAACTCTCTCTCTTCCCAATCCATTGCAAAACCATGCAAGAAGTCACATCTTATTTACTCTACCTGCCACTGAAGTAGCTACTCTCAGCGACTGAGTATGATCTGGCTTTACCTGCACATTTTCTTCCAAGCCCTGGACTGGGGTTCTTTCCTCCCACGGTACCCATGGAAGAAGACTCTGGAGCAGGCATTCTGGGCCCCACTACACCAAGGACCCCCAGTGGCAGGCAGGATGATGAGGTGTCCCAGTGAAGGCATTTGCAGAGCAGAGGCAGGTCCTGTTTGTGTGTGATGCTGTGACTGATGTTCCTTAGCCTGCTAACAGGGCTGGCAGAACAGCAACGATGTTGTGGATGAACCCTGTCTGGCAACTGAGCTCTGCACAGCCACTCTCACTCCTGCCTCCTCTGTGTGCCTACAACAGGGACAGCTGTAAAGGGCTTTTTATTGTCATTGGTTTTTACTAAGTGCTCTTCTGTCAGTAATTTGTAAACAGGAAACTGCCAATACAACTGACAAACGAGTACGCGGATCAAAAGAATTTGAAGCAATTTCTCTGCCCAAGAGAAAGGGCAGGTGATCTTGTGTCAATGTTTCTTGTTTTCTACATAATGTGAAATGCTGAGATGGGAGGAAGGACTTTTATGAACATTCAAGTAAAGTGGCTTTGGCTGTTGCCGTGGTATGGTGCTGCATGCTGGTGAATTTTGCTGGCTGAAAGAATGTGACAAAATTAGTTCCTTGTCTTTTTTCCAGAGCAGAGTCTGTTGGCGGGGCTTGGCAATAAATTATACAGCCAAAGCTGCCCTTCCTAACTTTGTTTCAGGAAGTATTCGACTCCACAGAGGTGGAAGAGTATAAAAAGGGTAAGGCAGAGAGACAACAAGTGCAGCATCTGTGTTAGGTATTACTAATGGACTTAAGACAGCCAGAGATCAGAGATATAACTAAACAACGTAGGGGTTTGAAATCCTAACAGGGAACTGGGCCTGTCATGTACATTTGCTCTGAAATGTTCTGTTCTGTTATCTGCTGATGTTCTTGTCTTGTCCTAAACTTGAATGCTCAGCTCCACAGGCCAGGAATGCCACAAGTGTAAGTTGCCAGGCCTAACCCAATAGCAGTCCATGGTTAGGGCTTCTGATACTGCTGTGGAAATAAATCATGAAAGCAAGTAATAGTGTTGCTCCCTCCTTTCCTTTGTAGCTTTTCATTCTGGAGAGAGGAAAAAAGCCATAAGCTTCTGACAAAACAGCAAAATTGGTCATTTAGTAGGGTGAAGGACACTCCAAAAATACCTTTTTTTTTTTCCCCTCCAATAGAAAAACTCCCCTTATTTCAGTTTAGAGCTGTACAATATTAAAAATTGTCATTTCAAGTTTCTTTTTAAATATAGACTAAGCTTAATCTAAACTGCAGATCTAATCTCAGAGGGAGGCTGCTGTCAAGAAAGAAAGAAAACAGAAAGAGTAGTTACCATTTGATTCAAACTGATTGCCTCTGGGTAGAAAGAGTTGCAACTCTTTCCTCACCTCCCCTTGAGATGTGCAGTGTGGTAGCAGTTACCTGAGTGGTGTAGCATGGGGACATCACAGGGACAGGTTGTTCCCGAGAAACCACACCCAGTGTCCTGGCGCCCTAGTTAAGACACATACCAGGTAGGACATCTAGATAGGTATAAGCACATTCAAAGGATAAATTTTGGCCAAAATAATACAGCTCCTATATTTGTATTTGTGACCACATTTCCTCAACACAGTCAAGCCCCCTCTCTTCTAAATGATACTCCATTTATGGCTGGATTCCCCTCTCCAAAGCAAGGATTCTCCCACTTCTGTGCAGATCTTTTTTTTTTTTTGTTTTTCCTATTTGTTGAAAGCCTTCTCTTTTCCTGATAAGAGAAATCTGAAGTTAAATGATCTGTTACAAAAGCAGGCTCTAGTTCCATTTCCCACCCCTGTTTCCAGTATTTCTGAGCCCAGCATTTCCTGCCCAGTTAGCAGGGACAGAAAAAGCCCCACTCCTCATCAGTTGTGCTACACTCTGTGATTGCTTTCAGGAAACTGAAACCAGCCAGTCTGTTAAATGTATGTGCCTGGGGAACTTCCACTCTGTAATCTTCCTAGTGGCATCTATGCATATCACCTCATTTTACACACAGTTCTGGGAGAGTAGGTCAGTCATACCCATACCCTCAGTGTGCACATACACTAATATTTCAAAATGAAAAAAAAAAAAAAGTTTTTTTCAAAAGGGGAATGCATAGGCATTTCTTTGATGTGTTTCCTGCATGGACACTCAACACTAAACAGCTTTCTATTAGAGATTCCTTCCTCTCAGAAACTTTTTTTGTATAATAAGGGAAAAAGTGTATTGCTTAATTTCATGCTTAAGCATGACAGCTTAACAGAGCCAAAATATTCCTCTCTGCATACAGAAGTCTCTTGAAAGCTTTCTTGGAATTGGCTTATTCATTTTTGCGTGTTGTACCTCTCTATAACATACAGGAACTTCCTTTAAAAGGTTTACTCTGTTGCTTTAAGTGTTACAAAAAAACCATCCTCCATCACAGCTCTTTCTGATCCTTTCTGATTTTTCATTTCTTTTTCTTTTCCTTTTTCTTTTCCTCTTTGTTTTTCTTTTCTCTCCTTTTTTTTTTTTAAATTTGTTTGTCTTTTCCTTTTTGTTTTTCTTTTCCTTTCTCTTTTCTTCTTTCTCCCCCTATTTTTTCTGACCATGCCATAGACCAACTTTTTACTATGCTCACCACAGCTCAGCAGGATTGGGATAGCTGAGTGGGATTTTACATGAGTGTTAAAGCAGAGCAAATGACACTTGGGCTGCTGGTGTGAGACTGGCTGAGGAATCATGGATTTAGAAACTACAGCACTTGTGTGGACAACATTCAGTTACCTTACGGTGTAACCTCTTCTGCTGTCATTACAACTAAAAATAAAAAGTATTGTTGCAAGGCTTAATATCAGGAACCTTAAAACTGAACTATAAAAGAACCCTGCAAAGAATGGCACCCAGGAAATTTTTCAAGCAAGGAGTGTAAACTAGACAGAAGTATTTACCCTGCAAATATTAATTTATTGGCTGTAAATATATTCATTGATTTTACAGTCTAATGTGGGTATGTCTCGTGCACTAATAAATGTGTTTGATTAGAGTCAATATGCAGTGCTGAAAGTGTGTTTCCCATGGCACAGCTTTGCCAGATGACAGTGTTATTACTCCAACTCCCAACTAGGAAATCACACCGCCAGATAGCTGATCTTATTCCTACCCATTTTACCTGCCTTTAAACTTCACTGAAATGTTATGTGAGCTTATTAATTGCATTTTTGAAATAAATTTTAAGGATATTCTGAGAAGTAAATTATAGTAAAACGATGAAAACCAGTCTGTCTATAATTAAGACGACTGCACACTGTGCTTGTACAAACTCCTCTTCTGCCTGTGCCCCACCAGTGCCTGTTTAGTCTGATATTTTTTTACTTTTTTTGCAAAGCAATGTAGTAATTCCATCCTTTGCTCACTAGACATAAATAAATTCATCATGTATTGCAGAAATGAAATTACCTTTAAAAATTGTTAGCCAGACTTACAGAAAATTTTGAGAAGCAGTGCAAAGTAAATGAAGTGTTGATACTTGATGTTCAACAGACTATCCAGTACACTGGAAAATTCAAGTTTGATAATTTTATCTCAATGTGGAGAATGAAATGTTTGTTTATTGTTCAGATGTTACTCTCTTGCTATGAGAAAAATAAATTGCTGTTCACACTGTTGCCAAGAAACAAGAAAAATAACAAGTTCATAACTTCAGGTTATGTTTTCTTCCTCCTGTACTTCTTCCACACAGATATGGAACAGATTTGTGGAAATTCTCAAAAAGTTTTCCCCATGTAGCTTCCTTGTATTCCTTTAGGAATAAGATAACTGTAAGGAACAAAAAGTTCTAGTAGAAGGTTACCATTTCAGCCATCCCATTTCAACCATTCATCTGGCTGTGACACAAATGGACCTTTACAGTAGAACTGATAAATCTATTCTTCAGAATTTTCCAAAACAGACACTACTGCAAAGAGCATGGAATAAAACTTTTTCTCTAAAAGAATATCAGCACAGAGTCACACAAATCTCATGTAAGTCTGAATATCTGACCAAATGCCATAAGATGGGTTCTGATTATGCATGTTACAGCCCACATTTGTATCACATGTATAATTTAAACTTTTGGTCCGAGTTAGGAACAGCAAGACCTTATTCTGTATAAACATTCAGTAAATGCTCTTCCAAACTCTTGCCAATACCATTCTTCAAAGAAAGAAACCTGAAAGAAGAAAATCATGAGTATTGTTTACATTATAATTATGATACAAAATTTAAACCAGCACACAATGGTTTCTCTCACTGGGGAGCTGGACAGATGGGTTGGCATCAAAACACTGCCAGCTGTCCTAGGTGGGCCTTCTATTTGTACTCTGTTTTGGTTTTGCAAACAACTGTAATAATCTGTGCTGTGTGCACAAAGCTGCGATTTTAAATGACAAACAAATCATAAGAAAATATTTAAACAGTACAGAAAGTGTGGATTGAAAACTCCGAGCAGTGCTGATGTGTGTGCACATGCATGAATACGGATAAAATACACATCAAAAATAAAGAAACCCAGCCAGGCAGCCCTACCATGGTGACCTTTCTGTTAGTAGAAATTCAAGCTGTGGGGTTCATTCTGCTTTTTAGCACTTTCGCAGCCATATAATCAAAAACTCTGAGTCACTTATGTTTGCAGAGGAAAATGTGTAAGAACACCTTTTCTGCCGCATTATGTGGCGGAGTTGTGGACATACTGACGCATACTGTTGGCTGAAGATGATCTTCCTCTCTGCCCTTTTCAGAATACTTTTTTCTTTCTGTATAGCTAACACTGATCTTCATGATTCAAAGTCATAAAAATGCATGAAATAAACATTTTAAATTTTTTCCTTTAGAAGGAGGAATAGATTTTTCTTTACTGGCCATGTTTAATATTCATGTTACAGATACATGTCAGAAAAGGAGAAAGAAAAGTTCCTGGCATTTGACACACCAGTGACTGCCACTGTGTGTGTGTGTGTGTGTGTGTAAAGACCAGATCATGTTCATAGCTGACAAGGGCCAGTTGTTTGCTCTGCTCTTGTTTCTTCTTCTAAAGAAACCCCGCAGGTTTCAACATGCACTATAATGCAAAAATTTCAAACTTTACTTAAAACCCTTATCCCTCTAATGCAAATCAGTCACAACTACATCATAAGGTAGAAGTCAAGAACAAAAAATTCTCATTAACTCTTTGAATAAAGCATACAGCCTGAGCTGCTGCTGTGATTTTTTGGGAAATCCAATGCACAATCACTTGTTGAAAAATGTAAGATGGAAAACATTGGGAGTTTTGTTTCAGAACGATTCTAGATTTCTACATATATGAGATGGGTAGTCTTGCTCTGAGATATTGTCGATGTTAGAGGACAGATTTTGCCTGGGGAACAGTGGCTATAGGCCCTTGGGCGAAAGGAGTTTAATTTTTAAGGTTTTTCTAAATTAAAAACCAACTCTTGTTAATTTGTCTATAGCATATTATGAGTATAAAGTTATCAGCAAGCATCTTCAAGGATGTCCAAAGACATCCAAACACAGATTTAATTTTGGGAATCCATAGTCAGGGTCTTCTACAGAGAACACTGCACCCTGGGGTCCATCAGCATTATTCATCCACAATGTTTTGATAGGTTTCCCCAAACACTTTGCTCAGAGTGTGTCTATTCTGCATACTCTAGATGTCACTCACCTCAAATTAACTCCTCCAGGTCTGGTGTAGGCGCCTAGAGTTAGCAGAGACCAAGTTACTCTGTGCTTGGCCAGAAATCAGCACTTGTTCAAAGCTCAGCATGGGTGTACCTGATGAGGTTCCACCAGCTGGGCTCCCACTGTCCATGTGCCACCCAGCTCCCAGCACAGACGCTCAAAAAGCTCTGCTCTGTGTAGGTGTGAGTCCAGCCAGTTTGGTGATGGGGGACCTCGGTTCACAAGCAAAGCATGAAGTTCATCAAAGGCCAGAGAGGGACACAGGACTTGAGAGTGACCTTTTGCTTTCAGCACAAGTCATTTTATTGCAAAATTTGTATACTGCGTAAAGTAAATAGCAAGTTATTTTACTGCAGATGAAGATGAATTTTGATACTGGCTGTTTGCTCAAGTATGAGATGTATTGCTACAGATATCTCTACCTGAGCAAGTGCTTTGTGGAGCAGCTCTGCAAGGCTCCCTTTGCTGGCCCTGGACAGATGCAGGGCTCCCTTTGCTGGCCATGGAGAGATGCTGGTTTGTAAGACCTGTTTGAGACATCCACTATGGACTGAGCAAAATCCCAGGACTATGTTAGCTACCTGCACGGCAGATCTCTACTTTCAGTCCAGAGAATCCCACCACAAGTGTGTGCTAGGGATTTATGTGCTTTATAACAAAGTCCTCAGTGTGGCAGAGAGGACAGTCCAAGCCTGCAGCCCCTCACAATCCCCAGCTAGGGTGGTGAGGGAGAGGTGAGATGCTCATCTTCCTTCTGAGCAGATTGATACTGCACCAAAACTGGGCAGCCAAACCTCTGCTCCTACAGGGATATCTGAAAGAACAGATCTTGAGCAAACAGCCAATAATAAAATCTGATTTTCGTTTGTTAGTCACACTGTGTACCTTGAAGGAGAGGCTGGTTTCTACTGGCGAACAACTGGTTGTACCAGTCACACCAAGACAATAAATCTTTAGTTTTGAAAAGGTGTTGGCACAGAGGCGTGTACTCCAGATAGAGGTGTTTGCTAATGGTTATCTGTCCCCTGGGGGTGCAGCCACTGATTGGAGGGGACAGATGCATAAAGAACCCCAGAAGTAGAGCAGACTCCATCCTCCGAGAGAGAGCCCTGAGGCTGTGCCCGTCTAGGAGATAGCCAAGCTCCAGAGGCAACATGTCTCAGCTGGAAACTGCCATGGGAATGACTATTGCTGTCTTTGACCAGTATGCAAGGACTGATGGCAACAGGCAAACCCTCAGCAAAGCAGAACTAAAGACTCTGCTGGAAAAGGAACTCCCAAATTTTCTGGCGGTAAGAGAACAGCGCGGCACCGTTTTTGTGTAGCAGGTGCAAGAGCAGCCTGCAGAAAGGGTTTTTAGTAAATTTTTTGGGAAATTGCATCCAAAAATATGCAATGGTTTCTAGGAAAATATGAAATTTAAAAAAGGTTTTGCACAAATTGTGTAAAACTTGTTTTAATATGCAGGGCCATTCCCTCTTTGCTAAATTCATCACTTGGGTTATCAGGACAATGGGTTTGAAATAGATTGGGTTTCAACTTCTGAATTCACTTTCTTCGGTTTATGCCTGGATTTATCATCTCACTTCATGTCACAGCTTCTGTGAAGGTAGTTTTGCTGTCAGCAATTGAGGATCTTGACTGCAGACGGGCAATCTCTCTAAATATTTATACATTTACCTTCTCTAGGCATTTATACTACACACTCAGTATGCTCATCAAAATTATGCATAAACCAGAACAACAGGTGAACTCAGAGCAAACTGTTTGGCATTTGCCTTTAATAGGAAAATAAAGACCTGGATATATACTGTACAACATAGATTTGTATGTAATCATAAAGTGCATTTCAGTAGGTATTCAAAGTACTTAATATGTTCTAGTAAAAGCCTTAGCTGCTAGGGAGACACTTTCAACTTTTTTTTTTTTTTTTTTTTTAATTCGTTTCCCTTCACCAGAAGTCCAGAAAACACTTTTAAATACACTGTTCCTTCCACGCTGAAGTAATGTTTTCCTATTTATACTGTTTTGTTAGTGTTCTTAATGGAAAAAGTCTAGAACCAAATGCTTCTTGTGTGGCTCTCACTTTTTGTATCCAGCATAGTTCAGTTTTACAACAACTATTTCAGGGCACTGCAGGAAGGGCACTTGATACAATTCAGTATCTTTCCGTGCAAGCTATATGAATTCACCACATGAAATCCATGCCTGCTGGAGTTATGTCTCATAAATTTAAAAGATGCAATATTCAGAATAAGGTGAATATTCTGGGTGGCTCAGGGGGAATATATCCCAATGTTTCTCAGAAATCTGTGTAAGACAGGTAAGCATCACAACAGCATCACAGAAGGGTCCTGCTCCTGAGCATGGAGTTGTGTGCACCCACAGCACCTTCGTGTAAAGAGAAACTAAACCAACAACAAAACCACAGTTCTATGACAGCATGGAAATCCCCCAGACACTCAATATCTGAATAAGCCTGGGGAGCCACTGCAGTAGGCAGCACTAGATGGAATGATGCTCAGAGGTCTGTCCCGACTGTGGCCTGACACCATTTTTCCAGTTCCCCACAGCTGCTCTTACTGCATCTACCTATTTCCTGCAACTGGTGGAAAACCTGGCATTTTCCAGGAAGATAATTAGCTAATTGTCCTCTTTTACTCCATCTTATCTCCCGCTCCTGCTGTACCTCTTCTAGGAAAAAACAAACAAACAATCAAAAATTAACACATTTTAATGCCACTATTTTAAATAAATTTTAAAAAATGGTTCCTTGTTCCTTTCTTGCCAGACTGATAACTGCAAGAAAAAAACTGAGAACATATGCCTGACTACGAAAAAAAGTTCTACCTGCATTTTCCTGTCATTTGTATCTGTTTATTTTCATCTTCAAGAAATTCTAGGGAACAATATTTTCTGATTTCTCGTGTACACTTTTGGCCTTAGAATTGGTTATAGCTGACACAGATCACAACTGCCTGGAAAGGTCTTGAATCAATCAAGCATAAATACCACAGGATTGAAGGATTGGACTCGGTTATAAAGAGTTTCCAAAAAACAATTCCCATTTTTGCGTCTTAGAAGTAATTCAGATGCTACAACTAGTTCATATAGTTCACTAAACAATTTGAAACAGTCACTTAAAAAGTTAAAACTATGCCATTTACAAAGTGAAAATGAATTAAACCTGCAAGACACATTCATCAGTTAAATCTAAGGAAATTGTTCAATTTTTTAGTGATTTTTAAAGCTCTGCATTTAATGTGAAACATTAAATTACAGCATGAGACATTTTGTTAATTAGAACATGATCAAAAATTGCCTTCAGATTTAAATTTAGGTACTAATCGTTTTAAATTGGTGGACATTTTCCAAAAGTTTCTATAATTTTTTTCTAGTATTATATCAGATTTTTTAATCTACAAAATCCACACGCTTGTACAGGTCTGTACTGCCATCTCCTGTTTAGTGTTAAAATTGCAGCTTTGAAAATCCCTGGAGATTATCAGAGCCAAACAAACCCTCCCGTAAGCTTCTTTTCTTTTTAATCTATTTTGGCAAAATGAAAAAAAAAAAAAATTCAAACAAATAACCACTTTTTAATTTGATGATGCATTGCTTAACATAAGCCTAGAGATGCAGCGGTTCACAGAATCCCAGAAGCACAGAAAATGCAGAGTTGGAAGGGACTCACAAAGATGATAGAGAGAAACCTCTGGCGCTACATAGGACATCCCCTGGAGTCACACCGTGTGTCCAAGAGCATTGTCCACATGCTTCTCTGTCAGGTTTGGTGCTGTGACCCTTTCTCTGAGGAGCCTGTTCCAGTGCCCAGCCACACCCTGGGTGAAGAACCTTTTCCAGATATCCAACCTAACTCTCCCCTGACACAGCTTCAGGCCATTCCCTAGTCCTGTCACTGTTACCACAGCTCAGAGATCAGTGTCTGCCCCTCCTCCTCCCCTCACAGGGAAGCTGCAACTGCAATGAGGTTTCCCTCAGTCTCCTCCAGGCTGAACAGACCAAGGGACCTCAGCCTTTCCTCACATGGCTTCACCTTCACCATCCTCATTGCCCTCCTTTGGACACTCTCTAACAATTAACTATGTTTCTTTTATTGTGGTGCCCCAGACTAGCCCAGCGCTGGAGATGAGCCTCCCCAGGGCAGAGCAGGACAATCCTGTCCCTGGCCTGGCTGGCCATGCCCCCCAGGACAGGGCTGGCCCTCCTGGCTGCCAGGGCACTGCTGTCTCACATTCCACTTGTCATTGACCAGGACCCCCAGGTCCCTTTCCATGGCACTGCCCTCCAGCATCTCATTCCTCAGTATGTCTGTACATCCAGGACTGCCCCATCCCAGGTGCAGAATCTGACACTTTCCCCTGTCCCCTTCACATGGTTGGTGATTGCCCAGCCCTCTCATTTGTACAGGTGTCTCCAAAGGGCCTCCCTGCCTTTGAGGGAGTCAGCAGCTCTTCCCAGTTTTGTGTCATCTGCAAACTTACTCAGTATCGCTTCCAGTCCCATGTCCAAGTGGTTTATGAAGATGTTGAAGAGCACAAGGCCGAGGATGGAGCCCTGTGGAAGCCCACTAGTGACAGGTGCCCAGTCTGAGGTGCCCCCATCATGCCCTACCCAGGAGCCAGTTGCTCAGCCATCCCATGATGTGTTTATCCAGTTGTGTGCTGGACATTTGGTCCAGAAGGATTCTGTGAGAGACAGTATTGAAAACTTTACTGAAATCCAAAAAGAAGACATCAACTGGCTTCCCTTGGTCAGCTAGGTGGGTTGCTTCATCATAAAAGGAAATCAGGTTTGATAAGCAGGACTTTCCTCTCATGCTGGCTGTGAATGACGACGATGTTCAGTCATTCCATCAGAATAATGGCTACTTAGAAGAATAATGAGAACTTAGAAAAAGGTTTGCTGTTTTAACTCAAGCTCAGCATCCTGCAGGTTTCAAGAGGCACCTTTCCAGCCACCAGCTCCTGTGAGCAGCTTCTGCTGGGCCATAAGGCCAGTGGCAGCACTCAAACCACTTTTGAGGCTGTTTGCTTATTTTCTGGGGTGGAAGTATTCTGTGAAGCTTAAATTTGACACTCACCTCAGGAAAGCATCTTTCTGCAGAACTGCAAACTGCCTGAGCTCTGGCTGAGCCTTTCCAGGGGAATGGATGGGGGACTCATGGCATTTAATTCATCTGGGTAGTGCCCTCAGGGCTCTGTTCTACACAGCTTTAATGGAGATAAATGCTGTTTAAATGTAGCAAACATGCCTCTCTATGACAGTGCATGACTGCAGCTCTCAGGTGGAATAAACTCAGGAGCACAAGTTTTTTGTACTCATTGCTGCTGTGCAGACAGTGGGAACACACAGGACCTTACCAAGTGCCCAGAGCCCAACCAAGGACCTTGTTCAGAGAAGTTGCTGCACTGGGATTGTGCATCCTCTCACCTCAACCTGCTCTTTTTCTTTTGCAGTCTGGGAAGGACAAGAATGCTATTGATAAAGTCTTCAAGAACCTGGATGAAAATGGAGATTCCCAAGTGGACTTCAAAGAATTTGTCATCTTTGTGGCAGCTCTGACTTGCTGCTGCCACAAATATTTTGAGCAGAATGCAGCCAAATAGTTGTCAAATTACTCACATAAGCTGTCTTTGCATGTGCTCCATATGCCAGTGATATGGATCCCTTCACTCCTTCCATGTACTGCCGTGAAGTTTGCAAGCATGCTGGACTGTAAAAATAAACCCTACTGAGCTTACTCCCTATCCTGAATGTTAATTTCTTCTCATTTGTGGAGCAGCCTGGGTTTAATGACTCCCACTATTTCACACTGAGTAGTTTCTCCCTTTCTCTGGTTTTAAAATTCTTTTCTTAGTCGAAAGGTTCAATATGCATCCCAGTGCAGAAGCTGCACAAGAATAAGGGCTGCCAGAGCCATCAATCAGCTGGAGGCTGTTTTTATACATCAGCATCTCTGGCATGCATCCCAAATCCACACATGTGCCACTGTAGCTGTACAGGACAGGCCTCACTTGGCACTACCTTTGAGCCTGTTTGGTACCCTCAGCTGGGTGGTTTGTGCAGGGCAGCCTTGTTGGTTCTTTCTTGGTTAAAACAACAAAACAACACTTAACACCTTTTCTGGGTTTTTTGGCACGGAGGATTCTGTGCAGTTCTGGGGGCTAGTGAGCCATCTCACCCAGATCACATAGATTTCTTTTCTTTGACACCGTAAGTCTTTTGTACCAATATATTGATATTACTTTAAAATAAATCCAAATACCCTCCCAAATAGTGTACCATCATATTTTTGCCTAAAGCAAAAATGGCAGGAACTGTTGCTTCCTTACCTGAAAAATGTCTGTGTGGGGAAGTAGAAGAATTTGCTTTCAGAGGAGCAGGGAACAGACATCAGCTGAACTCTGCAGCTGAAGCAAGACTTTATCCAGAATCAAGTCTATATTTTGAAGCACTTTGCTGGTGAGCATCCCAACACAATTGGCAAAACCATTAAATTTAGTCCCTTTATCTACAGAACAGTACTGTTCAGTGCTATTCCTATGCCAGAAGCCAAATATTTCCCTGTCCTACTGCATGTGCAAATGTGCTGTGTATGTAGAGGTGCCACAAGTCCCTCTGGAGCCTCTGAAAGATCATGCAGCACAGAAAAAACAGGAACAGGAGCTCAGTTTCCTGAATCTGAAGTTATGCCACAGGTTTGACCCATTCATAACCCTATACGAACATGCATTGTTTAGGTGTATTCATGTTTTGGGGAGCTCAATGGGAAAATTTGGTGTTATTAGTGTATTTCAGCATGTTTTAACTATTACAGGGTGTTTTCATCTAGCTTGCTCTGGTGCTGGATGGCTGGAGATGAATGCAACACTTCCATTACACTTGCAGAAGTACCATTACCTGTCTTACTGACAACAGTAATATTTTCTGCATTACCCGGGCAAGAAAACTATCACCAAAATGTGCAAAAGTCTTCCCAATGCAGGGATCCCAAATCAGCCTTTTCTTTAGAGACTGCTCTGTATTATTGCTATTTTTTGAGATATCTTTACAGCTCTAATCCAGCATGGCTCTGACCTGTGGCTGCTGTGCCATTTGCAAGGGCTGATTCCACTATCACTTACCTCACTATTTCGTCAAGGCTATAAATGAGGAAAATGCTCTTCTTGCTGCAAAGCAAGCTAACTCTAAATACAGAGTCAAAAAATTCCTATATTGCACATTTATCTAGCTAGTGGGATAAACTATCCTCAGATAATGAAATATTGGTAATACATATCACAAATTGATCAATATATCCTAATTTTTGGCATGTATTTTTACTTTTATAAGTTTAGCATTAACACCTAATGTTCTGCATTGCTTCAGAATATCCACCCTCACTGAACATTTTGGGGTTTTACCCTATGTGGCACTAAATGCAGACTTTTCGTTGCTCAATGAGTCAACAAATTTTGTTGTTCAAAAGTCCATGCATCATTACTGAGATAGAATGGAAAGAATCTGTGTTAAGGTTAGAGGAAAAAAATCAGAAGTGCTCATAACATCATTTTATGTCAATAAAATGTCAATTTTATGTCTGGACGGATACCATGTGTCCCATAGAGAGCATTTTACTGATTGCAGCAGGAACTGCAGTGGAGCAGCAGGAACAGAGGGCCAGGCAGAGGCTCCATCTCTTGAGCTTTTGGAAGGGTTTAGCTGCACCAGCCCAATCTCATCCTTGTGAATGGTTTCCCCCTTAATTGTAAATTGCAAACCCCCATGCAATTTCTTGCTGCATAGTTCTCCACAGCATTGAAATTGCTTTTAAAACATAGCTCTTAAAGAGAGTGTTGGTGAAAAGCTCTACCTGTCTTGTGAGCCAAGGGATTCACCTTGTTTATCTATCAGATTATCTATTTAATCTATCAGATCTTTAAAAACACAAAATTGACTAGTGACAGCTGTTACACAGCCCATGTTTCGCTCTTACTTCATAAACTTCCTGCCCCCAGTCCAACATCCACACTATTTCACTCACCCATTAATGCCATTTTGTCCATTTTCCTGGGAATCAGTCGGTTTTTTCAGTGCTGGAGGACTGCTCACAGCAGTCCCTGTCACAGCAGCCCAAAGCTGTTCCCCCTCCCAAAGGGGTTCTGACTGACCATGATGAGCTCAAGGACCTCTGTGTCCTTGAGGGAGTACCAGGGCTGCCCCTCGTTGTTCTCATTGTTCCTGCAGCCCTCAGCTCCCAAAGCCCTTACATTTGTAGTGACCCTTGGTCCCACATTTGGGGACACCCAGAGAGCTCAAGGCTCGTGCCCAGAAGCACACGGATGCTGTGTGCTGCTTTGCTAGCCCAAGGGAGCTGTGCATGTTCAGAGCTGCATGAAGAGAGGGAAGAAGAGGGGTTCAGGGCTCTTTGTCTTTTTCCCTACAGGTTTTCCAAAAGCTGTAACTCTGTGATGAATATTCATTTCAGTGTAGTACTGAAAACTCAACTTGATGACATCTCAGCAAGAAAATGATCCAGGAATAAAAGAAATTAACATATAGCTCCCACCTTACCATAGAACAAAAGTGACTTTTCAGAATATATTATTTAACCTAAAAGCATCTGAACAAAGTCACTTTAGTACCTTTCAATCCACTAATTTTCTTTCCCAGTATTATTAATTTTCACCATGAACCTTCAGTTTACCCAGAATATACTGTGTATTTCCTTCCCTCAGTAAACTTTTGTAACTCAAAGTTCAAGTTACAGAGATGGTAGACCTGGTTTTATGGCTGCCATTTAATTTCAACTTTTAGGCCTCAATGTCTTATGTCAACTAAATAATTTAAGAAACGGTATAGGCAGCTGTAGGAGAAAGGAAAAGAACATAAAAGGCAGCTTGGAATATGTAAGCTAACAGCTGTGGCTTGTGCACATTTGACTTAGCTAGCTGAAAGGAAAAAAATATATAAGAAAATATATTACCAGAAGATGATGATATGGGAAATCATAATTTGTGATGAGCTACAAATTAAGCAAGTCTTAAAGGCAGAGTTGAGATAGCCAGCTAAGCAGCAAATCAGCCAATAGGTATTTTTATAGTACAGGAAAAAAATTATATTAACATCAGATCAATTCTAGATATCAAAATACTCCAGTATCTGTAGTTACCATTTTGAAATCTAGTGGGCTAGTGTCAACACTCTTCAATTTTTAAAATGGCATACTGAAATCTGATTCCTGAGTGTGTATACAGGAGAAAACAGGCATAATATTAAGTGACCCTTAAGTCACTCATGGCCACTTACACTGAAGTTTTGGCTGGGAATATTCCTCATTATTTGACCTTTAAGTTCACTGAGGCTCAGGGAGAAAAACAATTCGCCCACTCCAGTACACTGATTATCTCCCCAGTAATCCCACCTTGGGGCCGAAAACAGAAAGATTATTTCCCCAAACACTCTGAGCATCCTACACTAGCAATGTGCACTTTCAACACTTGACCTGGAGCGTCAAGATCAAGCTTTTCACGAAACACATTTTAGCTGCTGGTTTCCTTACAGAAGGCGGGCAGGGGAGGAGGAGGAGTTGTTACCTGTCTTTTATGTAACAGTCTCACTGCTCCTTTAAGATCTGGGAAATTGTGTTCAAACCTTTCCTGGAGTGAAACCCACCCACACCAGCTGTGTGCACTAAATAGCAGGAGGCCCAGGACACCTGACACTGACTCCCTCCTTCATGGCAGAGGTTCATGGGGCTGAGGAGGCCTGAAAAGGGGGGAGGCAGCACATCTCTCTAGCCTGGTAGATGCTGTGGTTTGCCAGTCCAGAAGTGTCTGTGTCCCAGAGACACAGTAAGGGCACTTTCTGTATTTTAGTCATTTAATACAGACTATTTAATTCAAAACACACACCTGGCATAATTGAAAAGATGTTTCTTGCCAGGTGA
Organism: Sylvia atricapilla; assembly: GCF_009819655.1. Classification (NCBI taxonomy): domain Eukaryota; kingdom Metazoa; phylum Chordata; class Aves; order Passeriformes; family Sylviidae; genus Sylvia; species Sylvia atricapilla. The sequence continues at coordinate 19,718,454 of NC_089143.1, read as the reverse complement.
GTTCCCAAACCACTGAACAGCAGAAGTATGGTCATTGCTCTGGTCCCCTCTCTTGGACAATGTTCTCTGCAACAGGCTCAAAAGGTGCCAGCAGAGGATAAGAGGGAGAATCTCCTCCATCCTGTTCTTTTCCCCCTTTTCCTCCTCCTCCTCCTCCTCCTCCTTCTTACCCTCATCTTCTTCCCTGAGGGAGCATCTCCTCCTCCTGCCCTGTGAAACAGCAGGTGATGCTCAGCCCACCACTAGCAGAGTGAAAATCCTGCTGGCATATCTCCCCTGCCTTAACCACTCAGCAGCGCTCAGAGAAGTTTTTAAATAAATACTTTAAAAAGCTGACTCCTGCTCAGGTACCTGGAGGGAAGGACTGTGATTTCTATTGTGCTACAAAAGGTTCACAGCTGCAGCCCAGGAGAGGCTCAGAGCCTCCTGGCCTCCTCTGGGCCATGTCCTATTGACTGTGTCACAAAGCTCCCCAGCAGATGTGCTCGTGCTTTTGGGTCCCTTGCTGAGGTACCTCTCCCACCTGCTGAGAGCAGAGCCTGGGGGCTTAACACAGGTTTTTGCAGGCTGCTCAGATCCACCCACCTAGAAATTAGTCATTCCAGCAGCTAATTGACTATGCTTCTGTAGAGCTTTTACAGGCCATTTTTCTTCCCCAGACAAATTCTATTCTTTTTCCTTCGTAGTCAATAATTTTTTCTTAATCCTGTACCAGCCTCTAAACCTCTGGGTCACAGCTCCATTCTGGAAGCTGTTCATTATCTGAAAGGAGAGGAAATTCCATTTTTTAAGAATACAGCTCTGCTACTCTCCAGCAGGTGATCGATAGATGCATATACTATATTATACTGCAGGACTAAGAACTAGAATATTTTATAAGTAAGTTTCAGTTTGGCTTTTAAACCTTTCCATTGTATCCAAATAAATGTACTGATTTTCTTTTCCTCCTGATCTTACAACTTTCTATTTAGATGCATTTGCCAATGGTATTTTCTTTTCTTTCGTGACAAGAAGTAGGTCTCTGTAGTATTAGGTAATTATTGACTGTTGCCTTCAGAAAGAACAAAAGGTTCCTGGAAAGAAATAGATAAGAAAGCTGACAAAGATCTGCTGTGAGAGCCAGAAACTTCCTTTCCAGGAGGAAAGTACATGAACACAGAGAAGCAACCGGAGGTCTCTGCTACAGTTTTAGCCATGCTACCTAAAAGGGTTTAAACCTGAGGAAGGCTTGAAAACTCAGGATTGTGGGTTTGTTTTGGAAGCATGTTAATGTTCAAGTATTTATTTCCCTTAGCCTGCAAAATCCTTGTTGTAGTGATTATAACTCCTTTCCTTCTCCTCGTTGCCAAACCCTACTCTGTAATTTAAATCTGTGCTGCTTTAACCAAGCAGTTTCAGATGGAGATGTTCTGGAAGCCACCAATACATCACAAAAGTAAATTTTGTGTTCCCGAATTAACTTCCTCACCTGTACTGGCCTCAGTCTCCCCATATTCTCTGTAAGATTTCCTATTTGTCAGTGCCAAGTTAATATGTTTACAACACTAAGCAGTAAAATCTGCAGAACAGGCAGAAGGTCTAAGACCCAGTGCCTTCTGTGGCTCTTTGTGCAGGTACTAAGAGGGCTGTCTGAAATGAATATTTCATTTTCCATGAGAAAACCAACTTCTTCCTTCCTACCGCTGACTTCCCAAATGAAAAGGATGAGAGAAAGAGAAAATCCAGAATCTGTAGGGGAACTGGAAAGGATCTGAAGTAAATAAGAATCCCAAGTAAGGCAGGGATGATGCTAGGCTTGTCTTGGAGGGCTCTTTAGCTGAAGGCAAACATGAGTGCCTTGCCTAAGGCTCAGCCCGGGACTAGGGCTAGGAGAGAGGGAAAGCCCAGGCTGCAGTTTTAGCAGGATGCTGGAAAGCACCTTCCAGAGTTAACTTGGGGCTGCTGTTTGAATACTTGGTCTGAACATGTGGCTGGGTGCCCAGCCCTGCGCCACCTCACCTTCCAAATTCACAGGGCTGCTGAAAGACACACATTGCTCAGGCCGGTAGTGTCGCCAGCCATCTCCTCGGGGGCAGGTTCTTTTTAGTCTGGTTTTGGCAGGGCTAAGTGCAATTCCTGCAAACCCAGGTGGTGGATCTTTCTCTCGGGAGGTTCCGTGGGCTCTCCCTGGGGCAGATCCGGCTGACAGCCTGCCCCTGCTGACGGGCTGCGGGCACATCGCCTCGGCTCCGCCGCCTGGAGGGGCAGGGAGCTCCGCAGAGGGCACCGCAAAGCCACGGCAGCAGAGTGCGGTGAGGCAGACCTTGTCCCTACATCCTTGCTTTTCCCTGCCTTTCATGCTTTCCTTGTTCTTTTCCTCCCTATTTTCTCCCAGCCCTAATGTGAAGGTGCCTTTCAGCAGAAAGCCATTCTGTGGTTTATTCTATAAATTACAAACCAAAGCGTTTCTGTCCTGCAAAGTCCCCCAAAGACAAGCAAACGAGCTGTCCTCTTCTCCAGAGAGGCGGCTGCTCTTTTGGCTCACAGTCCAGCCTGCACAGCGCAGTCCTGTCTGCGGAGTCCCACCCTGCTGCATGGTGGCTCAGCCTTTCAGCCCTCAGAGAACGAGCACATTAGAAGCTGAATATAAGCGATGTGTGATTTCAATTTGCTCAGGCTATGCCCAATTACTTTATTAATGGACTGGTTTGCAGCAGGGTTCAGATAAAACAAAGCCGTGCTTTAGGCTGGGTTTTGCAGAGCAATAATAGTGAAGCAATGTTAACCTTTCTGGGGGATATTGTCTACAGAAGCATGAGCCAAGGATCTCTCTATGGGCAGCCTGTCCTCTGCAGAGCTCAGTGCTAATGACAGCAGCAGGACAAACAATTTTATTTTCCTGATACCTTTAATTAGGAAAGGATGGCTCTTCAAGAGGCAGTTCAACAGTAACAAATAGTTGTTTAATCTTTATTTTAGGAAGTGCGGTGCCAAGCAAGTCCAAGGTCCATTTGGCTCTGTCTCCTCCTGCAATTATGCTTTTGGATTAAGTTCTCCTCCACAGGAATGTTTTAGGTAATCAGGAAAGCTGAGTGAAGGCTTTTTAGAGAGTTCCAGGGAAGCTCTGGACCAGTTCTCTGAGGATTAGGAAGAGAGTTGCTGACAGAAACATGCAGGTAGTGACAACCACGTGCTTCAGAAAAAGCTGCGTGAGGCTGCCAGCCCTGGAGGGGAAGGGGAGACCAGAATCACCCCCACCACCCCCCTCACATATGAGGTCTGAGTCTGGACAAGATGACAGTAAGAGGAGGTAGGTCTACACAGGTTTCCACTGTTGCAAAGCATAATTTTGGCCACATTAATACTTCGCCTCTCAGAGATGAAAGCATCTCTGGGCTTTCCCATTAACTGGGCTTGGAAATGTTTCCTGTAGAATCAGCACAGGCAGAGTCATCTCCTGTGGAGCAGTAGGAGACACAGAACTGTAGAATCACAGACACTCTGGAAGTCTGCTGTCCCGAGAAATGATGTCCAGAGCCTGCTGTAAACTGGGCCCATGCCTGGACCAAGACTCAGCAGTGCTTTCACATCTGTAACTCCAGGAGCTCATCTATAATCCAAAGGTTTTAATGGTGGTCAGTAGCTGCTGCACTCTGTAGATGCTGGTATGACCACATCCTTTCTTCTAAATCTACCTGTTCTTGGAAAGAATAATCTTCAAGTTAAAATAAACCAATTATTCATATATTTTACCATCCTGTGGAGTCTATTATTGTATTTTGGGGTTTTTAAAAGTTTTTTTACATTTCAAATTTTTAAAAATAAAAAAAAAATCAGATTCTTTCAAAGACTAGAGCTTTATATAGAGTTGTAAAACAAGTTAAAAATAAAAAGGTTTTGAAAGTTTTATTTTATCTCTGAAAATGTAGATAGTACTAAAGCACATCTAGAAAAGAACATGAAAAGGAAAACAGACACACAGGCCTGGTAAATGTGTCACAATTTATAGCCACATGATCTTTCCAAACAGCATCAAAAGTCATCTGTACTTGGACCAGAAATGGTGACCCTCCTCCTGCCTGGCTACAGGAATGCTGATATCTGGTCATCAAACTTTGGACCTTGGCATAAAGATGTGAGGATTAAGATTTTTGGTTGGAAAAGCCCTTAATGTGATTTGGAAAAAAAAATTAAAAAAAAAAAAAAAAAAGGTGCTGGACCCCTAAATCCAGTGGGTAGCAGAGAGTACTAAGTTTCACAGTTAGTCAACCATATGGGATGATAGAAAACAATTCATGATAACACACAAAAGAGCCTTAAATCCTTTGCTACAGGACATGGTTTGTTCTCTGTTTGCATAGTGCCTTTGTTTCAAAGTACAAGTGAAGGATACCAGTAGTGAAACAGAAAGCAATACTTGACAATGAAAGCAAACAAGTCATCAGCTTAGGACCTCTAGTGAGAACAATAGATTGGGCTTACAGAGGAAAAGAAAAGATAAAGACAGTGGGAGAAGCAGCATAAAATGAAGGAAATGGATTCCTATGACTGCCTTTAGAGCTGAAATTTTGAATGATAAGGAAATATGTTTTTGCTGCATTTCCTTGAGGGAAGAAGCCGAGACTGTGTCTACCTTTATTTTAGACCTCTTCCAGTGTTCTGCTTTGCTCGCAATGGTGCCTAGTCTGCAATACCCCACTGAAATGGATGCTGCATGTTTTGGGTTATCTAGAGTCTGCCCACTTTGCACTGATTTATCTGACCTTCTGAGAAGCATTGCAGTACTTGGAAAAATCATTTTAGCTTTGTTTTGTCCCTCAAACAGACCAATTGCCCATGCCCTTTGCCACCCTTTTCCACAAAGAGAATCTGCCTCACCCTTGGCATTATCCACCCTCCACTATGAGAGCTGGAACCCCTGTTCTCCCCTCCGTGCTCTTCCATGTGCCATCCAGTGCTTATCTGCCTTTGCTGCGCTGGGACAGTCCCAGCTGGGCTGGGAATTGCAGCAGCCCCAGGAAGACAGCAGAAGATGATGTGGGAAAACCAAAAAGTGCTCTTCTAGAGAGCGTGGGGAAGGGATGGAGATAGCAGGGGGCAGAAAGCGGGATGTGGAGAAATCACCTCTCAGGGCATTAAACCAAGCCTGAAGCTACTCTTTCAGTGCAGAAAGGATCCAAACCCTTCACTGTTATCCAAATAAAACCAGATGTGTTAATTTCCATAGGCCATGGGTAAAGAAATGCTATGAACAATCAGCAGCTGAAGGACTGACAGTGGTGGCTGTGTTGCCCTGCAATCATTTCTAGCCTGATGCACTGGACAGGAGCAGACTCTGTCTTCCCAGTCCAGCCTGGGAAATCTTGAAAGCAAACATCTTGGGACATATGGAGAAATTTGAGGCCTGGAGATGAATGAAGATTCTGAAAAAGACAGGCAATGTTAGCAGACACATCACAAGAAGGCTTTGACCTTCTAAAAAGCTAGGAATTAAAATTATAATTAACAGCTGTGCCAACAGGTTTTGGCTCCACTTTATGTGATCCCTCCAACCAAAGCTTGAGCCTTCGTTTTCTTCCCAGACTGTCTTCTGCAAGGGCAAGGACTATTTGATCCAACAGGCTGGCCACTGACCTACATAGAGCAGCAAAGCTCAATGAAATAAAAGGAAAATCCAACTTCCTTTTTAAAAATAATCTAAATTTAGAAGCAATTTAGATGCTGATGTAACTGTGTGACTCTAGAGGTTGCAGAGCCTAAAGCTGGTGATTTAATCTGTACCTGGCTCTTGGCAGATCCTGTTCTGCTCCTGATTTTCCATCTAAAAAATCCCTATTTAAGGAGTTACAAGTTCTGAGTGGCACAGACATAGATGGAGGCACAAAGAAATCATCTTTCTTAATATGTAACAGTTTCTAAACATAGTATTTTATATTTATTTAAAGATATTTCCTCTGATTTATGCATGGTGCCCAGTTCAAAGGAGGTTCAAATTCCTGATCTAGATCCCAAGGCAGTATGGCAAGATAAGTAAAAAGTGTTATAATATCTCTCATTATATCTCCAGTTGCTTTCAAGTCTTCCAACAGTTTTCAGAGCTGGGATTTTCCAAACTGCTCAGTGTTGGTCTAACTCCAACATTGTTGCTTCCAGTGGTTGAAGTATTCATTCAAAATAGATCCCAATATAAACATATAATTTGGGAATGGAAGTAAATTTGTTTCTATGCTCATGGAGTAGTATTTTGATGCTTAAATCACATTAAGTCAATCTTCTGTCATCCCTCATATAATTTATCCAAGTAGATCCTATCTTGCTCTTGCTGAAAGTGGTTCAAGTTTGATGACCAAGGCACATAGTTGATTGTATAATTTCTTCATTTGTATCAGGAGATTTTAGAAGTGTAACTCATAACATATCTCAGCAAAAAAGCCCTTACATGTGACATATTACTGGCCACCCATTTTGTGATCAAACACATACAGCAAGATTAGTTATCATCTGTAGCTCAGCTGTTATTTTTACCGGGTTTTCAAAGCTCTGGGGAGGATTTTGTAAAGCTATTTAGCCTGAAGGAAGGGATTAAAGAGGTTTCTCCCCATGAAACATCTGTCGCAAATGTACTTTCTCATATTTGGAACAGAATGTTAAAATTTATCAGAAAGGGCAGAAGCCTCTTCCCTGACCAGCAGCTGTGCTCTCTTCTCAGCCATCCCACTGCTTCTTTCCCAACCCAAACCAGAAGCTGCTCCCAGCACTATGGGCACAGGACTTCTTTGAATGCTGTGGCTCCCAGTGCCTTGATGGGATACTTCGACTTTTTCCTCAAGCTTTCCTTCCTTTTGTCAATTAAAAAGAAAAGAGGACTTGAAGACACTGTTATAGCCAGAAAGTCCAACCATCCACAAGCTCCTTCCCTTCCTGCCTTAATTCCCAGACTCTACACTCATGTGATTTTGGTATATGCACTTGCACACGTTGTGTTTTTTTCCAAACACCTGCTGGAACAGTGTGTAATCATGCCTACTTTGGGCAAGAGCTGATTATTTTCCCAAGTAGAGCCCATCATCTAGAATTCTCCTGTGTGATCTGTGTGATTTTAAAATCAAAATGAAAGACTAGAGAACTAAACAAACTTGGGTACTAGCAGTTCTGATACTGATATGGCCCAAAAGATGTCATCTGGGCATTTCTTCTTCTCACACAGGGCTCTCTCAAGTCCACTTATCTCAGCCCCAGAATAAAGGAAAGGAAATATCTGGTAATGAGCAGGCATATTCACTACAGAGCAATATATACTGAGCAAACTCTAGTGCTAAAAGAAGTTGGATAAAACAAATTCTCAGTTATTCTCCTGGTTCATGCAGAGATTTCCAGAGGAATTGAGGATACTCAAACTCAGTAATGAATGAAAGCACTAAGACTAAGAAAGCAGTCTGGGACTTTTTTCTACGTAAGTGGGGAAAGAATTACAACTTTTTACATAATCACAATTCTTTTTACAAAGAATTATAAACTCATGTTTATAAATGCTTGGCTTAGTAACTGAAGCCTCAGGATGGTGGGGGAATGGCTTACTGGTAGCATGACAGCAGTATCCTAGTCAGAGCCATAAGTGACACTGATCACCTTGCATTTCTGTCTTCAGTTCACCCAGACGAGCTAAGGGCCCCTTAAAAACACAGTATCCTGCTGCTGCCTCATCAAACACATGAACAGGAGTGACAGGACATACCTGTCCTTGTCGCTCCATGCCCCCAGCTCAGAGGAAAGGCGCTGAAGTGTTTCATTCCCTGGGCCAAGCTCACCTGCTGCAGGTGTGCTGCTGCCAAGAGATGGGAGTGCAGCAACAGTGCTGAAGATGTGGGGGTGCACCTACAATGCTTGTGCTAAGAAATAACAAAGCAAAGAAATACTGAGGCAATAAATCCTAAACCTGGATGCTTGGGCACCTCCCAGGAGGACCCTGGACCTACACTCTGTAGACATCTGGGAATGAAAGAGGTTTATTCTTCCATTCCCAGAGCCAGGTTGTGCTAACAGAAAGCAGAACAGACATTTTTAAAGGACTTGTTTCAGGCTGATGTATGAAACAGTCAGAGAGAGAATTTACAGTGCTGAGCATGAGGACGAGTCATAAATAAGAAGGCAAACAGTAAAGCTCCAGCAAATGCCTTTACCTATAACTACAAATATCAACTCAAAGATTTATTGGTATAGGTAGATCAGCCAAGCTTTTCTGCTGTGGCATGGGCTTTAAAAAGTCCTTAGGCACGTCACCTGTTTGAAGTTGTACCAGAAATCCTGGTGAAGACATCCTGAAATCTGAGAGGGTACAATAACCAGGATTTCATTCCAAGACAACGAGGAAGGGATGACCAGTCTTTTCCCACCACTTATAGGCACAGGCCATGCTGTGATAATTTGGGAGTCCACCTTCAGTGCCTTTTCAGACCTTGTGGTTGACAGTAAAAAAAAAGTGAAACATGTGAGTTCTAGCCTACTAAAAACTGGAGAAAATCCAGAGCAATGTCACAACAGGTCATAAACCAGCCTGTAAATAACCACTGAAGACCTGGGCTGTATTAAAATTGGTGATATGTGACTAAAAAAAGCTCTCATTCTCCTCAGACTATGTGCCCACAACCAGGTGACATGCTGCCCCCTCCCTGGGGATGGCTGGGACACAGCAGTTGACTTGGCAACTGCTACTGTAATAAAATACTTTCCCTCTTGATTAGAAAAAAAAAAAATAGTGACAAAATGCACACCGCATTTTTTTCTCATGTAATAAATCTGCTTTTATATTTAAAGAATGTGCTTTTTCTCCTGGGAGGAAACAACTATGTAATATTTCTCTCCTCAGAATATGCTGTAGCAGCCCGATTTCTGTGTAAAGGGGTGATGCAGAAATGCAAAAGAGGGGATTTTTGCAGGTTGCTGCTGTTGGAGGCACAGGATATGTTCAAGGGACATTCATGGGCTTTACTGAAGATTCTGCAAGGAGCAAGTCATCATACAGCTTGCAGACTCACCCAGCTAATGCAGGAGGGAGGTCTGCCCAAGTCTTCCCGGCCCTGGGAGGACTGTCAAAGTCTCCCACTCTAACACATTTCTGAGCATAGCCCAAGGCAGGTGAGAGCACTTACTGGAGCTGTAAGAACCCTACAGAATATGTACAGCAGTTGTGACCTGCTCTTAAAGGCCTTTTGACTCAAGATATTCAGATAATCGCTTCTGTTGAGGGGTGGGTGTATGAGAAAGGAGTCAAAGCAATTTCCAGGAACATACTGCCTTAAGGGGGCCCTGCCTGGCTTTGGGAAACATGGAGCTGTTCCCTGGAAGGGGTGACCAGAAATAACTACAATCATACATGGCATCTGCAGCCAAGTCTCAAACAGAGATGGCAAATACCTTGCCCCGAATATATTCTTGCCTTTTCTATGTAATAGGGATATCTATTAACTAATTATCAGCCAGGGTTATACAGCCTTCCCAAGTACAGCAGAATCAGGATTTGCTGTGTGCATGGTAGCCGCCTCCTTTTCCTACTTTTTTTTTTTTTTTTTTTTTTTTTTTTTTTTTTTTTTTTTTTTTTTTTAAATAAAGGCGTGCTGTGAGGCAAGCCTCTGAAACACATTTAATTAGATAAGCTGAATCTGCAGTGTAGAATTTGGAAACTGTCCTGGTTCAGGATGGATAATTCAGTAATCTGGCTGGGTGATGATGGACTTTGCTGATTTGTGTGTGAATCAGCTTAGTGATGTTTTGGCTTCCCTCTCCACCCCAGTAATTCATTTGAACACCCCTTCTCCTGTCTACAGGTTGTGGGGTTTTTTACATTGCCATTCCTCTGCCCTGAAACACACACACACACACAGAGGAGTAGAGAAGTGAAAGTGAACAGATGAACTTCCACAATATTATAATATGGAAATGAAGGTGCTTGTGGTCCTTGCCCAGGTAACTGCACCCAAACTATAGACTGCTCACAGGCTGAAGTTAATTCACAATGATCCCAGCCACTATTATTTAACATTGTCTGAGAACTGTTGGGAGTTTGTCACGTCCTCCTCATGTCCATTTTTGTGACCAGAGACAAAACCCCATGGGGCAGAGGGCAGTGGGGAAGGGGCAAAGCTCCCAGTAAATGAAGTGGTGGCTTCTGCTGCTGGAGGGAAGAGGGAGACTGGGACCTGAGGGGGAACATCTTCAGTGGAGGACAGAAAGCTTCAATTCCTGAGGCTGCACAGCATATTAAAAAGAGGAGTCATTGTCTAGCATTTTCTCTCTCAACAGCAAACTGCTGGCCAGCTGCTGTGAAAGGAAACTCACCAAATTGCTCCCAGTGTCACCTGGATATCTAAAATAATTCTTAGGTAGCTGGAAAATATTTGGACTTAACTGACTGCGGTGGTGCTGGAATCCCATAAAAAAAATGATGAGGAAGGGGGAGACAGCTGAAAATGCAAGAGACGTGCAGTGTTTGCACAGCAGGCTGCGGGTCCCTGGGCAGCCTGTCATCACTCCCTGCTGCTCACAGAGCAGGTACTCGATGTGTGCCTGCAGGATACAACAGAACAACACATCTGTGCTCCAGAGGATGCTTCAACTTCACTGCCCTATGAGCAGGGATGAAGGTGCATCTGACAAATGAAGATTTTTTAAATGACAGATCATGTGAAGGTCGATTTCAGAGGGCTTTGTGTGCTTGGCTGGGTTATTATGTGCGCAATAAGGTGCAGGCAGTGATTGAAACATTTCCTGCAGCTCTCTCCTCCCTCGTTTGAGTTCCCTGGTACTCACACGTTTGCTTTCACAGAATAATCAGCCTTACTGTGAGGAGTGCTTATTTTCATCTGCCTCCCTGATGAAATTTTGCAAGGCTGTGAAAGAAGACTATCTTTGAGACATCTAAGACTTGATTCCTTTAGGTTGAAAATTTTAGGGTTCCGTTTTGGGAAAACAGTTGTGATATAGCTCCATTGAAGGAGATCTTTTTGAAAACCTGGTTCCTGATGTCTCTTTTAATTAATCACACTTTCCAAGGAAGATTATTTAATACGTCAGAATTAAACAAAAGTGCACATATATCATGCAGATGCAAATAAATTACATGTTCAACTCCAACGGCATTCAAATCTCACGAAATTCCTTTGCTGGTAGCTGGATGAATTTAGCTGAGAACATTCTCCATGAGTATAGCTCTTCAAATTAGAGCTAAACCATTGTTTTTGGTGACAGGGCCGCAAGGAATCCTGTGCTTTAGCACTTTAAATATAAGAACAAGAAGTAACAGCGTTTTCTTTTTCCAAGATTCCCCAGCGAGTGTTTTTCACAACCAATGTAGTTTCTTCATTCAAGGTTAACATATTGCTCTTTAGCTGGTTGAAAACATGAAGCTAAAGATTCTATATTAATCTCATCATTTTAAGCTGAAAAAAGCCACCTGTGCTCTAAGAAGTTAACAATAAATGGCTGACCAGCATCAAGGTTTCCACTCTGATCTGACTCTTGTTGTGTCCGCTGTCCAGGAGATTCCTGAACTACAAAGGCCACAGTCAAAGTGCTGCCTTTATACTGCACAAGAGCACTTCAGCTCAAAGCAGGTTTAGCTGTGAGCACATACCAACCCCATTTCTTCCAAAAAAGATCTCCCCATTTGTCTTCCCAGCACACAGCAGCACCTTTTCTGCAGAACTATCGCTGCTGGTCCTGCATTCAATGTTCACATCTGGGCAAGACAAAGAAAGAAACTGAGGAATTAATTAAATGGCATAGACTCCAGGTACTGTAGGAATATGGTGAGACTGGAATAATCTAATTTACAGTTAACAAACCAAATTCTGGTGAATTTCAATCAAGTCTGATACACAGCTCCAGCAGTCAATGAGAACTGAGAGAGAGAGGTGAACAAGCAGACAAAAGATTCCCTACAGAACCAGGAAAAAAATCACCCAAGGACTGCTTTGACCTGTTAGGCCTCAGCTTAGAAAACAAATACCACTCATATGAAAAGTCCCAAAAGGGGAGGAAAGGCTTCTTTAGCAGGTAGAAAATCATGCTGACACACTGCCTTATGTGCATGTCTTATTGCATGCACAAATCTTTTCCAAAACACACCTTGCAGCTGTGTTCCTGTTTCTTTGTGGGACAGATACTTGCCCAAAGCAGATCTTTTGCATCAAACTCCTATTCTTACCCCACTGAACTTACCAAGGCTTAGAGTTCCAGAGTGTGTAGGGGTAAAGGCAGCCCAAGACTTGCTCTGGAAATTTTTCTCCTTTGGAAACAGACAGAATGATCTTGCAATGTGCTACACACAAAAAGTGTGACTTATGAACAAAAAATTTAGGATTTTTAAATTTAGGAAATATAAATTTTTAAAAGTTTAGGTAATAAAGGCAGGTGAACAAATGAAATATTATTGAACAGGTTTTTGTATTCCTTAAACTCTTCCCACAATCTCTTCTGAACAAAGACCAATCTAAAAGTATAAGGCCCAAAATATATTTCCCTTAAAGTGCAAAGGAAAATCCTTCTGGCACATCTGATGTAAACATAAAATGCAGGGCAGCATGTTGTCCTATAAATTTTCAGGCACAAACATCTCATTTACACTAAGATTCTGCTCAGAGGCTGCACCTCTTGCAGTGGCATATTCACTGGGTTCAAATAGTTTAGCAAGATCTTTGAGAAATCACAGAGCTTTTAAGAAATATCAGGAACCCATATAATGGAAAAGGTTGTGTGGCACAAAGAGGCAACTGTGGAATTCAGCCTTCAGAGGATCATTCTGGCCAGATTTAAAGGACAATCTATAAGAGACCTAAGACCCATCAGAGTGAAATTAAAATATATGTACTTCAAAGGAGAGAAGAGCTTAGTTAATTTAAAGAAATGCAAATTCAAGCCTGATACCATGAAAAAAGGGTAATAAGGTGTTCGAAAGCTCTCTGTTAAGAAGTACAAAGATGCCTTAGCTGGAGGAAGCCCTGATGCCTTGGGAAGGCTGACCTGGAGCAGAGACTGAACGGAGCTAGAGAATAAAATAGATATGTAATGAAGGGCCTTTAAGGGTACACCTTGGGCAGGACAAGAGCCTGACCAGGGCTACACCCAAAGTGGACTTAAATGGATGACTGGTCACAAGGCCTTACACTTCCATAAGTTTTGGTCCATTTGTATATTGGGGTTTAATTGTCCAATTACAGCTTCAGGTTGTGAGGTCTCATCCTTCTTGTTTTCTCTCTTCAGTCCACCATTGTTTATGATGCTGAGCCTGAAAGTTGTACTCGTTGTCCTTGGTCTTCAGCAGGAAAAGGATTTGTTTTGTCTACCTGCTCTGGGAAGAGAGCTTGCTGGCACTTAATATGAAGCTCAAAACTACACCCCTAGGCAGCACAGAATCTGAAAAACATGAAAGCTGAAACTTAAGGCATGAGCCCAAACTAAGGTGCTATTAGTAGTTGGATGGTTACTATGTGCCTGCACAAAAGGACAAAATTTTGCTGAAAAATTTCCAAGTGTTTCCTAATATATTAAGATGGGGTTTAGAAGAATTTTTTTTTAAGCATCTAATGAAGAAACAGACTTGCTAGTCAAGGTGACGATCATCTCCAGCTGTGTGACGCTTTGTTTGGGTACTGTACCAAGATAACTTTAAGATTACAGCCGAGGTTAAAGTCTACTGTCCAGGCAGACTGTCAGATTAGCCCCATTCCCGAGCAGATTTGCCTTTCCCTTTTATCTCTCAGGTTTCACTACCTCCTGCCTTTCTCCATCTGTTCAGATGAATTATCAAAGCATTTTTTGCTGAGCAGAAAACCCCATCCCAGTGCAGCATGGACAGATTTTCAAAAGAACTCAGTCTTGGTTTTGATGAACAAAGAAACTGAAGCCTGATAACCCATTCATAGTCCACCAGGTACTCCTGGAGATTCACCAATAGGTTTAATTTCTCTGAAAAGCCTCTAAGGTTTTACTTCTAAACTCAGATTGCAATCACTGTCACCTCTCTGTCTCCACACCCTCCTCTGCACCTTCCTGCTGCCCCCTTGCCCTGAGCTTCTTGCTGACATGTGCCACCTTGCCTTGTGCCACACCTCTCCTGCCGCCACCTGGACCTCCTGCAGCCGGGGCTGGAGCCAGGCCAGGCAGCCTTGGTGGAGTTTGTCAGCTCAGGAATCTTGGATCCCTCTGGGGCTGGCGTTCCCTGCCAGGCAGGCCCTGAGGAGCCCCGGTGTCACCCTGAGGAGCCCCGGTGTCACCCAGAGCCAGCGGGGATCCGCAGCACTGTCCCCTTGGGCCCCGCCGTGCTGCGCCAGGAGCCTGTGCGCGAATTCCCGCGGCTGTGCTGGGCGCGGATCTCCCTGCCCACAGCAGCGCCTTGGGTGTGCAGCGGGTGGAGGCTGCTGCTGCTGCTCCCGGGATAATGAGCGCTCACTCTCAGCAGGGCCAATTAGTCTGAGGAGGGCGGGGGGTTCACTCAGCTGCAGCACTGGCTTGTTTTCTAGTTGCGACCTTGTTTGCCTCTAATTGGGGTACCTTTGCGTGATGTCACTCTACATCCTCACACCTGGCAGCATCCATACTACTTCAGAAATGCCACTTAGTCCTCTAGTGCATATGAGCTTTGTCATGCTCAGCAGAGCTATACATAAATACATTTTAACACTTCTCAGGTGTTCCAGGAATCCAGCCCACACAGCCATTTAATGCCAACCTGGGAATGGCTAATTGCTGCTTCATGCAAAACCTGGACTGACACATTTTTTGCTGTATCTATCACAAAAGGAACCAAAATGCAGCATAAAATACAATAATCAAATTAAAATTCTAGTGATCACCACACTACTAATTCACATGAGGAGGGGACAGCTAGAATGGGCATCTAGAAGGCTAAAAATCCACAGGAAAATCTAAGTTTAGTAACAAGTCCTGAGAACGAATTATAATTATTTGAAGATTGAAATCCTGTTTTGTCTCCCTCACTTGCTCATGAGGGAGAAAACTAACACTTAAAAGTTGTTTATAAAGCCTTCAAGAAAACATTTTAAATTAGGTGACTGTCTCCAGTTTTACTTTCAAAACAAATTCCCTTACACAGGGCTCAAAGTTACAAGGCTCGAGGCAGTCATAGCAAAAGATTTTAGTAGGCCTTTATAATAAAGACATAACTTAAACCAAGAAAGAGTTAAAATTTCAAGAAATCATATGAAAATTTCCCTTTAAACTTGCAATAACCTGAACTACTGTACCATACCCTTATTTAATTTTTACCTACTCATCAAGGTTGAAATATCATGTTATTGCCATAATATTGCCATAATTCTCCAAGTCGCAACTGTATTACTGAAGACATTACAAAAAACCAAACCAAAACAAAAACAAAAACAAAACAAAACAAAAAAGTTTTATTCAGTATCTTTGAGGGATAGACAGAACCAAATTTCTGTAAAATTGTCTCTTTCATCTGTCAGAAAATTGAGCCTGTAATTATGTTTTAGATCTTGGTAGAGACTTGGGGTTTATATAATTGTTATCCAGTTCTTTAGATGTATGTTAATGTGCCATTTTTTTGAGTTTTCATAATTTTCATGTATCGATGATTCATTTCCAGCAGCAGTACAGGAATCTTGAAAATGCTCATCTCTTTTTTTCCACGCATTTTTTTTTTTTTTTGCAAATCCGGTCCCAGCTCTGCACGGACGGGAGTTTGTAAGCGAGTATTTTCAGGCTGCATGTTTAGAGGAACAGCTCCGCGCTGATGCGAGGTAACCACGGAAAGCTGTGACAGGCTTCCTGCTCCAGCAGCACGGCAAGGCGACATGGGAAACACGCTGCTGTTGGGAATAACTCCGGCAGATAGCAAATCCAGCTGTGTTTGCGGGGTGCCGGGCGGCAGCCAGGGGAGGTGTTATCGCCGGCGGGGACTGCTGCCAGCTCACGGCGATACTTCCCTCAAGGGCACCACCGGCGGGAGTTCTGCCACAATAAATCGGGAGAAAGCGTGCTTTTCTAAACATGGAAAGGACGCAGGCTAGCGCTGCAAAAACTGACCGTGTTTTTCCAGCCTGACTTTATCAGCTTCAGCGCTTCAGATATTTAAATCTTCATTGAACGTTTGAACAGGGATCAGAGGCCACGAGTAGAAGTTGAAGATCTGATTCGAGGGAAAATATTTTCAAGGGGATGAATATGGTGTTTGGGATTTTGTTTATGCAAAATCTGGTACAAACAGAAGGAATTGAGGAGGGAAAAGGAAGTAAACTTTTTTTATCAGACACGTTTTCCCACAGAATGATCAGTGAAGCACAGACGCTCGTTTCAATTTGTGCAATAGCCAGTTTAGGGAAGCACATAAATATCACAGGGGGAGTTCCAGAATTAAATGTCAGGACCTCTCTGACCTGGATTCTGCACAGAGAAACCAAAAGGAAAACCTCGGGCACTGCTGGCACTTCCAAGATTGCATCAATAACTGTGTTGCTTCACTCATTGCATGCTTGCTGCAGGGTGGTATTTTTGTCTACACTTATAAGGCTGCAGCACACTGATAACTCACTGGGAAAGTGTGTGGGGCTTCACTGTGTAGTTTCCTCTGTGCTTGGGCTGATCTTCCAGCTTCAGCCCTAGCAGGTCCCTTGGCAGGACTCTGGGTAGCTCTGTGTCAATGCTTTTTTGTTGTTGTTGGTTGGTTGGTGTTTTTTGGTTGGTTTTTTTTTTTTTTTTTTTTTTTTTTGGGGGGGGGGAGTGGTTGGTTTGTTCGTTTTCTTTTGTTATGAAAGGGTTTCCCGATTTAACCCTTAATTCCTGCTCAAATTTTGGAGATTTGTCAACAAATAAAAAAGTTGCATTTGGACACCTAAATGTTTAATCCAGCTCTGTCTACTGCTAGATGACTTGGGCGTTACTCATATACTCTTGTACAGCTCCGAAGGCTTGTGCTCGCAGTCCTTGCAGGACTGGGACCATACTTCATGAGTTAAGAACAGCTCTCCATGCTCAGCCATGTTTGGCCTTGGCATGTTGCATTTGACAAGCTGTACTCGTCAGGGTCTGGGTGTCTAATCAAGGCAAAGAGCAAGCAGCTATCTCTGGCGGCCTCCCCTGTTCCCCAGCAGAACACATTTTTCCAGAGCCACTGATACCCTTGCAGCAAGTCTTACAGACTGATGACTAGTGCCCCCAGGAGCTACTGCAATGTTGCCACTTAATTTGGGAGTAATAGTTACAGTAGCACAAACTGATAATTTTTACAGAGATTCTTTCTGTAAATTACTCGTATTTACAGAAAAAAAAGTTAATATTTCCTTTTTCCCCAACATTCCATTCTGTCAATACCCGTGCTCCTGCATTTCTATAAAAATATCCTCAAGATACTCATGCCCGAACATAGTTAAAAAATGCACAAATATCTATATAGATGTACAAGAGTTACACCCAATATACTCTGTCAGAGAAATGCACTAAATAAATACCTGTTTTAAATTGCCCATTCAGCCCACACACAGTCCAATAACTACGTTGTGCAGTGGGAAGGTCCCCTCCACTGCTTTCAGTTGAAGCACACAAAGCTCAATTTAGCAATTAGATAAAAAGGTTCAGTTAGTTTCTAATTTCCACATGTTCGAGCACATGACTCAATTAGCAGAAACATTTTGTGGATTAGCTTTTGCAAGCCCTGCTAGAGGGGCCTCATGTTCTGAGCCTTGCTGGAACTGCCCACAGATGAGCTAATGCACAGGTGAAACCTGCACAGCCCCGTGCTGCTCACTGGAAACACTCTGCATGTGGGGGTAGGGTCTCTTCTATTAACTCCAAATGTTTGCAACATCTCAAAATTATTTGTTTGATAGAGGGCAGTAAAAAAAGGTGAGAAGGGCTGTCCCTTTGACCCACAGTGTAGTGCTCTGCAGCAGGCAGTAGCCTCGGGTGGTTTTTATGCCCAGGATTAACAGGGATTGGGAACGATGCCGAAGCAGCATGGTGAATGAAGGGTCGGAAATCGCTTTGCAGGGCAATTTTTCTGGTAAGATAAAAAACAACGATGATTTCCAAATGCAAACAAACACCCTAATGCCCTGTTTTCAGAATTTGTTTATTTAATCTCAATTTTTGTGCAGTAAATGGTGCAGCTAAGACTTTCTTTGGATGATCTGACAGTGCTGTGTTTCAAGGCAAAGAGGTTTGTCTGCAAGTGACAAAATTATGAGAAATTTTGGGAGAAGTGAATGCAAATAAGTTTGTTAGACTTTGACAGCAAAAGAGAGAGAAAAGAGGACATATTTTCGATCAGAGACAGCATATTATGTCCCTTTTTTCCTTATCAGGGAAAGCAGTGAAGCATTTCTTTTTATGTTGAACTTGCTTCTGATAGTTGTGGATACAATTACTTTAAAATATGCATTATTTTTAAAAATCTGGATCTTCCAACTATGTATTGAACTTCAACAACAACAAAAAACAAAGAAGAATCTCTTGGACCCATTCTCAGTTGGATGGATTTCTACCTCTGGCTTTATTTTTCCCCTTGTTCATTTTGGCCATGTGAAAATTTGGTATTAGGGAAGGTGAAACATTTCTTCTGCTGCCAAGTCCTTCCCTCATAAAACCATTTTATGCCTTTTTTTTCCCTCATCCTTAATTCTCTGTGCCTTTTGTCCATTTCCTCTCCACAGTGTCCCAGCATCAAAAAAGTCAAAATTCTCTTTCCCCTGGGGTTCTAATAATTATCTCTTACTTGTTTCTACAAATTTTCTTCTAGTCCCCCTTCAGAAAATTGCTAATACTCTATAGAATGCATATTGAATAATAAAGAACTATCATTGCAGGTATAGATGTAAGCACACTCATGAATTTCTATTTAAGTTTGATTGTGAATGAAGATTTACACTTAAACTTGCCTCAGATATATACATGTATTGAGAATATCAGTAGTATCTGTTACAGACTGAAATGTCTCCAAGTTTTCTAGGACAAGAGAAAAAAAATCCTGTCTTGGTTTTCCCTATAGCAGTCTCAAAAATATGACTGTGGAATAAAAGTGCTTTCTTCTTTTCCCCTAACTGAAGGACAAATTCACATAGTCCATCATGCCGAGCTAATATATTTTTGGTCCAAAGAGTTCTCCTCACCCCCAGACTTCAGGCTTACAGTGGAATCCAAGGTATGTAAGGATGTTATGAACATGATATACTTTACTGTAACCTGTGCTTCAGGCAGCTGTCAGCGCCAGTCTAGCTTTCTGTAGTGTTCAGCCAAAGGAAAGTTGTCTGCAGCATATGCACAGCTCCAGTCCCCGGCAGACAGCCTGTGAAGTCAATGGCAAGCTGAAGTAGACGCCACAGAAGCAAACAGGCATTTGTTGAAACTCAAGTCTCAGATATTAACATGTATTTGGGATTATTTCCCTGCCTGAGAAAGAAATTAATTTCCTTCCTGCCAAATTGTAATTGTGGCAGTGTCTAAATTCTCGCACAAAGACCCAGAGACGCATTCTACTAAACTTTATGGAAACACTGGGAAAGATGGTCCCACTCCAAAGAGATAAAAGTCAAAGGTGGCAAAAAGATAAAAACACAGAAAGGAAAAACCAAGAACTTCAGTGGGAGGGGAAACAGACAGATATACTGACCTCTTCACTCTGCTGAGCAGATCAAGAACAGAAGCATTGGAACTCAGGCTGTTGGCTCCTAGTCTAGTCTTCTATTCTATGCTGCTGTTTGTCACAATCTTGGTCAGGAGGGACATGCCTTACTGTTTCAATATTGCCCCAAATCATCTCTTTTAAGTTGTTTTTGCTATGCGGACCCTCATATACCCCTAGTATACTAAGTAAGTTTGCAGATCACATTAAATTGGGAAGAGCTGTTGACTCGCTCAAAGGCAGAGAGGCCCTGCAGAGAGACCTCGATAAATGAGAGGACTGAGCAATCACCAACCATATGAACAGAACAATAAAAAGTTCTGAATTCTGCCCCTGGGATGGGGCAGCTCTGAATATACAGACAGCCTGGGGAATGAGAGCCTGGAAAGCAGCACCATAGAAAAGGACCTGGGGGTCCTGGTCAACAGGAAAAAAGTTTAACAAGAAAGTTGAACAAGAGTCAGCAGTGCCCTGGCAGTCAGGAAGGACATCCCTGTCCTGGGGGACATCAGGAACAGAATCGCCAGCCAGGCTAGGGAGGGAATTCTCTGGCTCTGCTCTGCACTGGGGCAGTCTCACCTCAAGTTCTAGGGGAAGTTTTGGGTACAAAAATATACAATAAAAAGAAGACATTAAACTATTAGAAAATGTCCAAAGGAGGTCAATGAAGATGGTGAAGGGCCTTGAGGGGAGGCCGTGTGAGGAGTGGCTGAGTTCACTTGGTCTGGTCTGGGTGTCATAGGAGAAATGCTGTATGTAAATAAAACCAAGTAATCCTTCCACACTACTTAGCTTTCTGAATGTTTACACTTCAGAATTGATCATGTTCCTGTTTTTTTGCAGATCAATGAGGGCAGGAATCCAAGGACTACTTGGTTTTATTTACATACAACATTTCTCCTATGACATCCTCATAGGATGTTTATTTTTGTGCAGCAGTATGACATTGCTTACCTATATGTGCTCTTTTTCCCTTCTTAAAATATTTTTATACTGAACTACTGTTGGTAAGCAGTTTTCATGTTTGGAATATTAATTTTAATTTAGTAACATTAAATTATGTTTATCAGTACCTAAATGTAACTCAGCTATGAAAATACCAGGTGAAGTGTTATCAAAGGCTTCATTAACTTCATCACATATACTTACAGCTTCTCCCTATACTCTTATTTATGTGCATACACTAGTGAAAATAATGGCAACTTGTATTGATTCTACTGTGGATTGTATTTTAATTATTACAGTTCACAGAACAAAGACATCATCGAGTTCATGCAATGCCCAACTTCTGTAGCATAACTTTACCTTCTTCACAAAATCTACAAATCCAGTTCCCTGGAAATGTGATTGGTTTTAATCACACTGCCAAAATATAGAACTGTGTTCATAATTTAGGTGCTGAACACCAAGTACATCTTCAGTGTGGGGGTCTCAACAACTTTTTGGAGTGGAGGGGCATCAACCATGCTTGCAAAGAGGTGAAGCTGAGGTATGGTAGTAGCTATCACTACATCCGAAATTCTCAATTACAGAGCCAGCTATTGAGGCTGCATTTGCATGTGCACGGTGACAGGCAGGCTTTGTGGACAAGTGAAGATAAGAAGTAGGTGCAAAGTTTGCAGCTGATCAATGTGGACAGCACAGGCATGCTATTTATCTTCCCAAAGCTCCTTGCAAAGGGCTCAAGGCACCTTCAAGGGCATTTCCTCTTACAAGAGAGAAAGTGAGCTCCTCTGTGGCTAAACTCCTTAGTGATCTACGAAGGATTAATTGTAGGGTGAGAGAAGAGCCAAAGCTGAGGAATTGATTTTGGCTGAGAGGAGCACTCAAAAACACTACAGATTTTGTAGTAGCAGGCAAAACTGATTTCTTGGATCCAGTGATACACCAAGTTATGGAAAGGGTGTAGACAGGAAAAGATGACAGCAAGACTAGAGAGCAAAAACAGAGAGTAGGAACTGGCTGCATGTTAACAGGAGATGGAAAAGAAGGCAGAAAAAAATATTAATGTAAATTTTCTTTCCATAAAATCCACATATTCTACAATTTTTTTCAATGAACCTACAATTTCCATGAAGGGTATCTGTTCATTCCAGTGATAAATCTAATCTACAGTTTCTAGATCCCATTATTTAACCAGAATTTGTAACATTGCAATTTGATTACTTCAACATCTGATCATTTGCATGTTTCTACTGAAGTATTTGTCTGTGTGACGTTCTGACCACTACATTCATCAGAAAACACATTTTGAAGTAAATGTAATAGTGGGGCTGCTTGCCAAGCTTTTTCCAGTTGAAAATGCAATTCCAAACCGGGACCCAGCCTGCATGTGTACCATCATAGACTATTTTAGCATCCTTCAAACGTATTGCAAAGTGCAAAATTAACCATTTGAGCATGCTGATCAAGGCATTGATTCTGCAAATACTACTACCAGGCTTAATCCCTTTGAAAGCACGGGGGACTATTCACGGTCAGAAAAGCTGTGCCTGTGAGTAAACATTTGCCTCTCTCAGCCCTTGAAAGCGATTGTAGGCAGTATTTTCTTCTGGATGGACAGTACTGTCTTGTTGGCAGCCCACAAGTATGAATGACATAGACTATAATTGTGAAAATTATACGGACTGCCCCTAATAACAGTGTGCAGCCAGCAATTGGCTCGGTGGTGAGAGAGAAGCGCTTAGTCATTCTGTGAGAGGCAGGCAGGAAATGTCGAGATGAACTGTCGTAATTAGACACGTGTTATTAGTATTATTAAAACACAACTAGTTACACTGGTTGTGCATATTCTGTAGGCAGACCTTGTGCAAACCAGAGTAATCTAGCCTTAGCTGTGCAATATAGACCTTGTTACAGTAGAGAGTTGTCCGGACCTAACCACATTAGTAGAGTTAAAGCTGTACATCTCCAGTTTAGGAGCTGTATAGAATAGCTTATTTTTCCTTAGCAGGAGGAAACCAGTGGGCAGTGTAAAACACCTTCATAAGCACACATCATTTTAAACAGCGTAATTAAATGGATGTAAAAATTCACGCAGCTGAGATAACATGGTTAATTCGGTATATGATGTAGGAAGAGACAAGGATATCTATTTCCCAAATAAATGTCAACAGATGAATCTCACTCCTCTACATGTGAGGAGGAGGAGAAGTGAAAATAGCCAGGTGTTTACGATTAGAACATTTTGTCTGAGCAACTTGTGACATAACAGCTTTTGCCAAACTCAGTGAAATGCAATGTATTCCATTGGTGGCTGCCTGTAAAGTAGCTTGAATTCAGTCTAAAACTGATTCTTTGCATAGGAATGAAGAGGGAATCACTATGGCTGGATGGAGAGAAGCTGCTCATTTACGAGAAGAGTAAAAGATCACAGAGGGATAAGTGCTTCTGGCAGCATAATTTTTACTCTGATGTTCCAGTATCTCATCTTGAAAATGGAAGGGATTTCCTTCCTTTTTCCTTTCAGTTTCATTCTTCCAGTCAGATAAAGTAATGCCTAAATATGACCAAAGAAAGCTCTGGGCTATGGCAAAAGCTGGCTAATACTCTCTAAAGGTTTCTGTTTCCCAGTGATCACGGATGAGCACCATGGTGCTGGTGGACAGATGGCAGAACTAGGCAGCAGAGAATGGGCTTCTGCTTGGGCCCCTGCCTCTGGCCTGCTGTAAACCTCTCTCTGTAAGGTAAACTCCTTCTTTCTCTGTGTCTCAGTTTTCTCCTTTACAAAATGAGAGAAAGTCATTGCAAAGCAATTTGAGAAATAACAATGGCAAACAATTGCTCTGTATTAGTGGGTAGAATTGTAGCTTCTATACCCTCTTTTCTTGTGAAAGGGCCACTATTACAGACAGAAACTGCAGTTTTGCTTATTAGATAATTTACTAATTACGGATCTAAATCTGAATTGAGATTTCAAGTGAAGCTCAAGCTTCAAATTACTGAATGTGGTTTTTCAGCTTCATGTTAAATAAATGCAAATTTTCACACAGAATATTTCAATAAAACACATTTTGTTCCTATTTCTGATTATGAATATCAAAATGGAGACAATAAATCTGCTCAGAAATGCTACCTCTTTTGAAGATTCCCCTCACTATGTATTAACAGAGAAATTGATCCAACACTATCATTAGGTTGAATCACTGAGTAACCTTGTTTCTGACACTATAACAGATATATCACATGAAAGTAGTGAACTGAATGCATCATGTACTGGGAGGCTGCTGAGAAAGATATACTGAAAGTTAGGAAAGCAAAAATAGCATACAAATATGGGATCTAACAAACTAAGCAAGGATTTGGAGCCTACTGTTCATTGTATTTCCAATTGTATCTTACTAGTAAACTTACTACAATTACATTGACAACATCAAAAAAAGTTTTGATTTGCATAATTACTTGTAATGCGGCACATCTTTTTCATAAACTCTAGAATATGGAAATAAAACTATTCATAAGTCAAAATATTTTCAGGATGAGAAATTATATACAGTCGTGGACTAGTTTGGGTTGGAAGGGACCATTAAAGCTTGTCTAGTCCAACCCTCCTGCAGTGAGCAGGCACATCTTACATTAGACCAGGTTGCCCAGAGCCCACCCAGCCTGACCTTGAATCAGGCATCCACTGCATTGCTGAGCAACCTGTCCCAGTGTTTCACCACCCTAAGCATAAAAAATTCTTCCCTTACAACTAGTCTGAATCCCCCCTTCCTTTAATTTCAAACCAACAGGTCCATGGCTTTCTTCTGCTGAGGATCCCAAGCAGGATGCAGTACTCAAGGTGGAGTCTCACCAGAGTGGAGAGTACAGGGACAGGATCAGCTCCCTTGACTTGTGGCCACACTGCTCTGATGCAGCCCAGGATACTTTCTAAGTTCCAAGCACACACTGCTAGCTCATGTCCAAATTTTCATCCCGCACCCACCAAGTTCTCATCCACAGGGCTTCTCTCAATCCATTCATCCCCCAGCCCATAAGGATACCAGGGGGTTGCCCCAGAGCAGGTGCAGGACCTTGCACTTGACCATGTTGAACTTCATGAGATGCCATGTGCCCACCTCTTGAGTTTGTCCAGGTCTGTCTTGCTTAATTGAAATTGTCTCTATTTTGTTTTTACTGTTGTCTCTCTTTGTATATACTGGCTAAATTCATGCACATTGATCACACATTTTATATTTGAAATATTTGTTTGGGTTTTTTGTTTTTGTTGTTTTTTTTTGATATAGCACGAAATAATCTAAAGCATTTAGATCTTCTTTGTCAATTTATTGAATCTATTAATAATGGAATTTGACATTCTTTGTCAAATTAGTGATTTATTTCATAATGGACCACTGTGGCGGTTTAAGCATGTTTTCATTTTCTGTGTTCTTGGTAAGTGCAAGAAATTCTCTTTACATGCCATCAAATCTAAGCATTATATAATACATTATTTTATGTAATATAGAAACTTCGTTGGTATGAAAATAGTTCATTACAAATCCTGATAAATCTCTCCAATATTTAAAGGTACAATTCTGAACACTGGTGACCCAGACCCCATTGGCTTTATCAATGTGAATTTTTTTGAGCTGTTTGCCAGGATGCACATTGTGAAATATGTTAATAGCTTTTGTTTTACTAATAGTCTTTTGGCTGTCATCCCAGCATCTTCTGGTCATTCCAAAACATTTGCAGGAGATGGGTTTGAAGCAATTCTCAGTTAAGTTCAGAGGCAGGCTCTGATGTACTCCCTTCTCTTACCAAGCCCTAATTCTGCCCAGATGTTGTATGAAAAATGGATTTGTAAACATGCATGTATGAATGACAAGAGCAGTCTCGGAGCTAAACAGGTTGCGTTCTTCCTGTCCTTTAGTTGTAACTGTCTATCTTTCTGGCTCTACTCAGGCTTTAACCTGTGATTAAATCCCAGTGAAATCAAGACTGCAGCACACAGTTAAGGCTCAGCCCACACTTCAGTGCTTAAAGGGGCAGTTCAATTACATGCATTCCTGAAAGAATATTTAGCATGGAAAGCTATTATTTCCCTGCGACTGGAAAACAACCAAAGAATCTTTGGTGGCAATCCACAAATGAAATCTATGAGATCATGAAACACTTGAAAATAATTAAACACACACTGAGACAGCTTAAATATTCAATTTTTCTGAGCCTGACGTAGTAGATTTGGTAGCTCCACCATCCCATACCCTGCAGGTGACTCCTCGGCGTGTATCTCGGTCCTCCACAACCCCCATTCCCTTATCATGCACCTTCAAGAATTCAGTTGATCTCTTGAAAACATGCATGGAAATTATGTACACTTATACTGAGAAATGCAGGGACATACCATTCACCACTCTTTGCTGAAAAACCTGTATAATTCATAGACATGAATATATAAGTAGTGTGTATATTTATGGATTTCTGCTTCACTTTTACGCACCTCTGCAACAAACTTTGCAACACCTTTAGTATTTTTCTTCTTTCTAGGGAAATAAGGACCTTTGTGTATATTAACCAAGCAAACATAGATTAATCTCAGTGTAGCACCTTATCTGACATCTTTCTGAACTGCAAATTGGCTGCATCAATATTATTCTGTGCTTTCTAGGAGTCCTCATTTAAGCTGTCAGCATGCTGAAGGGGTGGAGACTACTAGAATATTCTATATATGCTATATCCTGTTGAAATGTGGCAGAGCTCATTTGGCTCTTCCATAGAGACCTTCCAGGTATAGGGATTTACAGGGTGCATTCTGATCTGACAGAACCAAATGTACCCCACATTGTTTAATGGAACCTAAGTATTTAACTAATACTTAATCTTCAGAAGCAGGTTTTCCAATATAATATAAATGGAAATATTCTGTGGTGGCTTCTTGTGAAGTCCCTTATATTGTAGGTGTACACATGGCTCTTTCGATTATCTTATGACATAGAAAAGGGACTGAAAGCAAAAGAAACAACCCTAGTGCAAGATGAAAGGAGTATTCCCAGTTGTGTGTGATAAAACCTTCCCAAAGAGATAAATTAGGAAACTTATTTTTTTCATTTGCAGGACATTAATGCTATCTTCTTACCAAGACATTCAGCCACTACAAACAGCAAACCAATACTGTCTGCAACTATTATACCGCAGGTGTTGTTCCAGCCAAATACAGCCACAAGGACAATTCCGTCACACCACCATTACCATCTTGTACCAATCTTGGACTGGAGATGAAAGGAAATAAAGTAACTCAGGATGTGCATGAATCTCAGCAGAAGCTGCTGCTCCACATTAAGGAAAGATTTGCCACGCTTGGAAAGAGACACCTGGGCCTATTTGTCCAGCTGCTGCGAGGGTTAAAACAGTGGAGAATGCAGGAGCATGAACATCCATAAATCTTTTCATCTTCTAGGAATGGGTTGCTGCTGCAGTAATATTATCACAAGACCCTGTCTCTAGAGGGTTCTGCCACTGTTCCAGTGAGCGCAGAAATGTTTTGGTACAGCCTCTATTCAGCCCTGGGTCGTCTGAGTAAGATCAGTGGAAAGACAGAGCTTTTACCAGCAGAGCAGCACCGTACTGTCCACAGTGCCAATGATTACATACTCTTGACAGGTGGTAAATCATGCCAATCTCTGTAGCTGCCATAGTGTTTCCATTGTGACTATATCTATGCATCTATTTATGGTGATGCTTTATCTTGCAGATTTTAAATATGATGTATTAAAACATGGTGCAGAGTAATCCAAATGCAATTGAGCAGGTAACTGTAAAAGCCAAAATTAGGATTCAGAGAACAATGTATTTCAAGTCAAGTGGGAACAAGACTACTTGATAGCTGAAAATAATGGGCACCTTCAGTGCCTTATGTGTATACAAATGAGAGGTGTGCCAAAGGAATATGATCTCAGCTGGCATTACACAATCTACCACCCTGAAAATAAGACCAGTGCACTGGTCTAATCATTATGGAATTAAAAAAAATCACCCCTAAATCCACACCACAAGCAAAGAAGAATCTTGATTTAACATACAACTGCATAAATTCAAAACCTGCCTGCCCCAGCAAGACATGACTCAGGTGAACCCCTGAAATGCGGTGGTAAGCAATTAAATGTTCTCTGCATTGACAGTTTTAAAAAAAATAGTATTATCAAATCATTGGAGCTTGTTATCATCTCTATATCTGTGTCAAACTGTACATAATTCTGTACAGAGCAGAACAGTTAATGCCAACAATCACATACTCCAAATTTGAGCCAATCACAGAAAAAATAAACACCATGACTTTGGATGAGACCAGCAGCAGCAGTGAAACCAGGCAGTTATTAAACCTCAGCTGAGCTATTGCTAGGATTTTCTTTGTAAAACAAATGAGGCAGTACTTTTAAAATACATTGCAAGTACTTTCTACTACTAGCTCATGTAAGTTTCCAAAACTCCCTTGTCACAAATAATGACAAGCAGTGACTGTCTAGAAAAGTCAGTTAACGAGTTTGCTGAAAAGAAATTGCAGCTGAATGCTTCACTTTCACTGCATGATACATAACCAGACGTAAATCTTGAAACAGGAACATGGACTGTGTATCATACAGGATAATTTCATTCACAGAAAGAAAACCGCACAAACACACAGAAAATGAATCAAATATCTTAGGAATTGAATCCACCCTACAGGAATTTACTCCCTTATTTAAAATTGAGTGATTGTAACAGGGAAATTGCCTTCTTTCCTTTTCCAAATGTGCATGTCTTGAAGATGAGAGGGCAAAAAACACGTTTCATTTAAGGGCCTATTTCTGCTCATTGGTCTTCCTGTCAGTTTTGTAATAGTCCAGTCTGCATGGTGCCTAAAATCCAAGAGGGCCATTCAGGTCACCTAATAAACATGGAAGAGCTGAAAATTTACTAGAGTCTCAATATTGGACTTCCAAATTTTCTATATAGACCTTCCCCCCTGATAGTTAAAAGTATCCCAAACTGAACTCTTAAAGCTGTAATTGAGAAAGAAATGCCTAAGTTCATCCCCAGAGAGGCCATTCCCACACCTAGCATCCATGAGTAGCTCTCATGGATTTAGCTCAAATTCCATTTAGTACTCCCAGCTGACATTAGCACTCTTATCCTGCATGTGGAGTGAGCTTCCAGCAGACAGCTCGAAGCAGCAGTGTAGAGAATAGCTTGGGGTGAGGTTCACTTCTCCCTCTTTCCACTCCCCGTAACTTGCTCATGAGAGGGACAGTTCACAGTTTGCACTGTAAAATTTGGTAAACTGTATACATATAAATGGAAACAGAGTTTGAATCCCAAGACTTTAAGACTTGTCATTCAAAGGAGGATCTTCAGCAACAAGATAAAGGGAGTTTGAGTCTGGTTTTATATTCTTCTTGGTTGTGTCTTTCCTTTCTGAACAATAACCTAGCTGCAGCAAGAGGGATGCAGAGTAGCCTGTATCCTTGGGCATTCTACCATTTGCTCATTCCTTGGGAAAACCAGAATCCATGGGTTCAGCTCACTCGACTGAAAAAGTCCTAGACCTAGAAAAAACATTTCTGTCTTCCAGGACAAATGCCCAAATTGACAGGTACCTTTGCACAGGACTACACAGTACTTAACTGTTAGCACAACTGGCCAACAACAGGCGCCCAGCATCACCAGGAGGTAGCACAAGCCAAGAACCATCCCTGGCAGGAAACCTGATGAGCCACACTGGCTTCAAGGCGTGGGAAGAAAGAACAGTCATGTGGATGTGAAGTGGGAGCCTCTCACGGCTCTTACTTGTAAAATGTCTTGGTGTCAAGAGTTCGTTCTGGCAAAGTCAAACCTGCTGACTCTTCAGATGGTTTTCAAAATGTTTGCACTGATGAGCTCTAAGCAGTGCTCCGTTTCAGCATGTGGGTGTGCTGGATCAGCTGGCAGACGTAGGCAGTCAGAGCAGAGAATCTGGTGCCTCACACAGGTGCCCTGAATTCCTTTTTACAGGGCCTCATAGTTTTTCATTGACTATAGAAGAAATGTTGTCCTAATATTTTTGCCACAGCAATACTTCGGTTCCATATACAGAAGTCACTTTATGCACAACAGTGAAGCAAGGAATTTTCATCCTGTTTTCAAGGATATGATTTCCTACCTGGAAAAGTTCAAAGTCAAATGCTGCTCTGTACAGAAGCACATGGATCTGTGAAGTATGCTCCCAGGAATAAAAATCTATAAAATCAAAACATTGCTGTAAGTCAGAAAGCAATGCCTTTGGCTATCAATTCTTATTCAATGCCATGAATATTGGCCTTCACTTTAGGAGGAAAATATCTATTTGAGAAATAAACTATTCTCTTATTTAATATACTGCATTCATTTTACCCCTTTAACAAGTAATGTTCAGGCAATCCATCTTGTAGGATTATACTCGCATCTGTGATCTGTACTTGTGGCCCAATCCTGCCATCTAATATTCTCCTCTGATATACCACCCGACATAGCTTAATTAGCTCAGTCTTTAGTGCCTCCTCCCTATGTAATGTGAATACAGCATGGCCTCAGTCCTCAGAGAAAAAAAAAACCATTACTTTCTTAAGGGAAATGACCCCTACAAATGAATGCTCTACCTGGAAAAGCTGGCTGGGTTTAGGCATTTAAATGTTCCATTATTTCATGACCTCTTCAACTGCCAAAATGTGTGGGGGTGTTTTAACGTAATTTTGTTCAGCCAGTTAAAGCTATGCCTGCTTTTTTTGTTTCTTCACAGTTGATATTGAAATAGTATCAAACTCAAAAGACAACCCTATTTAACCAACAACAAAATCCTAATGAAGCCAGAAACAAGTAGTTTTCATCTCAACAGCGATAACTCCCTTGAGAGAAAAGACTTTTTTAGCATAAACACGTAAACTGGCCTTAAAAATGAGGTAGTTTTCTTCCCATTAACAAGTTCCAATGAGTAACTCTTTAAATGAGCATCTAATCTAATTCAGTTAGAATTGCAAGCCAAATATCATGAAATATACTTTTGAGAGCATATCAGTCTAGTTGCAAAGTATTGAAATATTAGCTTCTTCTTGACAGAAAAATACCCTCTCCTTCTCTTGTGCGCTCAAATGGTTTCTATTTCTGGCTGACAGCCCTGTAGTCAATCACACCAGCTAGAAATCTCTTCCTAGAGCTACAGCTTTGGAAATGCAGATACTAGAGCTCTGCATGTACTGCCAATTTTTTTCCCCTAATATCAAAATAGTAGTATATTCGGTTGGGATTCAATACCTGTTTTTAAATGCTGCTTTTGTCAAACTTGACTTTTTCTCTTCTTGTATATGAACCCTTTGTAATGGCTACTGGTATTAATCAGTCACTCTAAACAGTCCTTTGATATATATGGAATTTATTATTTCCCAGCCCATCAGTTCTATCAGAAAGCAGCAATGGCCCTTTTGTCTTTTGCCCACACAGACAAAACAGTTTACACACATAAAAATATCAACATTTTATATTATCAATAATAATCTTATTACAGTCTGTAAGTCATGTATACAGATTCCTTCACTTTCAGTCTCAGCTTTCAAACCAAGTTTGAGGGTATTTATTTAATTTTTTAGGATCTGAAAACGTGCAACCTTTTTTGCCTTGCAGTTTTTTACTGGGTTAGGTAAGAAAACTTTTTGATCAGTCAAAATAATGTCAAAGTGCCAGGACAATAACCCATTAATACACAAAGGAGTACTTTTCTATTACCAGGGTCTGCAACAGAATATCTTGTTAAGAAATGTTAAGGAAAGAATAATACCTTCAGTGCAATTGCTTTAAGATCATAAACTTTGAAGTGCTTCTTTCACCTTTCATTTTCTATAGGTCATTAGTATAGATGGTAGTACATTATTCCAAACCTGTGGCCAGATCGTCAGCTATGACAATGCATTCAACTGTTTTCAGCAGTTTCACTGACTGAGATATGACCAATATCTGGAGAAAAAAAGGGAAAAAAAGAGAGAAAAAAAAGAAAAAGAAAAAGAGAAAGAAAGAGAAAGAGAAAAAGAAGAAAAAGAAAAAGAAAAAGAAAAAGAAAAAAGAAAAAGAAAAAAAAAAAAGAAAAAAAAAGAAAAAGAAAAAGAAAAGAAAAAAGAAAAAGAGAAGAACAAGAAGAAAGAAAAGAAAGGAGAGAGGAAGGGAGGAAGGAAGGGAAAGAGAAAGCGAAAGAGAAAGAAGAAGAAGAGAGAAAGAAAAAAAAGAAGAGAAAGGGGAAAGGAGAGAAAAGAGAAAAAAGAAAGGAGAGGGGGGGAAGAGGGGGGGGGAGGAGAGAGGAAAGGGGGGAAAAAGAAAAAAAAGAAAAAGAAAAAAGAAAAGAAAAAGAAAAAGAAAAAGAAAAAGAAAAAGAAAAAAGAGAAAAGGTGGATTAGTGTAGAACAATGTTGTATCTCTGATGAGCAATGCAAGGATTGGATGCTGATGCTGCAGGCTACTCAAGGATGTTTAATTGCATTCATGAACTATTTGTTAGACAGTGAGCTGCCAAAACCTCAGACATTTCCAACACGGTAATTCTAAAATGGCTGTAGTATATAGGAAAAAACAGATGTCATAATGTGTTTCATCTAGTTTAACACTTACATGTAATTAACTTAGTAGCTTGACAACAGCTGATGTAGTAACAAATATAATGCAATTAAATTCATACCTCATTATGACATCAAATTCTTCTACATATGCATTACAAAAAAAGATCAGATTTTGAGACACTGGTATATTTAATGGTGACTAACTGTCCTTAAAATGTAATTGCATGTAATACTTGCTTTGTATTTCATCACTTGTGAAAACAATTTTATTTTTGTAACACTGTACTTCCTGTAGCCCTTCCATTATGCCACAAGTGAAAGCTATTCCTTGGTGTATGGTTTCAAATGCTGTATCTAGGTACTTGGACCTTTACATTCATTATGTGTAACGTTTTCATTTTAAAATCTTTTTGTACTGCTTGGCTGTTTGTCTAAACTGTTGCAGACAATTATCAGGGTTCTTTATCATTTTCTCTGAGTACTTTTTACGATAGACCTCAGGTGGTCTGTTTTATGCAGATACCATCATGTTGAGACAGAGTCTTGTTCATGTATTACTTTGGGCTGCTCAAAGGTTTCTCAAGGTATTATTAGGGTTTCTCAATCATTAGTGCTGCAGGATGAAAAAGTGTAAGAGTAACACTGAAGCAGAATAATTAAAAAAAAAAGTAGAGTCCTAAAGAAATACCAACAATAAGCCCAGACACTTGTTACAGAACAGAATTGCTTGACATACAGTTTCTGTGACAGTTTCCTCCATGCAGTTTGTGTTCAAAGAAAACAAAAATACATTTTGAGGTTATAGTGATCAAGTTGCATTAAACAGAAAATAAATTTACTTTGAATTATGTAATTGATTTTTCAAGTGACTCAGATCTTCCAAGCTCACCACGCTAGTGTGTTCCTGTTAAAGATATTGAAACCTCTTTGAGAGAAGTCTGAAAGGAAAAGGGTTGAACTGTGGCCTCATGAAAGCTCCACTAAAATTTAATGTCACATTCCATTCACTGCAGTAGATGGGTCCTTGATGCTGACAACAGAGTGGTCCTCTGATCCTGTGGGTATGTAGAGCTTGGTTTTTCACTGCACAGGGATATTATTAGGAAAGAGGGATCAGTAAAAAGGAATCTGAAACCTGATCTAGTGCTGAGGAATGCCTTTTGAATGTGTCATTTGAACCAAGTTATTACTTCTGGGAGGTGTGAACGTCTTTGCTCAAATCCTGAAATGGGCCCTGAAAAAAAAAAAAGTTAGGCAACCCTTCATGGAATTAAGAAAAGTAGTTTCAAAGAGATAATTATAATTTTGAATCTGTGCATCAAGATTTCAAATAAAACTCATCATGAGTCTGTTGGATATTCCCTGTTTCAGTTTACATTAACATCCATCCATTTTCTAGATTTTAAGAATACATTATGAATTTATGTGTATATTTAGATCCTGCATGCTTAGACGATCTTTGAAGTTCTTAAACTACGTATTCCCTCGCAAACTGTACTATAGCTCCATTTCTAAAATGCTGAATGGGCAGATTGTTTTTATCAGGAATTTCGTAATCCCTGCTCAGGGAAAATCAGGGGGTTTTTATTGCAACTACAAGGAAATTTTAGGGAATTTTATAAACTGATTGATTTTAAGGAAGTAAGAGGGATGACTGACAATAAAATGACTAAAAGCTGTGGCTATGTAATACTGAAGTGCTGTGCAATTTCTACTTCAGGAGGTTACTTAAAAAAAAAATACTATTTGATGAAATGGATACATTTTTAGGAATTTATTGGAGACCCTTTCAGGGGATCACAATGAAAAAGGGAAATGGTGCTGCTTGCTGAGGCTGACAGCTAAAGGCACAAGTCCATCAGTCACTCAGTTGTGGTTTAGCATTCTTTTCAACACAGATCATTTAGCCTTCATTTTCCAAACAAGTGCTGTCACCTACAAAGCACACCCACATAGTTGTTCTCACAGGGTGCAGGTTGTCACACAGAGGCAATAAACAGGGTCCCCATAGAAAACTTCCATCTTTCATAGCACTTCAGAAAGGAAAAACCACTGACTGCAGCTCATGTGCTCTATCCCTAAGGCTTTTTGTAGGAAAAGTTCATTAGCTGCTTTGCATGCCAAGGGACCAGCTGTCCTTCAGCACATGGAGCAACTCTGATTGACCAGGAGGACAAGTGGGAAATAAGCTCACAGCAGTGCCAGCACGGCATATGGTCATGTACCAGCTGTTTCTAAAATGCTTGCCAAATGGAGATCAGAACTGGGTTGGTTGTTAGGAAAATAAAAGCCAGCAAAAACCAACAAACAAACAAAAAAGTTCCACTGTCAGGATTCCTGAGATCTGACCACAAAACCAGAACTGTCAATTTGAAATGTCACACAGCAACTACGTGAATATTCAGAATAATCTGTCATTGGCCTCCAAGCTCTGACTTGCTCCATTAGGAGAACAGCAGTGTTCTGAGCATCTGTTCCTTCGACAGAGCTTTCAGAGAAAAAATGTTTAGAAAGGGTGAAATAGAGTAAGTGGATTCTTATTGATGATACACATTACTAATACATTGAGTATGTGCGTAAGACTGTATGGAGATTGATTTAAATAGGTGCCAATTGTTACTACAGACAAATCCCAGGTGCCCCATTTTAGTATATTTATTCTACCTTGAAAAGAGGAATTCAAATTCTGAGCTCCTGACAAAAGGAGATTTGATTGTGATTGGCGCGAGTTGTGTTACAGTGGTGGTGAAACGCTTCTGATAAACCCGGGAATGACTCAGCAGAAAACAGTCAGCAGGATTTTCCCCCCAAAGCTTTTCAGTTTCAGCTTTTCATAACAAGAAAATAAATTGAACAGTAATTAAATGGTTCAGAGAACAATTCTGTTCTTTTATCACACAATTTAAAGCATTACTTTCTTTTTTTTTTTTTTTCCCAAGTTTTTCCCAGAATATTCCTGCAAGGTTTGGAGAAAGTAACTGATTAACTGTATGTTCATACCACATTAATTACTGCCTCAGCAGCATTTAAAAGAATGCTGGTAGTTCATGCAGCTACACAATCCTGCATACTTAACTTTTGGCTACCCTAAATCAGATTTATGACTAAATTAGGCGCTAAGGATGCTCAAAATTGGCAAACCCTAGCTAAGACAAAAATAAGTATAATGTTGCTCTGCATCAGGAAATGAGTATACAGGCTGGGAGGCAGTGTTTGCATTCATGTTTCTTATGAGATGTATTTTTTACATACGGACTTAACTGCCGAAAGGCCTAAATGGGACTACATCTGGTACTGGGGGATCATGTTTTCAAAGGCAATATTGGTTCCAGTGACTGAAGATGTTGTGCACAAAAGCAGCAGTGTGAGCCAGCATGGATGACATACTGCATTTTGGAACTCTAGGAGCAGTGAACAAAACGAAGAAACCTCAGGATTACACAGACAGAAGACTTACATGACATCTTACATAATATTGACTTTCCTTAGGCTCATATGTGTTCATGTATTTGAGAAATGTGGGGTGGTGGTGTATACCTGAAAAGGGCATCATTATTTTCCCAATTAAGAAGCTTAATGAGTACTTTGGTGTGTCTTGTCATATTTTCAGCCTTACAGTGGCCCATTTTCACCCACGTACTATGCTAAAAATGTTGCCCTTTTATTACTCCACGGTTGTGTAAACAGTTGTGATTAAACTGGCATTTAATCAATTGGAACAAAATCTCTGCGGCTCCCGAGGAGCTCACCTACTAAACCCGACTTTCAATGGTAACAATCTTCCAACAGACGACTTCCCTTCCAGACGGGCTTTCATTGCGCAGTATAATAAACCTTTATTTGCTAACCTTGCCCCCGGAGTCGTTCAGCATTTCAAAAGGACCTCACATGACAAACACCGCTACGCTCCATCATTATCCCCCGCTCCCGCCCTCGCATTCCCGCCCGGCCCTGCCCGGCCGCTCCGCTCCCCGGCGGCACCGCGCACAGGCCGCGCCGCTGAGGCCGCCGGCTCCCCGAGCGCCTCCGCCCGGGGCCCTGCTCAGGCGGACAGCGCGGCGCTCCCGGAGCGGGCGGGAGGCTGTACAACCAGGGCAAAGGACGCTTCCCCTTCCCCCCGCCCTTCCTGCGCCGCGGCCCTGACATGAAGGCGGCTCTCCGGGCCGCGGGCCCGACCGACGACAGAGACAGGGAGAGGGAAGGGGACGGGACGGAGCGGACCGGTCCCGCCGTCCCTCGCCCCCCGCCCACCGGCGCGATGGTCGGAATCCCCTTCCCGCCCGCCCGGCGCAGCCCCCCGGCTCCGGCATCGGGGATCCGGGCCGCCCTCTGGGCGGAGGGATACGGGGCGGAGCCGGCGGCGCGGTCGGCCGGGGCGCTGAGTCCCGTTGCCGGGTGACGGAGCGGCCGGCCCGGCCCCCTCCTTCCTCCTCCCTCTCTCCCTCCCTCCCCGTGGCGCTGGAACCGCCGCCGCCGCCGGTTTACGTAACGCCTCCCGGGGCAGGTCCGGCTCCGTCCCGCCCGCCTCACTCGGGGACGGCAGCACCGGGACGGAGTCCGCTGCCTCCTCCGGCTGCCAGAGGCCCCAGGGCCCCGCTCTGCGCCGCCACGGCAGGTAAATGCCCGCCGCGGGCCCGGGGAGCAGAGGGAGGGGCAGGGCTGAAGGGAGGGAGGGAGACTGGCAGCCGCCCTGCCCGTGGAACGGGAGGACGGAGCCGGGAGGCGGCGGCGGGCGCCCTTCCCCTCCCCCGCTTCCTTCCCGCCGCTGCGTTGGGACAGGCGGGCTGGAGCCCCGGCAGCGCCGGGCCGGCGGCTCGGGGCCCGGCCGGGAAGGCCCGCGCATCCCTGTCCTCTCCGCTAACAGCCCGGGAAGAGGAGGAGTTGCGGGGCCGGGCCTGGTCCCTAGGGAGGACGGTTGGGGACGGCGCGTCCCGCTCCCGGGCTGCGCCCGGCGCAAGGCGGCGGGAACGTGCCGGGGGCCGCGGGAGGAAGGGGCCGGGGAGGGGGTGACAGGAGCGCCGGGGGCCGGGCGGGGGGCGGCTGCCGGCCGGCGGCGGGCAGGGCTCGGAGGCGGGGCCGGGGGCCCCGGTCACAGCGCTGCCCGGGAGGGGAGCTGAGCCCTCCCTGGCTGCCGCCGGCTCCGCGCTCTTCAATCCCGGCGGGACCCGGCGCCAGGTGAGCGGCTTGTGCCGCGGCCGGGAGGGAGGCGCCAGCCGGGAGCGGGAGCCGCGGCGCGGTGCCCTCGGGCCGGGTCACGCCCGGGAGCAGAGGGAGAAGGAGGGAGGGGAAGGCGGCACCCGGCACCCACCCGCCGCGGGTGCCGGCCCGCGCCGGTGTCACCCGGCGCCGGCAGATGGGAGAGGGGAGGATGTGGCGGTTCGGGTCGGAGTAGGGAGATCCCGATCCGGGCAGCGCCTCGTCTGCCCCGCCTGACCCCGAGGTTGAGGTGACAGGATTGTGCCGCTGCCGGGCCCTGCTCACGCCGTGACCTTTCATCCGTGCGAACGTTCAGAGCGCAGCAGCGGCCGCGCAGCGGGGAGGGGAGCTGGGGCCGGGCTGGGCCGATGGAAGCCGCCCCGGCTGAGCCGCGGCGTTACAGCGCTGCCCCGGGGGCCGATCTGGCGGCTCGCGCTTTTTTTTTTTTTTTTTTTTTTTTTTTTTTTTTTCTCCTCAGCAGCATTGTCCTTTAGGGCCTATTGAAGGCAAAAGGCGGATAGGAAGGCTAGGGCTGCTGTTTGAGGAGGCGGAGCTGGGCTGATGGCAGACTGACGGGAGCCGTACCCTATGGGCGCTGGGAGCCGGGCGCCGCTGGGGCGGGACCGCCGGCCGCGGCCTCTCGCCGGCGATGGGCGGGGTGGGGGACAAGGTTTGCCGAAGGTTACAGCTCAATGCAGGAGTGACACAAACTGACGCTTCGCTCCGACAAACTCGTTTCTGTCTTCTCCTCGTGTCGTCTCGATTCAAAGTGTACGCGTATTGAGTCGTCTTGTGAAACTTTGAGAAAAGCGCAAGTGCGGTGCTTTTTTTTTTTTTTTTCTGTCTTGCCTTTGTTTTAATTACTCATTGCAGTACCTGATACTGATCTGAAGGGTGAAAATAGTATGATTTGCTCGTCCTTCCTTTCAAATAAAACGCATTCCTGTATTCTGGTGTTTTCTGTGTATAAGTGATTTGGGCTGTAATTTATAAGTTTGGGATCAGAGGCCTCTGTGCTATGTGTAGTTGCTTTTCCTCATTCAAACCCTTTCAAATGTTTATGGTTTCTGTTGTACACCATATATTCCTTCTGTGTTCCTGGAATGAAGTAGGAATTGCTGATCGACTTTGGTTTCTTAGCTGTCAGAAGTGAACTCGTGATGATTCAGTAGATAATTGTGTAAAACTGAGTACTTCACTGCGGTGCTTAAACCCTAGCTATTGCAAGCTCCTCACAATCCATGGGAGTCTGTATTTGACATTTTTCTTTATTATTTAAGGCAAAACTATGCCTTATAAAAGCAAATAGCATAGAACTTGATTGTTACTTGACATGTAACTGTACAGATTTTATGTTGTACTAATCCTCCATCTGCTGTTTCTTGTTAGTATGGATATGCTAAAATGGTAGTGTACAATCATTCTCTTCCAGTCAATAAAGCATATCATATAGGTATCAAAGTCTTCTCTTTTCATCGTTGAGGTATAAGAGGCGATGAATAAATGAATTGAATAAAGTAGGTGACTTGAATAAAACGAGTAGTATGTTCATAATGTTACTTATTTTCAAAGACTTGACAATTATAGGGGAAATCCTGAGACAGGCCATTAAAAGCCTCAGCAGCGTATATCCCCACCACGTTCTGCTTGACAGATATTAACACAGTAACAGAACTTTATCTGTCTGTTGGGGGCACCGTTGGGATTAAGATCCTTTCAGTCCACAGACTGTGCAAATTTGGATTGGGTATGTGACCCTCCAGCTTTTCTGCTCATGAGCAGTGGAATTGGAAGGAAAGTAAGGGTCAAAGAGATCTATATGTGTCCCAAGAAGAAAAAATGGAGGCTGAACTTCTCTTACCTATTATGCCTGTTTCATGGGCATATTCCAGCAATCCCCACTGCTTTGGTTGTTGTTGCTGTTTGTTATTTTTTCAAGTAAGAGAAATTCCATAGGAGTAAAATGATGTCAGCATTTTCCTTTGCTCCTTTGCTGTGCATTCTAGCAGGAATACAGAGAGAGGAAGATCTAGATACTGCTCAAAACTTCATTATTTGTCCATCTTGAGCATCTTGTTTCTAGGCTAACAGGGAGAATGAGGCAACCAAGAGGCTGGACAGGTGAATGCTCTTGAGGGATTTTACTGGGTTTTAGGCATAGTGTTGTAGAGTCAGAATAGACGCTTTATATACTTAGCTAGAATCCTGGCAAAATTGTGTTTGCTGCTTCTTTAAGCAGTAACTAATAACTAAAGTAACAATTTAGTGCCTTTTAATAGATAGGCAGCTATGTCTGGTAAAGCAGAAAGTGGTGAAGGTGGTAAGACTTAGAATTCCTGTGGAGTTGGAGAGGTGCGGGAAATATTCCCATTATCTGCATTGCTAATGGAGATTGGAATACAAATTATCTTGTAGAAGCTATTTACTATGTTCTGTTTATTGGGATAGTCTGTTTTTAGGATGTTCTTCTGTCTTGTGGAACAGAGATTGGAATCCTTCATTTTTGTCCAAGAAAAGTGACAGGCTGGTTGGATAATTTGTAAATGTGATTGCAAAAACGAGTTGTGTTGTCTATCCCCATCATCCGCCCCAAGAATATTTCCAACTAAAGTAAATTACGTGATGCAAAATAAAAATGTTCAAATGAGTATTGGTGTGCTTAGTTACATTTCAGTACACAGACAAAAGGAAAATTGTCTGATTAGAAGGGAAATTATGTTTTTTAATTATTTGGAAGTAATTTACCAGATTTTTCTAGTGAGAAGTACTGTGTAACTGCGAGTCTGTCAGAATGTTTTAGTAGAAGATTTAGATGAGCTAGTTATAATATTTTTACAAAAAAAATCTTGCCCTACTTTCCTGAAAGTTGGTTTGGTACATTTTTAATGGATGTTAAGAAATTGAACGTGTTTATTTGCCCCACAGAGGTGGTTGGGAGTGGGGGGAAGGATTGAGTAGCTTAAACAATCAGTACAAAGATTATTCTTTCACAGACATCTTACTAGCAGCTTCTGTAGCTTTATTAGAAGATACTGAGTATTTTAAAATTTTCATCATCTACTTCCTTTATAATATCATGAGCAGGATGTTTGGATCTACCTGCATAATAGTATACATTGTCTTGTTTCTGCATCTAAATTCTGTTCATAACTCTGATACCAAGGAGGACATATGGAACCTGTCTTTCCAAGAGATTTATTTCTGAGGCAGTAGTGTGGAAATTTAAATAATGAAGTATTTAAATTAAATTTTCACTCTTGTGATATTACATGTAATAGTTTAATTATAATAGTGTGGAAATTTAACTTACGATGTATTTAAATTCATTTTTTCAGTTCTGATATTACATGTAATAGTTTAATTATATCCTGCTAAGTCTGTGCTCAGACTTGCTGTAGTGATTTTCATTTTTAATATAATTTGGAGACTGTTTGAATTTCTGGATTTTGCTGTATTGAGGAAGAAATTTCAAATGTGCAGTCCATGCTAATGGTACTTGTGTCTGCAGCTTTCTAGGCCTGATTCTAGAAAGGATTACATGTGAAAATATATACTCTATGCAAAAAAGTTTGTTAATAAATAAAAATAAATTGTAACAGGGATGAAATCTGAATAATTTTATGGGTGTTTCCATCTTTTAAAAGTTTTCCTCTAGTTGGTATTAAATGTGCCAAAGGAGCAAGGTCTGCTGGATGGATGCTGGGTTAGGATTGAGAGAAGAGATCTGCATGCGGTTTTCTATCAGCTGTACCACTGAGTGAATTCAAGTGAAATTTCATTTTCATGGGCTTGTGTTTAAGGTGCTGTGTGGAAAGGTGTAGCTGTTACCCCTTTTTAGGTTGTTAAATTGTACGAGTTTGTTTTTGTGGTGTGGTTAGGCGGACTAGCTTGGTTGTAGAAGAATTCTGAAGGGAGACATGGTTGCACTGCCAATGAGATTTTGCATGTATGGACTGTGGAAGGAAGTACAGAGAGAGAGAGATAAGGGAGTAAGAGACTGGGAGTAGCTGAAGGCCAGAAAAAATAAAGCAACCTGTCATAAGATGGTACAGCTTTAACATCAGAGCAGCAGAGCGGAGTTACAAGGTCCATATCCTCTGCAGGGTTATTCCAGGTAGTGTTAGTGTAGTTAGGACTTAGATTGAGATAATAATCATCAACAGTAAAATTGGAAAACATGCTGAAGCATACACAGATCAATTCAAGAAGTTATTTTGTTAATTTAGCATGTATCATATGTACTTTTAAAGAAAACAAAGTGTTTTATTAGCCTAAAGGAAAAGGTCTGCTTGAGGAATCCCTGATGAAGAAATCAGTAATGCATATTGCTGTCACTAGGTGAGTAATTAATTCTCACTAGATCCTTATGACACTGTAATATGTTATTATGAACTTGAAACAAATTTGAAGACTGTGGCTGAGTGGATGTGTAACTTTAAAACATTGCATTGTATTTAGGACACTGGAATATCCTGAAAGACATGGGGCCAGCTTCCAGTTATTTGTTGGGTTAATATATTTACTTTTAAAAGCACAGGAAAACTTTTATTATTTCATTATTTGATTCTGCTCTGAAGATTTTGAGCTAATTACTATTACTAATTAGCTAAGACTGCTGTTCAGTGAATTCCTCTTAGGTTCTGTTTTCTGGGGTAAAGTTCACTCCTGTGCATATTCAACTCTTGCATTTGACTGAAACTGAATTACCTTTAGTAATTTTTGCTTTTTGATGTTTTTATGCAATTTTGATTAAAGTCATGTTGAATTGTGTGAGGTGACACAAAAGTTTTAAAGTATCTCTAAGTTCAGATATAGTTTATCATATGTAGATGACTTTTTCACCATCCTCTCAGAACTGAATATCTTAGTGACTTCAGAGAAACCTCAGAGTTCCAGTTTTTAGTAACTTTGTTCTTGATTATGAAAGAAGTATCTTGGTTAGCAGTACAGTAACTTCCTTGAAGAGAATTAATGTAATGCTGACCTGCTGTTTTTTGTAAGAGGTTTTCTGGTTGTATTTTAGTAAAATGACCTTTTCAGCTGTCATTTGAACTATCAAGCATCAAATGTATTGCTTTAAGAGCAATATTAAACTGTCCTACCTATTTGGTTAGTAAATTTTTTCTTAAATAAGTAGTGTTTTTAAACAATATACTTAATCATAAAAGTGAAGATATGGTAACAAATATCACCGCTGTTTTTATGGAAAAAGACAGCCTGGCAGCCTTACAACATAAACTGAACAATAAATGCCTATGCAGATTCATTCAAAAGCTAAAATATAAATTATTTCATGTTGACTTGCTGTTCTCTTCAGAACAGCAGAATATCCTACATTGGATCTCAATTTCATAAATAGATAAAAGTTCATTTAACAATATTTTTGGAATAAAAATTAGAGGTGGTAGAGTGGCAGGGGAGGAGTATTTGAAACTATTTCCTTTGTAGGTCTACCATATTTTATACTGAAGTCAGTATCTTTGCTGGTTAAGTTGTAGAGCTTGCAAATTCAACTTCTCAGAACTCTGTGTTTACTGAACCTCCTGTGGCTGACAAATCCTGTAAGTTTTTACACACCTATTAATGAAGACATTGTCTATGTATGACTTCCAACTTAATTTATAGTAACTCTTTTCTTTATTAAAATAACTGTTGAAAAGGCCATATAGTTAGGTGAAGTTATATTTGTTTTCAGACTCTTTATAAGGCTATTTAAAGCTTTTCAGCAGGATAGTAATTAACTCCCTGAGCTGCAGACCAGGTATAGAAAACATCAATAGTAAGTATTCAGAAAAGACCTTAATACAAATTAAAGAAATTAAAAACCAGAGGAAAATATATAGTGTGGTCTTTAACTAGTTAGATGTTTATATACAGCTGGATGATTAACCTTGGAAGTATAAATAGCAGGACAAATACCATAGCCTTTAAATGAGCACTGGTGGTTGGATCTTTGGCATTCATTATT
This sequence comes from Sylvia atricapilla, assembly GCF_009819655.1. Taxonomy (NCBI): domain Eukaryota; kingdom Metazoa; phylum Chordata; class Aves; order Passeriformes; family Sylviidae; genus Sylvia; species Sylvia atricapilla. Next base: position 19,675,142 of record NC_089143.1, on the reverse strand, counting down.
CATTCTTGTCCTTGCCCGACTGAAAGATGCAGTGTATGCCCAAGAGTAAATCGTATATTAATTGAAATTAATCTTGTATGGTTACACTACAAGAGTGCCCACTGGATTCTGGCTGATGGGAAGAGCACCGAATATTTTATCGGGGTGGTCCCACTGGTGGCCTGGGGGATGATTCCACCTAGTGGCTGCCTGTACCTGGGAGGAGCCTGCAGCAAATGTTGGGGTACATGGGTGGGTCCAGTGTCTACTCAGTGAGGTGTTTAGAGCTGGGGCCATGTCTGTTTTGATGCGCACGTGTGTAACTTGGTGCACAGGCCTCCAAGCGTTAGCATCCCACTTGGGAATGGGGTTCAAAGAAAGGCTAGTACCTTTTGGTGGCAGATAGTTTGAACTGTTCTGAAAGTTGAGTACATAAAGGACATCGTGAAGGCAGGAAAGAAAATGGTCAATAGCCAAGAGCATATTACATTACAGTCTTTACATTACTTGACTGCATTCTGTATTGTGTTTTTAAGTCCTGCATATATTCTAGGTGATACTAAGGCCACTAAATATAGTGAGACAGAAGTAGTAGAAGGCTTACAGAGTTTACCTGCTAAAAATCCTGAAGATAAATGTTTTGGTGAACTCAAAATATGCTCATCTCTGCGATCACAGTTGTGTTTGGTTTTGTTGTCTGTTAACTCCGTTTATGTTTTCCTAAATCTGAGTAAGTGTTACTGAGGTATGATGATGGTAATCAATGATGTGTAGTCTGTTGCTTGTTTATGTAGTAAAAGATACTGCTTTTGATAAATAGTGTTCATGTGAAGATTCTTATGGGACTGAACAGAAAAGACTAGCTCATCTCCTCCTTGAAGTTGCATCTGGGAAAGTATTTCTCCCCAGGATCTCTCAGGCCCAGTAGCAGCCCATCGAGGCAATCCCTGTGGAATAGACTCGAGGTAAACAAGAGAGAGCATGATGTGTCTCTGGCAGTACTCTGGTACACTGATAAGATCTGCAAGTTTAAACTTTAAAACTTTAATCATACCACTGTCTTCACTGGTAAAAGAAATGCAGCAGAGAGGTGTGACGGCTGATGTTAATAGTACTGAAATTTCACTGATGGTTGGAGGGTAAAGTATGAGGTGAGGCAATGCCTCAGTGTTTCTGAAGTCTACACATGCTGCCTTCTGCACTACCACACGTTCTCCTGGGTTCTCCACACTTGGGTGATCCGTCCTATTCTCGGTTAGTTGCAGTGCAACACCTGCCTCTCTTCACAGCAAATCTAAAGGAACCAGTAATTTCTTTGTCATCACCAGGCTACTGTTGGAGACTGAATCTGCTGAATGTTACAAGTATAGGGTATGGTTGCATGGGTGCCTAGTGAATTTCTGTAAAAATATTGGAAGTAAGTATCATACCTATTGAAGTGGATTGGCTTTCACACTTCATCTTCCTAAGAATAATCGTTGTCTGATAGACTTGGATCTGAATTAGCTAAAATGTAGCTTCTGCATTCTGATTTTTAACGTTTTCTTGTTATTCTTAAGTGAATCTAATAGTGGATTGCTGCTGAAAGGGTCAACACACTTCCTCTCTTATGCCACATGTAGAAATTTTGTGGAGAGAGAGCGAGTAGATCGCTGATTCGTATTTTTTGAAGACTGGGTTACCAGAAATTAAATCTTTCCATTTGGAACAAAAAATTGATACAGTTCATCTCTGCAACCACACAGTGGATGTGTTGGGTACAAGGTCAAGAGGGTGGGAACATGCAGGGAGGATGAGAGAAGCAGTGGAATGTCTTGTCCTCTCTTGGTGGCATTGTGCAGTGTGGTGCAGTTCCTGTTACATTAACTCACCTTCAGGTCGTCCCCACAGGTTTCTCTGTCAAAATGCTGCTGCTGTTGTTCTCTTGAAGGTTAGTTACTACTGCTATAAAAACAATCGCTTCTGGTTTTTGCAGACTGGTTCTTGTGCTGGCATCAGTAGTAATTCTTTTAAGTTTTTGTGTGACATTGTTATAATTCATTTTTAATGTGAAAAATATTTACCTAAATTCTTTGTCATTTGATGCTGATTTGTATTTTTAAACAGTTACCATACATCTGAGGTAGGCTACATGTGTGCATTTTTACTTTTTCAGCTAAGATTAAAAAAAAAGTAGTCATGTTTAAACAAAGTAAAATGTGGTTCAAACACCAGTATAGACAGTAACAAACTAAACTGGGAAAAATTTTCTCATGTCAGTTTATGTTTGTTATTATTTAAGGATAGAATGGAATTACTAGTATTCTTTTGGTTGCTGGATAACCTTTTGGACAAATTCTTAAATAATGTAATTGTTGCCATTGTTAATGACAGCTGAGCATTTAGTAATAGTGAGGCAGCATTTCACTTCTCTAGATTCAGGCAATTTACAGATATCTTCTCATTTCTTAAATCTGAGCAATCAATATTTTTAACAGTTTTAAGTCCTTCTTAAATAGCAACATTTTTTGAGATATAATTCTTTGGTTTGAGGTGGTTGCCAGTTACAGATGTGCTGTACTTTAACTTCTCTCATGCAATTGCATCATCTGTGGTACCAGAGATTGTTTCATCATGTTTTATTTTGTCACAAATGCTCTGCCCCCATTCTGTTTATTGAAATAGAAGTGGTATCTATGTGCTGCATAATGGAGTGCTTGCTTTTGGGTTTTTTTTAATGCAGCTGTAATACTGAGTTGACCTCCTCAAACAGTTTCTTGAGCGATGCTATGAAATAAAAATACTTCCATCTAGAAGATAAAATTTGCTTCCCAAATTATCAGTTCTCACTGACGCATGATCTGGAAAACTTTCCAACTATTAGGCTTATTAAAGGATTTTTTTAAGTGTATTAGGTATACTGAAGGACCACTTGATAAGCCTCCACTCTGCAGAGATCATGCTTTACAAGCCTGTTGTATGTATGAGACCTTTCCAAAAAAGTCTTGTTTATGAAGACACATTCAAACCTTGCAATTCTATGAAATGATAAAGTTTTGGGGTGTACACAGAGTCTGCAGGTTTGTTGGTAGGTCGTGCCTTTCCCCTTTATGTCTGGCCTTCTTTTCTTAGCTTAAAAGTTTTACATTTTTCAGCTTACATACGTATTTGTTTTTTAGAAGCGAAGAATACAGATGACAAGAATTTGGGGTCTTTGATGTGCAACCAACCCCCTAGTACAAGTGTCTCACCTGCTAATTCTGCTGTGCATTAACAGTTATTTCCCATAGCTCAGTTTTTGCTGCCTGACAGGATTGATGTTTTGACATCTTCTAACAAAGTTTATGTGTGTTAATAATGTGCAGCCCTGTGAGTGGATCAGCTTGTTGCACTCCTCCAGCAACTTTTTTTGAAGTGTTGCTCTTGTGCGATGGTAAACATAAATGTTTATAAGAACAGCTGTACTGGTTCAGACAAAGGCTTTGACAAATCCTGTACTGGTCTGCAACATCATCTCTAAAGGAGCAGTTAGGCACAAAAAAAGAACAGAAGAGTGATACCTTTCCTAAATACTCCCTCAGCCATACACTCTTTTCAGCCTAGGGGATTTCCTGACCCTGATATGGTTTGCCTAGTTGAAAACTCTCAAGGCATCTCTCTTACTCAATTTCCATTGAAGGCCATCTAGTTTGGGTTGTTGGGGTTTTTTGTTTGTTTTGTTGGTTTTTTGTTATTGTTTGTTTTTTGGTTTTGGGTGTTTTTTTTTTTTTTTAGTCTTTGATATCTTTTGCAAAGACTTCTACTAGATGTTGTGCAAAGTTTTGTATGTAGATGTTACTAACTCATGAATACTTTCTAGTAACAAAAACCAGATGTTGAACAGTCAGTCTCTATCCACAGAGACACATGGATTAATAGCTCACAACTCAGTGATTTATGCATGGTTAGCATCAGGTGGTTATTGCCCCTCATTTCAAGTTTGCCTGTGCTGACTTTTGATTACCTTTTTATAGCCCAGTCCAGTTTTATAATGTCCTTCTGTATTTTTTCAGTTGCTGTATACTCACTATCCCTGATCACTTACTGTCCTTTGGTAGCTTCTAAACTGTGTCACCCATCTCATCTTCCAGGCCACTTAGGAATTTATCAGGTAATGCAGGTTCCAGAGCAGGATCCATCAGAACTATGCTGGTGCCTTCCCCTCTTGTTACCTTGGTTATATCTGTTCTTTTTCTTTGCTAACTAAGTAACTGAGGCTTACATGGTAGCCTTTGAGTAATTCCATTAAGCTTTTATACAGGATTAGCAGCTTCAGATTTTCATTTGGATAAGTGTTATGAAAATAAGATTGCAGATTTGCAAGGAAAAAAATCCTGCAGTAACACCCACACACTGGTTTCTGTCTCTCCTGTGGGTTCTTTGGCTTGAGTTGCCCTAGAACCGTAAACCCAGCCTTATTAGACATCAGTCCCCTATAAAACGTAAACCCATTACAAATAAGACTGTACCACTCTTGCACTTCTTGGTAATGCTTCTTAAAAAAGACGGTTCTGTGTATATTTAAAGTTGATTCACAGGGCTGCTTTTATGTTTCTGACAACTTTTAGTGCTGTGATTCCAGCCAGGTGTTTAATCTCTGTTTCTCATGGCAGGACAATATTTCTGTACTGTTTCAGTGCCTTGGTTGTGAATCAAGCCGCTGCTCTTGCTGTTTGTGTGCAATAACATCAAACATCACCAGCGCATAAAAAAAGCCGTCCCTGCTCTGAAGACTACACAGCCAAATTTCTTAGATTATCAAGGAATGTGGTTAAAAAATAACAACTTCTCTTGCTTCTGAATTCCCACGTCTTTTAAATACAATGTGAAATTTATTAAGCACACAGATTCCATTGTTTGCTAGACTTTAAATAGGCTTTGGTTTTGGGCTTTGGCGGTGCCTTTCCCAGTTTGTAGCTGTTAAAGATTTGTTCAGTGTTTTTGTGGAAAGAAACAAAAAAATCAGGGTAAAATTGCAGATTCTTCTATAATATGTAAGAACAATTTGGAATTCTGTTGCCATCATATAATGTGGTCATGCTTTTGACTATCAGTTTTCTAAAATGGACTGAAATTTACTGCACTGTGTATGTGATTTTAGTGTGTTGTTGACCAAACTTGATAAAATGCTTACTTTTTTAAATTAGGATTTCCATATTTTTTCCCTACCTGTAGTTGCCAGAGGAGAACATATTGTTTGCTTTTAATGAAACCATTCTGGGAAAAAACATTAGTTTGAAAAACATTGTGCTGGTTAAAAAATGTAGGCACTTCTATGCACATTTTTTTTAAAAATTATATACATATAACCTCTTGTTTTCCCCTGTTCATTGAATAAATGTCATAAACTGTCAAAGTGAAGAAAAAATTTGAAATGAGAGCTGTTAATTTAAACTGTGTAATGCACTGGTGTGTTTCAAAAAATAATAGAGGAAACTTTGTTAAAACAGCAGTTTTGATTTAACTGTTGTGAGAATGTGTTGGCCTAATTGTTAACATGCAGCAGTAGGCAGCACAAAACACTGGAAACACAGATGTTTCCTTTTGGGAACTGAAGGAAGGAAAAGTAGCATGTATAGATTATCCAAGAAATTAGCTTCTCTGTAGTAATGTATCAAAATGTGTAAAGAGTAATCTTGAGTTTTTAGACTCACTTGCAGATAATGCAAATAAGCAGTGTATTAGTTTTCAAGCTCTTTCAATATATAATCCAGTAACTTTTTTTATTTCTAGTGTGGTAGTGAATTCCAGTGTAGTGAATTTAGGCCTGCAGATAATTTGCTTCCTTTTCAAGTTTTGTGACCTCCAAGACATTGTAGACCTTTAGTTTACCTATTAGGACAATTGTAAGTGGTATAGTTTTTACTGTCTTGTACTAATATCTTCTACTGTTTTAAAAGTTGATATTTAAGAAAACTTGAAAGAGTGTTAATTATTGTATTGTTTCAGGTTTTTTAATTTATAAAATGTTGGTTTGGATGCATGGATACACCATTTTCAGAGGCCTCTTGGTGCTGATAAAATAGATTAGGTTACCTTGGATGAATTCAGTGGGTTTAGTGGTAGCTTTGGTTACTGTTTTCTGACAGTATGAAAGAAGAATAAAAAACAGTCAAAGACATGGAATTATCTTTCTTGGCATGAACTTTTAGTTAATCTTTCTGTTGATAATCCATACATTAGCACTCCTTAGTGTGTTTGTATCATTGAAGAGTGATTTGATTGTACCTTTATTTTACTGCACTCTTTGCTAATCTCTGATTTTATGCTGTCATCCTGTATCCCGTAGACACAACTGCCACAAGAAGTTGTTTGTGTTACTTTCCTTATTGTAGTACCAAGGCACTTAAAAAAAAAATATTCTGTTTATTTGTTGTATGACAGTACCCATATTCCAGTTATTTTACAGAGAACACTAGATTATTTATTTAGTCTTCAGAAGAGGTTATTTACCATGTTGCACAGGACAAACCTGGAGAGCTCCAGCGTCACTTTCTGTATCACTGATCCTCCTTTCTGTTTCTTGCTATAGGTTATTTAAAGTTGTTGCTTTGCCATAGCTGGATCTCAGGAGACTGAGGCTGAGTTATTTTCTTCTGCTGTCTATTGTAGATCAAAAGTAGTGTCTATCACTAGAATTTTGAGAAATACGTGTATTCTAAGACAGCCTGAGTTGAAAAATTGGAGTGTTTATACAGTATTGTGTTCTCACTCCTTGAGAAGACGGTTCATAAATTGGCTCTTGTGCCTCTAGTGGTTAAGCTGCTGACAGCTTATCTAGTGTGACCTTGTTAAGGTCATTGATTAGTATTGCAAAAACTGAAGGTTGCTTAAAAGGAAAAAATATACTAAGAAGTGGAGTCAGGAGAAAATATTTTGAAATAATTTTAACACCTTTTTTACTTTGTAAATAAGAAGTAATTTTCACAAAGTATTGATACAGGTGTTTAAATTTTTATTTGGTAATTTTTGTTACAAGGCATGTCCATCTGTCATATTGTATAGCTGGAAATGGGGAATTCTTTCTGACTAGCCTTCCACTAATTATTTAGGCTGTAATGTGCTCCCTCTGTTCATATTAGCCCTGGCCTTGCGAGAATGGAAAAATTATTTTTAGTGAGACAGTGTGAATTAGATTTAAGAGGGATAATAATTTGCTTGTCAGAAAGTGTTATCTCTAAAATCAAGCTTCACATCTATCAGCAGAAATGTTTGCTCTTTGAGTGACTTATTAATTTGATATGGAAAGTCTCTCTAGTACTGGGATGGAAAAATACTCAATGAATTTTTGTTAATTCTAAAACATAAAGGAAAAGTTTACGACCATCTATGCAACAAAGTACTTGAGAGTGAAATGAGAACACTTAAATAATATTCAATGAATTTGTGTAGATTTCCAGGTTTTACATCATGTAACTGAATGTTAAAAGAGGTAAAAAATACGATATTCAAAAAAGCTGGAGTGCAAAACAAATTACAATTTTTTTTTGTCTGATTTCATAATTGCTCTTATAATCTGTCTCTCTCTTGCTGTCATTTCCCTCTCCTCCCCATCTAATAAAAGCAAGACACACTTAACTGGTCAGATGAAGTCAAATCAGATTTTGTCAGCCTAGATCTCAACAACTGAATTTCTCAAATACCTCAAATAAGTGTTAATACAGAAAGGAGAGGCCCCATTTTCATCTCATTCAGGGAAAAGCTGAAGCATGACCTCAGTTCTGGCTAGGTTTATCTAAGGAGCTAAGCAATGTGTCAAAGTTTTGGTTGAAGTGACTCAGTATCCAGAAGCTTTGCCATATAGAATCAGAATGGTTTGAGTTGGAAGGAATCTTTCAAGATCATCAGCACTCACTTCTGTGGGCATGGACATCCTTCATTAGATAAGGTTGCTCAAAGCCCTTTCCAGCCTGACCTTGGACACTTGGACTAGACCATGCACAACTTCTCTGGACAAGTTGTTCAGTGTCTTACCCTGTAAATGTAAAAAGTATCTCCCTAATGTCCAATCTAAATCTACCAGCTTTTAGTTTAAAGCCCTGTTACTACAGACCCTCATGAAAAATCTGTCCCCATTTTTCTTCAAAGCACTTTTTAAGTTCCCTCAGTAGCTAGGGATGCATTTCATCAGGTTCCATGGACTCATGTACCTTCAAGTTCCTTGGATGGTCACAAATCTGACCTTGTGCTGCAGCAGGCAGTTCGTCATTCTCCCAGTCCCCATGTTTGCCTCCAGCAAGTGGGGCAGTGTGTCTGGTAGCATTTGCTGGTGACGACCAGGATAAAGACGTCATTAAATACCTCAGCCTTGTCTGTGTCCTGGGTCTCCTTTGAGATAGAGGCCCTTTTATCACTGATGTACCTATAGAAGCTTTTCTGTATAGAAGCTTCATCAATCTTGATGTCTTGGCCAGATTTAATTCTATCACAGCATTAGCTTTCCTAACATGATTCCTGGCTGCTTGGACAATTTCTCTGTATTCCTCCAAAGATATGTGTCCTTGCTTCCATATTCTGTAGGCTTCATTTTCTCCTTGTGTTGTCCAGGAGTTCCTTCTTCAACCATGCAGGTGGCTGGTGTTTTGCCCGACTGTCCTTCGATAGGCATGCATCACTCCTGAGCCTGGAGGAAGTGATCCTTCATATATTAACCTGTTTTCCTCTTGGGCCGCTGGCCTTCTCAGGGGTCTGTTGGTACAAACTCTGCTCTCCTGAAGTCCAGGACCGTGAGCTTGCTGTGCACCCTTGCTGCCTAAGGATCTTGAACTCCACCGTCTCATGGTCACTGCAGCCTCGGCTGCCCTTGAGCTCACATTCCCCAGCAGTTTGGGTGAGAAGGAGACCAGGCATAGCACCTCTCATTGCTGACTCTCTAACTCGGGGAAAGAGGGTATCATCATCATCACATTCCAGGTACCTCCTGGTCCCGGATTGCTTATGTTTGCTGTGTTGTCGCTCTAACAGATGCGGAAGATGATTGAAATCCCCCATGAGGACCAGGGTTTGTGTATGTGAGGCTGCTCCTATCTGTCTGAGGATTTCATAGCTCAGGTCTTCTGGGTGGGGAGGCTGTAGCAGACCCCCAATACCACGTGACCTGTCCCTGCCCTCCCTTTCATCCTGACCCATAACCTTTCAGTTGGCTCCTCTTTCATTCTGAGGCAGAGCTCCATGCACTTCCAGGCAGTGCACTGACACAGAAGGTAACACCACCCTCCTTCTCTCCTGTGCCGTCCTTCCTAAACACTGTGTATCCTTCCATTCCAGCACTCCAGTCGTAGAAGTCATCCCACCTGTTGTAGTGATGCCAGTAAGATGATAGCCATGCAGGCACACGCATGTCTTTAATTCTTTTTTTTTTTTAATTGTCATTTGCTATGTGCATTCCATAGAGGCATTTTAGCTGGGATCACAGTAGAGCTGACTCACTGGCTGGAGTGGCAGAAGTCCCTTTGTGCTGCTCTTCAGGTGCTCTCCTGCGGACCTGTGATTCCTTTCCAGGCTCTGAGCATATTTTTGCTGGCTCTGGCATCAAACTGTAGCAGTGAGATGACTGAGGCCCCTGTTCCCTGAACTTTGAGGTAGTTCTGCACCATGTCTCAAAAAGATCAATTAAGACTGTCAGTTTTTCCCATATCTATGAAATACAGGATTTGGGGGGCTGACAAGGACTGTGGCATTGGCTTGGGGAGAGCATTCATCACATGCTGTGCTGCGGCAAGCCAACAGGACTAAACAGATTTTCTGGAATGTAATTCTTCAACAATTAAGATAGTATGGACTTCTTAAGAGTTTGAACCTGTGGCTCTTGGATTTGGTCTGCCTTGGGTCACAATACTAGACTTTTCTTATACTTTCTATTCCCTAATTATGTGATGAAGTAGTAACCTCCAGTGCCTTGCAGCATGTTTCTACTACTGTTATTTGTGCTTACTTGAAAGATTCTGACTAATTGAAACATGTTGCTGAGCTAAGATTGAATAATGTTTCTCAAAATTTCTCTTGTTCTCATTTCTTCAGTGTGTCTCCTTTTCTCAGAATTAACACTGCAACCAGAGCAGTAAGGTCACTTTAGGAGAGGGAAGGGTTTCATGAACTCGGTAGCAGCTGATCATAACGGGTTTCTTTTTTGGTGATGCTACAATTGACTGAGAAAATCTGGACTATATAGTTGTACCTGGGTGGTGTAAAGAAGGCTCCTAGAAACGATCATCTTTTGTTGTGTTGACAGTATCAACTTTCAGTTTTGTTTAGCCACAGAACACATGCTGCCCCCAGTATCTGCCCCAGTATCTAGTTCAGATAGTTGTATTAGGTGGTGTCTATTGTGTGCTGGCTGTCTTGCACTGGGGTTGAACAAAACAGTAGATTTTGCTTAGTCACTTGAGTCTATTTTGTTTCCTTTTAGTGAAGGGATATTTCCTGCTTGGATTTGAGCTTTGTTTTCTTATGCTAAGAAGCTGGAGAGGAGAAAGAAGGCCTACACAAATGCCAGATTGGCATGTGGCTGATAAGTAGACCAATCCAAAAATGCCTTTTTTGGGCTGACATTTTCTGCATTTGAGAGCAGAATGCTGACATGTGTGGTGCTTGCGCCTTCTGCCCATTGCTTATCAAGATTGATTTGTGATTGGGGCTGGTATAAGTCTTAGGATAGTTTGTCTATTTAGGACATGGTTTAGAGTTTAAGCTCTCAGGTAGGACAGGTGTACGCTTTGTGTAATGAGGGTTTAAATGTTGATTTTTGGCACAGATAAATTACGTTCTGCTTAAATTCTTGAAGTTATTCCAGGGATTTATGTTTTTGTAAGGACAGATTTTGGATGATAAAATGGTTTATTGTCCTAGAACAAGGCAAATAATTGAAACTAAGAAAAAACAGCCCAAAAACCACCACCACCAAAAAAACTGAACCTGAAGGTAGTAGGAACTTTTTAGTAGTAGAATTTATGAAACTTCTAATCAGATGAATTTCATTAATTCAGTGTTTTATAAACAAAACACTTCTATTCCAGAAATGGGTATCGCTGCCAAAACAGTAAGGTTATATTATCTTCTAGTGATGCAAAATATGCAGTCTTTAGTCAAACTAACAGAGTTTTTTAAATGAAAGTTGTTTTTTTTTCAGCTGATAGTGAAAATAATAAAATCTCAACTTTGCCATAAAGCTAGGTCAGACATATATTTCACTCAAGAGATTAATTGTGAAGTCTTTGATGAAAGAGTCTCTCTTCCTGCAGTAAAAAGTACCTTTTCTAAAGTCACCTTTAAACTTGTAATAATTCGTGTCACTCTTCAAAATGACACTGAAGAGTAGATGTACAATATGTTTGGAGTAAGCAGTATGTAAATGACTGCTTTCTACTTTGGGTGCTTTTTTTTCACTGTTGAATATTATTCATGTATGGATACATATTGTCACAACTTATCGTTTTTTCCTCTTTATAGGTCCTGCTGGGGACTTGCATCTGGCCTCAATGTGAAATTAAGGTAGAAAACACATCTACATATGTGTTTGCTATTAGGATTTAGTTTATTCACTGGTCATGCCTGAAGATGATGTTCGTCTCTAGTCGGCTAACAGCCAGGAATATAATGATGTCCTAGAAGTCAAGCCTCTCTCCTATTTACTGGAGTGAAAAATCACCTCCAGATATCGACGGAAAATCAACTACAGAAATGCTTCACGTTATAAGGCTGCCAGCCACCTAGATTCATGCGCCCTATCTGTACAGTTGTTGTGGATGGTTTGCCATCTGAAGCTCCTCAAGCTCTTATCCAGGCCCTGTATCTGTTTCTGAAATGTCTCTGCTACATGCTTTGGGTCCAGTGCAGACCTGGCTGGACAGAGCTAGAGAAGGTGTGGCATTGATGCCATGATTTATACTCGGTATGTCCTCAGTCTTCTGCTGCATGATAGCTATGACTACGACCTGCAGGAACAGGTATTTACATATTTTAGATGTTGTCAGTGAAAGTGAGTTTTTTTGTACCAGTTATGTTTTGTGTATTATACCTGGGTGTGCCTCAGCTGGGGGGATGATTGTCTTTAAGTGTGTGGGTGGAAGGAGGGTATAAACCACACAGGAGTCAGATTTGTTGGGTGAGCTGAGATTAAAGTAGTTAGGTTGCTGTGTGGGCAATTACATTAAACAATGTTTCACCATGGCTACATTGATATCAGAATTGTTAACACTGGAATATCTGTGTCCTAAATGGAGACCATCACTACTTGTGATTATAAGTTTAATTTAGTACTAGTACACAAATCAATATGCAAAGTAATTCTTGTAAACTGTGTCAAATTGCCTAGCCTCCACAGTAGTTTGTAGACACCCCCCATCACTTCCCATGGATTTCATGTTGTGCTATTATCAGTAAAGAACAAACACCTCCCAAGTATTTTTTGGTGTTCAGGTATTTGAAATACATTATTTTATATACATTATTCATCTCTTCTAAAATAATGTTAAGCTGAATGCTGATAAAAACCATGCAAGAGAGTTGTGACCCTAGAACATACTGTTCAGGTTCAATACCTTTTTTCTTCTTCCTTCTTTTTTTTTTATTTCTCTGCATCATGAACCTATATAGAAATACTTCTAATACTTTTAATAGTGGAGTTTTACGAATTCAAGACTCAGGGAAATTACAGTTCTTTCAGAAAAGTTACTGTGAGATAGATGTAAGTGTAACTGAGGCACAAAAAAATTCATGTCAGATGCTGCCAATTTTTGAACTCCTAGCAACTACTGCTATGCATAAGAGCCTTCATGCTTCTCTTGTGCAAACCAGAAAATTTGTATCTGTAAAAGTTTTTTTGTTTCTTTTTGTTCAAAAGTTATCTGGCAGCAATAGGTGACATCAGCAACAACCCCATGATTAATAATAATAATTTAAAAAAAAAAAAAAGTGTAAGCACTTTCTGAAATGTACCTTAACATGTAGGTCTTGGTCAGACATGAATAGCTGTATATTAGAGGGGGGAAGAAAGGTTCCAAAAAGGTTCCAAAACCTGTGTGGAAGGAGTGTGTAGGATGAGGACATTAAAAACAAAACTAGTTGAAACCACATGAGAACTTGAGGAGCTTTAGAGATAGGCCAGTGGCCTTGGGGAAAATGAAGACCTGTTTCTTTTCAGTTCATTTCAGACCACAGTTATAACTTTGAAGTTGCTACTGTGATATTTCAAATTACTCAAGTGCCAAAATTAGTTTTCATTTTATCAGGCTTCGCAAGAAGCAGGGTAACTATATTATGAAAATCTCATTCAGTTTATTCTCATTTTGATACCTTAACTGGATCCTTTGTGGGTTCGATAACAGTGCTTTAAGGAATGTGTCTGTTCTTTTTCCAAGTTGATTATCTGAACCTAATGAGCCAAAGGGAGAAGAGCACCACGTGCTGACAGGGTAGCCAAAACCTGTGTTGCTGAGCGGGTGCTGTGGTACCCATGCACAGGATGTCTTCTGAACAGCATTGAGCTTTGAAGCTGGAAGATATTTTTTTTCACCTCCTCCAATTTGAGCCTGTTTATAATGTACTTTTACTGCAGTTGTTCACCCTACTTCAATAAACCGTTTTCTAAGTTTTGAGACCTAATATCAATTTAGTTTTGGGGTTATATTCTGTAGTAGTGATTAGATGCACCTGTTACAAAATATACTGCCCCCCTAATTCCTTTTTCAAATAGCTTAGTCTATAAAGCCTGCAAGTACAAATTTCTTACATAGAAATGGAAGAAATCTTTAAACACGTCTGCTTGGTCAAGGAAGAGAACTGGAGTTAAATACCTACATGAGAAACAATTCAGGGGTAAATATTTAGAGTTGCTGAGCTTCTTAACGCGCATTAATTCCTATTGAAGATTTGGTCCTTGGCATCTCAGGAGTTTTTTTCTCCCAATTCCTTTAATTCTTAAGGAAGATAAGAGCATTTCTATGGAAAGAACTATTCTCAGTAGTGGGCTTATTGCAATGATTTCTCTCCAACTTAGAGGACAGCTACAAAAGGACTGAAGCATTCTATTCATATGGAGAAGACGAGGCAATGGGTACATATTGCATTGGGAGCAGTTTCATCTTGATATGAGAAATTTTTTTGTATAGTGAGAACAGTGATTCACTGGAACAACCTCCTCAGGAATATGATAGAATCCCTGTTGCTGGAAGTTTTTGAGATGCAGTAGGGTGCTAGATAGTCTTGTCTAGTCTCCTCTTTCCCTTGGAAGGGTAGACCACATGAATTTTGAGGTCCTTTCCAGCCTGAGCTCTAATGTGATTCTGTGATTCTTTGCTTTTAGAACTCTTGTTTTTGGCAATAGTGAGTAGCCATCCCTTTTTCCTCTAAATACAGCAGTGACTTCTGTTTAGAGCAGGTTACAAGGAATGCGTGGTCTCACAATGGGGTTAATCCATTGCAGTTTGCTTTTTTGGGGGATGGGAGTGAGGAAGAAGTCTTAATTAAGGAAGTAATAATCTCATGGGTAGTGTAGTCTTCATTAGAAATGTTACAGACTGAAGCTAAGATAGTCATTAAGATCTTTGTACCTCAGAATGTTGATGGTATCATTAGCATTGTTTTAGTTGCTTCAGGGAGGCTCCTTCAGTGCTTTCTTTTTAGTGTTCTGGTGTCATCAAGTGTAGCAGGGAAATGGAACTCTGAAGTCTGGACTGAGGTTCTGTCCAGGTAAGTACAAAAAGATTTAGTGTCAAAAATAAGTTAAAAAACCCATTCCCGACAGTACTAGGCATACACAGCTATTTAAGCTATATCCACTGTTGTCACGTTATCAGTTACTTCTGCTTACAGTTAAAAAAGAATTTTAGAAGAATATGGGAGTTTTGATTGATTAGATCTTCAGGGTTATTTTTGAGAATAAGCAGGATGTTCCCTTCTGCTCTGTTAGTAATATTTGATACGTGCGTTTTGGTCTTGATTCTGGTGCAGTCTTCTGTGGATTTATCTCCAGTGTTACTCTGATTTGGGTGGCAGATTTGTGTGGCTTTCTCCAATGTTATCTGGTTTTGTACAGTGAGCTAGTTTGATGTCTGAATAAAAGATGGGACTAAGGATATGAGTGGGGAGAGTTGTGTTGGTTTTCCTTCCCGTTTTTTTGTATGTATGTGAGGGTGGGGTTTTTTGTGTTTTGTTGGGTTTGTTGCTGATGTTACGTCTATGCCTTGCCCAATTAGAATGGTCCATGTTGGGTATCCTTATATGGATTCAGGCTCAGTGTCACAAAATGTTAGATTGGTAGAGAATTTCCAGAGGAATTCATAGCAGATTTTGCAAAGCACAGAAAACACAGGTGAAAGTAAAACTCTGATACACTGCAACCAAATTTACTAGAATGTTTTGCAGTTCTATCTGGCTCATTGGCTTAAACCTGAAATAGCTATTAAATACTGGGAAAATTTATAAGCCAGTATGTTTGCCCAGATGTTTTTCAAAGGAATAGAGAATTTCCAGGAAAGCAATCTTGTTTATGATAAATTGTACTGTGGTACTACAGTCTTCAGGACTGCTGTGGTTATACATACCTATCAAGAATTACTGTAAAATTTTCTCAATATACACATTTTTAATGCATGGTCGGTTGGTTGGTTTTTAAATACCCAAGTACTGAAGGTAGCTTAGTTTATTGTTGGCACTTAGAGCACAATTCTTAGCCAAGCATATTTGCTACTTTTGGAAGTGAGTCTAAGAGCTCAAGATGTAAAAGTTCTCCAGAAGTTCTTCATTCTTACTATGTGCTCTTTTTTTCTTTTTTCAATTTCCCTCTCTCTTCAGGTTTTTTTTGGCAGCAATGATATGCTGGTGGGAAGGTTTAAGTGGGTGGAAGTAGGAGACTCTTTGGGATTTTTTTTTTCCCAGTACTGACTGATGGAGTAGAAAATACAAAGATGGTATGAATTGGGTTTGCACGTTTTTATTGATTCCTGTGATACAATTCATAGCAATAGTTTTGGGGGTTTTGTGGCTAGTTGAGGTTTGTCATATCAGAAGATATGTAAGGATTTCAGTGGAAGACTTGCCCCTTTTTTTTCTGTACAGTCTTTCTAGAGAACAATTCTCAAGTTGGTTTATGCATATTTTAGATGTCCACATGGCCTAAAAGATTACTAAAGAAGTCTCTGATCTATGCTGTATAAGATACTCATTATTAGGTGTGTTAGGGGGTTTATTTGGTTCAGTTTGGTTTGTTTTTTTTTAAGATTTGAGGCCTATCAGCAGTATCTTCAAAATGTTTGGAAATCGCTCATATTTTGTGCTGAGATAGGTGACATTTAGTCACTTTTGGTCCATTAAGGAAAAACCTCAAAATTGTCTAGATTTACAGACTGTTTAATGTAAGTGAAGTGCAGAATGTTTCTGCCAAGTATACATGCTTTTTTTCATTTGAATTTATTACTGAATTTACTTACTTTGAAATAATGATAAATTGAGCAGAAAATAATGAAATTCTGTCAAGTTTTTAACATTTGAGGTCCCACAGAATTGCTGTTGAGGGAGAACTGAACATTGTGAGACAGCCTTTTGACTTCACACTAGACTGATTTTTAATCAGAATACCTTGCTCTTAGTTTCCTAGTGGCAAACTAACTAGGTACTTTTAAGATTTGATTCTGTTTAAATTCTAATTAAAAATACATTTGTAGATGCATGTGTTCTCAAACCAATTTGTGATACAGTAAATATTGCATTAAGATAGTCTAATCTGTGTGAAGCAGAAGGCATTGCCTTAAAATATACTTTGTATGAAACGTTATTTAATTGATCTTCCTTTGTACAGTATTAAAATCAGTGTTCTGTGTTGTATCTTTCACATTCTATTTGTAAGCCTAGCTGATTTTGAATATAACAAATCTGTGGTCTAGAGCTATAGGCTTCTTCCTGTAGACTGTTCTCCCTCTTGAAGGGATAGAGCCTTTATTTAAAAAACCCCAAAACCTAACCCCAACAGCTGGACACTCTGTGAGATAAAGGCTTTGTTTGTAAGCCTTTGCTCATGCAGTAGGAAGACTGAAATGCACTTGTAATGCATACTTTCCATATCAAGTGTCTTCTGTTGCTTTTGATCTACTTTCATACTTTCAACTCCTTTTTGGAAGTTAATGTTTTTTTCCTAAAGCTCCAAGGTAAAAATCCTTTTTTTAAGATTGTTTTCCTAACACTCAGAAATAATTGGCTATTGCACTGCAAACTGTGTACTTCTGTGACCAGGTTGAGATTTTTTGTTTTGATTTTTCAATATTTAACAGGGAGACTCTTTTTGTGGGAAGACTAATTATTTGTAGACTGATTTGAAGTAGTTCCATTCAGGTATCTTTTATATGAAGGCATACAAAGTTTTCAGAATGAGAGTTACACTTCTGCTGTCTCTGATCATAGGTTTTATTCTTGCTTTTTCATAATTTTCACTTACATATTTGAAGTCCAAAGTGTAGTTTTCATTTTTTATTAAGAGAAGAGAGCAGCGGAAAAGACACCTCAGCCCACATGTGATATATTTTAGGCCTTAACCTTGTGATTTTAAGTCCATAAATGATTTTGGCCTATCCCTCTGCCCTGGGATGGGGATATCATTGCCAACTTTAGTCTGTGTTTGTCTTGCGTGTGCTAATGACACAGGAGACTTTGGTGACTGAACTTGGTTTGAACCTCTTGCTAGGTTCCCAGATCCAGTGGTGCAGGGGCTGTTTGTTCTCCTGCCATCCCATATTAACCCAGTAGAGGGACCTGATGTCTGGATTTATGTTCTAGTAGTAGATACTAGTTTTTCCATGCATATTTTGGGGGGAAGAGGATGTGGGGTTTTCTATGTGTCTTGTGTTTTTGTATGTCTCATCCATAACCTAAAGAGAAGAGGACAAATGAAGATGTGGTCCTCTGCACTCCACTAACCATGTGTTAAATGTTAATCTGGCTGGTATGCCTATCTGACAAAAACAGCAGTGCTGCTTCTAGTATAATTACAGCTATTCTTTTATCATCCCTAAGAAATACATTTGGGTCACTCAAACACATTTTTTCATAACGCATTATGAGGACATCCTACAATATGAGGACAGGGTTCAGCTACAGAAGGGTAACACTGTGACTGACGTACACAAGTGTCAGTGAATTTCAAGGTTCACCAGCAACATGTAGAAATAAATTTCTTGAATGCAAAGCATTTTCCATTTAGTTTGTATTTATGTTACTACTTATTAAGCTGTATAACAGTCCTGAATGAACAAGTTTTTTATATTTTCTGACCATAGTTTTTTAGTCAGTACCCCAACTAAGTATGTAAACTTAAAGTTGTGGGAATCAGTGTATGAGGAAAAGAATAGGTAGGAGGGGGAACTGTGAGACCAAGACTTCTAGCTGTACTTTTTTACATGACTAATTTGAAATCCTTAGATAACTCAAATGTGTATGTTTACACAATGGGAATAACCCCCTTCTTCCCGTACATGAACATGTAAACTGAGGAAAGGACCAATTAATCACATTTAGAAAATGGTACTGTATCTTGAAATTAATATGCCCATAAAGCTTATTCATGCAAAAGTTAAACCACTTTCTAAAACCTGAGATAACTAAGTTTAAAAGTTCATAGAGGAAAACAGCTGTGGTCCTGCCCTCTGTCCCTTTCTAGGGGGGGGTACTGTAGCTGAGAACTACATAATTCAAATTTTGGGAAGTAATTTTTTTGTGTACAGTATTAGTTTTTTGAGAAAAACTAGGTGAATATGGAGCAATATCTTTACTGTAAAAGCGTGTGGCTCAGGAAACTTGCTTATTGATTTTTAGTTGGCGTTTGTCTCGTTCATTGTGCAGTAACTGATCTGTTCTGTATTTCTCTGTCTGGTGTCTGTTAGATATGGGGCAGGTTTGGAGTATCATGGAACTATGAGTTTGTATTCTCTATTCTGTTTTAGGGATGGGAATTGTGGTGGCAGGGATTGGAGCTCAGCAGTAGGCTCGCAGGGGTTTTATATTTGTGCAAACTGTATGGGTTCCAGGGCAGTCAGCTTCAGCTCGTGTGTTAGTGCACAAGAAAAACATTCATTCTCAAGGACTGTGCTTATCTGAGAAACTTGATTTCCACGCTCTCTGCTGCGTTAGTATTGGTGTGAGTGATCATGTTGAGCTGCTCATTCCTTTTTTATTAAGTTGTGGATATTACTGTATTGTCACAAAGGCTTACATAATACAAAGCAGAGATGGAAGCTCAAGTGCCAGGTTGGTGAGTCCTCCTAACAGCCAGGATTTCTTTGCAGCCATCTCTGTGCCAATACATTTGGGGTTTGGATTTCTGGGGATAATGGAGATACTTCCTTTAGTGTTCTTTGGGTATAGACCATTGCATGATAGTACACTTGCCACATTTCTCCAAGCATGGATGTGTGCTGCCTGTATTCTCTGAAATCAGATGGTTACAGTGGTCTGTGATGTTTGCCACACAACTTTATCTCTAAATCCGAGAAAGCAACCATAAATGCTATGAAATAACTTCTCCACTCTTTACATGCCCTGTTTAGACGCCTTGATTGTGTAGTGACAGTTCTGTTGAGTTCCTGGCTTTCTTTTTTGCAGTGTAAGTCAGACATGTAAGTAAAATGATGTCTTTATAGCTCTAGCTATAGCCTTGCTAAATTTTCTTCTTTTCTGCTTTTACTTTAATGGGAAAAGTCTAAAAGCAGTCTGCTCAACAAACATAAGATTTTGACAGATGCAGCATTTGCATGTTCTCTCATTCTTTGGAGTGGGTGTGACAAATTTCTTCTCCTTAGTTTTAGCCTAGAAGTAACTTCTAGTTAGTGAACATCACATAGACTGCCCTTTCAAACTGGTAGGATTATGAGCAAAAGTTTATAATTGACAGAAACTCAGATTACAGGTTTTTATACTTGGATTGATTAATTTTGATAAGTAGAATTTTCCTGCCTGCCATCAGTCCCAAATTCCCTGAGGTCATAGCCATGCATGTTGTGATCTGTGTGTGTTGTGATCTGCCACATTATCAGTTGTTCCGTTGCAGTCAGGCTCCACAGGATTATAATGTTCTGGTTGTGACATCTGGGAAAGCGATGACTGTAGTGGCTAGATGATTCCCTGGTTTTTCACTACAAGTCTTAGATGAATTCTTTCTGTGATAAACACCTGGCTTTGGAGTTACTATCTAACATTAAAGAACATTTCCCAGTCCTCTCTATTCTGTGTTTACCAATGGTTTTTTTTGCCATGGAGAAAACTTATGCTGCTCTCTGAAATGTGCTCTTCATCCACATTTCCTTTGGGGCATATTAGGCAAGTTTGAGCCAATGTTCTTGTGTTTTCTTCTGAACTGTCTCACCTATGTATTATCTCTATATCTTTGTCTCAGTCTGAGGCAGCCTGTAAGGAATGTCTAAGCTGATCCTGGCTCATCAGACCTTTCTCAGTATTTATAATGAATTTAATCATGAGAATGTATCCATTGCTGTGGCCTTAAGCAGCCTATGATAGTTTTTCCTGAATCTCAGTTTAGTGGAAGCATTTTTTCAGGCAAGATCACTGAAGGTCTTTATACATTGCAGAATAATAAATGTTAAGTACACTTGGATCTGTTGCAATTTTCCCCAAATTATCAATTGTTAAATTCTCCAAGAGGCAGTGATACTCAATTTTGGATATAATTTGTCATGGAATCGTTGAATAGTTTAGTTTGGAAGGGATCTTCCAAACCATCTAGTTCCTAGCCCCTTGCCATGGGCAGGGATTCCTTCCACAAGACTGGGTTGCTCAGAGCCCCATGAGTTTGGCCCGAGCTTGGCCTTGAATACCTCCAGGGAAGGGGCTGCCACAACTTCTCTGGGTAACCTTTCAAGTAAAGAACGTCTCAGAGTAAAGAACGTCTTTCTAATATCTGATCTAAACCTGCTCTCCTTCAGTTTAAAGACATCCCCCCTTTGTGCTGTTACTCCCTGCTCTTGTCAGAAGTCCCTCCTGAGTTCTCCTGTGGGCCTTTCACATACTGGAGGGTGCTGTGAGGTCTCCTTGGAGCCTTTTCCTCTCTAGGCTGAACAGCCTCTGTCAGCCTGTGTTCATAGCAGAGGTGTTCCAGCCCTCTTGTGGCCCTTCTGTGGACTCACTTCTACAGATCCATGTCCTCTCATGTTGGGAACAGACCTGGGGTGGAGTACTGTTGGTGGGGTCTCATGAGAGTGAGAGGGCCAGGGTCACCTTCCTTTGCCTGCTGGCCGCACTGCTTTGGATGCAGCCCAGGATACAGCTGTCCTTCTGGGCTGTGACCGCACATTGCCAGCTCATGTTCAACTTCGTCAAACAAGAGCCCTAAGTCCTTTTGTTTGGGCTCGTCTTGATCCTTTCTCTGCCCAGCCTGGATTTGTGTTTGGAATTGCCTCAGCCTGGGTGGAGTACTTTGCACTTGGCCTTGTTGAACTTCATGAAGTTCACACAGGCCCACCTTTCAAGCCTGGCATCCCTTCCCTCCAGCGTGCCAACAGCACCACACAGTTTGGTGTCGCTGAGAGACTTGCTGAGGGAGCATTGATCCCATTGTCCCTGTCACTGAGAAAGGTGTTAAAGAACATCAGTACCAACACAGACCCAGAGAAACACTTGTCACTGGCCTTCACTTGGACATCAAGCCGTTGACCACAACTCTTTGAGTGTGACCACCAAACCAATTCCTCATCCTTATCCATCTGTCAAATCCGTATCTTTCCAGAGGCAAGGACAACGTGACAAGCTTTGCACAGGTCCAGGTAGTTGACATAATTTACTCTTCCCTTATCCACCAAAGATGTTATCCTGTCATAGAAGGCCACCAAATTTATCTGGCATGATCTGCCCCCAGTGGAGCCATGTTGGCTGTCACCAGTCACTTCCTAATTTTCCATGTGCTTTAGTATGGTTTTCAGGAGGATCTGGGCCGTGATCTTGCCAGGCACAGAAGTGACACTGACTGGCCTGTAGTTCCCTAAGTCTTCCTTTATTTTCCTTTTTAGAAACAGGTTATGTTTACCTTTTTAATATTGCAATTTTTTGTGAACCATGAACTTCATAATGTTTTTATTTCATTTGTATTGCAAGGTGTCACATTTGTTTTTCTACGGATAGTAGATATTTCTCTTTGCAGCAATTGAAAGAAAAATCACTATCAAACTTGTGGAGCTTTTTGTTGGTTTGTTTGTGGGGTTGTTTTTGTTGTTTTGGTTTGGTTTTTTTTTTGTTTTTCCAGTTTCTTGGTAGTTAAGAGGGAAGTGGCAGAATTGCTGCTTTTGCATAAAGAGAATAAGCCATTTCAAAATCTTTCCAAAATTTGTGTCTGTACCTTAATTTAAAATTGAATTAAGTACTCAAAATACTGAATTTCTTGAAGCACCATTAGTGTGAAGAATACAGATACTTCATCAATGTTTTTTTAGCCATATTTGTAGTTATTAAGTTATTCTTGTCAGGAAACTGCATTTTCAGTGTCTTCATGTTTAAAAATTTCTAATGAAATTATCTAGTTACATAGTACGTAGGGGATGGTAAAAAACCATCTGAAGTAGTCTATCTATCAGATGTTTATCTACTGTCAGAAGTATCTGATAGTAGATAAATATCTGAAGAGTAGATGTTTAAATAGCAGTTTAGATATTCAAACTGAGGTTTTTTTCAGTATCCAGAGGGCATTGGCTTTCTGTTGATACCTCTTTATTGAGTGGTCATCTCTTGAAAATTTAGGTAATGGTAGTCTCGTTTAAATATTTGAACTCGCTAAGCAAAATTTCAGTTTTTCTTCTGTGTTTATATACACTTTCAAAATCTGTAAGTTCAGAGTGGCATTGCTTTTGTGGAAAGTTCAGCAACCAGTGTAGAGCTCTTGCATTAAAACAAAAGCATTGTCTTTCGATCTCTAGTTCTGTTACAAGGCAAATGAAGGCATCTAGTATGGGAAGAGATCAGAAGTCCTTGGTTGTTCTTTCCACATGGAGGAAGTAGTTTACCTGTCTTCATGCATACAGAATGTTTTGCTGTGCTGCTTTCTTTCTTGTTTGTTATGGACTTGATACTTTTCAGTCTAAGGGGTGTACCTACTGATGGGCTCCTGACTGCTGAAGACAGAGAAGAAGAGAGGGGAAAAGATTACGATAATAATTTAACTAATTTAAAACATTGGGAGCTACTGGGTTGTCTATCTGTCTTTCTTTTTCTTTTTTTCTTTTTTCTTTTTTTCTTTTTTTTTTTTTTTTTTTTTTTTTTTTAGATTTAGTCATCATAAAGTCACTGTCTCACTGTTCGACAAACTCACTCTCTAGAGTGTATTACATTTTCTTGTTTCTCAGGCATTTTATTGTAATGTTGGGCTTTGTAAAAACTTTTTGTCTTTCATCCAGAATTGTTCTGATACACAAGAATTATGCCTAAGGATTTTTTAATTTCTTCATTACTCTGTAGGGTTTTAAGGGTGTGGTATTTGGTTTGTGTACAGAAGGTGCAAGATCTGCAGGAACGTAGGTTATATCAAATACATATATAGTGCTGATAAATACTGGAGTTTAGGTGTGGATTTTAAACTGCAAAATTTTGCATGGGACAGCTGTAATCTATGGTCTTTCCTAGTCTTGTAAAACCTGAGGCTATAAAACGCATGAATTTGTCCAGGAAAAGAAATCCAAACCCAAGTTTTAAACTTGGCAGCCAGGTGTGACTGAAAACCATATGTCTAAAAAAATTTTTTGTGTGAATTGTATAAAGACGTAGAAAGAAAAGAAGAATTCTATTAGAGCTATGTCCTCAATTGCTGCATCCTGAAAGACAAGCCATGTTGTTCCCAAAGTGCAGTGACAACTCACTCACTCTGTGAGGAGGGATGGGACCATGATATCACAGCTCTCGGGTGGGGACCTGAGAGAGGGTTGTTTAGCTTCCCTTCCCCTATTAAAAAAATAGCATATTTCAGTTTTTAAAAGTTGAAAACTGTCAAAGTTTGTAGATGAGTGTCAGCTATTTTCCAAATTACATGTGTGAAGAACTGAATTAAATGCTTTATAAATTTCTGTGAGCATGAAGGGTTTTGCTGCTCTGCTGACAGATAGTTGGTAAAGCTGTGATGTATCAGTACAAAGAAAACCTTTGTAAGCATAGAGAAAAACATACATAGCATTTTGGGAATGGTTTCCTACTGCAGATGTTACCTTTGTGAACATACCACGTAAAATCAGAATAAATGAAGTTAACATGGTGCAAATTTGCTGGTGTACCTGGATTTTCACCCACACAAATGGGTCTGTATTTACTTATTTGTGGCTGTGCCCATGTGAATGAGCTGGAGGCATTTTGGGAACTGGTGGGGGATAGGTGGTCCCCATCAGTTTGTTTTCTTTCATATGAATATTGGGAAGAGTTAGAGTGTTCTACAGCCTTGTTGTATAAAGAAATATATAAACTGCAAATTTGGAAAAGACTTTAAAATTATTTTTTAAAATGAATTGTAGATATGCACAGTCTTTTAAACCTATTTGCTGACTTTTTCCTTATTCTTTTCTATTATTTATTTAGTTAGTCCTTCTAATAACCATACAGTAGCCTGTTCAATTTTTTTGTTTTAAGTGAACCACTGGCACCTTACACAAGTGCTTACTGCTTACAAGGAAAACCAGAATGACTGATAGCTTTTTGTTCTGTCAGCTCTAGATGCAATTCTCCAGTTCTGGTGCTCAAATAAGACTTTAAGCAGTAAATCCAGCAAATTTCTGTGCTTCCTTCATGTGAAGTCACAAATGGCAGCCCTTTGGTTGGTGCTTCTCAACATAACTGGTCTTTCTTGGTCCCCATTTTTTTCCCATCTTGTTCTTTGATTGCACAGGGACAATTATTTGCACTGACAACTTGTTTTTACTTTGTTTTGAAACCATGGGGAATATGAATTCTTTTAAATGAGTGTAGGCTTTAGCCTGGTTTTCTTTGGAAGCAGTGACAGATACATTGAATGGGTTGAAACAGGTAGGCTGAAAAGCATCAGATGTTTGTGGATCTCTCTGAACAAGATGATTTTAGACAAGCATACATTGTAAGATGTTAAAAGACTATTTTACTGATAGCCAAAATATTTCTTTCATGAGATGAATATGGGAAATCATGTATATGTATGTGAACAGACAGTGAAGAGCAAACAATTCTGGTAATAAATTTTGTAAATTCTGCAAAGCCAGAATAAAGGGATGCTACATATCTTCAGATGATTGCATATAATACAATAACATTCTATTTTGATTTTATTGTTCTTTATCGTTCTTCCATGTATTAGAAGCCAACCCCACCTTCTCATCCTCACTTCTCAGTTATTTGAGTTTTCTTCAGAAATAGTTCAGGTTTATTTTATTGTAGGTACTGCTATCTCTAGCTGTAATCATGTTCATTTTAACAGAGTTGAAGGCTTCAGGATCTAACACTGCATTTTCTTCTTCTGGCTTGTTTAACTTTCTCTTCAGTTTGATCTTAACTCAGAACTACATGCTTTTCATTCTTATTATTTCGGAGATCAGTGAAACTAACATTTTTGTGTAAATTACAGTAATGCATTCAACCATAACTTGGCCATAAAATTGCCTTTGTGGATATACTTTGCAATTGGAAAATATTACAGTGAAGTGTGAGTTGCCTCCATGTCCTGTGAAAGATGCATGTGCTTTTCTGAATAGTAAGTGCAAGTTTTATGTAATCAAACTAATCTTTAATTTGTCAAAAAGTAGTTTTTAGCAGATAGAAAGGGGTTGTTTTCATTTTGCACAGTATGTTATTTGTAGTCCTGTTCTGCTATACTACTAAGGTATTACTGTATTTAAATAATGTAATTTCTTGATTTGATTTTAGGAGAATGACATCTTCCTGGGCTGGGAAAAGGGAGCTTACAAGAAATGGGGAAAGAGTAAGAAGAAGTGCTCTGATCTAACACTAGAGGAAATGAAAAAACAGGCTGCTGTCCAGTGTCTTCGCTCTGCTTCTGATGAAGTAAGTTTGGACTATTTCATAAATTCTTAAGGCTTTATGTCCTTCTTTGTGCTAGATATATTTGGCTTGTGATGATTATATCTTAATTTGTGGCTTCTTAAAGTGCTAGTTTGCTCCAAGAATTCTTTATTTTTATTTAGGAGGTCATGAAAACTCTGTATGTTAGACTGATTTCACAAGAGATTCTGTACTGTGCAGAGTCATGCTTTCCTTTCTGTATACCCTTGCCTGTTCTTGTCAGGGGCAGTTGCAGTGCACCAGTTTGAGTTGAAATTGCCACAAAGCTTTGCATAAAGGTAATTCTAAAAATTCTAAGTTGACTTCGTGTTGTGTGTGAGTAGAAAGGACTGGAAGACATGGGCAGAAAGCCATCTTGCCTTGTGCATGCAGATTACACATGTACATGTGTAATCCAGAATTCCTAAATAAAAAGTCATGTATAGTAGGATATGTTCACTTTCCAGATGACATGACTGAGTGGAAGTGAAGTGCACTGACTGGAGGAGGTGAGGAGAGGTGAAGGCAGCAGGTTGAAGGAAGATAGCAGAGGCAGCAGATTATCATGTAGTTGAGCAGAAAAGTAGATGAAGGGAGAAACAGTTGAAGGGAATGTTTAAAAAGAGAATGATCATTAGCACAAGTTGAAGGAAACTCTCCTGGGAGATTTTTCAGACAGCAACAATGAGAAACTGTTTTTTAGTTTACAGAACTATCAATATTCTGATCTGTCACTGCTGTGAGAAGAAACCACCCCACCTATGCAGCCTGGTTACATTATTGCTCTACACACCTTCCTAGTCATAGCTTGTGCTTGCATAAGCATTTGGGTGGTTATGTGGAGAACTGGTTTAGGAAAGTGAATCAGTTTCCTGAGATTAACCTGATTGGGACACAGGAAATGTTAACCCAGAGAGGTTTCCTGGACAGATTTGTGGCACAGACACTTGTGCCAGCAAGGCTATGGAAGAGTAATGTAGGAAGTGGGGATGGTTTGGTGGTTATTCCCACCACCTTCAGCAGCACGGCCATCACATTCTGGCTCACTGTGAAGCTACTTGAGTATTTGTTCAGTTACTAAATTGCTTATTGACTAGCTGGGAGATTTTTAAACTCTCATTTTCCCATTACCTGTTATCCTAACAAAGTGATGCAAAGTACAGTTTGTCGGTAATTTGCTCTGCTCTCATAGTTACAGAATATTGAGGTCAGCACTGTAACTACCATGGTAGTTAATTTGAATATGAAACAAATACAGAAAAATAAATGCAAGAAGTAATGTCTTTCTTGAAGATATGTTTGGTTTGTATGCTTATTTTACGAACAATAAAACGCAGGACTCATACATACAACTACAGGAATACGATGATTGATTCTTAACTTCAGAAGTTACATTCTTGATGCATCTACACATAGGTGAAAATCAAGAATCATCACTTAGAACTAAATTTATGTTATATAGAAAAATCTAGTTGCAGAGCAAAAGGAAGGAGGTGAATTGATTAGTAACCTATAACAGAGAGGAGAAGAAACTATTCAACTACAGTTTTGAAAGAATAAAAATACTTGAGATCTGAAAGGTTGAAAAATAACTTCACCTTTGACCCCATCATGTTGTCAAATTTTTAGTGTTCAACATTCACCTATAATCTGCAACCTATAGACTTGAGTTATTTCAGGGCTGTTTTGACTTCTGTTGCCTTCTCAGACAATTAAGCTTCCACATTTGTTGTCATTAATAAAATTGCAGCCATAATTTTTATAATATATATTCAAACACAGAATTGAACCTTTAAATCTTTTAAAAAAGCTTTTTACTTAAAGCTTCTTTGTAGGTAGTTTTAACACATGCATTGCATGAAAGAATTAAGGGGAAAGGTGATCCTGCTTAAATGCTAGTAATACTTTGAAGTAACCTGTAAGATATCTTTAATTTCTGATTTTTCAAACACATTTCTCATGTTGGGTTTTTGTGTATAAGTTTATATGTTGATCTGATGGGAATAATGAATAGATTTTGGACTGTGAAAGATAATGTTAAAATACTATTTCTGCTGAAGCATTCAAGCTGCTCCATACAATGTTCAAGGTTTTGTCTCTACAAAAAGATAGAAATACTTTGTGAACTGTAGTTGAAATTGTAGATCAAATGTTGAGATACAAATAAATACTTTTTTCCAGTGCCACTTGAATTTTTAAAAATAGTTTTCTGAATCATCTGAAAAATGTTTCCCTGTGATTTTTTTTGTTGTAGACAAAAAATGATGAGGTAGATGTGTTCATTAGGATGTTCTCTTTTTGCAAGTGCCCTCATAAATTGTCCATATGAGCAGTTATGGAGCTTGTTTGTAGTTTTGGTTACCTTCTGTGATCCCTTTTTCCAAGTCGGTGGATGCAGAAATGCCAATCTGCTCACGCAGATGTGGAACACTTGCTCTTCCAGCCTAAACTCTTCTTTCAGCCTTAGTATTGGAGCAAAACAAGCAAGTTCGGGCCCCTTTATTGGAAGTAATTGGAAAAAAGTGTTAGTAGATTTTGACCTGAATATATTTAAATAAAATTGTATTTAAGTGGAGTGATTATAGTGTTTACCCTGTGTGTGTCGGTAGAGAGGGTGTGTACACACACGTGTATAGGCACACACATACATACACACACAGAAGAGCCAAAACAGGGTGACAGTTCAATGAAGACTTTAGGATTTTGCAGCCTGATTGTTTTAGAGAGACAAGTGTGCAGAGGATGGAAAGGTTATGAGAGTCAGTAGTAACTTTTCTAACTCCCATAGGAAATTACGGAGATACAGTAAATATAATCTTGATTTCTGGATTTAATTATTTAAACCAATAACATATTAAGAAATGGCAGACAGTCTGCCTCCTCCGCCTACCAATAACCAAAAGCTTTAAAATTGGGTAATCACTTCAAAAAGGTGCTTGATGGAGGGACGAAGTCAGAAAATAGATTATATGAAAATTAGCTTGATAGCTGTAAGGACTTTTTTGTCAGCCTTTCATTCAGTGGTTGAAACAAGTGTTTTGAAATCGCCTCTTGTGGATTTTCATTTCCACAGTATTCATTCTTAGAGTCTACTTTATTTGGTAACTTAGTTTTGCTTGAATTCAGTTCTTCCTCTCTTATTAAAAAGAGTAATTCTGTGAAACACTAATCTGAGACAGAAATCCAAGGTTCTAGTTTTAATTTCAATTTCACAGTGCTGCAAACAAACGTCTGACTTGAAGAAGCCTAAATTTTGTGTTTATTTCTAAAACGTTTCCTACGTTGTGGAGAATGACATGTCAGAGAAATTGCTGTGCCTCACTGTGTCTTTGCCATGGCAGAGTCTGTTGTGGTCTAAGTGTGTTTGTGAGGGAAGGCCTGATTTTGACAGACACCTTCTGGTATAGGTAAGAATGCAAATCGTTAATGTGTGTATGTTCTAAGGACAGTATTTTCTGTGTGACAAGCATTTTGGTGTCTCAGATTGTCTGTATTTGTATGAATGAGTCTTTGCTGCAGATGCTCTTGATGCAGTGAGGAGCAGAGGAAATGTAAGTACATTGCAACTTGACAGAAAATGGAGACAGAATGCTGGTGAGAAAGACTTTTAAGACAAGTACTTTAATGTCGCAATCAATTGCTATTCTTACTGTAGTTCTAAAGTTTAGTTTTTTCTGAAACACTTGAATAAATAGCAGTTTAAAGACATGCTGAAGAATTGCTCCAATTTTTAAAAGCTTGTTAATAATACTGACCTTGAGTAGAGATTTTGTCTTCATTTTTATCCTGCTAAAGTATGGAAGGAATTTTAAAATGTTGGTTTGCAATTAACTGGTCAACTAGAGATATCCATTCTAATGAAACATTGGGTAAAAATGTAATTTTTACCTAATACTTAGGACTGGGGAATATTTATATAAAAGTCATTTGAAAATAAGAAATATTATCCTGAAAATACTGCATCAAATTTTAAGTAAAGATACCTCATCAGTCAACATTAAATAACTTGATGGTTAGTTTTGTTGTTGTTTGTAATTCCTATCTGAAACACAGATCAGTTTGTTCACATGCAGTGGAGTTTCTTTTTTTCTTTTTTTTAAACCTAATTCTGAAAGTACATTATTTTGTATTTGAATAATGAAAGTTTCCATTACTTGTCGCTGTAAAAAGACAGAAAGCAGCATCTTTGAGACACAGAAATTTATTAAATAAATAAGAGTTTAAAAATGCACGCGTGTTACTTTTTTATGACGTGGATACTGTGAGCAAGGCTGGAATTAGTGGTTACTTATGGGGACTGAAACATGTAAGACTTTTCAATAGGTATATTTCCTAGTAATAATATTGAAATTACCTTACGTGCCTGTCCATTGGTCACAAATCCAAGCTTCATTAGCTTGTACCTGACTACTTTTCTGCTAAAATATGCATTGCTCAATAGAGCGAGCAGGTCTCCACCTGTGCTGTTGTGGTTCCTGTGGAGTGCAGTTAATTCACTGAACGCTCACAGTGTGGCACATGAAGCTGTACCCCAAGATGGTGCCAGAGCCTCAGTTAAAGCAGTCACTGTGTCCTTCTGCTGAAATGTGTGAGGACTTCTTAAGAATGAGCAAAGGAGATAACTTCCTGTAGATCTTCCTTTCTGCACTGATGAAACCAGTGCTCCAAGGCCCTTTCCTTCTCCCAGTGTAGGGAGCCACTTTACGTAAGTTGTTGCACAGCGCATCCTGAGACATTCCAAGTGTCCAGTGCTGCCGCTCTCCCAAGGCCTGTCACACTGGGGTTCAGGCAATGTGGTCCATTCTGAACTAATCAAGCTCTCAAATTCCGCTGCATGAAACCGCGTGCAACTTGTTAAAGCAGGAGCTAGTCTTGGCTGATAGATTCTGTGATGAATTTTGAAAGAGAACTGCTCTGATATATTTGACAAGAACACACAGTGCCTTCCATCCCACTGTTCCAAGAAATTACTGCTTGGGGGTAACATGGAAACATAATTGTTGAAGCTTCATAGCAGTAATTTCTTTCAAATGTAGTCAGGTGTGGGCATGCTAACAGCATAGAGCTTTGGCTTTGCTTACTTTGAGTCATGAGGGGGGAATATAACTCTTCTGATACTTGTGTTATCATATAGGACTACATAGAGGAACAAGTGTGGCCCTAGTGAACAGTTGTGTTAAAAATTTAAAATTATAATTGTATTCTCAAATGTGCATTGCTTTCAGCACAAACTTGAGATGCGTCTAAAATAAGATTTTGTTGAAATTTTCTTAGTGTTTGTCATCTTTCTTACTTGAAGTGTAGAACTGTCAAACTTTGATAGAATCAGAGAATCCTAGAATGGTTTGAGTTGGAAGGAACCTTAAAGATCATCTCATTTCAAGCTCCTGCCATGGGCAGGGACACTTCCTAGTAGACCAGTTTGCTTGGAGCCCCATCCAACCTGGCCTTCAACATTTGCAGGGGTGGAGCATCCATGCAGTTACTACAGTTCTGCACATAAACCTTCCTTGAAGAAATAATCTGCTAATCAGGCCCAGTGTATCAACTGGTTACGATTGCACATCTGAGCATGTTTTTATTGATGGGTTATTCTGGCCAGCTATTGCTGTCTCTAGAGATTATGGTATCTGCGTGCCATTTACACCAAGGCACTGTTACATAATCTGCCTTGCACTTTGCAATAGGGATAGGCAAGAACTGAGGAAAAAGGACTTCTGGAGTTTGTAACAAGGGAACAGTCTTTCTTTTCCTCTTACGTAGATCAGCATCTTAACTAGATGAAATCACTAGTTTTTTAATCACTGATTTATTCCTGCTGTTTCATGCTTCTCTAATGTAAGCCAGTATTAATTAGGGAATACACACAGACCACTACACTGTGATACCAGGGAATCAGGTTGTAAACATCAGGTGGTTTCCTGAGTGATCTAAATTACACATTTTTGTATAACTGGAAGTGACATGAATGAGAGTGGTAATGTAAAGCAAGGATGAATCAAGTTGTGTGAAGGCCATCCTAACAAATCAGAAAGGTAAAGCATGATTTGAAAATTTGAATTTATTAAAGGAAAAAAATAAGGTTAAGATTCCAAAAGAGCCTTAATGGTTCTTGAAGCATATATCCTGACCAGATATATATGGCTGATGTGTGTCTGAGGATGATTGTTCAGAATCTTTTATTGGAAAATGCCAAAACTATTCACAAAGTCAATGAATAGTATTGTTCTTTT
This sequence comes from Sylvia atricapilla, assembly GCF_009819655.1. NCBI lineage: Eukaryota > Metazoa > Chordata > Aves > Passeriformes > Sylviidae > Sylvia > Sylvia atricapilla. The sequence continues at coordinate 19,642,917 of NC_089143.1, read as the reverse complement.
GGTTTGTATCCAGTTGCCCTTACTGAAAGGGATATGCTAGCAGTTTCCAGAACACATAGCATTATTTAAGAAAGAATTTTTAAAATAACTTCAGATACCATATAGGAAATGAAAGTAATTTGTCTTGCCAAGGTAACCATCAGAGAATAAATTAATTACAATAAATCAATTTCTTTTTCTCTATAACTATGGCATTAAACCGATATTCATAGTACCACATATCTGATTTGTCACATTACTGAAGCCTCTTTGCTGTCTGTAATAGTAGCATTAATTGAAGTTGACAAAAGTTTTAATTATTCCAATTTTTTAATATGTGCTTTCTCCATATAGAAAAGATACATACTGAACTGGAGAAATTCCTTGTGGGAGCTTAGTCTACACAAAAGTCACTTCATAACATTTAGTATTTCCAGTAGTATAGATGACTGTCTTGGAGGCTAAAAGTAGGTATTCAGTGTGGTTGGAAGTTCTTTCACCTTGTATGTGCTTCCCATGAAAATGGGAGCAAACTGGAGCAAGGCAGGTCTGTCCTCACAGCAGCTTCTCTGATAAGCCTGGGACAGAAGCGAGGTCGGCCTAGCATTTCTTGCAGGGAGGAGCAGCACAAAGGAGTGGCCAGGAAAGTGCCAGAGGGGTTGGTTACAGAGCTCTCCTGAATAATGCCTTGTGTTCCATCACAAAGCAGTGTTATTAGATTATAATTTTCCTCAATGCAGAACACTCATTTTCAAATTTTCACCAAAAATTTGCGTTAGGGGTCCATTATGAACTCTTACCACATGCATGAGCAAACTTGAATGAATCTGGCAGAGCACCTGCTGAGGAAAATTCAAGTGTCCTTTCTGCATTTCACTTATTGCAGAAAAAAGCTTTTGTGTAATTGGTGGGAACACATTTTAAAAGTTTCTCCCATTTCATTGATAATACAGACACATTTTAGCATGGGCAAGCTGAAGTACTGTGATTAAGTGAAATCTCACAGCAGCACTGCTTACAAGGATAGCAAGTCTGTTATTGGCTTTGAAGTCAGCATGTTTGTTTATAAGTGATGAATAATAATCAGGAAGAATAGTTTCTAGTGAGGAATTATCCTTTCTTGAGGGGATAACTTCTATTTCAGTGTAGCCTGCTATGGGAGGGATCTAAAAGAATTAAGTTTTAAATAACAGAAGTCAGATTAGCTGCTCTAGTAACCTACATTTAGGGATAGTGTGTTCATTTGAAGTTAATTTGGACTGGCAGATGATCTCTTTTATCTAGAATTAGTAAATAACATGTGCTATTTATTATCTATCTCTCTTAGAAGGTGTTGTAAGTGGTGAATCATAGCTCTGAAATCTGAGCCTGATCCTAGCTATGTGCTAGATATGTAATTTACCTCTTCGGAAGTGGTTTTAATACCAAAGACAGAATTAAGGGAGAGTTGCGAGGAAGTATTTTTATTTTCTTGTTGGAGAGCTATTGCTCTCATATTTCTTAAAATGGCTTGGATTTTTTATGATATTAAGTCAGTTTGCTTGGAAATTGGTATTTTGAGGTCACACATTGATTGAAAATTACTTTGGATCAAGTATTCATGAACCCCAAAAAGAGAAGTTAATAAATAGAATCTGTTTTTCTGACTGGTCCAATACCTTTGTTGTAAACCATTAAGCATTCAAGTAAATAGATAAAGATTTAATTGTGTTCCTACTTCTACAAGTACATGAATGTTTCTTAGTGTCATCCACCCTATTATGATGGAGGGAAATTCCATAATGCAAGCTGGAACCATATTTTATTCCTTTGAAGTCCACTTGGGTTGAACACCCTAGGGAAGCTGCTGTTTTAATGGATTGATTTGTTTATTCATTTATTCACATAGTACTGATCTTGGACCAAGTTTTTTTTTAGTCTTTTTTTTTAGTCTATCTTGAGCACCTCTTTTGAGAGTACTTGTAATCGGATGAATTATACTGTGTCAGAATGTTAAAAAATGTAAACTCAGACTTCTAACTTTCTCTCATCATCCTACAAAATATAGAAATAGATGTGTGGTTGCACTGAATCACATTTTGTGCCTTACTCAGTTCACGTGGCTTAACAGCTGATTCATATAGAAAAGCTGTCTAATCCTGCACCGGGTGACAGGAGACATACCAAGAAAATAGTCCTGGTACAGTCAGAATACCATCTTCTCTGGAGAGCCCTGTGGCCTCTTAAATCAATGATTTGAAACTGAATATATTGATTTATTTTAATTTCTAGATTGTTTGAATTTTTATTTTGTGAAAGGAGTGTAATTCTTCTCTAGTTTATCCTGTTTAAGCAGGGGTTTGGACTAGATGATCTCCAGAGGTACTTTCCAACCTAAACAAATTCTGTATGTTTGGGAAAGGGAAATGAGGATTTGTTTTGAAAGTGTAAGCTAGAAAGCTTTCAAAACCCTAATAGCAAATGAGTGATTATTTTAATTGTTCAAGTAAAAGGAAGTGCAATGTTTTTGCTTTTCAAAAAGATTGAAGAGGGGCAAAGACCTTTCCCCGTACCTTACAGGCCTGAAGTAACAAGCCATATTTAGTAAATATTTATACTGCACAGTTCAAAGCTTCTTGAAGAAGCTTTTAACTTACGTTAGACAAGATGCAGAAAACCTGAACCTGCCAAAAACCTAAAGCCAAACATCTCCCCAAAACAACACTTTCCTTTGAGTTGTACAATCTGACAGCATTTTTCAGTTTCTGTGTATATCTTCATGGTCAGTCAGATGTGGAAAATCTCCTTCTAAGTACTAGCTACCAGGATTTTGTTTTCCTTTGTTTCATCCAGAAGGCTTGGCTATTGCAGATGTGCAGACCTGCAAGACCAGGTATATGTTTGCATGGCATTTTTTGGTTAGAAATATGAGACCCATAACCAGATATCATTACTGGGTGATGGGAAAAGGTGAAAGCTCAGTGAAAATGAAAAATTTTGTTGAACAATCCCCTTCTCAGTTCTGCAGTATAACTATGTGAAATAATAGCAGTGCTGTTTGTGATCAAATTCAGGAAAAACAACTTAAATTTTCTGGATGATGGCTGTGCTGTGCTTGCTTGCAACATGCAGAAGTAACCTGCTAGAAGAGGTGAATATCAGTTAAGAATTCAAGCGATTTGTCAAGCATATGGGAGGAGCTAATGTTTCACCACTTCTTACTCAAAACTGTGAAAACATAGAAACAGTGCCCACTGTTAACATTGGCAACAGGTTTTAGTGAATTTCAGTTTAGTGCACATAATACAGGGTTTTTCCATGGTTCACAGTTTAAGTGAATATTTTAAATTCATAAAAAAATTTCAGAAGTAGCTACACTTTGGATTTAATATCTTCTGGGAGCACTTTCTGCAGCTATTCAGAGGTATGAATGTATATATGAAAGCAGTTGGACTGCTTTAGGGTAATGGGTTACCACTTGTCATCTCTGACTGCTCTACTTCCAGAGTAGAGTGTTCAGAAGGTCTTTGATTTAATATTTGACATTATATATATGTATGTGCTTATGTGTTTAGGAAAAAAAAATCCAACCTCAAAAAGCGAAAACTACCAAACATATTTACAAATATATATATAAATGTGTGTGAATTTTACTGTTTTGGTTTTGGGGTGTTTTTGTTCGTTTGTTTTTTCTTTTTCTTAATTGGTCTTATTCTTCATTATGCAGAACTGCATTAATTAGGTTCTGAATAGGGTCATGGTAGTCAGTAGGGAAGATAGTGGTTATTGGAGTCCTGTAACTCCAGCAGTCATTGACTGTTCTTGCTCATGCTGGGTGAGTTCAGAAGCTTAATTTATCTGTTAGCATCATCACTGCTATGCCAGTAACATGACACCTATCCTTTATGTAATCCTTTCCTTGCTGCAGCCAGCTGATAAAAAGCCAAAAAGAACAACTTTTGGTGAAACTGGATATACGTTAAAGTAGGGGTAGGAAAGAGAAATGTGATAAAAACAGTAGAACAGAATAAGATGTGTTTGGTGTACAGGAAATATTGCGGTGCAAAATGAAAAATATGAATTTAAAAATTATGCCCTGTCCTTTGTAATTTGAATGAGAGAAATAGGTTGGTAGAAATCTGGGCCAGACAATTTTGAGATTTCAGCCTTTTATGATGGAATTACAAAAGCAATAATTGGGCACTAAAATTCCATATTTCAAAATTTTTATAAGGTATCCAGTATTTTATAAGGCTCCAGTATTTGTACTGTATGGGGGCTGTCTATAAATTTGAACATAAGCAAAACACTTCAAGCAGATCACCTGGTTTTGTTAGCCATGTCCATTGAACCAAACCAGTGCCTGGAACGTGTTACTTTCAGGCCATGGGGTTGTTACAGCTACAAGGCACTAAGGTAAACAATAAAGTAACTAAAGCTGGTATTCTGAGAACAGCAGTGTCACATAGGAAAGAACTGCCATGGCATTTGTTACATTGAGTCTGTGGCACGTTTTCATGTGCTGCAGTAGGAAGCTGAGCAGGGGGTCTCCCCAGTCCTGCCGTTCTGCACGGTGGGTCCCACCCCCCTTCTTTTAAAGTGAGCACTGTCTCCTTCAGCGCCGGGCAGGACAGCGGGCAGGACAGCCGTCAGCTGACTCAAGTATTAGTTTCATGGTACAGGAGGAAATGAAGACTTGATTCCAAAAGTTTTCGCTTTGGCATAATGGTAAGCATATTGTTGCTGGTTTGAGGCATTTTTTTAGCATGATGTTATATGACGTTAAGGGAAGTGAGTCTGTGTTCTTTGGAGTGTTTGCTACAGGTGTCTGTTCAGTTAGACAGTTTGGGGAGCTAAGGAAAACCAAAGCCAGCTCCTCCTCTGTTGACCTTTTTGAGGGAGGAGGGGGGTGAGTCAAGAGTGGTATAGGCATAAAGTGACAAATTATTACAACTACATAGCTTTGTCCATATTACTGTTCTGCTTGGTTCTTGCTAAATGATTTAATTTATACTGGTAAATTTACTGATACAGAAGATGCCTTCTGAAGTTTGATATTGCTAAGTCATCCTCAGTTAAGTATGTGGCATAAAGGTTTATATTTAGCACTTCAGTGCAGCAGTACAATTAGGAATAGAATATTGCTTTTTTTCTCACTTGGCTGCAAATGATTAGAGTTAGCATATAAATCATTGCTTCACTGTATGATTTTTCAAGTGTGTTTTTCTGACAGTGAATTAAACAAACTAGTCTGACTGTATAAATTAGTATTCTCTTTTTCATAGTATTTACTTGTGCTTTAGCAACATATATTCACATTTCTCAGCAATTTCTGGACAGCAATCAGGAGAGACAAAAACCGTAGATCTTGGGAAAATGAAATATTTATATCACCAAGGTGACACAGCAAGTCAAACTCTTCTGAGCATTTCTGTAGCTTGATATTTGATCGGCGCTACCTTTGAAGAGAAAACATGTCCCATAACTATATGCACGATAAGATCATGTTAAATTCAGAAGATGAGATAATTTTCTTGGGGGATTGTGTAAGTTTCTTCAAGCAGAATTTGAACTAGACTTTCAACAATGATGGAGTTGATAGTGAGGAAACTGTGCACAGGATACAATAAGCTGCATGGTCCTCCCTTGTTACCACTCCCAGCTGTACGGTGATGTGCAGGGGACCTGTTGTGTCCTCCTCACTAGTTCCAGATTGCTGTATTCAGCTGTGATTCCAGCTCTGTTTGCTGTTATGGGAAGTGTGAAGAAGTGCAGTCCCTGAACACAATTCCTGAGCATCGAATAATGACAATACAAATATCCACGCAGTACCCAGCTCACCTAGGTTTCCTTCCAACAGGAATGGTCATTTCAGCCTCTAAGTTGGTGTTTAGTATTTCACTGATGAGGATGCAAATTTTACTCCATTGGAATGACAGGAGGGTTTCCTCTGTGGATAATATATTTGACTGTTTTCTGTGTATGTTTCTTTTTAGTATTTCAGTATTTATGTAGAGGAATAAAGGAGGAAAATAGACGCTTATAGGAATGTGAAGAAGGTGATTTTTTCCCCTCTGCTGTCCTGTGTTGTTAATAATGAAATGTTTAAAAAGAAAAAAATACCTAGTCATTTTAAATTTGCAAGACTGTGGGGGGGATGGGTTTTGCATACAGATACTGTGGAAGCATTTCCTCTCCATCTCTGCCACATATGTGGGTACAGCTTCCTACTGTTCTCCTTTCCATCTTCATGCCTAATTTTCTCTATCCTTTTAACAGTCCCTTTCCCACAGGTATAAATTGTGTAGCCAAAAGGATCAGGTGTAGCTTTTTGAAATTCATCTAAGTGATCAGTGGGTCATTGAACTTCTGTCCTGAGACTCCTGGATAAATCTGCAGCAATACCATGCAATAAATGTGACATGCTGTGTTTGCAAAGCCTCGGATATCCAATGGTGCAACAATGTGACCTATAGTTTGAAACCTCTGTGGGAATGTATCTTCCTGTTCCAGGGAATCATTTTGACCTCTAACTAATGTATTTATACGATTGGATTTATACTAGTAATAATTTTTGTTAATTTTTCATATGTAGTTACTGTGCAAAAAGAACCGTATGTCTGCTGAGATATGTTTACTGTGTTGGTATATTTTTTATGACATTAAAATTCTTTTTAGTAAGTTATGTTTTCTATTTTTTTTTCTTTTTTTCCCGCTTGGTTTTGTTGTCATGCAGAGCTCTGGGATTGAAACATTAGTGGAGGAGCTTTGCTCCAAGCTGAAAGACCTTCAGAGTAAGCAAGGTGAGGAAAAAAATGTTTAAACTTCTGAAGCCACAAATTGTATTTATCAACTCTGCAATATTCTGAGACAGGGGTGTGTGTGAAGGAGTAGGCTGTTATTTCAGTAGTGTTTAGTACAGGGCATGGAATTTAAAAATACATTTGAATAATTTCATTCAAATAATTTAAGCAATTTTGTATTGATAGGCTTTATTTACCTAAGAAATAGCCAGTCACAAATGGAGTTTTCTTCATGAGAAGCTATAACTATTCATATCCAGCCATGCCTGCTTTTTTAGTAAACACTCCAAATTCAGCATCCCCCCACTCTACCAAAAGTAATGAAAATCAAGTAGGCTTGATTCTATTCCTTTTGTGTAATGATGCTTGCAAAGAGCAGATTTGCCTCAAAATAATTATGTGGAAACTATTTGTGGGAAAAGTATCCAAATAACCATCACTACTTGAAATTTCTGGGCTATAGGGGAATGATAATGGGCACTTTATGATGTCAAGCCTAGGGGAGGGAGCACAATGTAAAGTTGTGTTGCCCCCAGTGAAAGTTCATTGCACATAAATGTTTGTTCAGGCACACAGCAGCAGCCTTGGACACTTGGGGTAAAATTAATATGCTTATTATGTAGTATAAGTAGCTGTAAATAAGAGATAAACACTTAACTGCTTAAGGAATGGTTTTAGGTGTTTCCATTCCCCCTTTTTTTTTAAACAGTAATCATTAATCGGCTCTTAGTATTTCATAATGCTGTGAATTCCTTCCTGAGCCAAGGTGTTGTTGAGCATTTATTTGAAAAACAATAAATTAAAAAAATAGTATTGCTCACTTTTTTTTATTTTAAAGGTTTTAATATAAAGAATTAGAAAATCTTCAGAGTCCCCTCTCACAGGAAATATGAATGATTACATATAATTCATATGAATTATATCCACTCAAAGCTTGGCAATTACTGCAAGGCTATTTCCTTTTAGTGAAACACATGAGAAGTCAGATGTGGCCAATGATAAAAACATTTAGTTAAATAGTTGATTTTTAAGAAATATTTTTGTGTCTGTAATGCAAGAATGGGATAAGGATTTGGACATGAAACAATTAGACATTCAGCAGGATTTCTCCCAGTGGGGCATTGCTAGCCATGATGTTGCATGGAGATGCTAGCCAGTTGTGTTTGATCTGATTTGCAGGACTGGACAACAATGAGAAACTTGAATCTTGGGTGGTAATTCATAATTTCTTAATGTTATTTACAGTGTTGTATGTAAATTTTACTACTATTACAGTTATACATCCTGGTGCTTTTTGTTAAATACTGTTATAAAGTACACTGGCTTTTTTGGATTTTTCTGTTAAGCATTTGGAATTTTCTTCCAAAACAGAGGAGAAGGTTCACAAAAAGTTAGAAGGCTCTTTGACTCCTGAGACTGATTTATCTCCCACAGCAAAGGATCAAGTAGAAATGTATGCATTTTTTTCTTATTATTATCTGAGATGCTTTTTTCTTTTTATTTTCATATTTTAACACAGTGAAGTTAACTTAGTGGGGAATCTGGAATTTTCTAGATATTGAGAAATAAATTTCTTTTCACCCCATCTTCTTTTGTCAATTTTCTATATTTAAATATAATCACTTGGTACCATGGGCTAGTTTAATTTCTGTTAATGCCCAGACTGCTTTCATTTGACTATGTGCAGAACTCAAACCATACTTTATTTCAGTTTCCTGAAGACTAAGTCAACCAGACAAAAACTTTCAAACTGTTAATTGATACGTAGATTTGCCAGGAGGGAATAATCTGTTTCCTGGATTCAAATCTCACAGTCTTCTGTTGCAGAAATGGGAAACAAAGTCTTTTATAACCTTTAAACTCTTGATAACCTAAGTGATCTCTTAGTTAACAAGTACCTGAGTCCAGTGTTACTGAACTACCCAAGAGTTTTGTCATTGACCTCTCTTGGAGACACAATTGCTTCTGTATCTCTTAAAAGCAGCAACAGCCTAGTAGAAATGTTACTAAATGGGTGATCCATCTGTCTTCAGGGAACTGATTGTGCTAATGTGCACTTCATTTAACTGACTTCTAAAATTTTTTAATAAGTTTTCATTGAAGTATATGTGATTCAGTATAAATCTCTACCACTAAACACATACTGTTATGTGTTGCAGAAAGTATAATATTTTAATATTATTTTAATCTCATACCTCTTGCATAAAGCTGTTAAGCATTTTAAATAATTGAAGAACTAATCTTTTTTTAATAGTTTTTTCTTAATAACTGGATGATCAAATACTGTCAATGAGGTACTGTCTCATTTCATAAATGAGAATTTTAAAACCTGAAATTCAGGAATTCCTCATTTATAATCTAAATCATACATTTAAGAAGATTGTAGTGAATTGCCATATTATCTTATAAACCTGGAGCCACTGTTGTAAGCATCAACAGTTTCTCTCATGATGTTTAGTAGTCTCTGAAAAGGAACTTGTTTTACTTGTGTGCAGTATATTTCTAAACATATATTAATATAACCACTTGTAAAGCTCATGTTGATTTTCCTTTTGATATCATTCGAATAGTGCAATGAGTGGCACGTGCATATGTAGTGTAAACTAGATTTTTAGCAATTAGGCTGGTAGTGTTTGCTGTGGTTTTAGTAATGCTTTCTAATCTTAGTGCTTATCTGAAGCTCCGCGATCCAAATGTCCCTTTTGTTTTGCTTTCAGGTACTATGAAGCATTTCCTCCTCTTTCTGAAAAGCCAGTTTGCCTGCAGGAAATTATGACTGTATGGAATAAATCCAAAGTATGCTCTTACTCTAGCTCCTCATCTTCATCCACTGTTCCACCAACTAGCACGGATACATCTTCTCCAAAGGACTGCAATAGCGAAAGTGAAGTAACTAAAGACAGAAGTAACAAAGTATCTGCCACTGTACAGGAAAGAACCCAGCAGAAGAAGAGTAAAAACGAGAAAGAAAACAAGTTTAGTAACAACACTGTTGAAGAGAAGCCTGTTTTGTACAAAAAGCAAGTCCGGCATAAGTCTGAAGGGAAGATGCGTCCCCGCTCCTGGTCATCTGGTTCCAGTGAGGCTGGCTCAAGTTCTAGTGGTAATCAAGGTGAATACAAGGCATCAATGAAATGTATCAAAGTAAGACACAAAACAAGAGAGGTTCGGAGTAAAAAAGGGCGTAATGGGCAGAGCAGGCTGTCAGTGAAATCTGGTGAAAAGGTTGATAGAAAAGTCCACAGCGGAAGCAGCAGCAGCAGCAGCAGCGGGTCCATCAAACAACTGTGCAAAAGAGGTAAAAGGCCATTAAAAGAAATTGGAAGAAAAGAAGCTGGCGGTAGTGATGGAAAAGATTTGTATTTAGACAGTAGAAATGAAAAGGAATATAAAGAAGAGCCCTTGTGGTATACTGAGCCGATTACGGAGTACTTTGTTCCTCTTAGCAGAAAAAGCAAGCTGGAGACTACGTACCGCAACAGAGAAGATATATGTGGAGTAACATCAGAGGCTGTAGAAGAGTTGTCTGAATCAGTGCATGGTCTTTGTATTAGCAACAATAATACTCATAAAACATACCTCGCAGCAGGTACTTTCATCGATGGTCACTTTGTAGAAATGCCTGCAGTTCTAAATGAGGATATTGACCTCACTGGGACCTCAGTATGTTCTCAACCAGAGGACGACAAGTATTTAGATGATGTTCATCTGTCAGAACTAACACACTTCTATGAAGTGGATATTGATCAATCCATGTTGGATCCTGGTGCCTCAGATACGATGCAAGGGGAGAGTCGGATTTTAAATATGATTCGACAGAAGAGTAAAGAAAAAACCGATTTTGAGGCAGAATGTTGCATAGTGTTAGATGGAATGGAGTTGCAAGGGGAAAGTGCAATATGGACTGATTCAACCAGCTCTGTTGGTGCTGAAGGGTGGTTCTTGCAAGATCTTAGTAATTTAGCTCAATTTTGGGAGTGCTGTTCATCTTCTAGTTCTGGTGATGCAGATGGAGAAAGTTTTGGAGGAGATTCTCCGATCAGATTCTCCCCCATCCTAGACAGCACAATGCTTAATTCACACATGCTTGCTGGCAATCAAGAGCTCTTTTCAGATATTAATGAAGGGTCTGGTATAAACTCTTGTTTTTCAGTGTTTGAAGTGCAATGCAGTAACTCTGTTTTACCATTTTCTTTTGAAACACTCAACTTGGGAAATGAAAATGCAGATTCTAGTAGCACTGCTAATATTCTTGGGAAAACACAGTCTAGATTGCTAATATGGACCAAAAATAGTGCCTTTGATGAAAATGAACACTGTTCTAATCTTTCAACAAGAACCTGTAGTCCATGGTCACACTCGGAAGAAACACGTTCAGACAATGAGACTATAAATATTCCGTATGAAGAATCCACGCAATTTAATGCAGAAGATATTAATTATGTAGTTCCTAGAGTGTCTTCGAATTATGTAGATGAAGAAATTCTAGATTTTCTGCCAGAAGAAACCTGCCAGCAACAAGCTAGAAGTTTAGGAGAAATGCCCACTTTGATTTTCAAAAAGAAATCTAAGCTAGAATCTGTCTGTGGTATTCAGCTAGAACAAAAAGCAGAAAGTAAAGACTATGAAACTACACAAGGGTGTAGGGAAAGCAGTCCACATGGAGATGGCTACAGCTCAGGGGTTATTAAAGATATTTGGACAAATATGACAGACAGAAATTCTGCAGCGATGGTAGAAATAGAAGGAATAGAAGATGAATTGTTTTCAACTGATGTAAATAACTATTGCTGCTGTTTGGATACAGAAGCAAAAGTTGAAACCCTTCAGGAACCCAATAAAGCAGTGCAAAGATCAGAGTATCACCTTTGGGAAGGTCAAAAGGAGAATGTAGAGAAGAGAGCCTTTGTCTCAAATGATTTATCAAAAGTAGATGGTGGTGACTATACCACACCATCAAAACCCTGGGATGTTAACCAGGACAAAGAAAACTCATTTATACTTGGTGGTGTATATGGGGAGCTCAAAACATTTAACAGTGATGGAGAATGGGCAGTGGTGCCACCTGGTCACTCAAAGGGGAGCTTACTGCAATGCGCAGCTTCCGATGTGGTGACAATAGCTGGTACAGATGTTTTTATGACTCCAGGTAATAGCTTTGCCCCTGGCCACAGGCAATTATGGAGGCCCTTTGTATCATTTGAACAGAACGAGCAGTCAAAGAGTGGAGATAACGGATTAAATAAGGGTTTTTCTTTTATCTTCCATGAAGACTTACTGGGAGCTTGTGGTAACTTTCAAGTCGAAGAACCAGGGCTTGAATACTCATTCTCTTCCTTTGACCTGAACAATCCATTTTCACAAGTTCTTCATGTAGAGTGTTCGTTTGAGCCAGAAGGAATCGCATCTTTCAGCCCTAGTTTTAAACCTAAGTCAATTCTGTGCTCTGATTCAGACAGTGAGGTTTTACACCCCAGGATATGTGGTGTTGATCGAACGCAGTACAGGGCTATACGGATTTCTCCGAGGACTCACTTTCGCCCAATTTCTGCATCTGAACTTTCTCCAGGTGGTGGAAGCGAGTCAGAATTTGAGTCAGAAAAAGATGAGGGAGGTATTACTGTCCCTCCTCAAGTAGATGTATTTGAGGATCCACAAGCGGATCTCAAACCTCTGGAAGAAGATGCAGAAAAAGAAGGGCATTATTATGGAAAATCGGAGCTTGAATCTGGAAAATTCCTTCCCAGATTAAAAAAGTCTGGAATGGAGAAGAGTGCACAGACATCGTTGGATTCCCAAGAAGAGTCAGCTGGGATGTTGCCAGTAGGAAACCAAGATCCCTGTTTAGAATGCAGTATGAAAGAATCTCTAGAAGGGAGAGCGGTGGAGAGCTCTAAAATAAACTGCAGAATAGTGGAGCCACGGGAGGAGACTGGCAGGTTTTGCAGTTGTAAAGCAGGGTGTCATTTCCCCACGTACGAGGATAATCCTGTTTCTTCAGGAGAGCATGAAGAGGTATGTGGATATATAAAATTACAGAATTTGCAGCTAGCAGCTGATAACCAGCAGTTTGTCATGTGACAGTTCAGTTTAAATGTTTGTGATTGTAGATCTCTAGAAAATACAGTTTTATAGAAAACTGGAGGTTCCATCTGAACATAAGAATAAACTTGCTTATTGTAAGGGTGACCGAGTGCTGGCACTGGTTGCCCAGGAAGGCTGGAGAGTCTCCATCCTTGGAGATTTCAAAAAACATCTGGACAAAGTCCTGGGCAGCCTGCTCTACTGGGCCCAGCTTGAGCAGGGGGAGTTGGATGTGACAACCTCCAGAGTTACTTTTGAACCTCAGTCGTTCTGTGATTCTGTGAAAAATTAACCATCTTCAGGTATTTTGGTGTCATCTTGCATACCTTTAGAAATATATGCATGTGTACACTCATGTGACTTTAAAAATCTGTTTACCTTAGGATTTTAGGTTATCTGATTTACATATAAAATGTTAAAATGTGCATAAATTTTGAGTAATGAAATATTACTGATTTTGATTCGAACGTATTTTAAAATCCTGAAGAAAAAGATCTGAAGCCAGTCTTTTCAGTATAGTTTCTTCTAAGTAGAAGAATTTGGAATTGAAGTACTGGATGTAAACTTCAGCAAAGAAAGACTTGTAAAGAGGCTTAATTGTCTGAAAATGAAGGCATCCTCTTGTCAGCATAGAAATAAATAAGAAAAAGAAATAAAACGTGGATGCAACATATCCATCACTACCACAGTACCATAAGAAAGCCTCAGCACAGCTGTGGGTTAAGCTCAGAGTTTTCTTTTTGGTAACTGTAGCCATAAGTTAAGTAATAATCAAGATAAAAAATCCTTTCTAGCCAAAAATACCCTGAGTTTTTCTTGCTGTGAGCTCCCTCTGTTCTTGAGTAGAAACGTTTTAACTATCAAAATAAATTAGATGTGTGGCCAGCTCAGAGATACTGTCTGGATAGGTGTAAGTTACATCTTACATTTTCTTTTACTTACATCTTATATTTTCTTTTCCTCTTCAGCCTCCCCTTGCACATTTTCAGCAGTTGTAGTATTTACATTTGGAGGAATTTTTTTCCATTTTCAACTGAAGAATTGCACCCAGCTTGTGTTGTGCAGTTGCACATTTCTCAATTATAAGTTTGAAACACTAACTCATACATAGGCAAGCTAACCTCACTCTTGCTAAAACTAAAGCTCACCTTTTTGTTGAACAAAATCAGACCTCCTTATTTTCCTTCTTCCTTATTTGTTTCTTCTCTCATCCTCCTTTAAATTAATTGCTTCTTTTCGCAGCATCAGTTAGTTAATATCTGCTGCTTGCACAAGTGAATCAAGTTTGTGACTTTTCCAGATGCTTTCTAGACATCTTGGTTCCTGCTGCTCTGTTAACAGAGAAGATAGTGGCTTCAAAAATCTTTGCTGGAGTCTGGGAAGTTTCTGTGTTTGTTCAAGGCCTTGCAGAAAGAATAATCAAAAAAATTAATAGACTCTAAGTCAGAACAGATTCTGGAATTGCCTTTTACCAAGAGTAAGTGAAATCTAACTTCATCATGCAGTAGGGCATAATGAGTGAACAAATGATTATACGGTTATTTGTGACAGCAAGAGCCTGAAGTTCCTTACAGCCCTTCTTGGATCTTCTTTCTGAATGTGTAGTGCTCTGTGAGGCTGCTTATGCTCATCTTCACTTCAACCACTTATCCATGCAAGAAACTAGTAAGCGGCTGGTATATAGAGTGGTGCCATAGTCTGTGGTAGCTCTGAGGCTTGTGAAAGGTCTCTTGGTAGTGAACAGTGCTCAGAAAGCTCTGGTATTTGATTTTATTTTAGTTCCGTAGTGCAAGAGGAAAACTTACTGCTTCCCTTGCTCAGGTCATGTGATTTTGTAACATTTTCATAGCTTCAGAGTGATAAACCACTGAGAAGCACAAAGGGCCAACAACCCTCTCAGCAGTCTAGACTCCAGTTTGGTTTGCAATTGAGCTCTTGTGGGGGGCTTGGGGAGCTTGATTCCCCTCTAAGCTCGGACAGCCTGGGTTAACTCATCCCCCTCTATCTACCATGTCTCAAGAAGGTGTGTGCACACTCCAGGCTTTTCTAAGCACCAGTACTTGGACTGCGAAGGTAATTGGCTTTTTGGCTCAAGAACATTTATTTACATTTCTTACTGTGCTTAAATGTCTGTAAAAGATGTGTGTGGACTTTTTTTTTTTTTTTAAGAGTGATACTATTTATTTTCATGAGCATTAAGCAAAATCAGTATAAAATACAGAATTAAGGCAGTCTAGGAGAAGCTTTTTTCATGGACACCCCACACATACATGCATGGGGGAAAAGCAGGCACTGGGGTCTGGGCTGATTAATATAGATCAGTATTTGTAAAGATTTTATTTAATAAAACTTTCTGCATTTCTGTGCTTGACTTTGGACAGAAATTAAAGTCATTGTTTAACTCAGTCATCTAATGAAAAGTTTGAGTTGTGTTCTGAGGTACTTCTAATATTTTTGCATAAATAATGGATGTGAAAATACTAATATAAACCACAGCATAATAGTAACACATTCTGTTTTGTATCACTTAAACTGGAGTTATATATGTGCTGTGGAAACACACATCTCTGAATACCTCCTATTTATAAACAAGACTGTAGGAGAATCTGGTTTAGTTTCCTCCTTCTTACCTTCTATATTAGAACACTTTTTTTGGAATTACGGTGTATTTTGCAGCAGGAATTTGCAAATCGCTCCTGCAGAATTTTTCCAAACATGAATGATATTTATATATCTAGCCATAAGATTAAAAAAACCCTTAAATTAAACCAACGACAAAATGAAACCAACAAAACAATTAAAAAAATGTCCAAACCAAACAACCTCTACAAAAAACCACCAGCACATGCTACCCAAACAACTATGTAAAACCCCACAAACACAGCTCCCTTGCCCCCCAAAGTACAGTCTTTTTCTTCTGAGTAAATGCTCCTACCATTTAGCTGTGGAGTCATGGGTAAGTACACAATCTGGACCAGTTAATGGCCTGTGAACGTACCAACACTGCATCTCCTGTCAACAAATGTTCCATGGGCTCCAATCCAGCAGGTGTGCTCATACTGTTGGGTCCTTGAGATAGATAAAAGGACCTGTAGGATTTTAAGGTCTGAACATGCCTAAGACACTGGTTTTGGGGATGAGGAAATTTTACTGAGAAAAACTGTGTTTGTGTATCTCATGACTGAATTGGCCTTGAGATTTGGTGAGGTTCTGTGCTGGACTAGAGTGATGCAGTGGAAGTGCATAACCCCTTTAGAAAGGGCTGTCAGGAGAGGAAGGGAAGAGGGATGCTTTATAAACATTGGTTCTGAGGTCAGCAGTGTAGAAGGTAAGCTGGTCATAAATCCAGTAGTGATAGGAGGGAGACAGAATTTGGAGGTGACTGCTATGTGCCTTTAAAATCAGAAATCAAGAGGAAAAAGAGCATGTAGAGTCATCCTCATACAAAGCAAAGGACTGACTGTAAATAATGAGTAATTTGGGGGATACCTAAGACAGGACTGGTGCAGATAGTCTTTGGTAAATGCTGATCATAGCATGTGATGAAAACACCTACAAAGACTCTTAAACTCTGACCTGCTAAGTAAGAGAACAGAGATATTTTGCAGAGATATTGAAGGACTTAAAAAAGAGTTCACAATAACAGTTTAAAAATCATGAAGGAAAACCCCCAAGGTTTGAACAAAGCAAATACAAAACATTTGGTATACCTAAAAGTTCTGGAAGCAAATGAGAAACAGAAAGATGACAGAAAGATATTTCATAAACAGAACTAACAAGCTTGTAAAGCTATGAAAATGTAATACCTAAGGTATTGATTAGTGCATCTATTGTCATTGTTAATAAAAATACAGATTTTACACTGTTTCAGTTAGTCACAGCGATATTCACCTGAGTATCATGAAGAGCAGCAACTAATTTGAGAGAAGCCTACTAGAATACTTGTTTGGGAACACATGTAGGATAGAAAATACATAAAAAGCAAATCTTGCTTTTTAAAGAGGAAAATGGAACTCAGGGAAAAGGGAACCAGTGACCCTCTTAAATTGCCCAGACTCCACTTTAAACGGTGAATGGCCCAAATGGGTGAGTAACAGGAAGTTTCCAAGTATTAGTTTAGGAGAAAGATTGCACTCTCAAAATAACAGTCAGTGGCTTACTGGAGTGTTGACAGAGGCTCTGAAATATAGTAGGAGGCCAGACAAAGAGCAGCGTAGGTCAAGCCAGTGTGGTTAGCACAAACGTTCTCCGATTATTCTCTCTCTCTCTTCAGCATAGTTTACAATGACAGGTTATAGAAAGAATGCAAACAAACATTGTTTAGCTTATTCTTAAGGTGGCTAAAATGCTCACACAACAAAACTATATCTAGCACCTAGAAACCCACTGTCCCACATGTACACCTTAACATAAATTTCTAGCTGGGCCACAGGCCCCACATGCCTAGGATTGAGGCACAGTCTGTGGTAAAAACTCAAATGCCAATATCTGCAGCACTGGAGGACAACAGAGATGATTATTTTTTCCTACTGTGTGTCATGTTTATGAAAATCCCATAATAACAAACTGGGAAGGTCTGCAGTTTACACTGGAAGACAGGATTAGAATAAAAAAGTTTTTAAATCTGAGCAGCATCTGAAACATAAAATGCAATCCTACAGAGGCAACTAAAATTTCTACAGAAAATAATAACCCTCTTTACAAACACTCTGGGAGGAGTGACAGATGAGGACGTGATGTGAAACAGAAAAGCGTCTTCAAATAGATCATATTGGAGTTCAAATCAGGAATGATGCACTGCTAAAGACAGCAACATTGAGATCCATGAACAGGAATACCCTCCTGGCAGAGTGGAGTTGCTCTGCTGGACTACTGGGCTCCTTGTATCAGGAAAGATGTCTTGAGCAGAAAACACAAAGGTTACTACTTACAAAAACAGAGTGAAGGAACTGATGGTGTTTATTCTCAAATAAGAGAGACTCAGAGCAGAGGCAGAAGTTTTGCAGAAGCCATGTTCATAGTTAGAGATAAGGGAAAAGCTGTATTCTCTGTAGACTCTGGTAAGCACAAAGGAAATGGATGTGATGACCTTAAATCACACTAAGAGAAATTGGAGAATAAGAATTCTGACCAGACAAGGAGCATACTGTAAGGCTCAATTATTTTTTAGGGAAGCAGTGGAAATTGTGCCTTAATGAGACTGAATGTAAGAATAGTACATTGTAGTTGATTCCAGCTTTGTGCAAGAGTAGAGGCTATCTACTCTCTAGTAGATTATATCATAGAATCCCTTGCACATATATTTTCAGTGAAGTTCAACAATGAGGTTACTTCCAAATACATTTTAAGAATATAAAGTCTAGACTCAGCTGCCTTCGTTCATTTATGACTGGCTTCTTGAGCTAAGTGTATTTTCACTGAGTGGTTGATGAACTAAAATTAGGACCTGATCTTTTGGAATGGAATTCAATGGGTTCATTGCTGTTTTGACTTTTGAATTACTCATGTGTTGTATTCTTCCTGATAGTAAGGAGTTGCAGAGCAGATTCAAAGAAATATGTGCTTACAGATGAATATGATTTTTTCTGTCAGTTATAACACTTCCACTAATATTCATTCAGACCATACTGAGGCTTTAGTGCTTATTCTGTTCACATTCTGCAAGCCTCTTGTCACCCTTGTCAGCTGTGATTCTTGTCAGCAAGGGTTCTGAAGCAGTACAACTAGTCAGTGATGGTGTTTCCAAATTAGTGTCTAATAGTCTGGGAGAAGCTTCAGTTACCCTGTGCCTGGTGGTAACACCAGAAAAGAAACCCATCTGTCTTCTCTCTGACCTGCAGCAAAGCTGGGAGTGAAACAGCATTGCAGCTGGCTTTCCCCTGCTGCCTATGAGGTCAGTTTAAGAATAAAGTAAAATAAATAGGAATAGTTTCAGAGAGGAGAGACTTCCAGTTGCAATATTTAATATCAGAACCATTCTAAATAATAGCTATTTAGATGGTTAGCTGGAAAATTTAATAAAACTTTCCATAAAAACACAAAGTGTATATATGAGTATGTGTGATAAAGGAGGAGGAGACACAAATTGAAAATCCTGTTTTAAAAGGGAAAAATTGCCAACAAAGGAAGGTTGAGTCATGGTGCTATTCTGGAGTTGATATTTTGTATTTACTGATTGAGAGTGTCTCTTTAATTCACAAAAAATTTCACAGTGTGAGACTGTGCATTTCTAGGAAACACTTAAGCAACTGTAGGAAAAAAAAACCCTTTTCTTCTGCAGATGTATAAAATGGACATTAGAAGTGTCCTCTATCCCCTCCCAAACAAAAATTGAGCACTGAGCTGGGAGCTGTCTGTGACCTGCTCCAGCTCTCAGGTGTTGGGGCTGTGATGGAAGTGTGAGGGGGCTGAAGCAGTCAGTGCCAGTTCAGTCACGGAGCCATCCCAGAGCAGGTGCTGGGCTCTGCTGGTGCCTCAGCCCAGGAAGCAAGGCTGCTGCAGCTTGTTGTGCCCTGCCAGACTCAAGCTGGCTTTGCCTGCAGCTGCTGGGGTTCATCCAGCTTATCCCAAGTGCAGCAGCAGTGGGAGAGACTTTGAAGTTCGTAACACACTGTGCCTGTGGAGTTTAGATGCCTCAATCTCTGATCAGCACAGAGTGAGGCTTTCATGATTGAATGTATTTGTAAATGCACATATTTCTTACTATGTCCTGCTTATACCCTTGATCTGCTGCTGCTTTTTTTTTTCTTTTCTTTTTTTTTTTTTTAATGTTAAAAAAGACACCATCTGATGGTTTAAGTTGCTAAGAACCTCCTTTTCTGGAATTAAGTGTTTGAATTTTTGGAGGGTGGTTCCAAAAAGACTGTTCCTGGGTCTTATGACAGGAAACCAGCATGAATAAGTTCAAATAAGTTGAATCTAGGACATATTTCTAAATACAGCACTCTTGAGTCACTCCTTTTCTTTTGAGAGGGGTTTCTCTTTATGGACTAAGTGTTTGTAAGTTTAAGTTCTATGGGTGTGTAGTTCTATAGCAGGTTAAGAAGAAAAAAAGGATGCTCATTGATCTTCCTTGTTCAAACATTCTCAAGTGTACTAAGGAGAAAGGTGACTAGAAAGTCAGTGTTGAAGCTTATTTGGTAATGTTTGTTGTAGGCAGTTGCACTGTTGTTTGTTTTTTGAATCATTCTAATATCTGTAGAGGATGTTAAAAGGTGGCATAATCTTTTGAAGGCTAATGGGGTTACCTCAGGTGCAGCCATGAAACTGGGGACATGTCTGTTGTGACAAGCCCTTGCTATTTTAGCCATGTCCATCAATGCGATAAGGAAAGGCCTCTGGTAAAATTATAGTAGCATTAAAATATTGGGAAAGGGAGAGTGTTTTGGTAGTCTTAGTGAATGGATTACTTGTAGCATAAAGACAAACCACTGATCATCCTCATAACCTCTTTTTCCTCATGTTGACACATAATTCTCTAATTTTGTGTTCTTCCAATGGTAACGGTACTGCTAATTCATCCTCCCAAACTTTAAACATGAAATTTTGCCGCTTTTTGTTTGCTGTCTTCTCTGTTTTGTTTTACACTGAACTGTTTGTCATGTTGGCTAACATTTCACTGTAATTCCATGTCTTGGGTAGCTCTATCTAGATTATAAAGTGTAGGGCTGGAATTAATTTTTTTTTCTGGATCTGTATAACTCTGTGTAGGCAAAGTCTGAACCCCAGCATGGAGTACATATTTGCTCTAAGTTCAGAGAATGGATATTCCACTGCAGTTTGACAGTCATTTCCCATTAGTGTTACAAACTGAGCAGTGTGACCTGTAAGACTTAGGAAAATTCATTGTAATACCAGAATTTCCTCCTTTACATGTAAGTATATTATTTTTGGCAAAATGAAGTGTGATTATTGTCTAAACACTTTCCTATATTGAATACTAATCTGCAGAGAATGAGTGGCAGCCAGGAAAAGCAATGCTGGTGGGAAAAGGCGCTCTATTCTCCCCTTTTTCCTGCATCACAGTGTGAAGGTAAGCACTTCTGCCTGTTAGAACTAACTTGCTGTTGCACCCATGTTAGACTGAAATGCTCCTTGTTATGGATTGGAATTGCTGCAGGTGAATTCGATTTACAGTCTGTATTTTAAAAACCCACACCAGTAAGCTCCCACAAAAAAATCTGTAATCTGAGAGAGAACTGGGATGCTTCAGTTGCGCTTAGAGTAGACTCCTAGCATGATTCTAAATTGGTTTTAAAAGAAAGTGGTTTTAAAATAATCTTAACATTTAGACAAATTTTCTTAATGCCAAAGCCTGCAATTAAATAAACAGAAAATCTATGATTATGAAAACACTTTATTACATTTTTTTAATATTTCATCCTGAAAAATACTTACTAGGTAGGTAAGTCTATAAGAATGTGAAAATGTGATGATTACTTTTTATGGGTGTGCATAAATATCATGCCAGTTATTCGGTGAATGTGTAGAATCTCTCTGAGACTGAGAAGGAGAGGGGTTTGCCACTTGGCCACTTCTTTCATACTGACAGTCTGGGAATTTTTCTGTCCTGTGCAGAGAGCAAGTCCAGTCTTAGTAGGCAGGCTGCTCGTGATCGGAAGCAGGTGTGCTTCTAGCACTCCCAGGAATCTGTAACATCTGACAACTGACTCAGGCCCGGGTTTTCAGTGGACCGACAAGAATCCAGGCAGCTTTTTTTGTCTACATAGTAATTCACCTTTTCTGGGGAGTAGGCAAGAAGCTAAACAAGACCATTCTGTGCCCTGAATCCGCAGGATTTCTGGTGCTTTCTGTTGGTACAGGCCCAGGGTGAGAAAAGTTTTGATCAGAGACCTGGTTCCTTAGTAGTCTGAAAGTAGGTTAGCCAGTTATTATTTTGGAAACGCACCTTTAAGTGCAACCAACTAAATTGTGTTCTTGGTTGTGAAACAGCCTTACTTTGGTCTTTGGGGCAGTTTGGGTCACCATCAAGAACATCTTAACTTTTACTTCACTCCCACCTATAGAACTGTGCACAGTGCAAGAGCAGATCGACGCTCGGAGCCTGACACATTAGCGAGAGCCATCAGTCTTCCCAAAGTGGGGGATTTGGGGTCCCCCTGCAGAGCCCCGGGGCCGTTCCCGGTGCCGTGCCCGGTGCCGTGCCCGTTCCCGTGCCCGGTGCCGGTGCCGTTCCCGTGCCCGTTCCCGTGCCCGGTGCCGTTCCCGTGCCCGGTGCCGTTCCCGTGCCCGTTCCCGTGCCCGGTGCCGTTCCCGTGCCCGGTGCCGTGCCCGTGCCCGTTCCCGTGCCCGGTGCCGGTGCCGTTCCCGTGCCCGTTCCCGTGCCCGGTGCCGTTCCCGTGCCCGGTGCCGTGCCCGTGCCGGGGCAGGTGCTGGCCCCTGGCGGCGGACGCGCGTCACTGCGGCAGCGTTTCCCCGGCGCGGGAGGAACGCGGCCGAGCCCAGGAGCTGCTGATGCAGAGCCAGGGTGTCAGGGACAACAGAGCCAGGGTTTGCTCTGTGCCACTCAGTTTTTAAACAAGACCGGGACTTTGTCCTCACGGCTGATGTTACTCTTCCGCAAACCTTTTTCTGTATCCAGTTTTCAGTATGGGTACTTTTTATATGTGGATGTTGATGCATGTGATCCATGTGTACCTGTCTATGTGATAGTTGTTGATATTACATTTCTAAGTTTACTCTGGTAAGTAGAAATCACTGCCATTCACATCAACTGGGGTTTTTGAGTTTCAGTGAGGAATCAGGCTACTGTTTCAGTCTATACTGTATGAGTATAGAAATAGGAGTGAAGTGGAACACAGTGCAATATTAGAATTGAAAAATACACTGAACTATCTATCATTTAAAAAAAGTACTTTTTGTTCTTTGGTATTTTAGGTGTTTTCATTAACTAAGTAGCTTCTTCTTTTACTGTTAGTTATCCAGGTAGGATTTAATGAAGCTTCCATGAAGTACTATGCTGATTTCTTTATGGGTGTTAGGCCATAAAAACCCCCACAAGCACAGAGTTTATGTGGCATAGAGTGTGAACTCCAAGAATACTTCTCAGGATGATTTAACTTATGGTAAATGTAAATAACAGTGTTCCTCAATTCTGTTTTTTCTTCCTTTGCATCTGAAACACCCCCACAAAAACAATATAAGAGTGCTATACAAATGCCAAGGGAGAGAATGGTGTAGGAGAACTTGCAGATGTAAAGGAAGTATCCAATGATGATGAACATCTTTTAGATTTTAATATGGTAAGTTTGTAAATGGTTTTGGGGAGGAAGTTTTTTACTTATTTTATAAGGGTGGGCTACTGCATCTTTCCTCTCATCACAATTCTCAGTCTACTCTCAGATGAAATTCCTGCAAAAACCTTCAAAAGCTTCTCTTCTCTTTTCTTTGTTTTTTAACCTCCATCTTGAGCATTCTTCTGAAAGTTCCTCAGAGTATTGTGCTTTGGGGAGTACAACCCTTTGTACAAATAGCTGTACTTCTAGTAGATAAGCAAAGCCAATTTCCTTTGGGAATGCTTGCCATTTGCTTGTCATGAGTGTTAAATATGAGTCTTCTTTTCCTTCAACTTCTAATTTCAGTAAGTGTGGAGTGAGCTGAAGTGCACTATGAGGGCAGAAAGGACCAGTAACTAAAGGCACAGAGATAATACATGCTGAATATATTATCTGTCCTCATTACAAGCAAAAAATCCTGGATTTTTTTTTCTCTAGGGAAAAAAATTTCATGTATACGTGTATTTACTGATATACCTTTAAACTTCGTAGTCATGATAGCGCTTAGTTTAACGTTGTGACATGCTTGCTATAGCTTTACTCATTCAGATGAAAATATATTTAAAATACATTTGCTTGAAGTTTAGTCAGATCTCTGCTGTGTTTTCTTACTATATAATACTTACTACCAAGTTTTGGAGATAACTTTTACAGTAATTTTTCTGACATGAACTGTGTTAAAGATACATCTTGAATTCACTTTTGATTCTCTTGCTGTTTTGTGCAAAACCTAAAATTAAGGAATAGGAAAAAATAATAAAGCCCCATCTTTTTTCCCTGCTGTTCTGCAGTCCTTTCTACATAATGGACTAAGTCAGGAAAGAGGAGGACTTGCCCTGTAATCGTGGCATCTCTCTTGGACAACTACAAAACCATATAGTCTCCCAGCCCAGAGAAAAGCAAGCATGTTCTTTATTGTTCCCCATCAACACTGTCAGTTTAAATCCTTAGGTTTCTTCTGTTTATGAAGCAAGATGTGCAGATGATATAAATGCTGAGGCAAAACCAAATGGCTTCAGGAAGAAGATCTACTCCAGTGATAGCTCCAGCTCTGAAGACACAGCTTCAGAAGGTGGAAGCGAATGGGCTGATCCGTGTGAGGAGGAGCTTTTTTCTCGAACTCAACTGTAAAAACTGCAGAGTAGAACAGATGGTTGAAAAGTAACATGAGATGGAAAACTTTCTTTCTTGAGGGTCTGTAGCTCTAAAACAACAACTTGAGTTTCCTCTTCAGTTAATGGATTCAGATGTGTATTTATCTTTCTCTTCTTGCTTATTTTATAGATGAGGACACAGCTGTCCTGTTGAAGATTTTTTTTTCCCAAAAAATACTGTTAAATTCTTGGCTATTTGAACTAGACTAGATTGTGTTGTCAAATCAAGAATGGATGTGCATGTGCTTGTCTTAGTAGTACCACTGCTTTTTTGCATCTTAATTGCAGTTATTTTCTTTCGTAACTGTAGCCCTACCACTATTACGATCTTCTTAGCATCGCAGTGTCTACAACTACTTCTGCTGTTCAGAGACTTCAGCTTTCTGCACATTAGGCTTTGTTCTTTAAGAACTGGGAGATAAATACTTAACACTGTAATCTATCAGTGCCTTTCTGAATGCAGGAGAAAAGCATGAATGACTTGTCCAGTCTTCATTCAGTAAATCTCATAACTTTGAAGTAGGAACAACAGGGTTGTGCTTTAGAGACTTACAGAAACTGTGTTTTCTATCCTATGATTCCCCCCTCCCACAAACCAACACTGAGGATACCATGGTTTGTATTTTTGCTAACTGGAGAAGCCAAGGATTTTTTTTGTAGGTATGGAGGCAATGTGGGTTTTTTTCTTTTTTCTTTTTTTTTTTTTTTTTTTTTTTTTTACTTTTTAGCAATTTGCCAATGTGGGGCAGAAGTTCAAAAAGTAACACCAAAAATAATAAACCACTGGGGTGATGTGTGGATTGTTGTGAATTTTGTTAATGAGTAATGAGAATGTTGTCTTGTTGCAGATGAAGGCATTCATGTAACCTGCAAAAGCATCCTGTAACTGAACTTGAGCCTGAATGACTGAAACTCTCTAAAATGCTCAGAGTGTTCAATGTTTTAAATGCAAAGGGTCAGTGCTTCACTTGAAAGAAATCCTGTGGCTGCTGCAGTTAGCTGCTGTTGTGGCTGTAATTTAGTAAATCTCGTAGTTCATTTTGTGTTTCTGAGAGAATGTGTGGGGCAAGTTATGTGTGTGGTGGGTGGGGGTAGGGAAGGTGATGACTTAAAACATACATGTGTGATTGCAGTAGTGATTGTTGCTTTATGTGACTTGCTTTTAAATTTTCTTTTGTTAACTTAGAAAGTCAATACATCGTCAAGTTGCATCTGTACAAGACTATCAACTCCTTCTGCTTTTAACACATTATGCAAAACATATAAGCCAGGAGGAGCAATATTTGCAAAACTAAACGTTCTAAGTTTTTACCAGCTCCTAGTTTAAAAAATGACAACAACTAACTAGTCTACACGATCGCAGCATGTCTATAACACCAGGAAGTGCAGAAAGTCCAATACTGACTTGAAAAGCTTCACCATTATTTTTGACAGGCAATAAACCTCACAAGAAACATAGCTGTTTGAAATGTGAGCTGAACTGCCTTTGAAATATGTTCTGCGCTAGAAATGCTTTCTGAGTAACTGGGTTTTGTTGCCTTCATTCAATTGACAGTGTAAGAATTTAAATACGTGGTTGGGAAACCATGCCAGTCTTCGTGCAACGCATTTGGTGAGATCCTTACTAAAACTGGCTTGGTTGCCCTTATCCAAGGACTTTCTTTTGGTCCTCTTAGACTATGTTTTAGGGTTTGTATTCATACAGCAAATCTTTTGACACTTTACAGTTTCTTTTCTTAATTTATTTGCAGACTTTGCATAGATTTTTATATATTTTACTTTCTTCTGGAGCTTCCTTGAGAGGTTGTTTAGCACCTGCACTGAAACTAGTTAACTGTAACATGAAAGGAAAAAAGAACTTTACACACAAATTCTTCAAATCACTACAGTGAAGAATGGAATAGAACTTCATTTGAGAACAGGAAATGACCAAGGGGACATATTTCAAACACAAACTTCAGCTCAGTTAATTCTGGCTAGAGCTTCTTTGTTGGTAAGAAAGGGCTCAAAAGTAACAAAGGTGTTGCTCATATTACACTGTGGCATGTAATGATTCCAGCACCTTTGGGGAAAATAAAATCCTATACTGAGCTTGGGCAATAACAAATTGTCTTTACTTGTTTTCATAGTTTAATGGCTAAAGCTCTAAGGCTTTCAGTGAGAGTTGAAGTGTGGTTTTTAGTTTTTCTATATGGATAGAAACACACACCAACAACAATAACAACAACAACAACAGCATTAAAGGTTGGCATACGCTGAACCGCACTGTGGGATGAAGCGCATTGCATATCCATAGCATTGAAGTATCAGTTTTCCATTCCTGGGCTGAAATTTGTTTCTACTTTTTGCTTCAAGTGGTTGTATTGTTCTGATTTCACGTACACCAGAGTAACTGATTTTGTTTTCTTGTGGAGTTACTTAACACCGAATAAAAATACAAAAGGACAATTGGATGGTGTGTGTGTGTGTGTCTTCATTTTCGCCAGCTAATGTGTATAACTTAGATGCAACATGAAGTTAAGCATTAAATATTTTGGAGAAATAGCATGACATACCTAATTTGGGAGTCCTTTTCCTTGCTGTAATTTTAAAACTATTTTTGGATGTTGAAGACAAAATGAACTTTGTCCACACTTTATTTCTGTAGAAATTAATTTATGATGAATTCATGTTCAGAAAACATAAGACCTTAAAAAAAAAATCAAACCCAAGCAAACCCAGACCCACTCACATAAGTTACAGAACTTGCATGTAATGTGGGATCTAACCCAGGAGATTCCTATTTCTGCTTTCAACTCGTGTTCAGCCATTAAGTAACCAGTATCTCACTTCTACCTACAGAAAAACTGCATCTATAACAACAAAGTGCACTTTCGTAATTCCATGGCTGCACCTCCTTTCAAAGAAAGAAAAAAAGCTCCAACAGCTCACATTCTACTTGGTGGAGCCTTATGCATTGTGGTGCTGTAAGTCCACAGCCAAAGTGACCTGGGATTCTGTGCAGAATGATTCCAACCTCTGCTGAATTAGAAGTTCAGTGAAAACAATACAGAAACACACACTTGGAAATAATGGAAGAGTCCCTCTGTAACGTCCCTTGGGTGAATACTTTTTTAAAAAGTTAAAACTTTTAAAGTCATGCATTATTTTCAATTATTTCTTAAATACACCAGAAGTAGTATATTTTCGTTGCATTTATAGAAGACACTTAATAAAAGAACTACATTTCATCAGACAGGTTTTTCAATTTCTGTATCTGAATTAATATTAAATACACATATTGTAAAGAATTAGTTTCCAGTGTAAACAATGCTTCTGTCACGCAAAAACTACCACTGTATAGTTCTAGGCAGCAAGTGCATCTGTTAGTGGTAAGACAGGCTGGCTGTAAATGCATGTCACAGTTTGCCTTCATGGGCTGTCGATGTAAAAATTCATGGGAAGGCAGTGAACCTTCTGGAAAGTCAGGATTCCTTCACAATAACTCATTCTTTCCCTGCTAGGACCAGCATAGTTAAGTATTACCCCAGTGAATTAGTCATTGCCTTTCACGTACAGCATCTCTCACATCATTTTCTTTTATTACCTGTGAAACTAATAGCAAAAAGGCTCCAGAGGTTTGGGACAAAGGAATCTTTACTGATACATTTTAGCTTCCTACTGTACGACTTCTGTTCCATTGTTCAAGTTCCTCGCAAAATGTAGTATTATATGCAAATGCTTATAAATTTTATGGTCTATCTCTGCTCAAATGGGATGAGCAGGAAAAATCAGCTGACAGAGCTGGCAGTGGGCCACCACGCTGCTGAGAAAAAAAAAGCCACTGAGTGACAAAACACTGGTGTCCCTGCCCTACTTCATCCATGTGTAATAACTTCACCTATAAACAGTGAGGACAGAGGCTGAGGTGAGAGGCTGCCATGGACACTGCCTTCTGCCTGACAGCCTTCCTGTAGGGCAAGTGATTCTGGAGGGAGGTGTCATTACTATATTTGCACCTAATCCAAGGATGAGGGGCTGCAAAAGCAGTACTAAGTCTCTGTGTCCCTCGGTAATGATGCAGGGTCCCTTCTGTTAACAGCCATTTCATAGTGCTACTACTGCTTGTCACATAAAGATTTCAGGACTTGCTAATGAAGGGTTAACTGCCAATCATTTCTGCACAGGCCTTTTACTCACTACAAGCAAACAGAGACCCAGGAGAAGCAGCAACTTTCCTTGTCTCAAAACTGAGAACTCTCAAATCCTTGAATTCTAAAACCATTCTAAGCAATCATGCCAGTTAAAAATCCTGTTAAAAGCATAGTATGGATGAGTAATTTCCCCATTCATCCCTGCTTTCCTGTTGGTAGCATGGAAATGCTTGAGCAAAGAACAGCACAGTACAGTAGCAGTACTGAAAGAAAATACATGACGCAAATACACTGCCTAAAAAATAGGATGCCATTTCCACCACTGGAGACTTTTTAGGAACATATTAGACAAATGTGTCAGAAATTATGTAATGACCCCCACAAACCTGTGTAGGTTTTTTTTTTCCTTTATTGATCCAATGTTCGAAAAAAAACTACAACTGGTGTGTTGTTTAGGCCTATTGTCCAAAGAATAATTTGCCTCATTAATCTCTACCTGCTGTGATGGGCTAGCCTGATCCCTTACATATATGGGACAGAAACGGGTGTTGAATTTTTCATTTTTGCAGTTACTTTATTTGTACAATAATGAATATTAAGAACATCCTTTATATTTAACACCCTTTTAGTAGGATTTTGCCTTTTTTTCTTTTTTTTTCTTACACTTCATAACTTAAAAATTTTTGATTGATATTTGGTTTCTAATTGTCCTCACTTTGCAATGGAGTTCTTTTATTTGACTCTGGAGCCCTAATCTATTTGACAACAAAGTCTTCTTCAGGAAGTCTAAGTTGTCATTCATGTCATTCATTAAATATTTTCCCACCATTTTTCTGTAATTGTATTCAGTACAAAAATATTGAATTCTTTGAAGCATTGCAGATCCATGGAAACATAATAATATGTTACTAGCCCAAACTGAATATTACTTAGTTTCATTCATCCTTACTAGGTCTGGACAACAATTGATTTTTAGTCCAGTACTTCTTTTTCTCTTTGTAGTGAGTTCCAGAAGATGTTGCCATGTTGGCAACTACTACAGAATAATCTATTTTCTTTTGGAAATGTAATTTATATTGTGCTTACTTAAGAGAATAAATGTTATAGAACTCCACCTTTTCATTATGCAGCTGTGCATAATAACAACCATGTTTCCTTCTCTGGCATGATTTAGTGATGAGTGAAGGTCTGTAACAGAGGTACTATAGAGGCTTTGTTAGCAATTATTTACAAGCACTCAAGATTCTGCAATTCTGAGATATTATACAAAGAGTAATATTTTTAGTTCATATAGTTTTACTCCTTCACACCTCATTACTCATGTTGTCTTTCCTAAACAGCTTGTAGACAGCGATAGAAACAATCCTGTTATGCATCGTGTTCCAGTAGTATCAGTTCAAACATGCTGGAAAGTCTCACACACTCTTCCCCTGCCTTTCCTGCTCTTCATTTTCTTGCCATCTCGGAGGAGAACCATATCAGTTTATTCTTACCCAATGGTAACAGAATGGTTAACAGTGATGGTAGCTGTAGACCAAGCTTCCTCATCCTTTATCAGGTCCCAGTTCCTATAGGAAGAGACAGCCTTTTGGGATAACCAAATGGCATGTCCTCCAGCTGTTCCTGATTCATCCCAAACCTATTAAAATGGTGTGGTTTACAGATAGTCCACCTCTAGTAGGAATGCCCATGCAGACGGTGGCCATGCTGAAAATGGACTACTATCAAATACAGGCAAAAATAGTTTTGTGGGATTAATTTCTGATGAATCTGAAGCAGAAAAGCATAATATTAATTTCTTAAAAGCATCATTGTTTGCTTCTGAGGTATTGAATTTTTCACAGAATTAATACCTTTTTGATTGCTACGAGTCAGTAGAAACCTGAAATTGTTCATTGTTCCCTTTCCTTGTGCCATATAACAGGCACGAGTTATTTCACTGTCCCTACAGGTAATTCTGTAAAGCAAGGAGGAAAAGGAGCAATGTCTCCTGTCTGTGCTGACATTTGCTTTCAAGAGAGAGCTTCTCTGTCTTGTGGTATGATGGATAATAACTGAGTATCCAGCACTGCCACACTTGGTACCCTTGCCCTCTGGCTTGGGTGAACTAGAACTGCCTTAAATCAGTGATGGCAAGTGAAGCAAGCAGGAGCTGTTGGTCAGCTCACATTCAGTGACGCACAGCTATTGCACCTTCACAACAAGCCAATCTTTGATTAACTAAAGAAAAAAATTAAATTGCCCTTTAGCTTACGACAGAGAATTACTGACTTTCAAGAGCTGCGCAGCAGATTCAAATGAAGCTCAGTTTGGCTGGCTCTGAAAGCTGCTTGCATCACATTTGGCTTGTGATGAATGAAAATTCAATCTAGATGTTCTCATCTGGCTCATAAAAAATAAATTTGAAGTTGTATCAATTACAAAATTGCTGAAGCTTCAAAACAGAACTAAGCAGAGAATGCTTTCCCACATCTATGGGCATAAGAAACTTGCATTTCTGTTCCTTGGCTCTAATGAAACAGAGGAAGGTCTGGTATTTGGTGTACTTTTATCATACATAGTGTATTTTGAAGAAATCACTGAGAACAGAGCACAAACTCTTCGTACTTTTGTGCAGAATAACCATAAAACTGGGATATCAAACTGCTGGCATGAATATGAGTCTGTATGACAGCTTTTGAACAGAATGTTTAAAATTTAATTCTCTAGCACCAGTCTATTATTAGACATGTATAAATTTTTTTGCCCACTAGGTGAACACCAATGGCCAGTTTCAGGCTGCTCTACGTAACATTTTATTTCTACACAACAGCTGCAGGCAAGACACTCTTAAACAAAACATGATTTTATCCCAAGAATTTTATCAAATTAAGTGTTCTACAGGTTTACTTGACCCTGAATCAGTGGCAGAAGACTGATAATAACCGTGCTGGTTAAGTGCCATAATTAACTTATCACACTTCTGAAAATTTACTGACAACCCCCATGTTTAAACATGAAGACTTGATTTCTCTGTGCTCTTCTGTGTGGACTTTAAATTTTGCACAGCTACTGCAAAAGAAAGGTGCTAAAGGTCCCCTCTGCACTGATTTATGCTTTTATACTTCCTGTACCTGGCAGTACCTGTTCTGTTTCCTTATAGTAATTAGCACATGCCACACTTCAGCAGAGCTAGTGGTGTGACACTCCTTAGTCACAGTGTGAACCCTTCAGTTTTCTCCATACAGAGGAGTAACAATACACATTTGCAGACAGAAATTCACCTTATCTGGGATGGAGGGGGCAGGAACAGACTGATACTAACTGCTACGGCAAAACACCTTTTGGTTATAGCTCAGGACAACCAGAAATGCTACTTCCCCCTTTCCTATGAGTTATACAACGATTCACGTGCAATAGAGGGGTGTTTTTTTGTTTTTTGGTTGTTTTTTTTTCAATATTGACTAGGCTGTAATTTCCTGAGACTTTCCATCTACCACTGAAAGATTTTCTGCAGGAGGTTTTTCTAATAGCTTCTTCAGCCTAAATGATATTAAGCTGGGAGCATCATTATTTCCTGTGCAGGCATTCTGCAGAATTAGAGAATTCCTGACTGTTTCCATTCTGTTATTTACCCTGGGAACCAAACAACTGATCTAGGAACAATGACACATCGTGATGACAATACTCTGTTCTGGTTGCTCCAACAGAAGAATTGATTCCCTCTCTCAAAAACAGAAGAAAAAGATTTAATACAGAGAAAGGAGTTAGTGACAGCATATGTTCCAAAAATCTTTTGCATATAAACAAGTTTATAGTGCCTCAAAATTGGTTTGCTTTTATTTACCTTTATTTATTTACATTTAATATGGAATCTGTCTTACAGAGATAGTAGTCATTTTCAAAAGAAGATATGAGTAATTAGGGCCAATCTTAAATCATTTTTTGTTGATACCCATCTTAGAAACACAGCAGACTAAGGACTGATCCAGTCACACAAACTATCTGCAGAAGTATAATTTTTGATTGATGGTAGATTTTTCAGAGCAGTTTCATAATGATCTAATTCTTATCTTTATAGTATGGAATTTGCGTCAGCAGGGTCATGGTGGCAAGTACTTCTGTACAGGTTTACCTCAGCCTCTCACACTTCATTCAAGTGTAACTTGCCTGTATCAAAGCTTGAATAATCCTGGGTTTGCACTGCTTGATACCAAACCAGTGACACCAACACAAGTTCAGATATTTCTGTGTTTGCTGCCCTCACACTTCCAGCTTCAGTGTAGACATGAGACGTGTGAAGTGATGAGAGTGCTTATATCCTCGGTTCAGATGGGGGATAGCTTTATTTGAACACCGTAGAGACATGATCACCGACTCTAGGTGCAAAACATATGACCTTTGAAGAAAAAAAAAATAAAAATAAGTTTCACAGCTGATGAGGAAACACGACAGCTCTGCTCCTGTCAGGTGCTGACTGCTCGGAATCTCAGTGTGGGGGTAGAGCAGGGCGTGCTCAGCTCCACCATGTGAACGGCAAAAGGGCGCACTTTGAGACGGAAGGTGAAGAGAATGCATAGATAAACGTACAATTTATACAATTCAAAATCGCGATTACCACCCTAGAGCCTCCACTTTGGGCATTACAGGACGTAGTGCCAAAGCTCCACAGAGATAAGGACACACACACACGTGCCACAATGCCTCCACGCCTTCTGTAGCCCACACTTGTAAAACACTGAATTTTATTTCCCCCCTAAACGCAGGCGGCCACACGAGCGCAGCCCGCCCGCCCCGCTGCTCCCCCCGGGGACGGCCCGGGCAGTAACGCGGGACGGGCTGCAGCGCCCGCACCAAACAGCGGCTCCGGCCGAGCGCAGGCACGGCCCCGCTTCCCTCCGCTCCAGGGGCTCCTGGGAACCGGCTCCCCCAGGCACGGCCCCGCTTCCCTCCGCTCCAGGGGCTCCGGGGAACCGGCGCCCCCAGGCACGGCCCCGCTTCCCTCCGCTCCAGGGGCTCCTGGGAACCGGCGCCCCCAGGCACGGCCCCGCTTCCCTCCGCTCCAGGGGCTCCCGGGAACCGGCGCCCCCAGGCACGGCCCCGCTTCCCTCCGCTCTGGGGGCTCCCGGGAACCGGCTCCCCCAGGCACGGCCCCGCTTCCCTCCGCTCCAGGGGCTCCTGGGAACCGGCGCCCCCAGGCACGGCCCCGCTTCCCTCCGCTCCAGGGGCTCCTGGGAACCGGCGCCCCCAGGCACGGCCCCGCTTCCCTCCGCTCCGGGGGCTCCCGGGAACCGGCGCCCCCAGGCACGGCCCCGCTTCCCTCCGCTCCGGGGGCTCCCGGGAACCGGCTCCCCCAGGCACGGCCCCGCTTCCCTCCGCTCCAGGGGCTCCTGGGAACCGGCGCCCCCAGGCACGGCCCCGCTTCCCTCCGCTCCAGGGGCTCCTGGGAACCGGCGCCCCCAGGCACGGCCCCGCTTCCCTCCGCTCTAGGGGCTCCTGGGAACCGGCGCCCCCAGGCACGGCCCCGCTTCCCTCCGCTCTAGGGGCTCCTAGGAACCGGCGCCCCCAGGCACGGCCCCGCTTCCCTCCGCTCTAGGGGCTCCTAGGAACCGGCGCCCCCAGGCACGGTCCCGCTTCCCTCCGTTCTAGGGGCTCCTGGGAACCGGCGCCCCCAAGCACAGCCCGGGCCGCGGCAGCACCATGACCGCCCCGCCGCCCCTCGGCGGGCGCTGAGGCCATTCAAAATGGCGCCGGCGGCTCGCCCCCTGCGCGCAGGCGTTCCCTTCCCCGGCGGGCGGCGCTTCCCCCGGCGCGCCGGGCAGGGGGAGCGGGGGCGGGCCGGGAGGAGTCCGAGCTGCGGGGGCCGGAGCGTCGGCGAGGAGCCCGGCACCTGTCCCGCCGCCAGGTGTGCGCCGCCGGCGCCATGGGAGGCCCCGCGCCACGCCGAGGGGGCGCCCGGCGAGGGGCGGCTGCTCCGCCTCAGCCGCGCTGAACTCGGCGCTGCTCCGCGGGGACCGGAGAGCAGCGACATGGAGCGCCCGCCGCAGCCGCTGGCCGCCTCCTAGTCCCGCAGCGGCGGCTGTGGGGCGGGTCGGGCATGGCCCAGCGTGACGAGAGCGACGGAGAGCAGCGCCGTCCCGGTGAGCTGTCGGGGCTCCGCGGGGCTTGTGGCGCTCGGGCGGCGGGGTTGGCGGTACCTGTTGGCTTGAGGGGCAGAGCCCTGGCGGGAGCAGCCTCGGACCGAGGGGCCGCGCCGGTCGCGGCTACTGCCCTGCCCGGCCGTGGCCGCGTTCAAAAGTTGAGGAGCAGGTGGGCTGAGCCTTCGGAGTGTTCACCGAGTGTGTTAAAGACCGCAGAGAAGATTGAGTGCTACTTCCTTAAGGCTTTGGTTGTAGCGCCTTCTTTTTTTTTTTTTTTTTTTTTTTTTTTTTTTCTCCCCCACCTCCTCTCGGTTGTTTCAGTTTCTTTGGGTTGTTTTGTAAGCGAAGGCCGCCAGCTCGGAAACCTTCGCAGGGCGAGTCGTGTTCAGCCCGTAAGAAGGAAGGAACCTTCATCTCGCTGCCGCTCTCCTAGTCGAAGTCTCCCAGGCAATTCCCAAAGACCAAACAAAACTACGTCTCACAGCTGCTGGAGTTCTCCCGACGTTGCTGCTACTTTAATGCAGTTCACAGAGTCTTCAGTAATAATGGTGTGGGGACGGCAAAAGCCCTGTAAAGCGCTTCTAGGGCAGAGGCTTTAGCAGAGCACTGTAACTTGTTTGTATTGCCTATCTGACGGGGCAAAAACAGTCCAAAAGCGGTGAATGGCTTACTTATGATTACTCTCCGAGCACTGTGCTCAGAAGCCAGATTTTAAAGCTCACGCTTCTAAAAGGTCACCAGCTGAACGTTAGCTAACAGTCATCTCAATTAAAACAAAACAAACAAAGAAACAAAAAACCCCAAACAAAACAAAAAACTCAAACAAACAACCACACAACCCCCCACAGTTTCTTTTGGTTTTGCCGGTGAAGTTTCGGCAGTACTTAGATGGATAGCCTTAATTGCTGTATCCCATGTTTAGTGTAAAAACAGACTTTTTGTAGCTTCAGGAGTTCTTCACTGTTAGCAATGCTGTGGCTGTAAGAACGTGCACTTAAACAAATGGAAACAAGAAAATTTAAATAAGCAAATCTGAGTTTGATGCTCTTGCGCACCAAGGTCACCCAAAGCTGCCCTTGATAACAGCAATGTGTTTCTTGATACGTGCAACAAAAATGTAGTTAAATGCACGCAGAATATTAACAGTTAATAAAAAAAACATCAAATCCTTGAAGAAGGAAAAAAAAGTTGCAACTTTGTAATTGAAGAAATTCCTTGTTCTTAAAAACTTGAGAAAAAATGCTGGCAGAAATAAGTGTTGAAGAGATAATGTGTGATATTAACTCTTTGAGAACTGAGCTGTATATGCACTTATTCCTCTTCTCATTCCTGCGAGACAAGAAAATATAAAGCCTGTTTTGCAAATTGTTGTCTTGCTCTTGTTGTTTGCCTAAATTGCATCGTAACTCCCAGCAAACTTGGAATAATGGGCCTTGAGTTGGCATCTTTCTGATTGTGTTTTACTCTAATGGTTTGACTTTGTTGGTATCTTTAGCTTTTATATCAAACTGGGTTTAAAAGCCATTTTATTGTAGATCTTAGAAATTATAATCAAATGTTACTTGCTCCCTTTGTATGGTTGAGTGATATGCAAAGCCAAAATCTGTTTTAAAGCCTCTGGTTATTGTCAGAACATGCCTTCTTGCATGCTGTGATCAGAATTTGGAGAATGTGAGGCCACATGGACAGCCCTACTGAGACAGATCAAAACTCCACCTGTCAGAAAAACATTTACCCAGGAGAGGGTCTGAAAGCAGAACTAATCTGTGTTGATATTTTCATGAAGTTCTGATACTTGCAATTTGGAGCCTTTCTGAGTTTCTTTTTGTTTAGGAATCATCAGTGATTTAAGTTTACATGTAAATTTCTAGCATCCACAGTGTTCTGTGACAGAGTTGTGCAGGTTAGCTGCCCTTTGTGTGAATAGTTGTGTCCTGATGTTAATTTTGAACCTGGCTGCAAAACTGTCTTTATCAGGTGCTCCTTAGCACTGAAGTTGGAACTGTTAATCAGTAAATAACATCTAGCTGCTCTCTCATCGCCTTTTATGACTGTGGCTGTATTTTCCTATGTCCCTTTTCCTTGTTATTTCTTGTAGGATGTTCCCTCTTACGAGATCATGTTCTCTATAAGACACAGGATGTTAAGACTACAAATATTGACTTTATTTAGATCATAATATATTTAAATAAACAGTGGGGATTATGAATCTTGTGCAAAATTGCATATTGTTTGTCAATAGTTTATTGTACAGGGATGATAATGTTTCAACATAGTTATGTTAATAACTGCTTTATGGAAAGAAGTTAGCATTGGAGTACATGACAGAATATTTGACATCAATTGATAGGTTTTGCACTTATCAGTGAGGCAGATAAAACAGATTATAAATATCACTCCGTCCTTAAAAGCAACCCTGCAACAACTTAACTGAAAATGAATCAAGGAGTTCCCATGTATGTTCTTGACAGCTGATTGCATCTCAAGTTTTCATTTAAAGCCCTTGATGGGTACACTTCAAAGCCTCCCACAGTTTCGCTGAACTGTGTAAAACCTTTGTAACTTGCTGTTGCATAATTTGTGCCAGCAAGCTGTAGTTTTGTATATTTCTGCATTTCCTTGTTGCCTGTTTAAGGGATCTCTTCCTGTTAAATTTATTGCTTGAAAAAATACCAAGTTAAAATATCTTCAGTACCCAGTGTGGAATTTTATTTTCAATTTTATTTTTTTTTTAATTCTTTTGTTTACAGTATTTGGCCTCTTGAGCTGCTGTAGTTACTGCCTCTGCCAAGGTCACTTGAATGCTTACCATTTGTAAGCTTGGTTGAGAAGAGCAATGCAATTAAGCTAAGGACTGGCTGCTACTTGGGAAAATCATTGAGCAGAAGTAAAGGCAGTCATGGGAGGAATTCATTATGGGAACATGCTCGTACTGTTTACCCAAACATCATCAAAGCTGTTCCTGACAGATTACATGTCTGTGTTTTGTTTTCTGGATTGCACTTTCTAGATACATTTATAAGTTTGTATTCTTATAAGTCAAACTTCTTGGTTACACTGTTCTGAGGTGGGTATGTATATATATATTTATGCTTTAGAGTAACATTGGGGTTAGGTGGGCTGTGGATTTGAAGAGCAACGTCAGGGCTATGAAGGAGTAAAGTGAACACAGGGAGAAGAAAACAGACTTATGTTCGAAAAACAAGTGTATTCAAGGAGGTGTGAGAACAAGAGATTCCAGTATATACAACAGTAATTATGTCTAATGCTCCATGTTATATCTTATTTGTACAGTTGAACTATCACTGTTGAATTTGTGAGTGTAGTTTGTTGCCTGCATTCAAGGATTGCTGTTTAGGGTTGTTTGGTTTTTTGCTGGCCCTTGCAATTTTAATTTCGTGAATAGAAAATTAATAATGTACACAGTTGGTGTGCTAGCTATTTCAAGACATCACTTTAATTGCAGGGGATGTAAACTTTTCAAACCATGGTAATAAGAAAAAAAAGTTGCTATAGCAACTCTAAGGAAAGACATCTTCACAAGCTTTTTAGTCAAAACAATACACTTGAAACCTTGCTTAGGTAGTGGATCAGGCAATTGGTGCATTGATTGATTTGGATGGCTAGCATATAGTTGGCTGTTAAAAAGTTCTGGAGAAGTCTAAAAGATGAAATATGCAGGGTTGTTTCTCATTGACTTTTGTCTGTGCTTAAGAGTGGATTGAACTGGAGTTTCATATCTGCTAGCAAATACCATTTGGGTTGTAAGTTAAAGATTTAGTGTAGCAAACAAAGTGCAGCTGGATTCCTGAAGTTTCCACGACTGAAAACTTGGGGGAAAAAAATCTGTTTGGACCAGTGAGATATGTTTGAAATGAGTTTTCTCTCATTCACTGCCTGTTGGTATCATGATGCCAAACTGTATTGATGTCCTCAGATCTAAGAATGGACTGTGTGTCAAACCCTGGTTCTTTTGGCAGGGCTCGGATGATGTTAAGCAGGGGTTTAGAACTGCTGTGAGATAGCAGTCTTCACTGATGTCTGAAATTGAGAGGTTTGGGTTTTCTTTTGCGATATGTGTGTATTTCTTTTTAAAAATTGAATGTAGCGAGGACCTTCTAGAGAACAACTGGCACCTTTAATTAAGTGCTCTACTTCAGAGAGAATAGGAGTCCAGAAGCAGGAGACCAGGCTTCAGGAACAGAAGAAAAATCTGTCTAGAAGGCAGCCTGTTTGCAAGATGGAAGGAGTGTTCACTCATTCACACTTCTCCCAGAGTGTTTCAGAGAGAAGAAATTGACTCAATATGTGCATATTTGTTCTGCCAACTGCTGCAGAGTAATTGCATTGCAAACTTCAGAAGAGCTGTAGACAATTTAGCTACTTATATGGAAAGAGAAGATCTGTGTGATGTCAGATTACTGATTGCATAGCATTTAAAGGGTCAGTAGCAGTTCTGGAAGCCAGGGCAGTATTCTTGCTGGTGTTCCAGGTGTATGAAAGTTGCCATCGAGTTCAGTGCATCCAACCTGTTGCTCCTATTTGACAGCGCTTGCTTTGCAGGTCATTTAGATGGAGACTGGAAGTGGGGCACTGAGTGGATTAACTGACCTGCTGGCAGCCCTGGGGAGGCAGCATGGATGGATATTGCAAAGATGAAGGCTCACAGTCCCTGAGTGCAGTAAATACAACATATTTGCAAATGTCATTGTTACCGGATGTGCGCTGATGGGGCGCATAGTGCGTATTGTCAAGACGTTGGCGATATGAATAGCTTTATAGCTGTTCAGATTTTGCATTTCTTGCTTAATGCAACAATGATACATTATGCATTCTCTTCCGTGACAAATTTATTATCAGGTTTATGGTTTCCAGAAGAATGCTGAGAAATTCTGTTGAAGTGAACACTTCTGAATCTGGTCTAAGTGTATGGAAACAAGTTTTGTAGCCCTCTGACATCAGTAAATATGAATTTTTGACTTTATGAAAATGAATTTCATATATTTGCTTTAATATTGACAGGGAACATTAAAATACTGCAGGTTTTATAGTTTGTAATTTCACTCTCAGGTGTAAGATGTGTAAGAAGCAAACACGGGCACACAAACTGCTTATGGAAAGCTTTTCATGCTTGACATTTTCTAGAAGCCTAAATTAAATTGTCATTGTCCTGGTTGTTCATGCTCGGGGAAAGGGTAGTAATCATGTGCAAGAGATGACAAATAATTTTTAATTAAAAGCCTGAATTAGGATAGGACTGAGTGCGTCAAAAACCAAGCCAAGAAACAACCATGAAAAAAGCCAACCTTATGAAAGAAACAGTAAAGAACAAACCACAGCCTTCCTGCAGACTTTTAATCTTTTCTTTCTTTTTAACCAGTTACCAGCTGGGCCAAGACAACTGATGGAAATTTATCCAGCACTTTAAATGGTTTGACCTTCGTGGGAATTCTGGATGCAAGAGTGGGCAGCAGTATCCAGGGCCTTCAAAACTTGAACTCTGGGACCCCGAGAGGTATCTCATCGCCTGAGTACGGGCCTGGCCTGCTGTCCAGTCCTTTAGAAGATTGTCATAGCCTTAAATCAGTGGATTCTGGTATTCCGACTCTTGAAATAGGAAATCCAGAGCCTGTTCACTGCAGCGTGTTGAATGTGAAGAGAAAGCAGTCGGAGCCTGAGCTGGTGCCTGACAGGGCCTTTCAGAGCGCGTGCACGCTGCCGCCGTATGTGCCTCCGCATTCGCTGGCTGCCGAGCATGAGCACGCCGTGCGGAAATCCTCCACCTTCCCCAGAACTGGCTATGACACCGTCAAGCTTTATAGCCCAACCTCAAAAACTCTCAACCGAAGCGATGATATCTCTGTCTGTAGTGTGTCTAGTCTTAGCACAGAACTGTCAACAACTTTATCAGTGAGCAATGAAGACATTTTGGACTTTGTGGTCACAAGCAGTTCAAGTGCAATTGTGAATCTGGAGACTGATGAGGCGCACTTCTCAGATGTTACGCTCAATTCCTCTCGAGACAGCAATGACCAGAACCAGCAGCAGTATTGTCACGAGACAGACGTGGACAGTAAACGGAAAATACTGGCACCTTTTACAAACTTCTTTGCCAGGTAATGTTTCCATGAAATATATTTTAATGGATTATGTTAAGTCTTAGGAGATACAATAGCTCGGTGTTTTAATTTAGGTTGATATTAATGTATTGTTTCTGTTATGAGTAAATAGGCAAATATTGGTGGGGACTAAGGCTCTGCATACTACTCTATATTATGTTTATGGTGTATGGAAGCATCTTAAATCTTGGAAGATCCCTTCTATATTACAGTAAAAGGATTTCTGAACAAGGTCTTTTTTCTTCTGAACAGTGGTTTCTCCAATGGTATCTTTTGTGATTTTGGCCAAGGTCTTTAATCTTTTGTCACATAGATATATAAATACAGGTAGGACCCATACCTGTATTAAAGATCTTTGACATCTGAGGATTCACAAGTAGTTTAGTAGTGATGAAATATTTTATTGATCACTCTAAGAATATAAAGCTTAAAATGCAAATACTTCACTAACACTTGGTGTGACTACTCTGATCTTTCTAAATCTCACTTACTTTTTTAAAATATCCTTTTCCTTAATTTTTGTATAGAATGAAAGCATCTGACATTGTATCACCCACTTGTTGCAATGATATATTGGCTACCCAAAACATTTTCTAAATGTGGTCTTTGTAGGAATGATAAGGTTCTAAATGTAGATACCACAGGGAAGTGGGGAATGAGGAAGAGGACTAATCTACTTTTGGGGGTTGAGCTGTTGGCTGCTGGATTGTTTTTTTAAAGTTATATAAGGCCTTCATAATGTCTCTTACTTTTAAATTATATCATCTGAAATTTGATATATTTTAGATAAATTGTTCTAGAAGGAAATTTTAGGCATCAAGTGGAGTTGGCTGTAAATCACCTGTTTTGCACAGGGCTTTAGCTAATATCTTTTTCCTCATACTATGTTGGGTTGTTTTTTGTTGTTTTTTTTTTTTTTGCATGAGACAAGTAGGCTAATAAAATACATCAAGAATTGGCAAAAATCATTCTTTTAAAGGCTGCCTTATTTGCAAAGCTTAAGAAAATCAATTTGTTTAGACCTACTAAGCTGGCTGAAGCCTTTGTTGATTTTTACTGTTAGGTTGAAGTACTGTGCAGCAGAACTCCAGTCATCAGTCATGTTTGAGGTGCTGATGCTTTTGTGGAACCTTTGTCTGTTTGTCTGTTTGTTGCCATGGAACCAGACTTAATTCTGAAGCAGGAGGCTTCTCAGCACTTCAAAGCATAAACTTTGTTACCCATTCTGGTAGCACAACTGCTAACTCAAACAAGCGCTGTCCTTCAGCCTGGAGGGAGCACGGTGGAGCAGGCACATTTAGACCCCACTCAGAGTGGGATGTTTAACTGCTTCTCAACTTTTCTTATCCAACAAAGCAAAGCCATCTGTCCAAATTCTGTTCTAGTGTAGTCTGTGGTGGTTTTACCAGTGTTGCAGAATCTGTAGTACTCAGTTGACTTTTGAACCTGAATCTTTGCGGGTACATCGAATGCCAGGAAACAAAGACTGTCATTACTTTTAAATGGGGAAGGGATAATCTTGGTCACTGGGTGATGTCATTGTAAGAATATGAGGATTAAGTTCAAACTAGGTGATCGGCTTTGAAGTTCCAGGTGCACAGTCTGTAACCTGACCTTGAATATCCTTCTCTTTGGCATCCACTTTGTGCTCTGTTTTGGAAACAAGAGTTGCCTACTTTCTGTCTGTACTCACACACCACACCCCCATATTTTGTGCATCTGTCTCATGTCATGAGACCTGGTGGTGAGTTTCACAGGTATTGAGCAAGCGGGGAGCCTCGGAGGTTGTTCTGTGCCACAGGGAGTACTATTTATATTTATGCTGTCAGCATCGTTAAGGTTCAAAACATGCTGTTGCTAGTTTTTGTTGGTATTTGTAATCTGCCATCCATGGGTTTGAAAACTCCCTGTTCCCTGGAGTTCCTGTGAGCTCCTTG
The DNA here is from genome assembly GCF_009819655.1 of Sylvia atricapilla. Taxonomy (NCBI): domain Eukaryota; kingdom Metazoa; phylum Chordata; class Aves; order Passeriformes; family Sylviidae; genus Sylvia; species Sylvia atricapilla. The sequence goes on along the minus strand of NC_089143.1, from coordinate 19,600,315 downwards.
GATTCCCAGGACTTAAACCAGTACTGAAGTAAATGAGCCTGGGTCTTGCAGTATTTTGTTTGAAAGCAGCTGCTTTCTAGAGGCCTTTCTACCCAGCTCACCGTATGCTCTGCGCTGGGGTTTGTGTGCAGTGAGAGATGAAGAGGAGGTATTTCGAATAGTATTGTTAAAGACCAGCTGGCTGAGAGGGAGCTTCCTAAAGCAGTTTGTTCCAAGTGCTGCAGTGGTGGGTATAAACAAAGTCCCAGAGAGGAGTGTGTTCTTAGCACTGTCTGTGCTGAATGTTGTGATTCAGTCTTGCAGGTTGAGTGCATAAACTTCACTTTAGAGAACCAAGGGTGAACCATGGCTGGAGAAAGTCAAATTGTCTTGGCTTTGATCAGTGGCTGGCACATGTGTATACAACATGGAATAATGAGACCTGAGTGCTTTGTACACAGCCTTCCAGCAGCCTGATGGTCATGGGGTAAGGCTGCAGTGCAGACACTCAGCCTTAATCTGCGGGTTTAGCTCTTTGAGGGCTTCTCTGGGTAATAGGATACAAGTTTGAACCACTGAGAGCAAAGATGAGTCAGCTAAATTTTTTGCACAGGTTGTTGATATTTGGTAAAGGGGAGAAACCTTGTTTCTTGAAATGGCATCTGTGCTTGTATTGAACCCCATCTGGCCTCTGAAGATGTGTTAGTTTCTCTGATCTTATCAGAGTAAACTTAGCCTTGACATGTCAGTTAAGATTTGTGGCTGCCCGTAGAGATAATACCAACAATAATTAGATGCCTCTAGTGCTTGATCACATGTGCTTAAGCTACTTACATATCAGTTAGAGGTAAGTCTTTTGCAGTATCAAGAAAATGCTTAGAGAAGTAGTTGCGTTAGAATACAAGGTTATTTTTTGGCACTCTGTACATTTATTTTTCCTTTTGAGACTGTATGCATGTATGCACTGTGCACAAGGTCGCATGTTCCATGTCAGTTCTGTGGTGTGTTCTGAAGTTTTGGTTTGAGACTGCATTTACAAAATGAGTTGTAGGAGAGATCAAAGAAAAAGGGAACCCTGTTGGCTCATTTCCTTCAGTCCTGGCACCTTCAAGCTCTCTTGGGAATGGAGTGCTCCTGCCCTGCCTCTTTGAGCACTGTGGTGAAGAAAGTTTCCTGGACTGCTTCTCTGGCTCAGTTTGTGTCTTCAGCAGTTTGAGTATCCATAAGGTCTGATTGTTTCCTCAGGCTGCTGGAGGCATCTTTGGGTGTGGGCAGGAAGATCCAAAGAGAGAAACAGGCCGCTTTCTTGCTTACTCACAGCTTTTCTATTGAAAGTGCTTAAGGTACAGTGCTCTCATTAGGCTCCAGGTTGGCATATGAAAATGAATTACTGCTTCTGAAGGCAGCTGTAATGCTGACTGTTGACAAAAAAAATGACATGTTGGTTGTTTTCAAGTATCACTTGTATCAGCTTTAAAAGCTCAGAGGTCTTTCACATAAGCATGAGCTGGAATTAATTTCCTTCATTTGAATATATGCAAGAACTTGATTTGAAGACTAGTGTGAGCAAATAACTAGGTAAGAGACTAAAGAGGCAGTGGCTTGCCTGCTCCTTTGCCTTATTGACCCAGAGCAGTGCGGGTTAATGAGTTTTACCTTTGGCCTTTTGTAATGTACTGCTGAAACTTTTTAAATGTGTGGATCTTAAGCAGCTTTGCTGAATCAGGACTGTAGTGATCTTGTTGGAGAAGTTGCCCTTTTCATTTATCATTTTCAAATTTCATTTTGGAAAGTGAGAATGGGGAATTTGTGCTTACGTGGAGAGTGACCATAAAGGGATTAGGACTATACACAGCTAAATAATATGCAGTTTGTTTCATTTTAATGGATTACAAGCAGCATAAGTTTTACTTGGTCCACTGCCATGGATATTGTCTGTTTTCCCAAGAATCTGGAACTTCTTTCGTTTCAGACTGCTCCTAGAAGATTTTCATCTGAGTGTTCTAAGCATTGGGATCCCAGGAAGCTCTAAGGAGCATAGGCACTACACATGAAATAAAAGGCTTTAAGAAGAACATTACATTTTACTATTTTCAAAGAATCTCTGCATTTCCTGGAAGAAAGCTTCTGGAGCAGGATTAGTATCCTATACCATACATAGAAGCACATACCTGTGACCTTACTTGTAATCTGATAAGAAATAAGTCTTTAATTTCAAACTAGTATCTGCTGCTTTCAGTGTTAAGTCTGAAATCATGTGAACTTAGGATGTTTATATCATGTATGTACACCCATGTTTTGAGATTACTGGTCACACATAATTTGGAGTTCTGAATTTAGGAATTAGGTCCATTGATGGCAAAAGTCAGTCATCTGTGTTAATGGATAGGACGCTTTCATAAGGCTTTTTGTTGCTTTTAATGAGAGGACAGCTTATAGTACTTCAAAATTTGGTCTTAAAAGGAAGGTAAAATGACAAGGAACATTGTAGTGTTGATTTCCCAGTTTCAAGTCTCTAAAAATGGGAATTCACTGACCACAGGAGAGAAGAAAAATTATGAAAATAATTGCAATTGACTAATCTGAGATATTAGATGTGATGTTGACTCCTCTTCCACGCAAGTTTCTGTTCAATGAATCCTCTGAGTATTGGCTGTTCAGGAGGAGATAGGTGAGAACAGGACTGAAATGTGGGAGGGGGAACAGAAAGAGCTGGATGCACTGTGGGAGCAGATGTAAATTCCCTGCCTCTGACCACAAAAGAACCAAACCAGGCTGAGCTGCAGGTGGAGTTGTCCGGCAGCTAATGGGGAGGAAACCCAGGCTCTGCTGGAGGGAACCTGCACGGCCACCCAGCACAGGCTGCTTCCCTGCCCTGCTGTGGTCTGGGCTCCCAAGTGCTGCACTTGCCTGGCCCCACAGGATTCACTGCCCCGTTGGAGGGAAGAGAATAGTCTAGTGGCAGTTTTGTCCTTCCCCGCTGCTTTATCTGGGTGCACTTCTAGCAAATTGTTGTCAACGATAGGTGGCTAAAAGGGCTGGGGGGAGAGGAGGGCAAACAAGCTCATGTTTCAGTGGTGTGGGAGGCAGCATGGGCACTGAGGATGTGTAACACAGGATGCTGGCAGCAGTATTAGAGCAGCACGTGAGGCATTCAGGTGTGCTCATCTGAAAGGTGCTTCAGTCTTCACAATGTGGTTTTGGATAGGTCTTATTTGAAAGCCATTCTGTTTACTGGAACTGACAGACTAGAAGTCCACTCCCCACTTGTGGTTACTACCACGGCTCTGTGTGAAATGGAAGAAATCAGCAGAATTTTCTGAAATAAACATTCTCTCTCAAACCAGACCTTCCACAGGTGGAAAGTTGGAATTCTACAAAGGTAACTGCCTTTGCTTTTGATAAGGGTTGAAAATTGTATGATACAGTTTTCAGAATTCCTGTCTTATTCAGAGAATCAAGTTTTGAACTTTGTCATGTGGCCTGTTCTCCACTAGGTGTTGAACTGAAACTGTCTAAATTAATTGCAATCCTTATTTTCCCTTTTTGTCTGGGATAATGTAACTCTACAATTACAGTTGGACCCAAGTGTTGGTTTTATATGACAGTCCTTACTTGCTGAAACTCCAGTTTTTGAGAATTCTCTAGTATTTGCATGGTAGACCAGCACTGAGCATTATCCATGCACAAAATAGTTCTTGGCTTGCTGCAACCAGTCCTAAAGCTCAACTCACGGGGTTACTGCCTGATTTATCTTTGCATGTCTTGGACAGTTCAGTGCAGTCAGTGCTGCTTTGTTCCCCTGTAAAGTGAAGGGAATCTGTAAGAAGAAAGATAAATGCAGAATACTGTAGTTTTGATAAATAGTTTATTAAACCCTGCTCTTTTTCCCAGAAATCTAGAGAAATTTCCAAGTTACCCTGTTGCAGGCTATCAGGTATCCTATACTGCTAACTTATTGTATTACTGTTTCTCTCAACTGTGGAAGTCTTTTTTTTTCCAGACCTGCAGGTATCTGTTACACTGTAAAGTGTTATTGTTTTTGATTTTTACTGAACATATTGGCATGTTAGTGGTTGGAAAACTTTGTTTATAAAAAGTGGTAGGAGTTTATAAAACATAGTTCTGTGATTAGTTACATCTTTTATAGTTAAGTCAACTTGTAGGCTGTCTGGCTCTATTTCTGTTGATTTGTTTATCCATAAACCAAGCATTGTTCTTCCTTTAGTCTGACCTTTGGCAATCTCCCAGGGACAAAATTCTGCAAACTCTGCTTTTGTATGTAATTTTGGAATCTTATTCAAAGCATAACTTCTGACTTGTTTATGGAGGTTCTTCACCGTAACCAAAGTACTTTTTTGATGATATTTTGTGTGTTGGTTGTTTTGATGTATGGGTGGACTGAGAGGTGATCTGGGTTTGAGAGGAAGGAATGTAAGAACTGCTTCTAGTGGATTATTTCTAGAAACCAGTGTTACTGGGTCATGGGTACTGGCTGTTGGATTTTCCTTTTGGAGAATGTAGATTTAGGAGACTTTGGTAGGTCTCCTGAAAACTATGCCTTTTCAGGTCCATCGGTTCTCCAGTTATCATGATTTATGTGTTCCTCCACTAATCAGGTAACAAAATAGGATATGTTGCTGATTTTTCAGGGTTTATTTTCTCAGTCTCTAGAAATGGTTTAAATCAGCAAATTAGGAACATCTAGAGGTGAGAATCTTTCTTCTGTTTGTTGGTAAGTTGCAAAAATTATGATTAGTACAGAATAGGAAAGGTCACTGGAGGATGAGAAGAAAACAATGTTGTTGTTGGGAACATTTCCTAGATAGTGTTAATTGAATTAATACCACATCAGATAAGGTGGCTGGACATTTTTGCTGACAATGCAGCAAATACTTAATAAAATTTATCTTAATATATTTTTGGCTAATAGGTGCTGTACATGATTTAAAATGTCTTGTTTCAATGTAGTTTTCTGGATGGCTTGTAGAATAATGTCGGTGGAGACATCTCTAACAGTGCCTATGTGCTCAGTGTGGGTTTACCTGGTTCTTATGATTAATATCTGCTTACTTATCTAAAGTCTATACATGACTTAGCCTTGGATAGGCCGAGGGGCTCAAGACCTTGCTGCTCTCTCCTTGTGTAGTTTAGAGTTATCAGGGGAGTTTCAAGGTCTTCAGAAGCAGCTGAAATGGACTTTGACTTGCCTCTGTTTCTTTCTTGCTTCTTAAGAACACATGCGAATCTGATACTCATTTGAAAAATTGTCTTTCAAGATAAAATGGTTCTACAAAACTGAACCTTTTGAACTTTCTTCACTGTCCTTATTTTGCACCTGTTCTGCACATGAGACTGGTAAGTCCTTCCAGTAGTTAATTTGCATGACTATTCCACTTGTTTTGTCTTCTGAAAATAACCTTAATCGAAAGACTAATTAAAATTTGGAGCATGCATCTTGAGAGCAGGAGATGATGTGTGTATTTTTAAAACTTGTAACAAAAATTTACTTGCATTTGCAAATTAGCATTGGTTAAATGCAGATAAGAAATTGCATCAGGTTGCATGAGCTGGGTCAGTTTCTAGAAAATTTTCGTACATGTTTCTGTACACCAACTGTCTCTTATTTAAGAGTAAGGAACCCACTACTTGCAAATGTAATCTCTATGCTAGGTCAGTGCTAGCCTACAGAGCAACCTATGCCATCTCAGTTTTCTCTTGCTTGCAGTTGTGATTCTATGCTGCATGCTAGTAGTTCAAGTACTGCAGAACTTCATCTAAGGAGCCCTGACAAAACAGTTACATCAGTAAAGTTGAAATTCAGATTTTTCTGAATAACCCAAATGCTCTAGTTGTAAAAACTCCTAAATCCTAAGCTCTCCTGCCCTTTTGTTTCAGTAAACTGATATATCTTGGGCATTCTGGTAAAAAAATGTGTTGCCTGGAAGTCCAGAGGGGTGTGTGTGAGCCCCAACAGGTGTCACTGGGTGTGGATGTGTCTGCCCTGCACAGCTCCACCCTCTGACAGCTCCTGTGGGGGCTCAGCCTTTTTTCCTGTTGTTTCAGTGACGTGTGCCAGGGAAACAGTTCCTTGACTCTGGTGGTACCAAACTTCAGAGATATCTGAATGGGCTCAGTATGGAGCCTGCTTGGCCTGAGAAGACTTTGAGACTTTTCAGGAAGGAGCTTTGCAGCTGACTTCAAGACTTGGAGTAAACTGGGAACAGAAACCATGGCAGTGCTGTCTCTGCTGCTTTAGTGAATAGGTCTGCACACTGAACTGGGGAGGAGGGGACGTGGTGGAAAGGAATGACCTCTTAAGAGGTGACTTCACATAAGTGACTAACCTTGCCTGGGACAAAGCACAGCTGAAATGTGGAAAAAAGGAATTGCTGAATGCTTGTGGAGCTGCTGCTCTCCACTCCTCATGGGGCAGTAACTGCTGGCAGTTGTGTTGCAGACCTCGTGTCTTTTTGGAAAGACAATTGGGCAGAACCAGATAAACTTTCTGTTTCAGTGGTGATGCTGGATTTTTTTAAAAGCAAAAGCTTGAAAATGCTCTAACATATGTGGATAGATTTGACTTGATTACTTGTTACTGATGTGGTTTTAATACCTTTAGAACCACATTTTTTAGATTTGACTGAGGCTTCAGCCTGACCATGACAGTAGACATGGTTACATAAGTAGTCGTAACATACACATGTGCAGTACATATATTAGCAGCTATTTTGTAAGTTTATTTTAGCAGTGCTTAGAGAACAAGCATGGAATTGTTTTTTAAGTTTTAATAAAAGATAAGGTTTTCCTGACACTGCTAAACTTGCCTCTTGGTATTAACTTCCTCTTTTCCCCACAGAAAAGGCAGCTGGACAGATCAGTATAGAGTGGTGATGCAATATCTGTATGTTCAAGGAAAAGATTGTTCCATCTCTGTCCTCTACCACAGGATGTTTTTTGTATGTAAAAGGTAACTCCAGAGTTAGAATTCTCTTCAGGTAGGTGATCCCTCTCCACAGCTCAACTAAAATAACAGGGTTAAGTAGCTGTTTGGTGCCAAATACTGTTTCTAGGGGACTGTGCAAAAGCACTTTTCTAATTGAAATTAGATCTCAATTTAACTTCTGTACTTGGCTTTTGTAAAACAAGCAGTTGCAGATTTAGTGTAAAATCGTGAGCAGGTACAATAGGAGTGCAGATGTAACCCATGACACTTTGATGGCTCCCCACTAATGAAACTGCAGACATCATGCATCATGTCAGATGTTCTTGTTAATATCCCTGTTATAAATCATCATGATGTGTTCTGATAATTGTGAAGAGGACAGTGAGACTGAACTAATGATAAGCATGTAACCTTTTCTTTCAAGGTATGTCAGCCCTTTTTTACATTCAAGATCTCAATTTTTTTTTTTTTTTGTTATCTTAAAACCCTTGTAATGAAGCTTTGACATCTTTTATGCTAGAATTTCTGGGCTCATCTTTGGAGTAAAGATCTGTTCATTTAGTGTTTTGTTTTTTTCAAATAGAGAAGCTTTGCTTCTTGTTAACATGTGTTTTCTGTTAGTAAGATCTCCTTAAGTTACCTTTAGTGTGGAATTTTTTTTAGTGGATTTGCTCAGAAGTGAAATGGCTTAGTGCTTTTCTTGAAAATCCAAGAGAGCTGTATAAGAATAGGAGAAAAGTAATTCCTTTTTGTGCTGTAGCAGCAGGAAAGTGAAAGATTTTGCTATGAGTTATTTGCTCTGACATATATATGGCAGAAACTTCCTCCTAAGGCAGTTGCATATTTTAAGGGTTTCTTTTCAGTTCAGGAATCTCAAGTAGTGGCTTTATCAGCACCCTGTGGTGTTGTCATGATTTATTACAAAACTGTAGGAAATTGAACCAGAGAACATTCCATAGTTCTTTTTGTTTGGTTTGTTGGGGGTTTTTATTTGTTTTGTTGGGTTTTTTTTTGTTGTTGTTTTTTTTTTTTTTTTACCCTCTAAGTTTTCTCAGAATAGGTGAAAATTAGGTGGGATCCCTTCTGCTCCTTCGGTGCCATCCTGTCATTTATTCCCTTCGGTGTGTTTCAGTCTGGGGCAGATCAGGGTCATGCTGTGTGTCCTCAGTCCAAGCAAGAGCAGATTGTAGTTGGCTGTTGTATGTCTGATCGTGCTGATTTGTGGCTGCTGATAATGTTAAGCCTTTGGGAGATTTCGAGACTTTTTGGAGTTTGTAAAGAGTGTGGACATCAACCACACACTGGGACGTGGGCCCAGAAAGAGGGCTGAGGAAAAGGACAGTACAGAATGAAATTTGTATATTGACCATGCCTGCTGCCTTCCGTTCAGTATATATGTATATTAAAAGTGAGCTGGAAATCCCTGGCATAGCACAAAGGGAGGAAGAGATGCCTGGTGCCCTAGAATGTAGGGATAGAGAAGTGTGTGCTGAACCAGTGCTGTGCCATCTGCTAGATAAGCTGTAGAACAGATTATTATGACTCTGCCTCTGAAGAGAAAGTAGATAGTTGGGATTGAGGAATTGAATTGAGAGGAAGTGTGGGAGATTGACTTTTCAGATTTAGTTCATTTTACGCAGGCACTTGCAGCAGAGAGCTGTTACAATTTATCATTCCAATTCATCTTTATTTTGCTCTGAGGGTGAAGACCTACTGCTGTTCTTAAAGTGCCTCAGAGGAGACTGAAGGCGTTGTTGCTTGTATATACACTTGTGCTAGCAACCTCTAATGTGCATAGAGATAGAGAGAAAATTGCCTTTAACTTTTGTATTATTGCAGGGCTAATGAAGTGTGGTGCAAAGCTGAAGATGATTTGGAGTCTGGAATTTGTTTGCTTCTGAAATAATAACAACCTGAAAAAAACCTTTTGCAAGAACAGACAGTCTGTCTTACATTGTGTGGCCCTATTACATGCAGTAGATTTTATTATGTTATTTCTTTCATGCTTTCCTTTTTATTCTTAGATGTATTTTAGAACTTGCTTGATATTTCTCCATTTTAAAGGGACTATATATATATAAAATTTTTAAAAATTAATCTCTTGTCTGTCTGTTTTATGTTTTATTTCCCAGGTAGCTGTATCAAATGATGATACAGATCCATCCTCTCAGGCTTTAGTTACCTTACAATCTCTGCATAGCTAAAGGAGTTTGGAGAAATATAGTTACTGCTTCGCTTTGGCATCAGTTGTAATTGACTTGCATGGTTTCTGTACATAAACACTTTGTTCTTATCTTTTAATATGATAATCTGTTCTTGGTTTGAATTTCAAGGTGACTGTACCCTTGTGATACAGGAGCATGTGATAATTTGTATAAATATATGCATATTTAAGGATGGCAGTGCATACTATTAACCTTATAATATATTTCAGCACACTTTGATGTTATAACCTCAGTTGTTTCTCACATACGAAATGTATCTATTGTATTCCAGCAGTGTTATCTCTGTTGGTATTGCTATGGTATTGTTCATGGCATCTGATAGAAAGTGACCAGGAAAAAGCGACTTTTTATTGCCTAGGTTGTTCCTGTTGCAGGCATGTGTTCAGATCTTCTAGAATTTGAAACTCAATATAGTTTTATTTCCCAAACTATCACACTTTTTATGTAAGAGACAGTCTGTACCTGATGGGCCAGCACACAGGGCGTTGAAGTGGTAACTGTAAGGAAAACCAGTAGTGTCAGAATGGAAGCTTCTGTGTCTTGAAGGTGCTGGAGCTGCCTGCTGATTGCAGTAGCAAAAATGCTTTTGTCTCAGTGGATTTTTTTTTTTCTTTTAAATGAGGGAGCAAAAACATGATAGTAAGTTTCCAGAACAGCCTGCCTTGAGGTGGGTAAATAATAGAACTAACCTGGACATATTTAAAATGTGATAAACTGGACAGTAGGACAAAAGAAAGTTTGTTACTTGAATAATGCAGGTATGCCATGGGGGTAGAATATCTGTGCTTTTGGAGGAGCTGAGTGCTATCAAAAGCATGAAAACTGGCCTGTACTGTGTGTCCAGTTTTGGAAAAAAGTAGTTGTGGTGTGAGGATGCAAGTTTGGCAAATCACTTTATGATTAAAAACTAACAATGTCAATAAAAGGAATCCAGTTTTCAATGGCTTTACGTCTAGCTTTATAACTGTTCCTACAGTGTTTAAGCTAGTAAATATTAGGCACTTCAGAGAGACGTCAGAATTAATGTGTTTTGATAGTTGCTTCTAAGCTTATTTAGAAAAAAAATCTTCTATGAAAGCAGATCAAATACAGTAAAAGGATACTATGTCTCCAAAGTTTTTGTGATTTTTGGTAGCAATGTATTGTAACAGGTGGGTAGAGAATGTGCAGCGAGAGGTTTAGTGTCTTAGTCTTTTTTTAAAAGAGTGAGGCTGAATGATCTCCAGGAACACTAGCAAAAGGTGTCCACGTTTAGAAAGTTGGAAAATGAACTATTTTTTTTTTTAATCTACTAAAATTTTTAGTTTAACAAAGTCCATTGCCTTGCATGATGTACCTTTTGAAGCTGGGAAACTCAGCACAACCACAAGAGGAGTTGAAATATATATTAGGATACATATATGGTTAGCAAATGTTCATCCTTCTTTTTATTATAATTAATAAACCATTTTTCTTAATAAGGCTTTTTTTTTTTTTTTTTTTTTAGGAATTTGTTTACCAGAAAGCAGAGTGCAAGACTTGAAAAACAAAATGATGTGCGATGGAAGTTGTTTGGAAAAGTACCTCCTGGAGAGCACTTACAGAAAGACCCAAAGAAAATACAAAAGGTATTTGTTTAATTCTCTGTTAGGATTGATGGTGAATGAAGAAGCCAGTTAAGTTTATGATCTGTATATAGGACTGTGCAGCCTGTTTGTTCGAGTTGCACACAATTTCAGTACCAGAAAAGGTTCTTCATTGGAATTTTACTTCTGTTACAACAGTGCTGTTCAGAAGAACATGTTCTACTTCATCATTACCCTGAGTATGTAAGGCATGAAGAGCCTTCCTTAGTGTGTCATAAGAGAATAAAAATCTAAATGAAACTGACTTTTATTCAACATTGTTGAAAGCAACATTTCAGAGAACTGGTTCTGCTACTGATGAACCCAAGCTCTTGGCTACTGAATTGAATTATTTGCCTTTGCAATGAGGAAAATCTTGTGAAATCAGCTGTGTGGTCAGTAGTTCATGAGCTGCTCTTTCAGTGACAAGAAAACGGCCTCTTTCAGTCTGACTTGATGTGGGATTTTTGGATTGAAGGTAGTCTTTTTATGTGTTTGGAGGTTTTTCTGTATTTCAATTGTCATTTCCTTGTTCAAATGACTTTGGAAAATTAGTAATGTTTGCGTGGAAAGAGACCATGTAGTAAAGCTTCAAAACCAGCTGCTGTGTGTGAAATGCAAATGCTGATTTGAAGGATTGTGCTGCTTAATTCAGGGTAGAGTATTCTGGAAATCCACATGTCATGTGACTGTCCTTAGCTGTAGTTAGGCTCTTAAGGTGAAATTGTGACAGCTATTTGAACTTGTCACTGTACTCAACCATTCAGATTTTATCTACAGCTTGTCTTGACATAATCAATGTTTCTGTAGTGTTCACCAAAGATTTTTGATGACAAAATTGAAGAGGCATAATAAATACAGTACTCTGACATTTAATAGCGTATTTCATTGAAGTGCCTGTTCCTTAATAAGTCGGTAAATAATTTATTAACATTTTGTGGTTGTTGCTGGTATTGTGAATATTTTTCCTTTACATCTAAAGCATCTTACATTACATATGCTTTGAATGGTTGTATGATGTTTGTTAAAAAACAGTCACCATTGAATTATTATGCGGTATGGCATCCAACCATTAGTGAATTTCTGGAAAAATTGCAGTCTAAAATAATTGTGTCCCGTGCCTCTTGGGTAACAATAACTAATCCTTCCTAAAAGATTTGGTGCTTTTTGAAGTTATTTTTGACATGTAGACTTTGAGTCATAAGCAGTGCTGTAATTCACTAATTGAGCCTCACCAACATCTAAAAGCACAGCCTGATTTAGGTGACCCATCACCAAAACAATGGTCAGACAGGCTTTTTGAGCACATGAGCCTTTTCTCAAGCCCTTAAAAACTCTTCTGACAGCACACACTTGTTCAACAAGTGTATATGTAGCATAGCATCATACTGCATTTTCACAATGTAGGAATTAAAATCACTTCAGCTAAGATGTTGCTTGTCCTGTTTTTAATGCTGAAAATGTATGTATGTCTTCTGATGAAGAAGCAGTATTGGTATATGCTCAGGCTGGGTTGCTTTACTGGGTCACTGAGAGCTTTTGTATAGTTTTTATCCAGTTAAATATTTTAAAACTTAGAAGCTGTCAGGATGAGTAATCTTGAGGAAGGTGGAAGTGCATTTGCAGTGGAGGTTTGCATGATTAATCTTTCATATCAGTTCTCTTCAGGAATTCTGCTTGAGCGGAACTGGTTATGTGAGTTGATTTTGCAACTGATCTTTGAAAATGCACTAAGTCAGATGACAGCACCTCACCAAGAATAACCACTGAAGTTAAATTCTCATCTCTTCCAGGAGACTGTAGAACTGAGCTAGGCTTTGCGGCCACTGTTTCTTTTAGAAAGTCTTTTCAAGCTTGGCAAGCACAGAAGTATATGTAAATACCATTTATTTGTAATAACTTCTCTCACCCCAGTTTTGTTAGTGAATGCTCTTCAAAAGAAATTCCTTTAAAGATTCAAGAAGAGTTAGCCAGCATATCATTTGACTGTCCCTCATGTGATCTCTCTTCACAGAACTTGTTTGCATGTGGACTGTCAAGATTCTGTGTATTAAAAGGATAGGGCATAGAGAGGATAAGCCAAATTTTGGCTCTATCCCGTGAGGGTTGTACAATTTCACTTTCACTATATAAATTCCAATCAGAACTGAGTGGAATATCTTCATATTTTAAAATTTTGGTATTGGTAAAATTCAGCACATCCAACACTTGAGACCTTTCAATTATAATCTTTACTCAAAAATTCAGGTCTAAATATTTTATTATCTCATTTACTGACATTCTGTGTTGGAATATTTAAGAATTTTAATAGCAGATCCATAATAATTAAAAATAACTATGATTTTTAACTTGGGGATTGTAATTTTCCCAGATGTTTTTCTATAATAATAAGGATATGGCTATATGTGGGGGGTCAACATTCCAGTCAATTAGAATCAGTTGTACTGACGAGGTTCACTCTGCAGCACATGATAAAGTGACAATGAGCTCTTGAAACAGAAAAATAAATTGTTTGCCTCACAGAGATTAACAGTAAAGCTTATAACATTACTGTAGGAAAAACTTTGTAAGTTGAATTGGGTTCATTATAATTCAATTTTTACTTAATTTAAGCTATAATCCTAGTTGATGGAGTAAAGTGATTTTATCGAAGTCTGTTTTCTGGCTTGGATCTGTTGGATGGAACAAAGTTTCATAACAACAGCACCCAGCAAAGAACTATGGAAAGAATTTACTACAACCCCTGCTTTAGGCAGTGATAAAATCTTTGGTTATAAGCAGTATGTTTTCTCCAGGTTAAAAAAAGCCCTAAGCAGAGCAAAGTCCCCAGACTGCTGATGTGTGGAGGTTCTGGTGCAGCTCCGTGTGCCCGAGCAGTGCGGGTGGAAGCTATGCAGTGTGGGGAGCTGCTGCCTCGTGTTCCTCATCCGCACATCTGCAGCCTCTGCTGATGGCCGGCAGTGGCTAAAAATACAGAGCTTTTCTGAGCATCTGCCTGAGCTGTGCATTGCTGCATTCACATGGCCCATTCGGGGCCTTTGGAAGGGAAGTGGTTGGTGCAAGCTGGCTGCTGGTTCTGGCAGGAGCTAGAGCTGCAGCTTTGGATAGAGCACGGTCTTCTGCTCATATGGAGTTTGTCTTTGGGTAGCCTGGGTAAGTCATTGTGACTGATGGCTATTGCTGCCAATAGGGTGAGTGTTTGTACACTGACTTCATTGCCACTTGGAAGCTTAAAAACTGTGTAGTGTATTTTTTGTGTTCTCTATGAGAAGTCCAAGGGTGTAAATGAGTCACTTCCTGTGTTCTTCACTGTTGGCTTCATTTCTATTTGTCAGCCTTCAGAAAGGCAGGATTTAGATCTGTGTGGCAGAGTTCCTTTTTTTGACAAGAAACAAGTGCAGTGTAAGAAGGTTACTGTGGTTAGTTTAACCTATGCCTATTATTGTTACATTCTCTGGAAATAAAGGTAACTTCCTCACTTAATTATAACCCAAAGCTTGCAATTTGCCTTAATGCACCACTTTTTCCTGTCTTTCCTTCTGATCCAGTTACAAATACCTTTATTGTAATCACATGTAAAGGGTATCTAACTTTTGTGAAGGTAAATTTAAAAAAGTAAACAAAAGAAACCTATTATATCAATGATGATGTCCTAAAAGGTTTTTTCTTTCCCCTCCAACAAGACCAGTGCTAAATAGTTCATTCAGCAATTCCAGTAGGCTGTATTAATCTTCAAAGAGTGTGTTGCCCTTGTCCTGTCTTGAAAATCACTTGCCTCAAAGTAAAATACAATCACATTTAAGCAGATAAATCAAGAGTAGTATCTTCTATTCACAGTAAATTAAAGGGTGAATTTAATACTCTGTCAGAACAATTTTTCCTGAGTATTTTAATAATAAAAGCCTTTAATATGACCCAGTCAGGTATCATAACCTAGTGGAGTGTAGCTGACAAAGTGCTGTTTTTAATACTATTGATACTTCTTCCCATATGTAACAGCATATGAAAGTACAGAATATGTTACAACCATGACTAATAGAAAACAGTAAGCTTTGAGTATTGGTTCAAATAGCTATGACAAGCTACAAAGTGTTTTTGAAAGGAAGTGAGAGGTTTTTTCCTCCTTTTCCAGATTTAAAGCTTTTATTTTAGCTTTCTCGTTCTCTAGAATGCCTAGTAAATTGTGGGGATCAAAATCGCTGGAAACTGGAGGGATCCTAAAGAGGTGTAGCAGGCAGTGTTGGAGTAAAAGTATCTGCTTTCAGGAGTAAAGATACTAAATAGAAGTATTAGCTTGGTTGATTGGTACTGCAGTTACAATGTCAGTTGCCATCTCTGCTGCGGGGTCTGTTTCCATGCTGGTGGTATATTTTGGGGGAAGTGAAGTAATTTTGAAGAGCAATTTTCCTCTTTGTCTCAAAAGGGACAGTTACTTTGTAGCCCAGATTGATACTTAGCATTAGCTGGAATATGAATGAGGATAGCACAAGAGTATTTTTAAATTCGGGAAGCCACAAATTAATGGAAACGGGATTGACTTTTGAGTATGAAGTACACACCTCTTTCTATATCCAAAATTCCAAGGCCGGAGATTATAACTTTTCAGGACAGCTGATACATCATTTGAAGCTTGTTCTCATTTGTGTTAAATAATAATTCATCATGCAACTGGTATTTGTGTGTCTTCTAGTGCTAATAGAAAGATACTAAAATACTTACTTCTTTGTGTAGTCAGTAAGCTTTTTTCCTTGTAGTAACCTTCCACTGGCAACACACATGATGCTTTCAGATTACCTCCCTTCATGGGTTTTTGAATGAAAATAGATGTCTGTAAAGAGCAAGCCTGGAAATCACACCACGTGCCTTTGGCTGTTGCATTGCACAAACACTTGGCTAAGCATTGCTGTGAAGGAAAGCTGGCAGTAAATTTTTGAAAGCAGATGTGTAGCCCCTTAGGATTGTGGTGGTACTGCCCATTCTGACTAGAGACTGGAACATTTCCATTGCTGACATGTAAAATTGAGAAAGCTTTGCTAGACTTCATTGTGCTAATTGTGTGTTAAGCAGAAACAAGCTCCCAAGAAACTCGACCCAGAGGGTTTGTCTGTCTTCAAGTTTATACATCTCAAACTTCATCTAAAATTAAAGAATGGGGGTGAATACAGGTTTTGAAAGGCTAACTCTTACCATGCTTGCTTAGCAACAACAAACAAAGCTGATGTTCTTTAGCTCTGTAAAATGAATGGAGGTACTGTGTGTTACTGGAAACCCTGAAGATATGGATGTAAGGATTTTGAAACGCCAGACTCGTGCTTTTTCCTAAACTGCCTTTCTGAAGGAAGACTAGCTAATTTTATGTTCTCATTCTCCTCCTCTCTCTGAGGACTCTTGATCCTATTTTTTGCCTTGATTTTATTACAAATTTTTCATGCCCGTTAGTATTTCCACATAATTTTCTTGTGCTCTATTGAGAAGTTGTCACTTGAGCATGACAAAGTTCTGTGGAAACAGCTTCATTAATATTACAGCCTGAAAACAGTCATCACTTTAAGCCACACTATGAAGGTATGTTACCCTCCTTCATATATTATATATATATATATTTGTTTGTAGCTTTATGAAACTACAATTTCTTCTTGTCAACTCTGAACCTTAAGTTGTGGAGATGATTGTATTCAGGAATATTTGCATTTTGATATAGTTCCTTTTTTTTGTAAAATTAAACAAAGAATGCACAAGGATCTGGACAAGTGATGAGAGAGACTATGCTGCACGCTATCAGTATGAGTACAAAAGAAGCTTTTGTTAGATAGGCATGTGTGATGCTGGTGCCAATTTCTAAGGAAATTTCAGAGATCAGAAAAGGGAACATGAGTGGAGAAAACACTCAGGTTTTAATGCAGTGGACTTATTTCCTTAATTTTCTGTGATTTCCAAGGGCAGATAAACATCAAATTTGAAGAGGTCGGAGACCCTTAAAGATACCCAAGTCTTGATGAGGAAGGAGTGAGGCAATAAGCAGAGAGATTTGGAAACACGGAAGAGGTAGAATATGGTTAAAAGTATCAAGTGAAGTATCTTTTCCCTCCTCTAGTTTGGTGTGCCTGCTGGAGTCATGGAGTTAGATACAAGTGTGCACATACTTAGCTACACAGACAACTGTTTGCAAACAGTAAGTGACTGTGTGCCGCGGAGAGTCTCTGAACAGCATAAAATACAAGTTGCTGTGCATTGCAAAGTAGGTGGCATTCCTGGGTGACTTCTGCACGGTGTTGAGGATTACAGGTATTGGTATTTGCAACTGATTTGAGAACTTGCAAGGTAAGATGTGATATTCCTGTGACTCCTTTCCTCTATATCTAGGAGTTAACCTGGATTTTTTGCCGTTTCAGAGCATCAGGTTGATGTGGCATGGAGAGGCTTCTTATTTTAGTGTCATGTTCTGACATGACCTTCAGCCACAGTAAGAAAGTGTTATTTGAGACTAGGTAGGAAAGGTAAATTTTCTTCTGCAACATCAACACTAATGTGAAATGTCAGAAGAAAAAGTTGCTGAGATTATTTTGAAGGGTATGATGCTGAGACTATGCAGATAATTAAGGTGAAGAGATCAATGACCAGGCATTTACTTAATACAGATTAAGTTATGTTTTCACATGAAGTCCATATCCAATGGAATTCCAGTCCCTGGAAGTGATGTTTATGGGATATGGTGAAAGCAGCTGTTTATAGCGTTTTATTCTGGCAGATGCTCACAAGAAAATAGCAGTAAAATAAAACAACCATTTAGCTTGTGTTCTCTTGCTCAGACATTTCCCAGATGCTTGTCCTGCTGGAGGCCTTTCTTGCAGATGTTTCCATTTGATTAACACTGCAGCTTACCAGATAGTGTCAGTACCTAGGGAAACTGTGTACACATTGGTATCTGTAGATTAAATTGTGTCCTCTGCAGTGTTCTAAGCAGGAGGGTGTTGTTTTTTTGCTGTTACTGTGACTCATGTTGGAGTCACTTGTAACAGTGCACTGCACAATCTGATTGAAGATCCCACTTTTGACAATAAAAAGCTGTTTTTAAGCAACATGGTTCATGGTATGTTTTGTCTCTGAGTACTTCAAATGTTTTCCTTTTTTTCTTTTTTAAATTAAGCATGTCACTCTGTATAACCAAAACCCACTTAAATTATTTACATATAGCGCAAACGAAATGTGAACCCTAGGAGTGAGAACCATCTGATACATAGCACATTGAATGATTAGAAGCAACAGACTTTGAAACAGCAGGCTGTTATTATTACTTGGAAGAGCTAACCAGGCCTTGTCTATGCTTAGGTTTTAAAGGTTCCTTAATCTAATGCCTCCATTGCTCAAAATATGGTGTTATAAAAATATGTATATGGAGGAATTGTTAAAATAGTCCAGTGGCTGGAGCACAGGACTGCAAAACAGAGTATGCGGCTTCTCACTTTTTTACTTTACTTGTATGTTTCTGTAATATGTATGAATTACTTTATTCATTTAACTTTAGTGTCATTGTGTGAGATCACATCAGTTGCCAACCCAGGTTCTGTATCCCCTGTACTCTGAAAGGAAAAATAGATGCTTCCCAAGTGAAAAAAGCCAAATTCCAGAGCACTTGAAATGATACCTCCAAATTTTGTGAGGTTTTCCTCACAGCTGGGCCATAGTATCTTGTCTTTTACATTGCTTAGGCATTCCTAGTTTGTAAAGTATGGAGCAGGAGAATACTGTGGTACTAAAGATGAGACAGATGTCCTGGTTTAAGATAAAAATTCACATATAGAATGTTATTACAGTCAAGTTCTGTCATGTCATTGCTATCTTCTGCTCAGATATCTTTACTTTAATGTAAGAGAATTAAACATAAATGCGTACACATACAGAGAGAGCTGTGTAAAGCAAGTAGGACTGATGGTTCTTGAACCATTAATTATTTGTAAAGCTTGGCAGATCACTAAAGCGTACAGGTTGAGCATGCAATTCTGATTTCTCAGGTTGTTAGATCAGTAACTATTAAATTAATTGCATTTCAGAATAGTTCTGTACTGGTTTTAAAGTTATGTAAAAAGCTTCCTAATAAGTTGTTTGAAAGTACAATATCTGAACTCAGAAGCATGTATTCTGTGTTAGGTTTTGAAGGATAGTATCATAATCTGATCTTTGCCTGAGGTTTCAGTCTTCTTAAATTCTCTTTGATTACTGTATGTATAAGGGTCACTATAATTATTACTTTATGGCCCTGGTGCATGTGAAGAATCAGATCTTAGCTTCCCAGCCCAAAGATCATCACAAATTTCATAATCCGGTAGTCCTACTGCATATTCCTTTCTTTTCCTTTTCCTTTCATGTTTACATTGCCCCACAGCAGGCATTGCAGAGTAACCAAGCTCATGGAACAGAACAAAAGGTGTGATTTTGGTGGTAACATTTCCCCAGTCCAGAATACTGAAAGTCACATAGCTGTGTAATGGTGGCACAGAAATGGTGTGAAGGGCCAGAAGGGGAGTTGGGGGCAGTGAAGTGCTGGGTGTGCAGCAACTGATATTTGTCTGGTAAACTATTCCATGTAGGAAAAGTAAGAGATTTTAGATGGACGTGCATTAGATAGTCATGGAACAATGGAAGAGAATATTGAAGCACTGTTGAGGTAGTGGTAAGGCTTAAAAACCAGGAAAAAAATAGTTTTCTTTTTGCTTCTGCAATTCTGGTCCAGTTAATATTTCATATGCTGAGCGAGGCCAATGGAAAAAAGAAAATGTAATTAAATCATGCACATAACCTGTTTAAGTAGTCTCAGGTTGTTGTAAATGCAGCAACCTAAAAATAGTGACTGCTACCAACTGTAATGTGGCCAGCTGTGGCCTGAGTTACAGAGAGTACTTCACTTTCACCCCTCAGTATCTTCTGTGTCACCAACATCCCTCTGTCCCAGGCAGTGCTTTGCAGAAGAGCAGCTGTATCATTCTATTTGCAATGTGAAAGGACAGACATCTGCTGCAGGAATACCACTGCCCACCCAGGGGTGCTCTTCCTCAGGAGCTGCTTTTTGTCTGCTATGTTAGAGCTATAATTTTACATGAACCATTTTTTGATATGTGAGATAGCTTAGTTTCAGATAGTTCATGAGATAAAGCATTAGCACTGGAGCTTGTAGTGTTTTGCATGAACTGTGTTGACTTGTGCTCTGACATGAGGTGTTTGGATGGCAGGTATCTGTAACTAATTAGCAGTGGTGGGAATGAAGCTGAGATACTTTTGAACACGGAGCTGCTCTGTATTTGGCATTGTATTGCTGCATCTGTGAAATAGAAATAGTCACAGGTTGAAAACAATAGCTGATATAACACCTAGCAATTCTGAGAAAATAAGTTAACGTCTGCAAAGCCACCCCTGTAAAGCAGAATACTCAAGTGACCAGTTGTTTTCAGGTCAGTCCTTGCTGTTCGTTTTGGGATTGAGGATCAGACTTTGATAAGGATCGTGAGCAATTCATCCTGGCAGCTGCAAAACACAGTCAGTGATATTTAAGAATATGAAATCCTTACTGCAGAGCTGAGAAACTGGCAACAGTTGCAGGTCAATAGATAATCTTTTAAAATGCAAGTCTACCAAAGATGGAGCCCCAACAACTTGGGTGTCTCCAATGACTTAAATAACAGAGCCTTTAGACAAATTAAAATTAAGGCTGACGTTCTATCTGGATTGAGGCAAAATATTTAGCAAAAGATAACGCGGAAATTGTCTGAAATGTAGAAGAGATTTGTTTATCTATGTCTTAGAGCTGTCAGAGGTGGACAAAACATGAGTGGTACTGAAAAGATGCTTATGCTGTAGGAAGGACAACACTTCTACTGTTCCTTTGGCACTGATGTAGGGGTTGGTGAGTTTTAGCTGCTCTTGCACTTCGGACAGGTACCGAGGCTGTCTCAGCAGGGCACAGCTGCGGCACTTGCTACAAGCAATCGCCTGTCTTAGAGCCAGGGACGCGGGGCGGGGAAGCGTCAGTGTGGAAAACCAGGGGAGAGAGATGACAGTGTTTGATGAATGCAGCTGCGTCCTAATCCAGCACCCGTAATGCTGAGCTGACAAAGACTGCGGCTAATGCAGCCGAGCGTGTGCGAGGTTTGGGTCGCCCGCCATGGACGCGGATCCGCACCGGGCAGGGCAGGGCTGCCGGGGCGGCCCGGGAGGCGGGGAGCGTGTGCCGGGCGGAGCCGTGCGTGCCCAGGCAGCGCTGGGCGAGGCGGAGAGAAGCGATGGTGTGCGGCGGCTCCGCGGGTGATTAGCGCGGCTGGCGGGGCGGGAGGCAGACCCACCCGCGGGAGGCGGCCCGGGGCGGATCCACCCGCGGGAGGCGGACCCACCCGCGGGAGGCGGCCCCACCCGCGGGAGGCGGCCCCACCCGCGGGAGGCGGCCCACCCGCGGGAGGCGGCCCGGGCGGGGCGGGCGGCCCGCGAGGCCGTGCGGGCCCGGGCGGCGGGAGCCAGGCCCGCGGTGCGGGGCGGGCGATGGGGCTCCGGCAGCGCCGCCCGTGAGGGACCGCAGCGTTCATGGTGAGCGGCGCGGGCTGCGCGGGGCCGGGCGGGCCGGGAATTGAAGGCGTGTCGGGGAACCCGGCCTCGTCCGCTCCTCAGTGTCACCGAGCCCAGGGGGGAGCCGGCTAACAGGAAAGGGGTTCCCTTTGTGCGGGGAGAGACTCCGCCGGGATGGAAGGCGGCGGCACGGCCGTGCCGGGTGTGGGGCTGTCGGAGCGGGGCGGCTGCAGGCTGGAAGCCCGGCTGTGCCGGCCAGCCCTCCTGCCCCGCAGTGCCCCCGTGGAGCCAGAGCCCCGCAGCCCTGGCGTCTGCCGCTCCGCACCCGGCATGAATATTTCATATTCGGCTTCGGCGGAAAGTGCCTGCCTTGAAACGCGCAGGGCCAAAACTAGATGACCTTGATAGAGCAGTTTGTGTTATTGTGTGTTCAGTTGTGTCGTGCTGCTGGTGCTCGGGGAGGCTCGGGGCGTGTGGGAAGTCGCACAGC
This sequence comes from Sylvia atricapilla, assembly GCF_009819655.1. Lineage (NCBI taxonomy): Eukaryota > Metazoa > Chordata > Aves > Passeriformes > Sylviidae > Sylvia > Sylvia atricapilla. The sequence goes on along the minus strand of NC_089143.1, from coordinate 19,578,520 downwards.
GCTCTCCCGGGTGGAGCAGCTGCTCTTTCAGCGCTTGCCGTGTTCTAGAGGGTTATTTGCGTCTCTCGGTAGAGATTGTTGAAGATCCCTTTGTAGGCTTGTCTTTCTTGAAGAATCGCAGAGGATCAGCAATTTAGAGCTTCTTGCATCTTAACTGCAAAGCTGGCAGGTTCCACCCAGAATTAAACTTGGTTTTGGGAGGCGTGTTTCTGTGGGTTTCCTTTGTTTGGTTTGGATTATTTAAATCAGTGCTTTAATCTACAATACGCTCTTATAGAACATCTTAAAACCCCAGTTCAGCTCTTGCGAATAGCTAAAGGTGAAACCTGGAAGAAAGCCTAAATGATCCCAGTGATAAGGCTGTATTTTAAATTGTAAACAGTCAGCTCATCCTAAGTTGATCCTAAAATTAACTTGCAACCATGTTCAGGTTAGTAACCCCTAATTGCAGCATAGCATTTAAACAGATCCTGAATGATTTGTACTTGCAAGAGATCTGAGTCTGGCTTAAAAGAAAAAAGCTTAAAATGAGCTATTGTGTGGCTCAGCCTATTGCAGTATGTCTGCATGTGCAAATACTTGTACTTGCTCAGTCAGCAGATACTCTTAATATGAGTTTGTGGAGGCTTCAGTGTGCTTCATTGCTGTATAATACATCGTGCTCTGAAATTGCGTTCTCTTCTCACTGGACTAAAAGATAATTTTCATGAGCTTTTGTTTTCTGTAAATTTTGGTGTATTTGGGTTTTGTGGGTTTTTTTGGTGGGGAGGAAGTTTTGGTTGGTTGGGGTTTTTTCATTTTCCCTAAATAAAAAACAGTCTTGTAGATAGTATCACCAAAGGACATTTTTATTCTTTTTTGACTACCACTGAAAAGGATGAAATTGCTACAAAGGAATCATACTTGTAATCTGATCAAATGTGCCACTCCCATTTTTGTGCTGGTCTGGCTTTTTTACTGTAGGGTAGTGCTGAGTAGAACACCAGTGAATACTTGCTGAAATGCAGGGTGGGCTTTGGCTCTTTTGAGAGGTTTGTATAATTGTACTGATGGGCTGATACTGTAACCAGCCATCCATATGTAGAAATAAAACATTTTCTTAACCAATAAATTCTTGTAAGGACCTGCATAGCGGTGGTCTGGAGAACTTTGTGCTTAGCTGAAAGGGATTTCCAAATCAGTTTGCATATACAGAATAAAATTCCCATTGCAGCCCAGTGTGGACATTCTTTTCTTACTTTCCAAAAGCAATTTTGCTCTCCACTTGGCTTTCAGTGAAAGAAGACCCTGAATATAATTTTTGTAAGTCAAAATTAAGCCATTTTTCTAGAAATTCTACTATAATAAACATTGGGTGCATATGTTTTAATGTCAAATTCTGAGATGCTTTAGGGAGTAAGAGAGGTTAATATTTGACTATGTTAATTTGTGAAAAAGAACTCATTAAAAAATCAGTCTGCTAATAGAAGCTGTGAGAAAGGAAAGACATTTGCTTCATTCCTATCAGCAGAGTGGATTTACTCCACCGCTGGTGCAGCTGAAGCCCATTATGATGGTGCACTTACACACTGGTCACTCTCAGTTGTTTGTTTGTGAAAGTGACCGGTGTAAGATTACTGCCTGTGTTTTCTGAATATGCTCTCTATCTCAATACCTTTTTTATAGCTTTTTTTTTTTGCTTATTTTCTTTCTGGAGGTTTTTTTAGTGAATCACTTTGTCATCATGAGCACTGTCCCTTTACTTGACAAAGCTAAGTACTAGTCTGTAGTTTAAATGCATTTTCCTTGGTTCTTTTCCTTGTTTTCAAACTGATGTAATGCATAGCAGTATTAGCTGGTATTAATGAGCCAGACATTCCAAATTCGTGACCGTGTTTCCCATTACAGCAATGTAGTCATCATAGGATTGATTGTTGAGGCAGTGCCCAGTTAATAGACAGGGAAAAATAGGGATTTTCTGTGTCCTGAGGGTTGCACAGTCCTGTACATGAGCCCCACGGAAGTAGTTTGAGCTAGGATTTAGCTGTTCAATATGGAGCAGAAGACCAATGTGTTGGTTCACATTCATTGTATCATGTCTTGTTTTCATCTGTCCCCTTTTTTAAAGTGTGATTGGAGACAGCATTTCTGGAGGGGATGAATCCGATTTTAATTGCTGAATGAACCTCATTGTGTTGGAAACGTGTCTATTGCCCAAGGAAGTTTTGATGAAACAGAGAGGTTAGGTTGAAAGAAAGAAAGTAGTACCATCTGCAGAACTCTTTGTGCTAGCAGGAAAAGATCAATGGCTGGAACACTCTTCATAGTGCTCATTGATAGTGTACACTTGTGGTTTTCTAAATTTTATTGTAATAGAAATGCTATAAAAAAGGTGTGCATGAAAGGAAAGCCTGTGAGTTTTGGAAGTGGCAAGAATCATTATAAAGTTGAATGTAGAAGTAACTATAATGTAGATGCGATTTTTCCATAGGGTTGGCCATGTTTGTTGTGTATCACTGATACTTTGCATACTTAATGTTTACTGTAATACTTCAAGCACTGAAGTAGATGGAAGTTGTATAAAGGTTGTTTTATTCCATTAGGTCACAGTTTTATTATAATTCTTTTTAAACCAATGTTTGTCGGAAAAGTAAAAATAAAATGCTACCTGAATGCCAAGTCCTCTCCTATATTCCAAGGTGACGCAGTGTTTAAGGGTAGAAGGACCCCTGAAGGGCTGACTCTCCTCTCAGGACAGAGTCTACTTTAACCAGGTTCTCAGGGTTCATCCACCTGAGCTTTGAATGCTTTCAAGTTCAGGAGTTCTGGCACATCTCAGGCAACTTATCCCAGTGCTCCCTTTTCCTCTGGAGGCTGAGCAAGCCTGCTTTTCTTGGCCTCTCTTCATATGGCGCTTGCTGCACACCCTGACATCTCAATGCCTCTGCTAGTCTTGCTCCAGTGTGTCAGTGTCTGATTACAGACACAGGTTAACATGTTATGCTCTATTGTAGTTTAAGATTGTGCAAGGTGTTGTAACAAGTGTGGACTTTCTGTTTAACACTGATTTTAACCTTTTTTCTCTCCCCATTGTTGAGCTGTTGTGTATGAAAACAGCTTGTATAATAAAATCTTAAAATGAGATTTTAAGACATGGAGCTTGTGGTAATTTTTTACTTTAATTTCAAAACCGTGTAAATAAAAAAATAATTAATTAGGGCCTATTTTTGTACCTCAGATAGTATCTGCTGTTTGTAAAGTCCTTCTTTGTAATACTTTGTAAAAGCAGGCTGTCAGCTAGAGGAACTTAGGATGTTTTTACAAATAGAAAGGATAGAAAAAAGCATCAAGACTGAACATAAATTTTGTCATTGTTTTCAGTGTTGAGGTTACTCTAGTTGAAAAGCTTCAAAGACACTGGAGCAGGGCTGAGATGTGAAAGCATTATCTTGAAAACTTTTGTAGATCCCTTTTTAAATTCTCAAGTGCATCGTCTTGGTGCTCTCCACTCCTGTAAGTTGCCCTGTCTTTTTCTTCTCTAGGAATATGAAGAAAAAACTGGACGAGCTCAGAGACCACTCTCACCTAAACAGAATGTGAGGAAGAATCTTGATTTTGAACCACTCTCCACTACAGCACTTATTTTAGAGGACCGACCAGCGTAAGTTTTGGAAATGCCGCAGTGAGGGTCTCTTTAAAATTAACCTAGCAAAGATTTTCTAACTCAGTGTATTTGCTTACTCTAATTTCAACAGATTATTTAAAATCTAAGGTAGACTTTTTTTTTTTTCAGACGAGTGAATATGAAATTGAGTTGATTGTGAGAAAAATTATTCAAACAGAAGGAACTTTAACTCCTCTCACAAAAAGCCATTGCTCTTATTATAATTAGGATAATAGAGCTTTAGTTTTGAGTAATTTTACCTCCTAAACATGATTAAGAGATTTTTATTTTCCATGAGAGAACCTAAGCATAGAAACAAAGCTGGTATATGCTAAAGAATTTGAGAAACCAGAGTACAGTGTCCTGTTTACACAAAGACCACACCTCCATAAATAATGAAACAGTATGGTGATTGCTCTGCAGTGAGTTCAGCATCACATTTTAAGGGTTGCCAAGCACTTGATGAGCTGTTTCATACCTTTTACTGCAAGGAGATTTTTGCATATGCACACTGTCTCCAAAGTGACTTACTGGCAGCTGCTTTACCATGTTTTTCTCCTGAATTACACAAATTCAGTCATGCTTAGTCAATTTATGATCATAAATGTCATCTGGCTTTATGGGCATGACATCTGCATTTTTAGTATAGCTGCACATTGGTGTGAAGAAGTGGCATAGCACAGATCTGTGTTTTCATCAACAAACCTATATGAAAATGCTCATATCAGAGTAGTCTAATTGTAGGGTTACTTAAGTAACTTTCTGGCTTGGCTGATGGACTGTGTGGCAAGACATTGGGAGATGCAGAAAAATGTAAGAGTGATTTTTTGTTATAACAGGCTTTATTATGTACAACTGGAAAAATACATACTAGCTTTTCTATTTAAAACCTGTCTGTTAAAAATCTCTTTTTTATGGGATGAGTAATACAGTGTTCAGACAGATGGAATTAACGTTGCATTACAGGAGAATGTTCAGATTTTGCTTTCTTTCCTACTGTTGATAGAGTGAGAAACCCCTAGCAGAAAGGTATTTTTAAAACTGAAGACAATTGCAGCATCACTTCTTTTGTCTAGTGGGAAAACTGCTCTGGACAACAGTGCTGTCATCTCACTCTCACTAAAGAATCTTTTTTAATTGTTTACCTACAGTTTGCATACTATTTTTTAATGTTTAACTATTAGGCTTTGAGTAGTTTCTTTTATAAGACTTCAGACAGAAAATTGGAGTGAGATTTTTTTTTTTTTTTCCCAAAATACCTGCTCTTGATTTCACACATATTTGTAGGGCTTAGGTAAAACTTCGTAGTAAAAAATCAATAAATATGCCATAGTGCCTTTGGCTTCAACTGGAAAAAGTATTAGTTGAATTTTAATAGATACTAAACATCAACTGACATGTATGTTGCTGATGATAAGACATTGGACAAATAGTTTGAGTGGTAGAGTTTAAGTTAGCAAAACTTGACTTATTTCAACTGCCTTTCCTTTCCAAACTTCCCCTAATTTAAATAATTTCTAAAGACTTGGATTAAAAAAAAGATGCAGATCAAAGGGAAACTGGAAAGAGTAGATTGGTCTCTGTGGTTAGCAAGCCAACATTTTACCAATGTGAAAATTTACTTTTGTTTTTCTAGTAAAAATCTTGATTTGGAAAATACTCACAGGCCAGTATCACATGGTTATGTGCACATTACAGACACTGTGATTACATAAATAGGGATGCATGCTAACTGTTAATGGTGCTGGGGGCTGTCAGCTGCCTGATGTGTGACACCTTACAGGAACAGGAAAGTGAATTTTTGCATAGCTTTTCTGTTAACCGAAGATATAAACTGTTCTAGGAATAAAATACAGTGTTGTACAATACAGAAGAACAAAATAGTCATTTCCTGTTTTGATGTTTTGCAGATCCCGTAGTTGTAGGAGACGCCTGTGGTTACATTAATTGCAAATATGATTAGCTGAAAGGTCATATGTTCCAACACATGCATTTGTATGGCAGAGCCTTAATCACAAATCAAAATGTTTTGTTAGTATTAATAAGTGGAAAATATGAGTATTACTCCAGTGCCACTTGTTGCTCTAGAAGAGAGGGGAAGGAGTTAAGTCTTTAGAATAGAAATGGGGTTTCAGAGAGCAGAGGGGAAAAGGCTTGGTTAGGGAGTCATTATCTGGGTAGAGAAAGTTGTGGCTTTAACTCTTAGACAAGGTGAACAGAAAGATAAAATGCAGTCCTGTATCTTACCAGTTCAAATCAAAACCAGCCAGCTTTGTATATACCAGTATATTCTCCTTATGAAGATCAGCCTGTGGGTTCAGTTGGTTTAATAATAAAAATGCTGAAATTACCAAATGTAAGGAAATTACTCAGCGTATTTTGTGTATAAACGTAGTCATAGCTGGTCAGTGTTCTTCCCTTCTGCTGACTCTGGCAAAAAAAAGAAGATTATTTCCAAGGATCTGTTGTTCTGCTCTTTGACTGGATATTTTGAAAAGAAGCAGAGTGTGCTTTTCCTTTAGAAGTGTCTAGAATTTTATTTAGGCAGTTATGCCAACTGTAAATATTATTTTTTTTTAGGAACCTTCCTGCAAAACCAGCAGAAGAAGCTCAGAAACACAGGCAACAGTACGAAGAAATGGTGGTTCAAGCAAAAAAAAGAGGTGATGGAATTTCTTGTCTTCAGAGGAGAAAAGTATAGGGGTATTTGACCTGGAATGCACTTCTGTCAGTCTGTTGCTCTGTAATATGAGGGATCCCTGCCTCCTCTCAAAAAAGCATTGCACCCAAGAGAGAGGAGCCAAGGTGGTTGTGTTGAAAAGCCCAGCTCCAAGCTGAAAAGAAACGGTCTTGGAATCCAGCAGGAAACAATTTTTTAAATCCGTAACTCTTAAATGAGCGGCATCTATTTGTGGGTTTAAAAACTTGGTAATATATTGAAGTAGATTGTTGGTAAAATTAGTGAAGACTGCACTTAAAACTGCACAATATTTGTCAGTTTTATGGTGGAAACAACCTGTTCAGGCTGCAGTTCATAAACACATAATTTTCCACATAGGAAAATGTATGCAGTTATGTTCATTTGATAATCTCTCACTGAAAATTTACAGCTTTCTCAAGGACTTGCTCATAATTTCTTGCCTGATATTTTTCACAGAGGTGTCTTAGTGACACTGTACTGTGAACATGAGGTAGAGGTGATGGTAGTGGTTTCTTTTGGCTGATATTTTTGATCATCTGGGTTTTCTGATTAAAAACAAGTATTGCAATAATAGATTTGGACTTGGGTTTTGCATTCAATGGGAGCTGCTGGAAATATTTTTTTCCAGTTGGCCAGACCCTTGAACCAAATGAAACAGTGAGAAGGGTGGATGAACACAGGACTTACTTGCATTCTGCAATTTGCACACTAACAGAAATATCCTCATGTGATTTTGGACATCATAAATCTACCAGTGAAGCCTGCAGTGAAGTTCTAACCTCATGTGATTCCTGTTCGATATACCTACTACTGTATGTGTAGTGTAAAGGAGTTTCCCTGTTCTTTCTTTGCATGTAGGGTGGGTGAGTTGGGAAAATGGGATGATTGTTAGGCAATGGACCAGGCTGATGGGACCAGGTCATTGAACTGGACTATGTCATTCTGTCCAGATAAATACCATGACAAACCCATTTTCCCTAAAGCCACTCCAGATGAACAGCTTTGTAGAGCAATACATTGTCTAGAGGTCAGGAGATCAAAGACTGTAAACACCCTCTTGTTGGTTAGAGAAAAACTGAAAGCCTGCATTTCAGCAGGCTTGCAGAGCTTCTATTGTATCTAGGCTGAAAACATTGAGGCAGTTGCTATGGTTCTGCTCAGACACAGCTTCTGAGGGGCTTTAAAGTGGACCCATCAGATGGAAGGTGTCTATTCCAAAGACCTTGTTCATGGGACATACTGCTGTTCTTCAGTGAGTTCTGCTTGCCAGGGGAGCACCTCATACTGTGGGCAGCATGTGAATAATACACACCCATGTCCTGCTGTAGAGACTGCCTGCATTTGTCTAACAAATTTGCCAGAGGAAAAAGCAGTAGTTAATAATGCAGGAAGAAATCCTGCGTGGTAATTCAGAACCACAAAATACCTCTAAACAAGACATTAAATATGTTTTCTTGTTAATGAACTGAAAGTTTCTGTTTGGGATGTGTAACATTTAGGTTATCCATATCCAAAGTAGCATCTAGATGTGGCTCTTAGGATTTCTTGACAGTAATAGAAGAAAGAGAACAAAATAAAAAGTTGTATTAATTTGGCCTGTAGTTTTGAGTCTGCCATAAGAAGGGTGGGGCTTTCTTAGGAAATACTCTGACCTGTTCTACTAGGTGAGGCTGTTGGCTGTCTGAGGTGCCAATTCAAAGTTAATAGTGTGGTTAGATTTGAAGAGTCAGAGAAATCACACACAATCTAATTCCCTTTGTTCCTTCTGTTGAAAATGAAACTTATAGTTCCAGTTTATTCTTTACTCACATTTGCAATCACTGCTCAGCTTGGGAAATTTTCAGAATTTGACCAGTCCACTGTACTTTATGGTGAACACAATGTGCTTTACATGGTTGTGTTGCCATGACTAACTGAATATTTAGTTTCTGGTTTTATTAACTTAAAAAGGAAATTCCTTTTTCGCAGAGCTTAAAGAAGCCCAGAAGAGAAAGAAGCAACTGGAAGAACGCTGTAAACTGGAAGACAGCATTGGCAATGCTGTTTTAACTTGGAACAATGAAATCTTACCCAACTGGGAAACTATGTAAGACAGTATGTTATATTGAGTTTTAATTAAAAATTGCAGTCTATATCCTGAAGAGAAGCTGCAAAATTAGGAAGTGTAATTTTTAAATGGTCTTGGAGGCCTCTGTTAGAAAATCATTCTTGGACAGCTACAAAAGAAATAAGCAACATCTTTATTTCTACAAAGTGGTTGGAAGTGATGCAGTGCTAAGTCTTATTACTTGTCTTTAATGAAGGCTCAAGATACTCAGAAACTGTGAAGCACTGAGGAGTGATCTGTGGTAGAAAAAAGGCATAGTACTTGAACATCATTCATTTATCAGAAATGAGCTGTCCTTGACTGTTTGAGCTGTTAATGTAATATTAATGTAGATTGAAGTGCGTGAATGGTTTATGAAGCCTCTTTAATTCTAGAATGGTATTCGTGCTGGGATAATCAAATGATGGAAAAGAGAAATAGGGAAAAAGTTATTTATATCAAGTGCTAGAAGATTTCCTCCAAAGACATGGCACAGGCAGTTGATAAAGTATCTTGGTGGTCTTTGTTAGTCATCTTAAAAAAACCAGCCCCCAGTGCTCAAAATACAACCACCACAACACAGCACTCAGAATTGCAATTTGCTTAGCAATGAAATTCAGTTATACTGAGAATATATATTAAAAACACGAACAGAATTTGTTGGATAAAATGTTTCTGGAGAATCAAAGTAAAGTAAACTTAAGTCTAAACTAATGGTAGATTTACATGTGCTTCTTTAGTATTTGAAGATGCATCTGTTATGGTTGATGTAAAAATGAGGTCACCTTTTCCTTTATTGGTTTATGAATTTAGAAGTTCCCCAACGTATTCACTGTTTTACATTTTAGTTTTCAGAATCGACTGAAAGATAAACAGATTGTTTTGGTTTTGCCTCTTTTCATTGGCGCTTAGGTGCTGTTTTGTTCCTCCTCCTGGGCTCTCAGATTGCTGAACATCAGCTGTGTCCATTTCAAAGCCTGTTTTCTGTTAAAAAAGTTACCTAAAAAAGTTACTCCTTGTCACATCTTCACGCATTTTTCCAGAGGCACAGAAGTGCAGGGATAGGTGGGAAGCTGTATGTCTGTTTGCACAGCAGGGTGATGATAGAGGCCAGAGGGTAGACTTCCATAACTTGTTCCTGTATTTAGCCTTGTATGGAGCTGTCCAGTCTTTAGCATAGACAGTGGCATAGCTGTGGACTTCCTTTCCATTTGTTTACTTTTTCCCTATGATTTTTGCTAATCAAGTGTGGCTGCAGATTATATGTATTGTGACTGATGTGCTTCTGTCAATATAAAGCCATTGCATTGGAAGGAAGAAAGATTTCCTTTGCAGTTCAAGGCAAAATAGCACTAAAGAATGCGTGTATGCAAGTTGTATTTGATTTCTTGGGCTGTTGATGTTAATTTTGGTTTGAATCCTATCAGCAGTGGTAGGAGGATATATTTGCAATTCAACTGGCAATGAGATACTACTTAGGATAATCTGTTTTACTTTCAACAGGTGTTGTTCCCGTAAAGTCCGAGAGCTGTGGTGGCAGGGCATCCCACCGAGTGTGAGAGGCAAAGTCTGGAGCTTGGCAATTGGAAACGAGTTAAACATCACCCATGGTGAGCTGCTGTTTTGTCAACAATTTTTACAGAGTGAAATAGCAAGGACACATTCTTGTATCTGTTGTGGTGTGGGTGTGAGGAAATGTTATCTAGTTATGCTTTTTTGATGCTGCTTTGATGTGTTTTGTTCAAAAATACAGCGTCTTTTAATCTTGGAGCTGTTCTAGGACTGCTGCTGTAAATTGTTTCTGAGTATTGCTATGATTGTGTCTTGCTTTGATGTTGGATGGAAATGGTCAGAAATAATGACTCAAGTTTTTGGTTTTCTTTTTGAAACATAAAATTGTTGTTAATTTTGAAATGCCTATGAGTATGTGTATAGTGTCTTTCCTTTGATTTCAAGCAAGACAACAGGTTTGTAAGAGATTAAAAGACTCCTGGCAAAATTGGTACTTCAATTTGTGAAAATAAAAATAATCTATTACTTCTGAGTACAGAAAAATCCCGCTCTGAAAGACTAACTTATGTAATTCCAACATGGAAATGTGGTAAACTGCATGCACTCCTGCTGTATTGTGCTGCTTTTCTGTGCTTTGCTTAACTACCTTGGGTGTAGTTCTCACATGTAATTTGTTAGACTTTCCTAATTATCCATTCGGACTGTAATTTTAAACATCAGTGTTCTGCAAGAAAAAGCAAACAATTGAATGTAAAATGCAACTTGGATTGCCTTTCCTTTTTGCTTAATATGAAGTTAGCAGTGAGTGGAACATGTACTACAAAACTGTAACCCAATAAAAAGGTCTGCTGCTGTTAATGCCTAGGGCAGCATTGCTTATGTGGTGGGTGGTTAGTGGACCTGAGCATGTACAAATAGTGGACTTGGTTTTGTGTTTTTGTTTTTCCAGAGCTGTATGATATTTGCCTGGCTCGTGCCAAAGAGAAGTGGCGATCACTTCGTACAGGAGGGGCTGAAGTAGAATGTGAAGGTATGCTTTTTGTAAATTATTTATCCTGTGTCACAGAATAAGACATTTTGTAAACTAGTTCCTTAAAATGAAATCACATACTTTAAACAACAATAGCAACAAAAATGAGCTATAAAGTTGTGTTCTGGTAAAAAGAAAATGTCTTTTTGTGAAAGCAAGGGATAGCTGTATTTTGCTCAATGAAATTCTGCTGTTGTACAAAACACACTTGTTCGGGTTTTTTTTTATAAACAGTCTCTGGGTACAGTTCTTATTTTGATGCAAATTTGTAGGAAAACTACAAATACTAGTTTGGGGATTATCATTTGAATTGCAACTAAAATACTTTTCTGCATCTATAGCTTTGGGATTGCAACTCAGGTTAGAGCAGAAAATTGCATTTAATCCTTTATTGCAGCTTTGAGCTCAAGTCATTGGTGTGTTTCAGAGAGCAGTAGTTTTTGTTGTTGCAGACAGAGTGTTTGAGATTTACTAATTAATTGGAAGAGCTGACTGATTTTGAGAGATTATGAAGCTACATGCAAATGATTGAACTTGCCTTCAGTAAATGATTATGCTGAGCAGAGAAAAAGAAAGGAGAACAAACATACTGGCATTTATCAGCAGAAAAATATTTTTGATTGGAAATTCCCACTTTGTTCCTTTAAGACTGTTTATATCTTAAGATAACATCTTGTTAGTATGTTTAGTAGTACCTTAGTATGTTTCCACCTTCCTCTTGAGCTTCATTTTCTGGAGTGTAGGTGCTCATGTGATTGATACAAGCATTGTCTAGTGACAGCTTGCTCAGTAAACAGCAGTAGGTAATTCCCAACTATGCAGAGCAGACATAATCCCAATAAGACACCTTGATGTTATAGAAAGAAGACTAATGTTATAGAAATACACTTGGGATGACATGTGTTTCAGTTATGGAGAGTGTATTACAGTGTTAGTAACAAGATCTACAAAGACTAAATAAACATGAATCTGAAGGGAGAGCTTTCACAGTAGTAGAGATAGGTGGCACTTTAGAACTTCCCTCTTCCACCACAGCTTTTCCACAGAGGCAGCTGCTTCAGGATCCACTGGGAAGCCTTGTTGGAGGTGAGGGGGGTCACAAGGTAACAGGCTTGTATCTGTTCAATGATCTGTCAGCAGATACAGGAGAAGTGCCTGACCTGCCTTGCCCTGCATCTTTCCCAGCTTTGCTTCCAAACATACTGAGGGCCAGTGGGCACTGTAGGATTGCTCTTGGTCAGGACTTAATTTCTGCTTAGCCTGTCTGCTGAATCTGAGGAATTGTTCTGTGTGTAGCTTTATTCCCTAGCATTTACCTCAAAATAAATGAACTGTGCAAAAGGTAAACCTTACTGGAAAATAAAAACAAGAGCGAGTGTACACTGACCTTTGTAATAAATGTAGTAACTTTGGCTTTTGCAGATGCTGGGTTTTCTGCAGCTGACAGAGAAGCAAGCTTGGAGTTAATAAAACTGGATATCTCAAGAACTTTTCCTAGTCTCTGTATATTCCAACAAGTAAGCAATGTTATGTTTTGTCTTGACATCTCAGGGAAATTAAGTTTGCATAATCCGGCCTGTCCCTTGGTTGGAACAGACTGTTGAGTTCTGAAGGAGCACACATCTTGAGAGGATAAAGTTCCTAGAGATTTTGGAAAACTAGAAATAATCTAGAGGAGAGTAACATCAAGATGCATGCAAAACCCCAAACTGGTAATCAATGTGATTTATCTAACCTAGTTCATGCTGGTTTCTGTCTGTTGAAGTGAGTGCTCCAAAGTCAGTGAATCAACACTGCTGGTTATAAATATACAGTGAGAGAGGACATCTCAAACAAAGTTGGCCTTTTTTTGTTTGATGCAAAACTGATTTACCTTGGATGGTTTTGGTATGCTTTAGTGACTCAATTTAATCAAATTTTGTCCTTCTATGCACAGATTTCAGCAGCCCTGTAAAAGATTTAGATTGTGATAAATCAACATTTTTAGGCAAAAAAAATTTTCCCTTTGGAAATTCTCAGTCAGTTACAGTACTCAGTGCAAGATATGGCAGCTGTTAATAGTCAGCAATGTGGAATTATTTTTAGCTGTACATGTCCTTCTCAATATGCTCTTTCTGTGTTATGGCATATTGTTGTTTTGACTGTTTTGTTTGTGGGTGACTTTTGCCTCCAGTCTCAGAGACAATTATGTGGTTTGCATTATTGCTCTACTTTCTTGGCACTATTGCCAAAGTGCTGCTGAGCTGTAAGGAATCTCTTAGGCTTGCATTCCTATTGTATAAGTATTTAATATGTAATCAATGTATTGGATGAACTGTATGTATCTGTAATAAATGGGGTTTGGAGAGTTGTTTCATTCTGTTAAAGCCAAAATTATTTGGAATAGTTCAGCTGTTCTGAGCTACAGTGGGAAAGTGTGTCCTTTCTCAATAGTAATAGAGACCATCTGTAGCACTGAAGTTTTTTTAACACGCTTGTTGTATAATCAGATGTATTGTGCTCTTTTTGTTTAATTATAGGGTGGCCCCTACCATGACACGTTGCACAGTATTTTAGGAGCCTATACTTGTTACAGACCTGATGTAGGCTATGTAAGTGAAGAATTTATTTTTTCAGGGGTGGGGAGGGAGATATTTTTTAGGGGGAGGAAGGATTTTATTAATCAGTCATATTTAGACCAGTGTTAAATGGTTTGGGAGGGAGGGTTATGTTTGCTTTTTTTTCTATTCCAGTGCATGCTTGAGAAGCATCTATAACATTAATTTTGCTGGATTTAAGCTTTCTATAGGTTAAGTAATTTAAAAACTCACATTTGTACTGAAAAGTACATAATTTCAAAATTGGAATCAAAGACAAGGTGTAGTTATGTCCTTATTGTTAGTATCAGTCTTACTGAGACTGCTGTTGAATTGAAATGATTTGCATTTCTGTGCCTTTGCACTGTGAGTTTCTGGACCAGTCTCTAAAGCAATGCCCATTGAAGCTACATGAGCTCAGTCATAGTGTTTGAAGTAGTGATTATGAGAGAACTGAGTAGATTTGATTTAGTCTCTGTATGCAGAGCAGGGTTATACAGAGAGGCTTATTCTTTTTTCAGGAGCAGTTTTAGACAAGGCAGCTGTAGAGAGGGTATGTTCCTACTTCAATAATAATGCTTGGCAAGAGCTGCTGAACATGAGTGCTGGGAAATGAGACAAAGGGCAGATCTGCTGCTGTGCTTTATGTGGCACAGCAACAACCTGTTGTGTTGGGAAGGAGCTCGTTCCTCAGGTTTGCAGGAATGGCAGTCACACCTTGCTCCACATGACTCCAATGGCAGTACTGCACCCTCAGGGTGAGAGATGTTTGCCTGCATTCCACAACAGACCTTGCAGAGAAAGGGAAACAATATCATGAGCTTATGGTAAATGAAACGAGTATAATCTTAAAATGGTTTTGTTTATCAAATGAATCAGTGCAGTTTTCTTTAACTACTGGTAATTTATTGAAAAACAAAAGTACAGGCTTTGTCACTAGGACTCAAAGTCCAGCTTTCCACAAATAAGAATCTAGATGACCCATCCCTAGGAGAAAAGGGATTACTTCAAAACACCTTATTCTTCAAAAAAAAATCTTTATTTTTTTATATTTGAAAGTGTTGTCAACCTAGCCTGTCGTAGGAGTTCAGCTTGGAGTCTTTGAAAGAAAGCAACATGGGAATTGCTAGCGTCTGTGCACTGAACATGTGATATCAAGGGGCACATGGGTTAAAAAAATCCTGCTTTTCTGAACATTTCTCAGGACGCAGCAGCTCAGTGAGTGCATCAAACACTAATGAACACAAGGACAAAATGAGCCAATATAATATAGTTACTGCTAAAGGGTAACATTTCTCCTTTCTTCAGGTGCAGGGCATGTCATTCATAGCAGCTGTATTGATCTTGAACTTGGATACTGCAGATGCCTTCATTGCTTTTTCTAACCTTTTAAATAAGCCCTGTCAGATGGCATTTTTCCGTGTGGACCATGGCCTTGTAAGTATGCAAAAAACCTACAGATGAAATCAACATGCTGTGGATAATGTGTCGGAAAAGTTTAAAAAAATAAAAATTGATTATTTCAGCAGCTTGGAAAAGAAATCAGAATTTACTTTAAACAAACACACTTTTGTTTTACTTTATAAACAAAAAAACTCCACCCCAACACACATATGCAGAATCCCTCACAAAAGTTAAACCCAACCAAAGATCACCCCATCAACCTTTTTGAACAAGACATGTGAATGAAATTGTTGAGTAGCTATTCTGTGATGCTCACAGAATAGTTATGAGAATATTACTGTAGGTGGTTTTCAACAGTGCTGCAGTTGAAAGCTGAAAACACCTTAATATAAATGTCTTGAAAGTACTTTTTATCATAGGCTAATAGGTTGCTAAAAACAGACTGTTGCAGGGAGAACCAGGTTTTCCATATCTTCTGTAGCAGCTGTGTTTGAGTCCTAGAGGCTTCTTTTCAGAGAAAGAAACCTCTGACCCCTCAAGTTTTTATTGGGAGCCTATTGCGTGCTTTTCCCTGGAGTCTCTAAAATTCCATGTCAGCAGGTACACTAGCAGAATAAGACACATCTTCTCAAATGTGGTTTTAATTTGCTTCAAAGGTAATTTTGTGTAAAATATATGGCATTCTGTATTTCTTTCTCACTTACCTCTTAGCATTTTGGAAATAGGCTCTGCATCTTAAGAGTTCAAATGCAAGAAATAAAGCAAGGGAAAGGGTGATGACAGCAGTCACTGTTGTTGCTTAAAAAGTAGACTCTAGAAACACTATCATTAGTATTCCTGCTTGAAATAGTATTCCTGCTTGAAAAGTATTCCCTGTTCAGTCCCTAAATTTCATCAATTGTAAATACCATGGGAAGATGTGCCACAGGGCAAACAGCATTGCTAGGAGCAGTATCAGCTACCTCCATAACAGTGCTTCGAAAAAGAGGACATGCTCATGCATTCAGTGTGTAAATATGGTTTTGGTGAAGATGGCTTTGGAATTGAATTGGACAGAATAAGATAAATATTTTTTTAGCTGAGCTAGTGGGGTTTGCAATTCTTTCAGATAGTGCTGTTCAGTTTTGTTAGCCTGGCCAAATAGGGACTATGGGATAAATGTGTGCTTACAGAGGGCAGAGATGTTGACATATGAAATATTAATGTCATGAAAGCAAACCCATGATTTAACATTACAAGGAAAATGTCATCTAATATATTAAAGGGACTAGTGACACTTGAAGTGAAACAGTTTTTGCTTTCTATGGTGAAAATACTAATCTGCAGTCTACCCTCATCTTTTTGTGTCAGCTGAATAAGCAAATGCCGATTTGTTGTATAGTAAATTAATAAAAAAATAATACCAGCATAAATTGTTGTGTGAATAGTAGTAATTTATACAGGTTTATCTTGACTTCTTTTGTTAGTCAATTTTATTAAACGATACTGATTTTTTCATTATCACGAAGGAAATGTCTTGTTGAATATGGATTTCATCAAAATAGCTACTTGTACTGCTGCCCACAATGCTGTCAATATAAATGACTGTAGCAGTTATGTGTAAGATCCTGCCTCTACAGTACTTTTTGAAAGTAGGAACTTCAGTAGAACTGTCTTACAGTGGTGCCAGCAGATTATTTTGAAAGTAGGACTGTCTGATGCATTACCTGCTTCATTTATACTCACAGGTCTCATAGATGCTTGGATTTCATGCATTTAAAAATCCACACTGACAGGCTGTTTCAGGGGTACAGTTCTCTAAAGTGGGTTCTTGGATTTCTGGTGTCATGTTTGGCATGAACCTGTTTCTCAGGTTCAGAGATTTCAGTAACTTCAGTTATTTTTCTAGCCCACACCCATCTTTGATTGACTTAAAGCCTTATACTGACTAACAGGCTCAGGTGTTCGTCACTGTTAATGAAAGTAGTCCACCATCTGTCACTTCAGTCAGAGGAAATGGGAAATAGTTCTGTAAGGACATTAAAAAAACCCTTGGAAATGAACTTTTGGTCCTTTAAAAGGATTTCACACAGAGGTCTCCAAAAGGATTCCTTTTCTCTTTACTGTTGCGATGTTTTGGAGAGAAATATGTTGTTGCAACTCATACTTTGAAGAAATCACAGCCTTTTCTTATTGCTTTTGTTGGGATTTGTATTACTGAATCATTAAAGGACTTTGCTTAACTTTTTTCTCTGTAGTATTAGGGAGGGTGATTAAAATTCCTTTGGTTTTTAACTCTTACTTGAATTCAAAGATTTATTTTTAACTTGCTCTCTGTTACGAAATTTGACTAAATATTCAAAGTTTAAAATAGCATAAAAGTCTTTAGGTTAAAAACAATGCAGTTCGGGGGTTATGATGTTAGAGAGTTACAGACTGTTTCTCTTGCACAGATTTTTTGCCCCAGTCTTTGAATTTTTTGTGTGAAACTTGTGTCTTCCTTTTTGCAAAAGAAATACTTATTATCTAAATGTAGAATATATGGTATTATGTTGGTAGTAGACTCTTAGAATAGTTTTGATATTAGAATGTGACTTATGACTGGAATATACTGGACTCTTCACTGTTGCTGTGGAGTATTAACATTTTTTTAGTTTTGAATTTCACTATGTTCCACTGGGTCTTGAATTTTATTCAGTATAATATTAAATTACAGGCACAAGCATAAAACACCATTCTGTTATAATTATTTTGAGAAATCAGCAAAAAGCTTCTCTCCTGCTGGTATTTTTCTTTCCAAAGGAAGCTGGCCAAGACCCAAAGCAAATGTTACATTGTTGAGTATGAGAATCCTGTATAAAGCGGATCCTAAATTCTTAGTGCTTGCAGATTATGCCTTTATATAAATACTTAACTTTTTATAGTATCATGAAATTCATTGATCCTGTTTTTGAAGAGTGTTAATCCTACAATAGATAATACATTTAAGCTTGTTAATAACACAGCTAACTGCTTGTTTTCTCCCTGTTATATTTTCCCAGATGTTGACTTACTTTGCTGCATTTGAGGTATTCTTTGAAGAAAATCTGCCAAAGTTATTTGCCCACTTCAAAAAAAATAACTTAACTCCAGACATCTATCTAATTGATTGGTAAGACACTGAAAGTGTAATTGCCAGTTTGTGTGACATACAGCTCCGTGTCAGTATTCATGACAAAATTGGAATTACCTGGTTTAGTATCCTTCTAAGATAAAGGCTTTATTTTTTGTTCAGTACTTGACTTGTCAATCCAGTTCATTCCCATATACTTCTGTGTTGTTTAACATTAGCCTAAGTTTTATTACTGTACTTGTGTTAAATTGGAAGTTCATTTTAAAATACTGCTGGATAGCACTATTCATCTGTATTTAGTGCCTGTTTGGATTGATTTTCTGAGAAAATTTGTCTGCTACATGAGCAGGTGAGTACCAGGGTTGTCTATTCAGAAAATATTCCCAGTCTTGCATTTGAAATGTGTACTTTATCCTTCACAGATCAGGAAAAGTGTAATTAAAACATTTGTACAACATAAAACTCAAAGCTACAGAAAAGCTATTCCACTCAGCAGATGAGCAATTTGTGTATTTTTATTAAATGAAACTGTCTTCCCTTTAAGTTCTAGTATAATCAGAACATTTTCCTTAGAGGGGAAAAAACCAATGATCTTATTTACACTTCTGCCAAATTTCGGTGAGGTATTATGCACTCCAGATTGAGTACTTGCATTTGTGCCTATCAGGCCTTGGTTTGAGGAAGTTAAGAAGCCTCTTTTCAGCAAGACTTTCTTGTCAGTTTTGGGATGACATGCAGTATTTTTTGTGAAAAATTGGTTTGTCCTTACACTGTTGCCAATTTCTTCTCTTCTCATGTATCTGATGAATACCTTAGGTAAAAGAATAAATGCTTGCTGGTAACAGCAGGATTTTTTCCTGAGATTAATAAGCTGTTCTTTTGGAAAATATTTGTGATGTTAATACGATTTTACCTGAACATCTCTGGCAGTACCCTGATCTGGAAGACCTAGTTAGTCTAATTGGTAGTACTCATGTTGCCTATCTCTTAGACAAAAACACATTTAAAGTATATTAGTCCAATACAAGCTCAAAGTTTGAATGCATTAATTTTCATAGGATCATTGAATTTCTGAGGTATTGGAAAAGTCCTCTGAGCTCATCTAATCTAAACCCACTGCTCAAAGCACAGTCAATTAGAGCAGCTTGCTCAGGACCTTGTCCAGTTGGGTTTTGAATATCTTCAAGGAACAACACTACACAGTCTCTTCATGCAACTCAGTTCCAGTGTTCAACCACCCTTCTGGTTAATGAGATTTTTATTTTCTTATGTTTAAAATGGAATTTCCTGTATTTCATTTCGTGCTTGTTGGCTCTTGTCCTTTAAGTGGATACAACCAGGGAAAGTCTAGTTCTGTCTTGTTTTCATCCTCCTATCAAGTGTTTTTAGATATTTAGGTCCAAGCTATCTCTTCTCCCAGCTAAACAGAACCAGCCTGCTCAGCGTCTCCCTGTGTGTCACATGTCCAAGCCTTTCATCACATTCGTGGTGAGCTGGACTTGCTCCAGTATAAGCATGTCTCTCTTGTCCTGGGAAGCCCAGAGCTGGCTTGTCAGTGCTGAGTAGATGGATGACCTGCCTTGGCATGCTGGCAGCGGTGTTTCTTCTGCAGCCGAGAAGTTTGTGAACAGTCTTTGCTACAAAGGCACATTGCTGGCTTACATTCAGCTTGGTGTCCACCAGAACCTCCCTGTCCTTTTCTGCAAAGCTGCTTTCCAGACAGTTCAGTTCCCAGCTTGTACCTGGGCTTACTTCCTACCCACCCATGTGCAGGACTTGGCATTTCCCTTTTGCTGAACTAACTTCATGGGACTCCTCTTAGCTCAGCAACCTCTCCCAGTTTTGTGTCACCTGCAAACGTGCTGTGGGCACAGTCTAACGCATCATCTGCATCCTTAATGAAGACATTTAAAAGTGTTGGATGCGTACCAAACCCTGGAGTACACTGCCAGTGGATTGGCTCAAAGCTATACTTCATGCCACTAAATTACAACCTTCTGAGCTTGACAGTTCCAGCCAGTTTTCAGTCCACCTCACTGTCTATCTAATCCATACTTCATTGGTTCATCAACAAGGGTTTTATGGGATACAGTGCTGAAACCCGTGCTAACATCAAGATACACAATGTCCATTTCTCTTCCCTCTTCCACCAAGCCAGTCGTCCCATTGGCTAAGTTGTCTTATCAAGTCTGGTTGGGCATGATTTTGGTTCCATAAATCCATCCTGACTTCTTGCAATCACCTTTTTGCCCATAATATTCTGTTAAATAATGTCCAGGATTTTTCTTACATTACTTTCTCAGAGATGGAGATGAAGCTGACCAGCCTGTAGTTCCCTGGATCCTGTCTCTTGAAGACAGGAGTGACATTTGTTTCCTTCAGGTTCTCAGGAACTTCTCCTGATCACTGGAGATGATTCAAAGATAATTGAGCCTCACAATAACACTAGACAGTTTCCCCACACACTTGTATATGCCCAGTTTATTTAAATATTCCCTAATATGATCATCCTCCAGCTGGGGTAGGGTTTCCTTATACTGGGCTTTTCTACTGGTCTGGAAGACCTGAGATTCCTAAAGGCAAGTCTCAGTAAAGACTGAAATGAAAGTGGCAGTGAGTACCCCAGCTGTCTGCCTGTTCTTTGTCACCAAGTTCCTTGCTGTGTTCAGCAGTGGTCTCACGTTTTCCTGAGTCTGTTTTTTTCTCTGCTGATGCAGGAAAGCCCTTCTTGTCCTTAACATCCGTTGTCAGTTTATCTCCAAATGGACTTCTCGTGCTGCCTTTGCTTGATTTGCGTGGTTTGCATATGCTTGTTGCACAGAGGGTGGTGTAACATGGGCTTTTTATGATTTGGCTGTTACACTAGGATTAAATTTTAAAGCATCATGTGTAGGGGAATCGTTGGGGGTTATAACACAAATTGGCTCATTTTTCCCCATGAGAATGATTTTATGACTGAAGCCTGAGAATATTAAACTGAAGTAGACCTGTGCACAGAGAATAGAAATAGTACTAGGATAAGGTAAAAGAGAAGATAAAGAGCAGAGGCTGGTGTGTTCCGTTATAAGAGGAAAGATGTTGAAATTGTATTGCCTCAGTGTTGTGAAAGCCTGTGTGTGGAGAAAGCAATTGAATAAAAGGGACATCAGAATAAGATGACTATGAACATGTGGGAGAGTAACTGGGTAGACAACACTGAAATCACCAGGTTATTGTAATTTTAATGGACAATAATGTCAGTAGCAGTCCAGAAATTACATCAGCCTGGCAGATGATGAGGCTAGTCACCTTAGCAGCATGGACACAGACAAGGAAGAGATATTTAATGCTGTCTTCACTTTGTTTTTAACCGTGATGATGTGCTTTGGGGGTCCCAGAGCCCTGAGCTGGAAGACCAGCTGTGAGGATGATAAACTTCCATCGACCCTGAACTTGTGTGGGATTTGCTGCTCCAGCCTGATGGTCTATGGGACCCGATGGCATTCATCCAAGAGCTGGCTGATACCATCATGAGACCTCTCTCAATGATTTTTGAACAGTCTTGGGAATCTGGAGAGGTTCCATTTGTCTGGATGCTGGAAAACATTGTCCTGATTATCAGGAAGGGTGTGTCTGAAAACTGAAGGCCTGTCAGAGTCACTACAGTGACTGGTAAAATTATGGAGAAGGTTATTCTGGGACATATTGAAAGACACCTGGAGGATGGCACAGCCAGCACAGGTTCATGAGGTGAAAGTCCTGCTTCACAAACTTAATTTCCTTTTATGACAAGGTTACCCACTTAGCTGGATAGATGTGATATTTTTAGACTTCAGTAAAGATTTTGATACCATGTCTCACAGTAACCTATCCAGATTCTGCAGATGGGATGAGGAAATCCTGGACATGTAGATAGACTGGGGAATGATATGCTGGAAAGCAACACCATGGAAAGAAACTTGTGGTCCTGGATAGTCAGTGGCAAGTTGAACATGAGCCAGCAGTGCCAGCCCTGTCCTGGGGGGCATCAGGGACAGCATCACCAGCTGGGCAAGGGACAGGATTGTCCTGCTCTGCTCTGGGCAGACCTCACCTGGAGTGCTGAGGGCAGTTTTGGGCACCACAATATAAGAAACATAGTTAACTGTTAGAGAGTGTCCGAAGGAGAGTATTTAAAAAATGGTGAAAGGCCTTAAAAGGAAGCTGTTTGAGGAGTAGCTGAGGTCCCTTGGTCTGTCCAGCCTGGAGGAGACTGAGGGAAACCTCATTGCAGTTACAGCTTCCCTGTGAGGGGAGGAGGAGGGGCAGACACTGATCTCTGAGCTGTGGTAACAGTGCATGAAGCTGTGTCAGGGAAGATTCAAGTTAAATATTAGGAAAAGATTGTTCTTCCCAGAGGGTGGCTGGGCACTGGAACAGGCTCCCCAAGGCAGTGGTCAGAGCACCAAGGCTGGCAGGGCAGAGTTCAAGAAGCTTTCAGACAATGCTCACAGGCACACGATGTGATTCTCAGGGTGGTTCCTCTGCAGGACCAGGAATTGGACTCAGTAATCTTTGTGGGTCCTTTCCAACTCAGGGTATTCTATGGTACATAGTTGGATATGATGCTGTCATGAATAATGTGATTGCTATGTAGGAGAAACCAAAATTGAGCATCCTTGTGGTACAGGCATGTTAATATTTTGCTATTTCCTAACTTTACATTGTAAGGAAGAAATCCTGAGAAACAATATTAGAAATCTGATATTTAGAAAAAAAAAATACTTTTTTGACAGAAGGTTGAAGGTTTACATTCCCTTCAGCAATTTTGCTTTAATAAAATACTCTTTATTGTATTTTCTTGAGTAAATATTATGTGATTAGTTGTTCTCTCTTAGTACATGTATTGGGAAAAAGCCAAACAAAAACAAAAGAAAACAAAAAGAAAAAATGACGGAATGAAGTGAGTGAAGAACTGAAGTTATGAAGTCTGTGTCTAAGTGTTATTGAAGTCTTGAGGCTTATCGGGTCCCCCTTTCGTTACCTCTGTGGATGTTGTTAAGAGCACTTGAAGAAGACTTCAGTGAGGAGTGACTGTGGATGGTGCTTCTCAAAGTCTTTGTATCAGTGAGCTGACAATTAACATTTCTTACTGACTACCTGCATCCATATTCAAGCTGTTTATTTTAATTTCAAGGACAATTTACTGTGTTCCTTCCTATCCCTAGAGAGTTACAACACTGGTCCTGCACAGGAATGTAGGCTGTTTGAGACAGACTGATACTGTCTGTATTAAACTTCTTCACACTTAACTTGAACTACACAGCTTATATTGCTCTGTCCTCAATTTCGTTAGTGCAGGTTGTATTTATGTAAAATGTTCATATTTTACTTAAATCTATATCTAAATGTATTAATATGTGTGTGTGTACATACATATACATACTTTCTACTTCAAAATACTTGGATCCTGTAAGAAGCAGATTTAGTGTTTTTTTTCTTTAAATTGTCACTAAGAGTGTGGCTCTTAAAGTCAGGGAAGAATGTGGTACAGCATCGCTTTGAGTAGGCAGACTTGTTGCTTGTAGGTAAAAATCTCTGTGAAACAGCCTTGCTCTAACATTATTTTTATTTAAATTAAATTTGTTCTGAGTTTCAAAGGGATGCCTGCTGCTATTCCAGTGGCTGGTGTGGTTACTGTGCGGGCATGTCTGCAGTAAATCTCAGCTGGTGCCAGCCTCTGGGAGGCTCCAGTAGCCAGTGCTGCACAGACCAGTTGCTGGGAAACCTTCCTGCTCCTGCCACAATTACAGTGGAGACAACTAGTCTGCTTTGTGCCTCTTCCTGTAACCTGTGCTGCAGGGAACAGCAGTAAAATTTGTGTGCTTAAATAATTTATGAAGGGATATGTTCCAAGAAAAAGAAATACTGTAGGTGGGCCCAGCTGTGCAGGTTTTCTTGGAACTGGTAGAGGACTTAGGGAAGGAGAACCCCCCACCATTTTTAGTTCCACTGCTGCCTTCTGTGATGAGAAAGCTCCAAGGACTGAATAGTTTAATTAAAGGTACTGTGAGATGATTATCAGGGGATGATTATCCCCATGATTATCAGGGGATACCTGCCACAAGTAAGGCATCTCATTTAAAAAGGACCCATGTGCTTTAAGCCCAAACTCCAAATGATAAATCTTGTTGAAAGAATTCAAAAACTATACAGGGTTTTACTTTTTTTGGTGAGTATAAAGGGGATCAAGTGTGAAAAAAACGTAAAGAGCAATGTGCAGTCAGGTTAGCAAGGAACAGAGGGGAAATAGTGTGTCTGAACAGTCCAGTTTTGGCCTCTCATTCTGTCAGCTGATGTTCTGCAGGCTCTTGTGAGCAGAGTAGAATGTGGATTTGCCAAGGACACATGCTGTCTATTTATGGCCTGCTGCTGCTATGCAAACACCTCTTTATCCCTACTCAGGAAAATGATTTTGACAATAATTATAGCCAAGGGCTGTGTTTGTACTGATGGATTGATCAGTGGTTCTTTAGTATTACATGGACTGTGATAGTGCTCCATGAACACGAACTTTTTATTGACACCATGTGCTTGTTAGGATAAAGGTCCAATCCACTTTGTTGGCACTTCCAGTAAAGTATGTGTAAGTTTGCTTTCTGTGACTTTGAGAAAAGCATAGTCCATGCCCCCAAAAAATGCTCTCTTGCAGCCAGCATTTTATATTAAATAATATTTACTTTTCTTTTTTCCAAATAAGAAATGAAGTAAACACTTCTTTTTAGACTGTAATGATTTTAAAATTTAGACATGGGAAAGGAATGTGTAGTGCAAGAACACATGAGATCTGATTTGCATCAGTGTTGTGTGTGAGTTGCCAGTCCAAAATGTGACCTACCTGTTTGCACTGCTCTTGCTAATATCTTATAAAGACTTTTTAATTAGAAAGAAAAGAGAAAAAGGAGAGGGGGGAAGAAAAAGCAAAGGAAAGAAGCATGGAGCTTATGATTATTGTGGTAGCACTGCTTTGCTTTCTTGATGACTTTATGGTCATATGCTTTCGCTGTGAGCAGCAAACCAGCCAGGACTTCATGAATCTACCTCAAAGTACACTTTCCTCAGAAACAGGGCCAGGGAGCAGCAGGAGTATCTGGTGCTGCTTTTCTTCCTCTTCCAAACAGAAAGAGGCCAGGAGCCTGCACCTGCATTGCTTTGACACTGGACATCTCTATGTGAGTTAGCTGTGTTGTCTCATCTCTAGAGTGGGTAGGAAGAGAGCTGCAGACAGAAATCACCCCACAGTACAGCAACAGCAGGTCATGTGCAAGGAGTGTGCCAGTGCTGCTGAAAGATGCTGCTGGAACTGCCTCAGTCTGGCAGCTGCTTTATTACTCCAGTAAATTCCAGCTGAGCTTCAGACCAGTAGCTCAGATGTCTAATAAAAATGTCTTTCAGTAGGAAATGTTTGAAGGGATGAAATACTCTATCTGTTCTAAGCAGTGATTCCTACTGACCTTTCACTGCTTATTCTAAGGGGTCCAGTCTCTGCTATTAGGGCTTGATGCATCAATTCCATGCAAATATTAATGAAAGTTAATTGCCTTGTTAAGTTCCTGCAAATGGTGCGTCCTTCCAAACTATGAAGAGCTCAATGACAAATAACTGACTTGATGTGACAGTTTTTTTGATGCAAGTAAATCCTTTTGTACAAAAGAAGAGTTCTGATAAATAGTTCTTTCTTTTGACAGTTAATTTTCTGCAGAGTTGGAGATGTAATACAAATGGGTTATTCAGGTGAGGTCTGAATCGTGGCAGAATAATGGCTTTTGTGAATAAAAACAGGTCCATAAAGTTGGCATTGTTACTTATCTTTAGCCAGGACTTGTTTCTGGCTGGGTGTTTGACTGATACTTGGTAGCAGGACCAGGAAAAGACTCAGTTGAATTGCTTCCTATTACGCTGTTCCTTTTAAATTGAAAACCTCATGCTATTTCCTCTGTGTGTGTGTGTACAGAGAAAAGTCTTAATTCTGCCATGTAGGTATTCTGTGGCAGTATGCTTTTATATGGTGTGTGACTGTACAAAAAGATTGAAAGAGTGTATAAAGTAAATGAAGTCTGCAGTGCAGGATTGGCCAGGAACCCAAAGAGTGTGTGTTGTGCTCTTTTTACACCACCACGTGTATATGGTGAACAAGAACAAGTGTATGGGCTTTTCATCCCAGACCTACACTTTCTGTTAATTTATTTTTATAATTTTGACTTAGCTTTTTGGAGAACAGGATTGAAAATGTTTCCACTTGTTTTAAGAAGATTGCAATGAGATGTAAAAATAGGAAAACCAGTAAAATCCTAAACCTGAAATTCACTTGTTACCTGAATTTGTGCAAGTTTAGTTTCATCAGTTCGTTTAGTTTCATGTTAGTTTCATCAGGATATTAATAAAATTAATATATTTTCACTTTTTTCTAAATTGTGATGATTCACGCAGAAGCCATATACTTAACAGCACATCATTCAAATAATTTTTATATAGTAAAAAGCATAATATGCAGACAACCTTTGATTATTGGACTTTGCTGTGAAAATACATTACTTCATATTCTATACCTATATATGTGTGTGTATATCTGTTCCATTTTATCTTTTTAATGTGAATCCAGATTTCCCAAATAAAAAATTGGAGGGGATAGAGGGCAGTTTTAAGTACATGAAAACTACTGTTCATTCAGCATACCTGAAAAGGAGTTTTTTTATAAGAGCTGTGGGAAGGTTTGATTGAAATTTGAGCCTC
Organism: Sylvia atricapilla; assembly: GCF_009819655.1. Lineage (NCBI taxonomy): Eukaryota > Metazoa > Chordata > Aves > Passeriformes > Sylviidae > Sylvia > Sylvia atricapilla. Next base: position 19,551,726 of record NC_089143.1, on the reverse strand, counting down.
TGCTGACCTCTGCCGGGGAGAGAATTCTTTGCAGTTTTACAGCGGTTTTTGTGCAGGGCATCTGTGGAAAAGTTATTTCTGAATTCTGAAGGAAAAGGCCACTGTGACTCTTTCCCCTTATATACTGTTAAATGATCCCAGGAAACAATTCTCATTGCTTGCCATTAGGTCATGGTTGGCCCCAGTGCTCCCGCTCTGCTGTGCAGCGAGATGTTGAATAAAGGAGAGAGGAAGGAGCAATTTTTTGTTACTGGCTGCAAGGCTGTCAGCATTTTGGTGAAGGAAGAAACGTGCTCATGGTTTTTTATGAGGCTAGAGTTTTATGAGCTGGGAGTAGGCTGTTGTTTCTGGTATTACCCCAGGAGAGAAAGCTCTTCAAGGATAACATCCCTGCAGGTGCACTGAGCCACTTATCACCATCTACACCTGCATACACCTGGACATCCTGCCTTGCCTGTTTCTCTCAACTCAAGGGAGTTCAAGCTGATCCTTCCTCCAAAACTCATGCTATTATTACTTATTATTATTGCTAGTCAATCAAGCCTGGAACACAAGAGTTAATTTTACTCATCTCCTTTATCTGAACCACAAAATTCCCACTGCAGTTTGTCTTAAGGTCCTGCCTTTTAGAGTTTTTGCAACTAAAACTGCATCGATTCTCAGCTCTTAAGTGATGCTTAAATAGGCATTTAATTATAGCCGTGGTCATTACATGCTTGTTGTACAACCATGTATATTGTTTCTTCTGTTATGATCCAAAAAGATCTAACTTAGAGACCATGCCTTAATGGTTGTACAGTTCTATGTTGTTTCATGGATTGGTGTGCTGCAACTTAGATGTACTTCTGAAATATAAAAAGGAATATTCAGTTACAAATATTTGAGAAGCCTCAAACTTACTGATGTGTGTGTACTGCTGTGAGTATCCAAGACTTCTTGTCCAGTAACTGTGAAAATTTTGTTCTGTCTTTCAGGATATTCACATTGTACAGCAAATCTTTGCCACTAGACTTGGCTTGTCGTGTCTGGGATGTGTTCTGCCGTGATGGAGAAGAGTTCTTATTCCGTACAGCGTTGGGAATACTAAAACTTTTTGAGGATATTTTGACCAAAATGGACTTCATTCATATAGCTCAGTTTTTAACAAAGCTACCAGAGGACTTGCCTTCGGAAGAATTCTTCACATCCATTGCTGCCATTCAGATGCAAAGTAGAAACAAAAAATGGGCTCAGGTAAAGAGGATGTCAGTCTTTGGTAACTGATGATTTTACTGTACTCATGAAAATGGGGTTTGGCAACATCTGGAAGAATGTTTTATCAGAGCTAGTGTTTGATTTTATGGGTAACTAGGACTGTGTAGCTCACTCCATGCTTTTAGCATACACTGAGATGAGTGGTTTCCCTCAGTTTAATCTGTGGAAAGGGAGAACTCAGTCAACATTCAAAATTGAAATATTGAGTGAAATTTATGAAGTAAAAAGTTTCACAACTTTGAAACGGTATTAATTACAAAGGCTGCTGGCGACATTACAACTTGATACTTAAAAGCAGAAATCCACTCTTTGGGAGAAGATGACAGTTTGTCAGGACACGTATCATACACTCAATTTGATCTTGAAGATCTCTACTCTGCCTGATACTGGGCTCTACAGAAGTGATTTCATCTCTGACTTCTTTATTGGGATTTAGCATGTGATTTCAGAAATTGTTTCATTGTAATTTCAGCTAAATTCCAGCTTGAAGAAAAAAATATGTGTCATCTGAATGTGGAAATCATTAAGTGGCTGTAGGCAGGCATTCATTTTGGAGAGTGGAAACTGCCTCTTTTTTTTCTTCTTCTTTGTTCAAAGCAGCAATACAGCCCACTCTGTGACTCTTTCCTAATAGAGCTCTGCCCATTTTATCCAATTGCTTTTTTGCAGAGAAAGCGAAAGGTGATGTTAAACTGTGGTGCTGTTAAATGGAGTGGTTGGGACAATTCAGCTGCAGCTGGGTGTTTCTGGTTCTTTCCTGGGCTAGCAGTGCCTGTAAATGCTGAGGATTGTCAACTTTCTCTTCAAGATGAGGATTTCTAACCTTCAGAGCAAGAGTGGCTCCACGGGTTGTTCAGTTGTCTCACCTTCCTTGAACGTGTAATGTGTGCGTGAGGATTGTGTTCCAAATAAATTCCCAGCCTGCTGCTGCTTCCCTCGTGGGGAAGGAGAGATAGGGGTCCTATTCTGCCAAGTACGCCAAATAACAGGCTTCAAAAGCGTGTATTGGGGGAGATGGAGTTTAAACCTTTGTTAAATCTGTTTCTATCCACCATGTCACAAGGACTTATGGGAGAGGTCTCTTGTCAATGGAGAGATCATCTAAATTTAATTACATTTGATAGTTAAAATAATATTGCTCTTTGGAATTAATTATTGAGTAATTTTTTTAAATCTAATGCTTTTCTTTTCTCTCATTTCTTGAAATGTCTAGATACTGGCTGCTCTGCAGAAAGATAACCGGGAAATGGAAAAAGGAAGTCCTTCACTCAAACGTTAATGTTGGGTTTGCCTCCAGTGACTCCCAGGAAATGAACTAAAGTGGCAAAAGTATTGATTACTGTTTGACATGTATGAGCCTGCAAATCAAAGTGTTAGTTCAGTTATATTTAGTAGTAGAATAGCCTTAAGGGGGAGAGAAGAAAAATGAGGAGGAGGAGTGGAAGAAAAAAAAAGGCAGAAAGGAAATTAGGGTATAAACCCCTTATAAATTAAACCTAGGCTTAGCCTTAAACTTTTAGTGGTATGAGCATAAGCTGTGGAGAGCATTACACATTCTGTACTTCTGATGAGGGCAGTGAAACAAAATAATATCAAGGGTTTGGGGTTTTCTAAATTTTTTTCTTAGATGTTTTAAAAGACTGGACATTCAGCAATGTTGGTTGCTTTGACAGGTATTCCCGTTTCATCCTTAGGCAGGATATATTTTCAATACCTGTAACAGTAGCTGGATCTGGATTTTAGATAACTGGTGCTGGAATTTTAAATGATACAAGGACCATTTCTTTAGAAATGCTTCTGATTTTGTAGGCTATGGGTCCCATTTACCAAAGAAATCATGTAGACATAGAAGTACATTCCTTTCTTTAATAAGAAAAAGTTAAGGAGAAAGTAAGCTTGGGAGAGAAGTCAAACTAGCAGTGCAAAACTAATTATTTTTCAAGATGCCTTGGAAATTTATTTTTCCAATCTGGATGCATATGGAGGAAATTTCATAGACTCCAAACTCACCAAGAGGGTCCTAGCATTAAGGTGGCATCATTTCCCAATTGTGCTCTCTTTCCTCTGTTTAAAGCCAAGGTCACATGCTACTAAATGCATGTTTCCATCTGTCCCGCTCCTGGGGCACTGCTGTTTCAGGATGTTCTTACCTACCAGCTACTTACTCATGTGCCATGTGTCCAGTCATGGAGATAAAAGTGGGCTTAGCAGATACTGAGAAATGGTTAAAAGCAATTTTGATAGCTACTTTAAACCAGCTTTGCTCACTGGCAGAACTAAGGAGGAAGGGTTGTAGGGGAGCAGTTAATGTTTGCCAGTGTTGCTGCTGAAAAGAAAAGGTTTTGTGGAATCTCCTGAAGCTGCTGCTGCTGCCACAGTGGGAAAGTTATGTGGAGCTGATCCATAGAGTGACAAGTGAAAGAAGTTTATTGGGAATTGTGCCAGACACCATCAGGATAAGTACAAGCTGTGATTTCTGAGTGTTCTATCTGACCTCTAATACATGAGAGCGAGCTACAGCGGCAGCAAACTGCTGTTACATAAATCCCTCATACGTCTGAGATCTTCTCTGCATTCAGGTGAATCTTGAAGGGCAAATCATGAGTGCCTCTGATTTACAAGAATGTTCAGTGCATAGTGTAAAACCTATTTTATACTAATGATGATCATTGAAAAGGGAAATGTAACTGAAGCAATATTTGTGTTAACTGTGAACAGGCATTACTAAATCCTCCAGCTGTATGGTCAGCGGTTTCCCAGTGCTCTTCAGCTGGTTTATGCTGATTATTTTGGCATTGTCTGAATAAAAGCAAGAAGAATAGTTGCACACTGCTCAACTCAACATAATAACTGTGGGACATAATCAAAACACTGTCCTTTGGTACAGACGTTATTTCTGTGAGGGATAATTTGATTGTAATATTAAGAAGCGTTAGAACAAGATTCCCTGGTGAGACTTCGAAAGATGTGTAATGCAAATGCAGCCTGCAAGTCTGATACCTCATTGACCTCTTCTCCTGTCCACTTTGTGTAGCTGATGTAATGGATGTGGTTTTTGTTGGTCATCTTAATTCCTCCACGAGGCATCACCTAGGTCATCACTTACTGAAAATAGACTTTAAGATGTGACAGGAAACATGTTCACTCACTGAGAATTTGTACAGAATTTGCCCTCCAATGACTGGTACTTGTATGCTCCATTGCTTTGAAGTGCAATAGAAAGCAGGAAGGTCAGTAAGTGTTTTTTAACATTACTTTTTCTATTACTACAACAAATATGCCTTTCCATGAAGAATATGAGAGGCCTACCATCCGAAACATTTGCACTATGCTTTTAAACGGTTTATTGAACACAGAGATCACTTTTTCCTCAATACACATGTTTAGGTGGTACTGTAACTGGCTTTGTGATTTACGTCTTCATTGCAACTACATTTGTATTTTCTTTTAAAGCAAGTCTACAAGCGTGGCTCATTTGTCTGGTTAAAAAAGGCATTTTTTAGCTACTAGGTATCTTGGCAGCCATCACAGCCTGTTCTTTTTCTCTTCTCAATAAGATGTTGAATGTAACAGTGACAGTGGGCATAGTTGTGGGGAAAAGGCCTGCTGCAACACTTGTGCACTGTTTGTTACTTGCAAATGTAATTACTTTGTTTTGTGATTTGATCTGTTCTTAGAAGTTGTATATATTTTCTAAATGATTTCTTTGTGTATATAAGGTATGTTCTTTAATGAAGAAACAGCAATGCAATAAGGAGCTTTGCACAGTTTGTTTTCAAACAAAATACATGTGAAAAAATTCACCTGCCTAAACATGCAATTATTTCAACTTCTCAATAACTTGATTTGAAGGTAATGCTTGAATTTTGATAAAAACAGAGCTGAGTAGTAATGGCATAGAATTTCTTGCCACTGAGCTTTTCAAGTTTCTCGCAGTATACCAAATCTCTTAATTAGCTAGAACAGAAATCTTCTTTAAGAAATTCAGGGAATTGCGTAAAAAAATTGACAATTTTATTGTTCAGGTACTTCAAAGTATCTGTAACAAGATGCATGAGATTTTCTTTCATGAAGCAGATGTCCCCATCAAGCAAACTTTCTTTTCTTCATGGGTTTAAAGAAAAATAAAACTGCTGCCATACATGAAAAGTATCACTGTACGTGCAGCAGATCAGAGAAACCAGAAAACTCTAACCAGCTTTGGGATTCTTTACAATCTGCACTTTATAATAAAGCAGTTTTGCAACTTCAATCTGCAGTCAATCATTAATGTTATTTCATTTAGTAAACAATTTCATTTGGGGAAATAAGGTACCTTGTAACAGCCTATTTTTGAATGTTTTAAACCAAGAATGATATATAGAGAAGTGCTGGTTCATCTCCTGTACATCATGTTTAAATTGGGTTATTACATAGTTACCACATTTGTTTTGTTTAGATATGTGTATCAAACTGGAACTTTTTTCAACTGTAAATATATGGTTTTGTTAAATAAAGTCATGTAAAGTTATCCTAATCAACTGTTGTCAGTGCAGTTCAGATATTAAAATTCCACTACTAGTCTTTTTCTTCACAGGTGGCTTTAGGATTTTTTTTTCTGTTCAAAAAGAGGACTTTGGGCCATTTGTGTATTGACAATAGAGGACTTTTTGCTGATGCATTCCAAGTTCTCGTGTTAAAATACCTGTTAAATTCCCTGAGACATTCAGAAGGTCTGATACTTACTGAGCCTGTGGTTTTACCCCTTTTCATGTCTTTCCCTGGACTAGGCCTGAGGTCTGATAAATGTATTATGAAAAACAGTTTTAAGTAAATCTTTTTGACGTGCACAGGAATGCTTAACTATCTTATCCTGGCTTTGTTTGAAAAGAAGAAATCTTAGGTTATTGCAAGTTTCATACTCATAAAGCATTTTTGTGCTCAGCAGTGTTGTTTTACTTCTGCCATAGGCGTAACTTCAGACCTTAAAGTGGAGAAGCTTCCTGTTGCTAAAGTGAAGAGAGGTTGAAGGACCAAATAAAAGAGGGGAGAGAGGGCAGTGCCTGGGCAAAGCCTTGGCTGCCGTGGTTCTGGGTTATCCAGCGAGCAGCCGTCCCTCTCCCTTTTGCCGAAGTATCTCCTGATGTGCAGAATCAGAATGTGAAATCAGATTTGTTTTCTCTAATACCGATTTGATTTTGAAAGAGATTTATATTGTATCTGTTTCAGGAGTTGCACACATTTGTTCAAAACTAGGTTTACTTTACTTGTTTTCCCATATAATAATTCCAAGTTTCTTCAGCCATGCTCAGCAAGTAAGGAGGAATTTGCTTTCTGGCTTTTTATTCTCTGAATCCCCCTACAAGCAGGGCTCAGCATAGTGCCGTCTCTGCGTTTCCAGCTGCTGGCTCAGCAGCGCTGCGGTGTCCGCCTTTCCTCCCCGTCCTCAGGGGGTATCTCAGCTCCCAGCACCCCGCGGTCCTGCGGCACTCTCGGGTTGTTTCTCCACAGGCCGCCTCCGGCCGGCTTTGTTTCGGACAGGGAATCGCTCTCCTCTGGCACGTTTCGGCGCCCATCAGCTCAGCCTTGGCTTTCAGTTTTTCCATGAAGTGGCTGAGAATATGGACTGCGTTCGATACCTTCTTTTTGAGCTTCAGGATCTCATCACAGAGGGTCGAGCTCTTTCTTCACCTGCCCACAGTCCATAGAGCGTTGACCAGCTCTCTCCGAGCAGTCAAGGTGATTGCAAGCGTTTGAACTTTACGCCTCAGCCTGCTGTTTTCTGCGTGGGCCGGGAGGAGCACAGCTAACAGTGGAATGTCTGTTTCTTTAAGCCGCACCTGCCCCGGCAGAGGCGCTTCCGTTTGGGGTGTCAGGGCGGTGACAAGGCCGCTCCTCCCGCGGCCCCGGCAGCGGCCCCGCCCCGCTTCCCCCGTTGCCAGGCACCCGCTCGGCCCCGCCCCTGCCCGTGTGGGGCCCCGCCCCCTGAGGGCGGCCCCTGCGCGGCGGCTCCGCTCGGAGCGGCCCCTCCCATTGGCCGCGGGAAGGGCAGCTGGGTCCGGCTCGGCCAATCGGAGCCGTCCCCTCGCGCTGACACCCCCCGCGCCCGCCAGCCCCGCTCCCATTGGTCGGTGCTCGCCGCGGCCCCGCCCCCCGAGGGCGCTGCCATTGGCGGCGCGGGCGCCGGGGGCGCGGCCGCGCGCGCGCGCGGGCGGGGTAAGATGGCGGAACTGGGGAAGAAGTACTGCGTGTACTGCCTGGCCGAGGTGAGCCCGCTGCGCTTCCGCTGCACCGAGTGCGCCGACATCGAGCTCTGCCCCGAGTGCTTCTCGGCGGGCGCCGAGATCGGCCCGCACCGCCGATGGCACGGCTACCAGCTGGTGGACGGCGGCCGCTTCACCCTCTGGGGCGCCGAGGCCGAGGGCGGCTGGAGCAGCCGCGAGGAGCAGCTGCTGCTGGACGCCATCGAGCAGTTCGGCTTCGGCAACTGGGTAAGGGGCGAGGGGCGAGGGGCGGGGGCGATCCTCCTCCGCGGACCGGCGGCCCTGACAGCAGCCCCGGGGGCGCGTCCTGCGCCGCGGACCCCGGGCTGGCCCCCGTCTCTCCGGGCGGGCTCCCCGCCGGTCCGAGGAGTGCACCCGGCAGCTCGGACCTGTCGCTGCTTGAAGTGCTGCGCTGCCTCCCGGCAGCCCGTCCGTGTCACAGATCTTACCGCTGCCTCTTACCCGTGCTCGGCCTTTGCCTTCCTTCAGTATGTCCCGGCTGCGGGCTGGCTGCTCCCTTTAGTGTCACTGCACAGCCACACTTGGTTTGAAAAAGCAGCAGTAAGAAAGCGTCATTTCACAGTTACAGAATGGGTCAGGTTGGAAAGGACCACAGTGGCTCATCCCAGAGCACACTGCACAGGACTGCATCCAGACGGTTCCTGACTGTTCCCAGTGAGGGAGACTCCACAGCCTCCATGGGCAGTCTGTCCCAGTGCTCAGTCGCCTGCACAGTGAAGTTCTTCCTCTTGTACATGTGGGATTTCTGTGCACCATTTTCTGCCTGTTGCCTCTTGTCCTATTGCTTGGCACCACAGAGCTGAGCCTGGCTCCATCCTCTTCAGATACTGATGGACATTGGTGATGTCCCCTCTCAGCTGTCCCTTCTTGAGCCTGAACAAGACAAATTCCCTCAGCCTGTCCTTGTAAGAGAGATGGTTCAGTCCCCCAGTCATTCTCATTGCCATCCACTGGACCATTCGATTGATTTTTGATTGATTTGATTTCCTGTTACTTATGTTTGCTTCATTAAGTATAAAGGCTTTTTCAAAATCTTAAAGTGTACAATCATTGCAGCTTGCTTAGTTCTTAAATAGCTAGAAAAGAATAAATACAGTAAATACTGCTTGTTTATTTCCATGTTGCTCCTTAGTTAATATGATATAAACAAGCAAAAGCCAAGCTGTCCTGTGCTGCTGGTGTTGGCGTGGGACTTGGAAAGCTTCCTGGTCATGGTGAGCTGGCTGTGGGAGTGCCGTGGGTGCTCAGGAATCACCATGTGGTGCTATTTTCGTGGCTTACCTGCTTCCATGCTCCATAGCCACGCAGAGCTGAAATCACAGATCTGACAGAAACGTGGCCAGTACTGCTAGAGAAGTTTAGGTACTGGGAGTTGGCTTTTGAGGAGCGAGGAAAAAGCTGTGCTCTTTCCTGAATTCTCATTATGCTCGAGATGTAACGGGAATCATTTCATCACTCCTGTTTTTTCTGTTTAGGAGGACATGGCTGCTCACGTGGGAGCATCCCGAACACCTCAGGAGGTGATGGAGCACTACGTGAGCATGTACATCCACGGCAACCTGGGCAAAGCCTGCATCCCTGACACTATTCCCAACAGGGTGACGGACCACACGTGTCCCAGCGGCGGCCCGCTGTCCCCCAGCCTGACGACGCCGCTGCCGCCGCTGGACATCTCGGTGGCGGAGCAGCAGCAGCTGGGCTACATGCCGCTGCGCGACGACTACGAGATCGAGTACGACCAGGACGCCGAGACGCTCATCAGCGGCCTCTCGGTGAACTACGACGACGACGACGTGGAGATCGAGTTGAAGAGAGCTCACGTGGACATGTACGTCAGGAAACTCAAGGAGAGGCAGCGGCGCAAGAACATTGCACGAGATTATAATTTGGTACCGGCCTTCCTGGGGAAGGATAAAAAAGACAAGGAGAAAGCTCCCAAACGAAAGATCACAAAAGAAGAGAAGGAGCTGAGGCTGAAACTGAGGCCTTTGTACCAATTCATGTCTTGTAAGGAGTTTGAAGACTTCTTTGAGAACATGCACAAGGAGAGGATACTTCGAGCGAAGATCCGGGAGCTGCAGCGGTATCGGCGAAACGGGATCACCAAAATGGAGGAGTCGGCAGAGTACGAGGCGGCCAGGCACAAACGGGAAAAGAGGAAGGAGAACAAGAACATAGCTAGTTCCAAGAGAGGGAAGGAAGAGGGTAAAGAAGGTGAATTTGCTGCCATTGAAAACCTGCCTGGCTTTGAACTCTTATCGGACAGGGAAAAGGTGCTCTGCAGCTCTCTGAACTTGAGTCCTGCACGTTACGTGACTGTAAAAACTATCATCATTAAAGACCATCTCCAAAAAAGACAAGGAATTCCTTCAAAGAGTCGCCTTCCCAGTTACTTAGATAAGGTACTGAAGAAAAGGATTTTAAACTTTCTGACAGAAAGTGGTTGGATATCCAGGGATGCTTCATGAAATTCAGCTGATCTGAAAAAACACAGCCGAGGCCCATTGCAGCCTCAAGGACTCCGTTGTTTTTTCCTTCCCTCCCCAAAGATACAGAAACCATGTTGCTTAAAAACACAAAAGAGCAAATACATAAACCCCCACTGTAATCATGATCCATGGTGGTTCAAATAGACTTTTGTTTTGGATCATGGAAAATACTTACTTGTGAAACTTCTACATTGGATTTCACTGCTTTTGGTACCTTACTAGAACAGATTTTTTCATGTGAACTTTCTCAAGTCCGGTAGTCCCAGAGTAGTTGCTTTAGTCCGTACTATTGGATAAATTAATATCAGTGTAATCCTTGCTTTTCTTTGAAGGTAGGAGATAGTTTCATTTGCTGGAAACTTTCTTCACCCTTTGTTTTGTTTTTTTTTTGGCATAATGCTGGCAGCAAAGTGAAGCTTACAAAAGTCCTGTGCTCAGGGGCAGGTGAACAGGGACTTCTGTGACCTTTGCTAAGCTTTCGGAACATTGTCCTTAGTAACTACAGCCAAGGCATGGGACACTGGGATGAGAGTTCCTGTCAAGAACACAGCAGGAGTGAGCAGCGGCAGGGAGTGGAAGGAAGGAAAGGTGGTAGGTGTGACGCCTCCAGGGACTTGTGCTGTTGGAGGGGGGTTCTTGAAGAGCTCCCAGCTGATCCGGGCATTGCTTTGACCTGAGTTTCCTGAAACAGACCCCTCTGAAGCTTTGACTTTTCCTGCTTGGTACTGGAGTGTCAGGGATCCCCAGCAGCTGTGGTGCTCTGCTCCAGAGGAGGGCTCAGCTCAGTGAGGTACCTGATTTGGGCCAGAAATGGGGATTGGGAGAAGAAGCAGTGAGGTGTTGGGCAGAAGTTGAGGGCCTCAGGCAGCAAAATCACTGTTTTTCTTTGTAGGGGGAGCCTGCTCCTCTTTCTTTGGGATTTAACTGCTGAACTCATAGAGGCTGAGGAGGTGTAGCTGAATTTTGCTGGGAAGTCAGGGAAAGGGAGTACGATTCTCAAATGGGGCATGATCACTGAGACTGGTCTTTTAAAACAAAAATAACAATTGATGCAGATTTGGACAGAATGCACGAAGCGTTCCTAAATTTGGAGTGCTTAATCCAGCCACTGTAGGGTTCTAATTGCACATACCTTGAATCGTACTGGCCCAGACACACTGAATCTGAATTCACTGACAGGTACAACAGAGCACCTTGGGAGGGATCTCCTCCACCTGTGACAGCTGCAGCCTGGAGTGCTGCTGGAGCCAGCCACCAGCTGGGATGTAACACAGCGGGAAACACAAATGCCAGACCCACTGTACCATTCTAGTAAGATCCATTGATTAAGGGAAAGATGTTGAAGGAGGATTAGAAAAACATTTTTATGCCCATTTCATCCTTCAGTTCCCATGCTGGAATTCAACAAAATGAATGAAAAATGGTTCTTGCCACGTGGAAGATGGCAGAGTTACTTGTGCCTAAGCCTCTCTGCTGTTCTTGTCTGGAGCAGGAAGCTGTGACTGGAGGCAGGCTGGGCAGGGCTTCTAGGGTGCAAGTGTACCAAATTTGGAACTTGACTGGCTTCACTATGAGTGCAAGATCTGGAAATGTCACCTTGCTTTGACGCTTTGGGCTGTAGTCAGTGAGGATACCGCAAAATCTTAAAACAGTATTAATTCTGCAGTTTGGCAGAGGTGTTTTGATCAGAACTGGGTTTCCTTTAATATATCCAGCATTACCAAACTAGTGTTACCAGTGAGTTTAGAATAAAAAGGGTACAATTACAAAGCCAGCATTTCTAAGGAAAAAAAACCAAAACTGTAGTGCCTTTTTCTTTTGAGCTTATGATGTTATGTCCTTTCAAAAAGGTAAGGGCTATGTCCTCTGGGATGTAATACTTTGTTTGGCTTATCTGTAAGTGGTTTGTTGTGGCATACTCAAGACAAAACTGTCTCTTCTTGGCAGCAGTAGAGCTAACTGCAATGTGCTGAGTAGCTTTAATAACCACTTCTACCCTATATGCATGTACAAGCAGCACACAAGTTCATAAGGTATAAACCCTTGGTTATTTTCTCTGTCCTATTCCTGTGGGAAGGAAGCTCAGTCTTTCTTTTCAGCATTCTAATTTTGCAATTTGGTTCTTCCTGTAACTTGTTACCTAACTGCCGTAACATGCTGTTATGAAGCCTCAATTCTGCATGTAGCTGGTAGATTAAGAGAATTGTTTTGGTTTTGTTTCTTCTGGGTTTTTTTCCCCCTCAAATCTGATTTTCATATTTCTACACTGTTTTGGCATATCTAAGTTAAACTGAAGCAATAGCGCAAAGCCCATCTGAACAATAACAGGAACAAATCTAGGCACCAATGAGTCATTTAAATGTTGAAGTGAATTCTGCATTTACACTTTGTAGCTTCTTAATTCCTCAACCCCTCCAAAATGTTTCTTTGGTGCTAGATGTAACTTATTGAACATCAAAATGAATGTAAAATAAAGTATTTTTAATGTATGCAATATGGATATCAATATTTATTTTGTACTTGCAAGTTAACTCAAGGTGGTGAATGTTTGCTTTAGCAAATACTAGTCCCTTGGAAAGGGCTTCCCTAGAAGCAATGTCTCATTGTCAGCTGTGCTTTTAATTTTAAAGGTGACTTGCACTAGAGGATGCTGCTGTTCCATATTTCACATGGAACTGATTTAGTCTAAGCATTCCTTTGTTATGAGCTGCTGGTTTTCTGTTTGATTGCTTATAAGTTGAGATGCAGTTAATGTTAATCCAGCAATTTACTACAGCTGTGCTGCTCTTCTGTGGTGAAGGGGCTGAGATGGCAAAGAGCTTTTTCAGCTTTTCAGTATTTTGTGTTGATCTGGAAGTTCTTCCTGTACTGTACAAATAACCCAGCCTTCATGTTGCTAATGCAAGGTGTTTTATATGCTTAATGCTCTTGACTTTTCAAATTAAAGTTATTACTAATGATAGTATCTGTCTTAACAGCATTGATGTAAGCCTATCAAAAAGCAACACTGTCTAAGCTTGCAAATCCTGATCCTGTGCTCTGGGTGGGGGCTGTGCTGTGTCCCATCCCACCCCTGTGTTGGAGGGAGCCTCCACCTCACTCGGCGTGCACTGCCCAGCGCTGGGCTCGGATGCTGCTGAGTGTTCTGGCTACAGCCCCTCCTGCCCCGTTCATGGCAGGCCCAGCACACAGGGAGGATGGTGCCTGTGGGTTTGCACTAGTCTGTTTGCACTAGTTCCCTGCCCATGACCGGCCTTGGAGATCACCCCAGCTGAGCACTCTGCCATCATTCTCTTGTGCAGCCGCTGCATTCGCTTCCTTTGCAGCTGGAACTGGCTCCATGAGCCTTCTGGTTCACTCCTCTCAAAATGCTTTTGTGTGTGCCCCAGTCACTCCTAAGTGATGACACATGAAGACTGTGAAGCAAGATACCCCCATGAGCACGTTCAGCTCATCAGCTTCTTTCTTCTAAAGGGAATGTTGCATTATTTGAAGTTTACATTTGTAGCTGTGCCAGACACGACCGCCGGTGCTGAAATCACACAAAGCCTAACTGATGTTGTGCACACAGCTTTCTACTAGATTTTTGCATTGTGTATTGGTAAATAAACTTATATTAAAGTTTCTTTCCATGACTGCTTTAACAATATCTTTGCTTGGGCAATGAGGAAAATAGCTTAAGTCTTAGCTACAATGCATCTCCACTTGTTATTGCAAACTAAATGTGATGGGTGGAAATGTAGTCTTTGAGATAGCTAGTAAGGGTGGTAGATTTGTTGGGTGCTTAAATTTCAGAACTCCTTTCCTCTGTTCTTTGATTTCTTCAGTGCTCCTTCCTGGGGTGTGGCAGAGTGCACAGGTGGTTGGAGCTCTTCATAGACAGACCCACTCCATGCCACAGCCTCTCTGAGGGCAGGCCAGGGAAGGGGAGCCACTTAACTGAGAGACTCAGTTACCAGCTTTAAAGATGAACCTTGTGCTGAAGATTTAATAGGACTTTGTGTTTAAGAACATCCCAAATGAATTATGTCCAAAAATGACAGTTTGTGTGAAGCACCAGGAAGCTTGATAATGAAATCTTCATCTGCTAGGGAACAAGGTGTCCCTTTGTTTTAACTCCCTATTGGAAAAACTTCTGTACTAGGGATGTTATTACTACATTTAGTTTAGATCCAGAGGGATGGGGAGGGGACAAAACAGCGCATAACAGTTCTTAAAAACTATATAAAATGGAACCTGGTCCCTTTTTGACATCACTTGTAAAAAAAAAAAAAAAACAGGTCCAAATCAAAGTGCAACAAAACCATTTCTTCAATCCTAATTCACTCAACCCAGATGGAGGAAAGATACTTCCAAAGACAACTTCAGTATATGGAATCCCCTTTTTTGTCCCTGTATTTTTAAACTTGATCTTTGCCTTTTTCTCCCTGAACTTGATTAGTTTAAAAAAATTAACATCGTAGTTGTCTTCACACATCAAAAAATTGCTCTCCTTCCTCTGCCCAGTCGAAGCATTCTTTCTTAGAGTTGAGAAACAATGATTCCTTAAATATGACTAACCTCCAAACAGTTTTATGCACTTAGGCTGTTCCTGGTTAACTGTTTAATTCCCATGAGGGAAACCAGCACAGGGAAAAATGCCTTAAGGAATGAGAGTAATCACTTCTCACCATGAGTAGGTTCAGTGTTCAATAAGCTCTTGGCAAATCCGCATCTGAACCACAAAAAATATAATCAATACCTGACTTTAAGGTAAGAAGCTCCTTAATCCACAATAACCAGAAACATGGTAAAAAATTTATTAGTACTTACTTTTTACAGGGCCCAATAACTTCCCTAAGTTTGAGGATTCTGTTCTGTATGTTAATAGTGTGGGCTTTCAGGATACAAGAGGATGGATCCTTTGTCAGTTGTGTAATTTGCCAGGTTCCACCCTCTCCTATCCCAGTGACCACGCAAATGTCCTTCAGGTGATCATGTGTTGTATATTAGCCTCATTCTGCAGGACTGGGAGCAGCAGGTGGTGGTAGATGTGGCAAGAGCTGCACAGGGTAAAGTTCTGGTGCAACCTAAGATCCAAGCTGAGTAAATGTAAGAAATAATGAAAATGAAACTAAGTTCACACTTTTGTTTGAGCCACTTACATGCAATTATTTATGTAAGTCTAAAAGAAATCATATACCAAACTCTCAGCAACTCACTTCTTTGGGTGTTCTGGCTCTCAGCAGGACTGTAACTACAGTTTGCATAACAAACTGAGTGCAAAGCTGGAAGTTACAAGACTATAAAAATTGTTTAAACCAATTTATACAACATTATAAATTAAAAATCCAGAGATAGGATAAATTCTATTGATTCTTCAATGCCATACAAATATTAGATGGTTTTCTTGATTCAATGTTAGTACAGGACAAAAAGGTTGAACAATTACAAAATGTATCTAATCTCCATTGCCATTTATTTACAGTTCAGAATTCACACAGGTTTCAGTTTCAATTATTGAGAGATTATTTCTGAATAGACAAAACAGGGCATTTATCACCTCAGTGTGTAAAAGCTGATGGCTGCTTGCAGAAAGCAGGTTATTTGTACTACATCACCCACTTCTGCAATGTGAGATTCTGCAAAACCAAAGGAAGTGCTTGAACCACTATCTGCATTTTCAATCTACACACAGTGATAAACTTGAAATTGCAACATTCCTGTGAGCATTTCATTCTTTCCAATTTAATTCACCTTTTCAGGAGCAATAGTTGTAAAAAACATTATCTAATCTAAAGCATTAGAGGGCTTAATGGCTCTTGTAGTTCACACCCAAGAAGAGCTTATGGAACAGTGACATTGAAGGCCACTAAGCCGGAGAATTTCATCGGTTACTTCATTTTCACTGGGAGACCTCAACCAACTCATTTAAACCTCTCAGGGAGCATAGGAACGAGGGAAGCATGGCGTGAGAGAAAAACCATCCAGCTGTTTAATAGTTGTATGGCATTTGGACCTCTCAGCTTGGGCAGCTAAGCGTCTTTCACAACACCCACCAGGGCGGGCCGCAGCGTGCGCCCGTGCAGCTTATAGCCGATCTTGGAAACCAGCGCGATGGTGCCGGGCTCCTGCCCCTCCACGGGGGTGTGGAACAGCGCCTCGTGTTCATAGGGATCGAACTTGGCTCCCACAGGGTTCAGTCTCAGCAGGCCGTGCTTTTTAAACACTTTCTGAATCTGCATTTCTGTCATGACAAGACCTTCATATAAGCTCTTCAAGTGAGGGTTTTCATCCTTAATTTCTTCTTTGGGAACGCTTTCCGTTGCTTTCTCCAAAATGTCTGCGACTTCTAGTAAGTCCTTACAGAAGCTCTGGATCCCTGAAAATGTATAAAGGATGATAAAATGGGATTAGTCCACTGAGGGAAACAAGTGTTAAAAACCCCCAACCTCACAACCCCAAAAGCTACAGCAGTAATCTGCACTCTATGACTTTTAAGGAGGTATGTGATACTGTAATCATTTGGGGTAAAATATCCTTTCCAGCTTTGGATGGTAATAAAGAACAGAAACCTCGAAACCCACACCATCTCCTCTACTTCTGTGGGAAAAAAAAAGTGATTTCAACTCAAAAGAGTTAAATTATGCTTATGACCTAACAATAACAGTTAAAATTCTTACCAAATTAAGAAAAAAACCTTCAGATAACTTCATGTAATTTCCTCATGTCTGTCTCATCACCTAATCTTCAAAGCACTATGTTGCCCTATTCCTACCCTTGAATCTGGCGTCATAAAAACATTTGCAGAAGACAAAGCAGGATCCAATCAGACTGATGAGGATTTCAAGAGATGGACAATGATTCAACTCTTCCTTGAATGAAAAGAACTTGCACCTCTCCCTTGCACTACAAACCTCTTTTTACAGAGTCAGCAGCTGTGCCTTGCAAATACTGAGCAATTTCCAAGTTAATCATAGTCCTTGTCCTGAAGCTGTTCTCTGTCTCACACTAGAGAGAATCTGGACTAATCTCACTTAAGGCATTGGCAATCAAGAAAAAATCAAAACAGTTCAATAAAATAACACATTTCTACATAGAGGTAAGCAAAGGACAAACAGCACCGGGTTTTGGTTTAGCTTTTGGTTTGTCTTTTTGTAAGCCAGAGTCGGCCTTTTTAATTCTAGCTTACATTATGGATGTTCTTTTTTCCTTTACCAAGAAGTGATATGACCATTACCAGAGGCCAAGCCTTTGGTGTAGACAAAAAGCCCCCACAGTTAGGGAAGCACCTTACAAGATCTGTGGGGATCAGTTGGTTCTCAGGAAAGGGTCTCTCTAACAACTGGACAACTCTGTAGAGACTCAAGCTCTTTACAGAACAGTAACTAACAATGTCCAAGTAGTTCCAAAAATCTGAAAAAAACCTGTCATGGTTTTGAACTAGAAACTAGAGCTATGGTTGGGGCTGAACTGTACCAAATATAGATAAATGAGCTGTCTAGTTACATAGATCAAACCAAATAACCAAACTCTTCAGAAGGTGGTTTGGTTCAGTTCTTTATTGCGTATGTTGTATTTGCAAATATCTTTGACTGCAACTCAGAATTTATGCAGGAAATGAGTTTCTCTTTTTTCAACAGAACAAACAATAATGCACAAGCAATAAAATTTACAGATTATATGCAATCTAGTTGTCAAGATAAATTTATTTCTATGGTAGCACCTCTGACAGATATGACTCCAAGTCCTCTGCAGTAAGTAGAACATTAGTGAAACAATGCTTACTGCAAATCAACCTCAGGATGAAGCACTCAAACATCCACGAAAAAGAATGCAAGAATACTATGTACTTTTTCTTACAGAACACATTAACTGAAGACCCTGTATTCAGAAATTAGAGCTACAGTGCTGAGAATTAAACTATATAGCTGTGTATGGTGCATGGTAAAAAAAGAGTAACTCATCTTTTGAGGCAGAGTTGCAGTCAAACACCAGGACAGAACAGCACTCTGCTGCTGCAGCATTTGCACACATTTTTTTGTTTTACAGATTTGTATTGGAAATTTCAAAAAGCTAATTCAGATGTTGCTAGCCTGGCTCTTGAAGGAAGATGTGCTTCTAGCACTCCTCACAGCCAGTGACTGTGCATTCCTAGCACTGAAAAGAATCCATTCATTTAGAGGTATTACTTCTATTTGGAAGCTACTGCCTTCAACAGAACTCTTATTCAAGTATAAGAGGCTAAAAACCCAAAAAAAACCCACAAAAATATCCCAAAATCAAAAAAGAACCAAATTCAGTATAAACACCAAGAACAAAAAACAACAAGGAAAAAAAACCCCAACAAAACTACAACAACAACACCCCACAAACCAAAAAAACAAACAAAAAAACCTCCCAAAATCCAATCAACCAACAGAATGCCCCAATCAACCACCCCCCCAACCCCCCCAAAAAAACCCTCAACCAAAACCACAAACCAGAAGGCAAACCAATATTCCATGCTCTTGGTCAGATCTGAGACCAAAATATGTGAAAAAGGCAAACTTTGGGCTGCAAAACTTACTAAAAAAATCACCTAATGCAGTACACATTGTAGGAAACCAGATACCAAATTTTAAGAAAATGTGAACTATTGACTTCAGCAGTTTAAGTCTTGCCCTTGGCTGGGGAGATGGTCCCAATTCTGATGCAAGTCGAGGAACTGTTCAAACCTCTCTGCTTCAAATGCATTTTTTAAGCAAGTAGTCAAAATCACTGGGAAGTACAAATTGTTAATACTGCAAGGCCAGTCAGCTTAATATTTCCAGGCTTTGCATTCCCCAGGTCTTACTGAGCAAACACCAGAGGAGCCTCCACTGACCGTATAACTTTGCCTCTTCTACCAGTTTCTGGCTTCTTTGCCTCACGTTTTCTGCATCTGCCAAGGCACGCTTGTACTTCTCCTGAAGAAAAACCAGTAACAGAAGTTATTCCTCCTAGTCAGGCAGCTGACAATAACTCACACCAGCATATTCAGCATAAAACAGCATTTTAAACAGTTTCATAGCAACATTATTCATTACACCATTCAGGGTAATCTGAAACAACATGCCAATTATCACACCATCCCTTCTACCAAGACAGAAGTTTGCTTCAGTTAACAAATGAAGCAAAGGAAATCAGATAATTTTCCAAACCTTTAGAAAACTAAGACTCTTAGTCAACAGATTAGCTGGAAAAAAATTCACTCTACAAATATATAATAGTTCTATGAACCCAGTATTTCTGCTGTGCTCCCAGAAATCATCAGTCACGAGGTACACTGACACTACAGCAAATCAGATTTAACCCAGCCATGATTTTCAAACCATCTCTTCCCTCTCCATACACACCAGAGTGCCTTCCAGTTTTCTCAGCTTTACAAACTATGAAGCCTAACTCCTCTGTTGTTTATAACAAGTTTTGGTCTGTTCCTAGAAATATGGCCATTTACCAGCAGATGTACTAAGATGTGAAATACAATAAAATTAATAAAATAAAAATTCATGCTGAGCGCTTCACCAACTAACCCTGAATGGCTCCACCCTGAATATGCTTGAGCTTTGTATGCCAGTGAAGAATCTCAAAACAGAATAAAAGCAGTCAACAAGCTCCCTGAAGAGCTGCATTAGGCAACCAACAGCAAAACAAATGCATTAAATGGCATCTTAAATTCTTCCTGTAGAGCTTTGGGAAGAGCAACAGAAAGCAACTCAATCCATGTATGATCCACAGGTGCTGTTCTATAGCAGGTTCTGGGCTACCTCTTGAAATCTCAAATGCTCCAGAAAGACATTTTATATAAAGTATTCATTAATGTCTTTGCTTAATGCCCACCTCCCAGGACACCCTTCAGCTGCTGCAGGTGTGCACAGGAGAGAATGCAAGATACACGAGGCCACACAGAAGAGATGTGATGCTTTAGCCTCGAGTCTGAAGAGCTCTCCAACAGACAAGGTTTAAAACTTCCTAACTATGGCCTAAGTACACTACTGTATAAAAGCTAAGCATCATTAACTCTGACCTTTGGAAAGTCAGCAGCTGTTTCCATGAAGTCTACTCCTAACACACACAAATGCACACACCAGAGACACATCCACATTCTTTCATGGCTCCCAGAAATTACTTGTTCACTGAGCAAAACCCACATGAAAATCCAACAAATTTTCAGGCTGGAAGAGGTCATATTTCATCCAGAAATTGGAAAGAAATTATCCAAGATCTTAACTTTGGACCGTGGATGCATCCCAGATCTTGTAGTACACGTACTCTTAGGTTTAAAGAAATTATCAAATTGTGGATTTTATACAACTAAAAAGGAGTCACATAACTGTATCCAGACTGTGCACTGAGAACCCACACTGCAGGCTCTTGGGCACACAACTTGTAATGTGTGCATCCTAATAACCCAGAGGCACTTACAGTAACTTCTTTTAGTTGCTCTTCCAGTTTGGCCTTCTCTTCAGCTAGTAGTTTCTCAGCAGAGCTGGGTTCCACCTTCTGCTCATTTTGGCTCTGACTCTGGTCCTCTTCCAAGTTCTGGCCAGTATTTTTCTGCTGTGTTGCTGCACAAAGCAGTCGCGGAGATGTTCTAAGGCAAAAAGATGGAAGTTATTATTCTGTTGCTTATTTTGTAAGATATCAGTATTTTCTAGACGTACCAGACACTTTAACACATAATGTCCACAAAATTCTCGCATCAAAGCACGGTCATACAATGTGAATACTGCGTGGAGAACCGTCCGTCAGAAGCAGCAGATCTCCGGCCATTTAAACTGCAGCAGAAAACAACTGCTGCCAGGTATCAGCTTGTAACTGCTCATTACATTCAGTTTACAGTCACAGAACTTTTTAAGTGGGGTGTGCGTTCTCAGCACTGTGCTCCATCAGGAAACAAAATCCGTGATGCAATCGCCCGCAATAGCCTCCCTCAAAACACGAGCAACACAGGGCTTGGCCGCTGGAGCGGCAGCCCCGTGCCGGCCTGTCCCCGCTGTACGCGGGCACCGCGGCAAGCAGCGGCCTGCCCGCATGAATAATGACTCCTCACCCCTTCCTGCCGCTCCCAAGGCTGAGCGGGCCGAGGCACCCGAGGCCGAGCGGGCCGAGGCACCCGAGGCCGAGCGGGCCGAGGCACCCGAGGCTCGGCGGGCCGAGGCACCCAAGGACGAGGCTGCGGGATCAGCGCCGCGCTCACACAAGGGCTCGTATCCCCGCCCGCCGCACGGACACTCCGGCCCTGGAGTCCTCCAGGCTCCCCGCAGTACCGGGCCAAGCAGGGCCCCTCTTTTCCTGAGAGGGGCAAGGGAGAGCAGCGAAGAGCGGCGGGGGATGGGGGGCGGACCCGGCCCATCCCGGCTGTCGGACGGGGCTCCCCAGGGTTTGGCACCCCAGCCTCGCTCTCCTCCCAGCCCGGCGGTGAGCGCGGCCCGGCCCGAATATCCGGTGTCGGGCGAGCGGCGCGGCGCGACCCCCTCACCTCAGCGCGACGCTCAGTAGCGGGAGGCGCGGGCGCAGCGCACCCCGCACGCACTGGGCCACAGCCGCCATGGCGTTTTCCTGCCCGCCGGCCGCCTCGGCCCGCCCCTCGGGCTCCGCCAATCAGCGAGCAGGCTGGCCCTGAGTGACGCGGCCGGAAGCCAATCAGCAGGGCGGACGCGCCGCTGCGGGCCGAAGAGGCGGCTATTCCGGGGCGCGAAGGAGCGCCCAGAGGCGCGCGCGCCGGCCCCACTGTGACGCGCGGCGGGCGGGGCCGCGGGCGGGGCGCGTGCCCGGCGGCCATTTTGTCCGGTGACGGGCGGGGGCGGCGCGCTTCCCTCTTGGTGCCGCTCGCCTGGTCTGCCCGCGCCTGGAAAAGTTTGAGGATTTTAGCGCATTTTAAGCGCTGAATAACCCCGTTACCAATTCCACCTTGTAGCACCAGTCAGCAGTTTGCAAACCTCCGCACAGAGGTTTCTGTCCACACACGCTCGCTGAAGCTGCTGTGTATGCTCTTGCTGGACAATAATTTCATTTAATGACATCTTGAGCTTTCAGTAAATGGGATAATGTTGCTAATCCACTAGTTCCAGATTTGGCCACCTGCTTGCACAAGCTGTTTGTGCGAGTGTCCCGTGGAACCGGAGGCTATAGGAACCTTGCTCCGTGATGCTGGGATAGCTGAACTCGGACAGTTTGTCGGTCACTCTGTCAATATCTTTTTAAAGGGGAGGGAGGAAAAAAAAATCAGGGTCATGCAGTTATTGTACAGCTGTGAAGTTGAGTGCTGGATTACGCACAGATCCCCGAACACCAGCTGTTAGCCTGATCCCTGCATGCGTTTGTGCACTCTCCAAATGAAATCTGAAGGATGAAGATGCAAATTCCATAATGCAAATTTAGTAGGTTTTATATTCAAGTGAATAATTAAACCGTACACTGAAAAAGAAAGTGTAGAAGACATTTTTGGCTTGCTGTGTGAGAACCCTGTGGGAGCATTCTCGGTGCAGTGGCACTTTGCCAGAGCACACCAAGGCTCCAGCATGGCCTTCATTCCAGCGGATTGGTTTGCCTGGGATGGGCTGTGCAGAAAGCAGGATAAATGGCACATGAAGTCAGTGGCTTCATACCATGGCAAGTTTAGATCCCATTGAGCCTCATTTTGCCTATAGCTGTCCTGTGGTGTGACAATGGTACAGTCCCAAGGCTTGCCTGTGCAGAACACAGCAAAGAGTAAGGTTGTGTGCCATGTCCTGTCCACATGGAGTGGTGGTCGGTATCTGCTTTCCAGAATGTTGATGAGTCACAGGTTTCAAGCAGCATCCTCAGAAATACTGAAAGAAATACTGAGGAAATTTGTTAAGATAATGCTGAGAAAGAATCAGAGAGAACAAGGAGAAAACCCAAGAACAGCCATAAAGGATGATACCCACAGAAGGGCATGAAGAAATGAGATAGAAAAGGCAGTTGGATCTTTAGGTCTGATTTTCTAAAATGTGTCCTGAAAAGATCATTCCTTACATCTAGACAAGCAGTCTGTCTGTCTTATCTTTCTTGTCTGTTGTTTTTCCCCACATCTTCAGATGCAGATTCCTATTTCAGCTTGTCTCCATTTCTTTGCTGCTCACCATCTTTGAAGTTGTGCTTGATTAATGATTGATCACAAAGTCACAGAATTGATAACAAAAGGTTGAGAAGAACCCACTGCCAACATGTCTCAGTAACTGAGTATATATATTAGATTTAATATGTCTGCAACAATATCCTTCTTGTATTAGAAACTGTTTACCCCAAATGACACGTCACTGGCCTTCTGCAAGTAACCTTTCAAGATAACACACAGTGAAAATGCATTTTGTTGTGACTCATGCAAGCTGGACAGCTATCATGAAAAACCTGTAGCTGGCTTAGATGCTGATGGGTCAAGACTAAACAACATCTTCAGCTTCAAAAAAAGAATATGCAAGTTTACTGGAGCTTGTTTGCATCATGGCTGATGTTGGCTGTAAGTACTATCCCACTCAAGACTTTTTCATATCTTGTTTTGAGTCAGGCTATTGCAGGCTGTTCTGGTTTTATTGCAGTGTCAACTCATGAGTTTGGTATTTTTAAACTCAGCTACTGAGCATTCAGCATCTGGTTGCTGGACCCAGTTGGCTGTCTTAGTGTTCAGGAACAAGCACAGTTTTTTCTCATCCAGTTTTCTCCATATCAAGCAGTCTTTAGTTCTTCACATAAATACTGGGGTTTGAGTTGAGGATAAATAATGCTTATTCTGAATTCTAAACAGTCAACCATCATCCCTGTATAGGCCATTCACTTAAGAATTGGACTCAATGATTTTTGTGGGTCTCTTCCAACTCAGAACATTCTGTGTTCCAATGAACCAGCTGCTACTTTTCAATTTATGGTTTGAAAGTGACTCTAACCTCTAATTTCTGTGAGCTAGCAATAGAATCAAATAGTCAGGCTAGCATTCCCACTTCTTCTAGTGATTAACTTTGTGGTCTTGGGCAGTTACTTAACCTCATTTCGACATTTCTACAACCACAATTAAGGGCAGTAATCTTTCAGTACCTTAGAAGAAAGTTGTGTAGTGAGCACGAGGGAATTTCTGTGATATTTTGAAAATTCAAAATATCAACGGAATAACTCTCTCTTTCATTACTAATATTATACTTGCAGTAAAAAACCCCCATAATCCTTCAAGATTAACAATGCCACAAATGTAAGATTTGTGCATGAAAACTTAAATGAAAAATTAAGTAATTTCTTTTACTCTAAAAAAACACCTCAAACCTTGTTCTGTCTCTTAATGCTAAGATGTAGTTTATTGATAGTCAAGCAGCAAACAGAATGTCATTATATTTGTGTTTCAGATATGAACTTTATTATTAATGTTTTGAGGGTAAAGGAAAAGGCTATCATATCTTTTCCAATCAAATTTTATATCCCAGCCAGAACCAAATATTGAGCTCTGGTGGGAGCAAGCTTGGGGTGAGCAGGAACCACCAAAAATATCTCTGTAAATATTCTAGCAGTGACCTTTCAGGCCAGTAACCAGGACACACCTAAATCAAATTAAAAAAATATTAATGTAGCTGTAAATTTGATACTGTACTATATAGCAGTGAAGACAAATATTAGCAACTCTGCCCTTTAGAAAAGATCACAGATCAGACCACACAGCCACAGTATTCCATAGTCTGGTCTGGGAAGATGCCTGGTGGCAAATTAAGGGGCTGATCCTTGTGTATAAAATAATAGCAGCTTTTCTTCTGTAAGGATTATCAAGACTGAGGATCAGATACTCCATGGGTCCATTTCAGACGCAGGACAATAAAGATTAAATCAGTACTTGAATTCAGAAACTTTTAATCCTGAGATGCAGGTTGGGATTTGCGTGTATAGGGAGACAACCTTATTTGCTTTTAATTAGAGCAGGACTAAAATGGTTAATCTATACATCCAGAATTTATCATTTTTAATGTAAACATTTTAAGAAAACTCTCCCAAGAGTGAATGTGTAATACTTAGATTCTGCCTGGTTTCTCCTTAGGCTGAAAATACAGAACCATACATCTTGCTCTGATTATAAAGAGTACTTTGGAGTTCCCATAGCCTTTTGCTGACTAGTTTGAAGAGTGTATTTTGTAACCATCTTGTTGCCTGGAGAGTGTTGTCGTTGTGTTGTAAAGCTAATAGCTATAGCCACGGGGCTCTGAGGAGCGCTAATTAGAGCAATTTAGAATAACAAAAGTTCTGTTCCTGGGAGGACAATGAAGTGTTCCTTCCCCAAAGCAGCATGCCACTATTTCAGAGGCAATTTATTGTAATATAATGCAAAAGTCATCTGGTATCCCAAGGATTTACAAATCTGGCTATCTATTACAGTTCTCTTAGCCCTCGTGTTAATGGGGACACTCGGGTATGCCTTGTAGCATTTCTGGAGATGTAAAAATGGAAAAGCTCTGTCAATCAGGCATTGCCTATCTTACTTTATTTATTTACCAGTCAGAACCAAGCTGTTCAAATGCTCAGAAACAACTTACTGTCCTGATGTGGCTTTCCACCTTGAGACAAAATTATTGAGCATTGAGAGTTGTCAAATACGTTGTGATTCTCTGAATGTGGTGTCATGGATTTTCTTAAGATTTTTTTCATGAAAATCAATTGTTGCCTCTCAGCTTACTGGAACCATTAGACAGAAGGGGGGATCAGCTCTCTGGCCACATTCAGATTTGCCAAGAAGACAGCAGTTGTTGGTTTCTGTTTCTGCACACTGGCTAGCAATGGAATGGTAGCTTGACATTCAGATCTACATTTTCCTCTCTTAATTTTTCTTTAAGGTTTGATGAATTAGTTGCTGTGGGCTTGTTTCTGCTGCCCTTGTGTACAAGTGATTTGTATTAGTCAAAGGGAGTGCTGTACAGTGAAGGATTGCCAGGCCAGATGCTGGCAAATAGGCTGCCGGTAGCACCATAAAAGCCTGAGGTGGCTGTTTATTGCTCAGGTGTGACCTTCTCCTTTGCTTGTGACATGTTTTTTGTGATGACTGGCAGGATGTTGAACGGCAGGGATGGTTGGGCCGGTGCACGGAGCTCTGTTTGGTCACAATGTTTTAGGGCTCAGAATCCCAGTGCAATCCCACAGGCTGTTCTCTGAGCTCCCAGCTGGCTGCCAAAGGGGGAATGCTCATTCTGCTGACATTGCGGAGTGGTTTTGAAAAGGTATGAATGAAAGAAGGTAAAGCAAAATTTAAAAAATACTATCTTCTGCTTTTATTCAACTTTAGAAAGCAGCAAGAGCTTTTAATTGTATTTCTGTGTCTAATTTATGGGGGGTGGGTGGAGGGGTGGTGAGACTGCTCACTCACTGGGACCACTGCTGTGCTCCATTTAATCCTAATCTGTCTAGATGAGTCTGACCAGAATGGGGACAAGGAGTTCAGCTAAAAATAACTGTAGTGGGACAGAATAAAAAAGCTTTCAAAAATTTGCCATATAAAAAAATCTGTCTTAC
The DNA here is from genome assembly GCF_009819655.1 of Sylvia atricapilla. Taxonomy (NCBI): domain Eukaryota; kingdom Metazoa; phylum Chordata; class Aves; order Passeriformes; family Sylviidae; genus Sylvia; species Sylvia atricapilla. Next base: position 19,525,217 of record NC_089143.1, on the reverse strand, counting down.
ACAGTTTTGGTGCTTTGTGTGAAGATCACAGTCTCTGAAGCTCTTGAACCTGTCCCTAAAGTGAATGCTTTACACTTTGTTTGGTTTCCACAAGCATCTCTGAGGGTGCAACTTCAACCACGTTATAGGAGCTCAATATCATCATTAAAGCTGGGCAAATGACATTTAAGGCAAGTGTGTGTTTTTGTCAGATTTCCCTCAAAATCGTTTTGGTTCTGTTACTATGGTATATCTCCATGTTTTAAATATAAAATTTGAATGTAAATCTTGTGCCAGGCAGGTACAGACAGAACTAAAGAAAAGCACATAATTACATCCACAGTGTCTGTGCCTTGTTCAGAAAGTAAGAACATGGCTGCTTTATGTTTTTTAACAGTTGTCACCCAAAGTACTTCTACTGCTCTTTTAAAGGTCACCTCAGATTCATGAATCACCTCAGGTTAATGTCTTATTAATCATCAGAAACTGGATGAAAATTACTGGTTCAGCATTGTGAATGCTCTTGTGCTAGAAATAAAACAAAATAAAATACTAAGAATGGAATCAGTACTTTAGTGATTGATGTTAAATAGGAATTCTTCTGCTGTAGCTGAAACCATGTAGTCTTCCCTTGTGACTCCATTGCCAGCTCCTGGTCTCTGCACTGTTCTCTGATCCGATGAGCTGTTTCTCATTGACTCTGCAGCACATCATGGTCCTTGGCTTTTGTCCTTGCGTTGTTCTTTCTCCTTCCTCTTCTTTTAACTTGTGCTCTTCACTTTCCATTGCCACATCTGCTGTGTTTAGAGTGGAAGAATCTCTTTAACACACTGCTTCCATCTCTGCTTACTCATTCCCAGGTTTTGCTGAAGCTATCCTCCCTTTGGATCTCACTGTGATCAAGAACAACTTCATCTTTCTGGCTCTTACCACTGTTTCAAGAGCACTGTGTTCATACCTAGAGATGGTGTGACAAGCACCTGCTGCTCTGCTCTGTGATATTGGTGTTGGGTGGTAATTATGCCTGTGCTGTAGGAAGGCATCGATGTGGAAAATCCCTGCCCCACCATGGCTTCTCTTTTAGTTCATCATAATTACTGAACAAAGCATTCAGAGAAATAGCTTCCATTTCAGAGAAATAGCTTTTCTTATGACTAGTGATGTCTGTATTTTTATTAGACCACCTTTCTTTCCTTGTTTGACTTGTAGTTCGACACTTTTGAAAAACATTATATTTCTGTTGTGTCTTTTTTCATTTGTGTTTAACTTTTCTATGATTCCCCAAGTGCTTTGGCTGGCAAAGTCTTCATGAATAAAATTACTGCCATGTTACAGCTATAAAAATCTGCTCCCTCCTGGGAATGGCACAGACAAGTTTGGAGATGCTGAGGAAAATAAGAATCATATAATCATAAATGCTTCATTAAAATAGGAATACATAGGGAAAATATTTATAATATAATCTTGCAGTTATGAACTATTGAAGCATTGGTCTTCCTCATTCTGCATTAAGCCCGTATACTGAATGGTGTATATGTGCTATTTTTACACTGTTGTTGGCTCTGCAGGACAGATCCACCCAGCCTAACTTGGTAGAAATTGAAAGCTGACAGTAGTCAAGAAGTACCGAAGTATTCTGTGCCAGCTAAGTGTCCTGCTACATTGTCATGCTAATTAACTCTGAGCTGGTTGTGCTTTTGGAAAGCTGGAGTACCCGAGGCAACTTCTATCTCATGCAGCTCTACACTACTCTGCAGATAAATTAGTAACTGTCTACACATTGATTTGACAGTTTTTCTGTTATTTAGGACAGAAGGAGCTGTTTGGGACTGTTGGTTGTTTTTCAATAACTATTATTAATACTTTGGTACAAACCCAAGTGAATAAAATATGGATAAACAAGAAGTTGAGGGTTCAGAGATAATTCTGAGAGCTATAAAGTAGATGCTGTATTTTTCTGCCAGAAGACAGCATGACAAACTCAGAGGATCTGTTCTCGTGGTCTTCTGCATTGCAAATAACTGTGTTTCAGAGCCAAGTTCTCCATAAACTCCAGCTAAACTATGTAGATCGTGTTAGCAGTTGGCCAGCACAGCTACAAGCAAGGTCGAGCAAGAGCATAGTACAGGAAACATTTATGCATTAATAGCAATTTCTTTCTTACAGCTTATGGTTTGTAAGGAATAATTTCTCAGCTGGGGGCAGTTCCAAGGCAGAATTACCCATCTTTTTACTTTTCAAATATTACCTGCTTTTGTAAGGGCTCTGCAGATCATGAAGTGTGTGCAAAATGCTCATAAAAGTCAGGTCGTGACTTAAAATCAGTCTCAGCTTCTCAGCAGAGCCAGTAAATGGAAGAGGCAGGATACCTTTGTCTTCCTCTGGTGACACCATGTGATGGGTTGACCCCAGCCAGCAGCAAAGCTCCCGCCAGCCTCTCTCTTACATCCTCCCACAGCAGGGACAGGGGAGACAGTTGGAAGGGCAAAAGCAAGAAAAACTTGTGGCTCAAGAAAAAGACAGTTTAGTAAATGAAGAAAAAAATGAAAAAGGCAATCACCACTGCTCACCTGTAGGCTCATGCCTAGGCAGGGTCTGAGCCATGAGTGCCTTGGAAATATTCCCTCCCCAGTTTTATTGCTGAGCAAGGCAGATGGCATGGAATAACCTTTTGGATAACTTGGGTCAGCTGTTCCACCCATGTCTGCTCCCAGCCTCCTGTCTGACCCCAGCCAGTTTGCTGGGGGATAGAGGGAAAACCAGAAGTAGCGTTGGCACACTGCAAGCACTGCTCAGCCTTAGCTAAAAATCACTGTGTTATTAACACTGTTTTAACCATGAATCTAAGACACAGCATCTTACAAGTTGCTGTGAAGAAAATTAACTCCATCCCAGCCAGAGCCAGTACATAAAATAATAGGTAAGCCTGACCTTGAATGAGATTAACACCCTGCTAAATCTAAATATGACCTAATTATATTTTTGTCTTCTTTTTTAAATTGTCTTTAGTCCTTGTTAATGACATGTATCCAGCTGTCATAAAGAAATACGAGTATTTAAACTTCTAATAGATTTTATGAAGGCTATAAGCAAAATTTTCAAATAGCTGAAATTGTGCATCTCATCTCTATGCATGTAAATATTTTGTTTTTCAGACATGTTTTGCACTTGGAGTTCCAGGAAATTTGTATTGGGCTTTATTTTACAATGGTTGTGTATTCATTAGTTTTTGTTTGCTTTTCATGACATATTTTTCATTGTATATTTAGGTGAAATTCTAGTTAAATATGTAACCTAGACAAATATAAACCTCTGGTTTAGAAAAACTTATTCCTGTAACTTGGTTTTCTTCTAGAAAAGCCTTTGGTGTCCCCTTTGGTGAAATATCACCTTGTTTAGGGACTTTCTGGAATGTAATTTATAGCAATCCTCCATTTGACCTGTAAGCACTCCTACTTTACTTGGACTCATGTTTTTATGTGAAATTTGTTACATTTATTTCTGGAATGGAAGACTACTTGAAGCACAGGAGCTGTGATGACATATAATGTGAGATAGAGGTGGTATTAGGCTGAAAGCAGTAGTATTTTCAAAACCGAACAGTGTTTTGACAAATATAAATGCTAAAAGGATAAGGGGAGCATCAGGTTTCATTTTGTTTGTCCAGTGAGATCACTGTGGAACTTCTGTATCTTTCCTTTGGACTGACTGAGTTTTTTGTCTTTTCTACCAGGTCAGTTACAAAGTAAATGTTGCAGGTGCTAAACCTGTGCAGTCCTGTTGTAGACAACTCATACCCCACAGAGGTGCACAAGTCTTAGTAAGTCCTGTTCTATTTCCACCAATCCCATACTAATATCTTTATGTATCTGTTTTTAGGCACTCAGATCACTTTAAAAACACCAGTTCTAGTAGATAAGTCTACACAAATCCTATAAGCCACAGTTCTACAGGTCCTGTATCAGCCATATCGTTGGACCTGCTGTGCAGGCTCCTCTGTGAATGTCAAAAGAAGGGCTTCTCAAAGATATTTAAGACCCAACAAGTTTGCTCTCCGTCTTGCAGTCAGCTTGCAGCTTTGCTTCATTTGGGTTTGTCTGCCTGTGCATCCCCTGTGTTTGTGTGTCTGCCTGGCTTTTGGCAAAATTACTTATGCCCTTTCCAGTCTGCCTTTCAGAATCATCCTGAGGTCTTTGGCTCAGTCTTCTGGTCTTCAGTCTGTTTTTCCTGGCTCTGCTCTCATCTGCTTCACAGCATTTTTTGTGACTCTGACTCTTGTCAGTGGTTTACCCAGCTATTTCAGGAGGTGTTTTGAGTCTTGACTCTTTGATTTTGTGCTTTGTCTTGTGAGTTGGCCAGAAATGTGAGGATCACCATAATCTGGACTTGAGTCATCTGAGTGCATCCTTATGTTGAATTCCTAAATACTTACCAGCATGTTCTTCTTGCTTTGAACTCCAAGACAACATCAGAACATAGACTTTTAATCCAAAAGGTTGGCCCAAGAAGGGTTTGGATGCTACTTAAGTTCTTCCTGTCGCTTTGGAAAACTCATTCTTTCACTTAACATTTGGTGCTTGGACGATATTGAAAATAAACCTCCCCAAAATTTTTGCATTTCACAAAAGATGCTGCTCCAAGTGCCACAGAGAAGTGGCAGCCAGCTTACAGCAGATTGGAAAGACCTTCTATTATTTTCCTGAAGTTCTGAAATGAAAAGAACATGCCTGTGAATATATTTAAGCAAGATATTCTCTTTATACTGCACTTTGTGTTCTGTAAATGACCATGAAAATCAATAAAAACAAATTGTACCTAATATATTCTGTGTTTTGCAAAGAGACCAAGCCTTTCCTCCTGAATTATTAATGTTTGAAAAAAAGTAATTGCACATTAAAATCTTATATTGAAAATGGTAATTCAGGATGTTTTGATACCTTTTTCCCAAGTTAAAGAAGAGTAGGAAGTATAAGAGTATTTTTTTGTTGTTGCTCTGAAAATATTTCTATTTTTTGACAGTAACTGGCATCAAGAGCAACAAGGAAAATAATAAACCATACTGAGTATTTTCCCCTGATGTTTTATGTCTACTCTGAAAAGATAGGATACAGACAATTGTTCAGCTGCAGTAAAGCTGCAGTTCTCATTTTTATTGTGCAGAGCTGAATTTATCCTCGCTGTAATTTTTCTGAAATCAGCAGAGTTATTTCTGCTAGGCAGGAGAGTGACCTGCTCTGATTGTGTTGGTGTTCTAGGAGGGGCCACACTCCAGCAGAGTTTCTTCTCTTCGGTTGAATACACATGTACAAGTAAATTGTGCTTAGCTGTACAACTGCTTGTATGATTGTAGGCAGCACAGCCAGGAGAGTACAGGGACTTGAATCTGTGCCTTTCAGGTACAGGAGGTGAGCTCCGTTTGTTTCAGGGGAAGGATGCTGCTTCTTATCACATGCTTCATCTGAAAAGCTTTACCACAGACATGGTTAGGCAGAAGCCTTCTTCAGAAAAAGACTAGGGTTAGTACTTAGGAGATGTCCAGGCTTGATATTTTCTAGAGTTTCCTGAAATCAAAAGGGGAAACAAAGGCTTTGGTTTTAAAAATAAGCTTCTCGTGTTGTAGCAGAATATATTGTGGTTATTAAAAAAACCCAAAACAACAAAACCAAACCAACAGGTAGGACAAAAAACAAAATAAGCCAAAATAAGAGTTCTTCCAAAGCTTCTCTTTTAATAAAATACATATGTCAGAAAGGAATAGAGGAATATAAAGTTTAGACAGTAGAATGATCAAATTGAGATTTTAATTCCAATTCTATTTTGATATTATTATTTTTCTTCCTGTTAAACCTGTGTAATGGTGTGTTTTTAGTTTTATCAGTTAATGTATGTATTTAAGGTTTGCTTTTATATTGTTCTATGTATTCAGTGGTTTGTTCCACGTACCCCCTATGTTCTTTCCCTATACGGTTTGTTTCTTGTCTCGGTTGACTGTCCGTCTTATGTTACATAACGCCCGGGTCCTGCCTATCGCTTCGAGGCCTCACCCTGGGACTAGAAGGTTCCAGTGAAGTCGTCGAGTGATTGGACAGGGTCCCGGCTGTTCCCTCCTTCTCCTCCTTGATTGGCTCCCCTGTCTGTCTTTCATATGCAGAGCCACGCCCTACCTTTAGCTGATTGGTGCCTTGCTGGACTCCTCCCCCTTCTCCTCCCCTGTCCTGGAGCTGTCCGGGGCAGCGTGTGCTCTGTCGAGGCCGGCTCCCTGGAGGTGAGGTGTTCCCTGGAGGGGCGCCCATAAACTGTAGTAGCAGAAACCTTGACAGCGTCCTCCCTGCCTTCCTCAGTCGTGGACCGCGCTTGCGGTAAAAAGGCCTCATAGGACCAGCGAGGTAGATCATCTACTGAGCTGTACCTTCTCTGCGGCCGGTGTCAGGGTTAGCCAAAGCGGGACAAGACTCCTGAGACACCGTGACCCCTGCAAAACTGTATAGACCCAAACTGGGGAAGTTTCTCACAAACTGAAGAGTCATAATTCCCTCCTAATGTTTCATATTCCAGTCTCCCTTGCATTGATTTGAAAATCTGGATTTTTAGTGGAGCTGGTTAATTTTTTTCACCTTCTTCAGAAGTATCATGCTTCCAGAAATGTGTATGGTTCGTTTCTGTGCTTATTTTTATTTATTTTTAATGGATTATCTCACTCTCATCAGGAGCGTATGTATGATACAGGTTGCCATGGTAAACGATGAATTTTTTATTAACATTGTAAATATTAATTTAAAACATGAGTATCTGGTAACTGAGATGTTAACACTGCTTTGGAGATTTCCCTGTTCCTGAGGTGACAGAAATTATGTATGGAGTTACAAATGTGAAAAGCAACGTATCTTGGGAAGGAGGTTCTTTAGTGATAGTACAGCAGCCTAAGGGCACAGAAATGTAGGATATTTGGACTGTGAAGCAAAGACAATAGAAGATCAGACATAAGCTGCTGGATGTTATTACTAGAGATGACATGGAACCAAGATTTGAGTTTTAAATTCCTTCCCTTACATTTTTGGACCTTTTACTGTCAGTTCTTTGCATCAGAGTGTGACCAAGTGGCTGAGCTGAATCCAGTATGGAAAAAAAGAGGAGTGTGAAGTGGTGTGATCAGTTCCAATGCAGGGATGGGCACAGGGCTGGCTCCCTGCAGTTTCATTTATGATGTTACGTCTAACTTGCTGCTCTAATGAAGTAATTTTAGGCACCTTTTTGAACACTCTTTGTTACCCAAATTTCACTGAGCTCAATGGGAGATATCTGCTAGGACATTCTTGAAAATTCACTTTTCTAGACATAGAATATCTCTTAAACTCATGTCCTTCATCCATGGTGAAATGAATGCAATGCTGCTTTCTTTCTTGGAAGATAAGGAAATGGAAGTATTTTTGAATAGGAAGTCGTTTTGTCCAATGACTTTTTTTGCATAACCTATGGTTCCTGATGAGTTTCTGTTCATCCATTAAGTCCTTGGTGACAGTGTTAATTTTTCATTGTACATTTGCTTTTGGAGCAGAAAGTTACAAGGTGGTTGTTGTATTGTCTTGGGACTTTGACTCGTATTTGATGCTGTCACTGAAGAGTGATTTTAGAAGAAGCTACATGATAAGAGGTGCTATCTTTCACCTGATATGTTAAATTGAGGTCGCTTCTGTCAATGGCCCTCTTAAAAATCACCTCTGTCTTGTCAGACATTCCATTTCCCAGTGAAATTAATTCTAAAAATCAAGGACTGTGTCTGAGATATTACAAAGCCCATAATAGTGGCTCTGTTTGCCCCCATCTTTGGCACTACTGGTATTTCACTTACTATTTTTGTCAGGACTTATATTAGAAAACTCAATTTTACTCCGTTCTGTATCACAAAGCAGCATATGTCACCCTAACTCCACTGAGCAGAGTAAGATTACTACATGAAATCTTTTATCATCCTGTGATATATATGTACACACAAGATTACTCAGAAAATAACTTGTCACTTCTGTAGACACTTCATGGTTGCTGGAAAAAACACTCCATACTGAAGGTCACATGTATATACATGGATTTAACAGCTCTATTCACCCTCTGTAGAACAGTGCTGCTAGCAGAATGACAAGAGACCAGTAAAGCTTCATACTTCCAAGGAAAACTTTCTGATCCCTTCTGTTTAAAGGAATTAAGTTCATTATATTGGAAGGAAATAGTTTTGTGAAAGTAAAAGCACTTTCAACTCTATTTCACCTTGGACTCGTATTATAAGGACTCCAAATGTGTGACAAATGTTGCCCTACAGAATATCTTATTGATTTCAGCATTAAATTTGACTTTCAGAATGCTAATTAATTGATTTGAATCATGTTGGGGATTTTTTTTTAAGTATTGATAAACAGTTTAGGTAGTTCAGTGTCTCTTTTACCTGAGATATTATAAGGCATAGTTCCTTTCAGATTCTTTGTAGACTGAAATCTTATAACCCATTCACAAGAACACGACTTTGGAAAGCTGGTTTTGGTGCATCTCTCTCCTCCATATTTTCTTTGTTCACTGCCCTGTGTGCTTCTCTCCTTCCCACTCCTCAGTAGTGATTTCTAAGGCAAAGAGACTTCTTTTCTGCTGGTCTCAGGAAAAGCCACTTAGATTTTGCCATATTGTAACCTATTGAAAAGTAACATTTACTATTCCTGTCCTGCGTCTTTGAGTTGACTCCCAAAAGTCCAGTCTTTCTCTTGGTATTCTGACTTACCATGTGTCTAGAACTAAAGTTTGTTTTGCCTTTGTGATGCTGGTTGTCTTAAAACATTTCACAAAACCACTAAGTTTCTTTTATTTCTGTGGAATGTATTGGATAAGAAGCAAAAACATTCAATGTTCTTATTCTGTCCACAAAAATTGTGTTCTGAGTGTTTTATTTGACTTCTAGCAGAGCCACACTCAGTTTTTCACAAAATTCTGATCTGGCTTTGTGTTAATTGATTTCATTAATGCTTCCAGCAGCATCTTACAACAGAAGAATGTTACATGTGGCCCAGTAGTGTTGTGTTCTTTGGAGTTGATGGAAGACACCCGAAAAACTGAGCTCTAAAATAATTAGTTATAGATATAGACAAAGGTTGAGGTCACTCACTGTCAAATTTCTCTCCCTGTTCTATTTCTTAAATAAAGAAATTATAAAGCAGCATAACATTTATGAGGTCTAGTGACAATGCATATTTTGATATATAAATTAGACAGTATTTGTTCCATTTTGGAAATGCAATAGAAAAATTTCAGTGAGCAAAGTTTTCAACTTGTTTAATAAAAATGGAGGACTCTTTCTGTATTATGGAACAACAAATCCAGAAACATGATTGCCCTCATTGTCAGTATCTCTGTGTGGAATTACTTCTTGATGGTTAAATGGCAGAAGAGTCTCTCAGCACTTTTACAGCAAGCAAGATGGAACCTAAATTAATATTCTACCTCTTTCATATAAAATTTAGCAATTATATAAAATAAATAGATAGACACCTTTTGATATTTATTCAAGTCCTAAATATTGAATTAAAATGCAGAACTTCCTAGTTATGTCAAATGCTGTCAGGAAGAGTTCACTTGAAAGCAGTTCAGTCATTACAGAGGAGTGTATGGCTTATTCAGCTTATTTTTCTTTCAGTTAACTTGAATTCAAATGTGAAATTGCTTTAAAAGTTTTGTTTCTTTTAAAAATGTTTTGTGGGCTTTCTTTCTCCACAAGATTTTAGTTGTCATATTTTATTTAGGAATCTTTCCTTAATGAAATTTGTATTTATAAAAGTTGGTGACCTTGAAGCCAAAATGCTGTTTATTCTCAGATCAGATGTAGCATAGACAAGAAAGTAGTGCTGTGGCTATCTGGGCATGGTAATTTGAATCAAGCTGCAATTTTGGACACCACCATATTAAAAAGGCATTGAGCTATTAGGGAGTGAGCAAAAGAGGGCCATGAGGATGGGGAAGGACCTTGGGGGGAGCCGTGTGAGGAGTGGCTGAGGGCACTTGGTCTGTTCAGCCTGGGGGAGAGGAGAATGAGAGGAGAGCTCACTGCAGTCTGCAACTTCCTCGTGAGGGGAAGAGCAGGGGCAGTACCAATGGCTGCACTTTTGTGAGCAGGGACAGAACTCGAGGAAATGGCCTGAAGTTGTGTCATGGAGGTTTAGGTTGGATATAAGGAAAACATTTTTCCCCCAGAGAGTGGCTGGGCGCTGGCACAGGCTCCCCAGAGAAGGGGTCACGACACCAGCCTCTCAGAACTCAAGCAGCATTTGGACAATGCTCTGGGGCACATGGTGTGACTCCTGGGGATGGCCTGTGTGGGGCCAGGGGTTAAACTCAATGATCCTTGTCAATCCCTTCCAACTCAGCATATTGTGTGTTTCTATTAAAGTCATTCCTACAGCCCTTGGTATTGGCAGCACTGTGTCCAATGCTCTGCACTGTGCAGGTGCTCTCAAAGCATCTCCTGGAAAAGTCAGCTGAGACATCCAGCTTTGCACTGAAGGAAAAGAGGAACATTTGCTTGTTTCTTCTACTTGCAAAGATTTGGGGGCAGTGGCCTGTGCCAAGGGATAGGAACAAGCCTCTGTAAATAATTGATAACTGAGACATTCTTCCTGCAACCATGAATGTGAACCATTACCTGAACTTCCATTTCACTTGTTCAGTGATACTTCAGGTCTTATTTTGAAGTAGAAGAACAACTTCCAGTATTACTCATTTTATATTACATTCCAGATGTGCTCATTTTGCTCTGCAACTTTGCAGCATGGCTTGTGATGCAGGTTGCCTACACCAGTGTAATGGAAATATACAGCACTTTTGCTGTGAGTTTATAACGCTGAACACTTCTACCTTATTTTAAATAGCTGAAAATTATGCAGAGCTGTGATCTATAAGGCTTTTGGATCTTCCACAGTAGAGAAAGGGTTTTGTGCTAACTGTATAATAACTAACATGTAAAAATTGTAATGGTATATGGTATGTACACAGCCTGCTTTTCTATAGCAGACATAATTTTGTTTGTTTTTAAGGCAGTATTTACAAGTAATTATTCTACTTTTTGAAATGTTAGTTTCTGTATAAGAACTCCTCTGCCTGCTTGTTTTTTTAATTTTAGCATAAAGTTTTCTATCAAAATCTGCAGTTTTGTTTTGAGCTAAAAGGGTGCAGTTGATCTCCTGTTTGATTCTGTGCTGAGCCCGTGTAGATGCTGATGAAGTGTGGGTATACCTGATATCCAGAAGGTGGGTAAAGGGACAGACACATTCTTCAGCCGGGGGTTGGCATGGCTCATGCAGAGCATCAGACTGCTTAGTGTGCACTGTGGTGCAAAATCAGCCACTGTAGCCCCAGCCAAGACAAGCGTGGTTTAAGGTAAGCTTTGACCTTGTCCTGAGGAAATGAGGACTCACATATTCTCACTCCTTGGCTCTAATGTATAGGGAGTAATTCCAGCCAAGCAATGGCAATGTGCAGCTCTAGGGCAGTGACACTGCCTAAGGCAATGCTAGGGCAGTAACTGCGCCAGACAGCTGCTAAAAATCTAGTTTTCATTTTTTAGTTTTGTACCATAAAAATATACATGTAAACTCTCAGAAGTTCAAAGAAGCAGATATAAACTACACAGGTGTTAACCAGGTTAGATATAGCACATGAATGCCATAATATTCATGCATAATACTTCAAAATAGCATTCATTAATGCCATTTGAATCACAAAGATTTGTGGGGAAGAAAGGGTACTACATTACTAAGATTAGGCCCCACTGTCTAAATCAACTTGGGCACTAAAAAGAATAAATGTCATGGAAAGTCAATAGTATTTGGCTCCTGAGTGACCCATGTTATTTTAAGTGTCATGCTCTGTACTAAATTGTGACTCCTTTTGTACATGTTACTGATTCTTTTTTTTTTTTTTTTAATTATCTAGATTAGACTAATGTGAATTAGCCTGTGAAAGGAACAGTTACTCCCTGGCCATCCACTTCTGATTTTTTGATTCTTTAGTATCAATAGCCCTGCAAAGGGTCTAAGAGAAAAAGTGGTTCATAAACTAAAGGTGACTGAAATGCCTAGTAAATATCTGTAGCAAAGAAACCAAGGGTGTCAAATGCTGTGTGAATTCTGAGGCAGAAGTGTTACATGTAGAAGCAGACTCACTTGCAGCTCTTAAGTGTAGCTTGGGTCTAAAAGAGGGTTTCACATGTACTTCAAATTTTCCAGAAAATATTTCACTGAAGTTGTGTTTATGCTAAAATAAACATCTTTAATTTATTGAGGTGAAAACTATAGTGTTTTCCAGTTATTTCTGTCTCTAAACTGTGTATAAGTGTCCTCCCCATAATACAGATGGTTTTGATTGTCAAATAGTTGTTAACTTTGAATTCTAAGCTGTTTTCTAGAGGGAAGTTGTTTTTTCTGGCTCTCTCAGAACAACTTCAGATTGAATATATGCTGGTCTCTACTCTTCCTTCATATTAGTCATGTACTCAATGGCTTAGTCTAACACATACTGAAAGCAGTAGGAAGTATTCTGTAGTTTAATAGGAATTGGACTTATGAAAGAAAAAAAATCACCCTCTGAGGTGAGAATCCAGTTTTCTTTCTACAATTTAAAATATATTTCCTGACTTTTATGAACATGAGAGAGATTTTAGAGAAGCATCTTTAAGTCTACAAGAGAAGTAGAATAAGCAGAAATATCTTGCCAGATAAATGCTTGATTATAGTGTCTTCCTCTGTGACACCATGGAAAAGATCTGGTAATTAATAGCTCTGTTTTGGTAATTGTGTACTTTGGCTTCAGATAGCATTCCATGTGGAAAATCCACCCAGCAGGTGTCAGCTCAGGATATTCAGAATTCTTCCTTCCTCTACTGCTACATCAGACACAGGAAACATTGTAAGGATTTTGTAGTTTCGTGTTCTGCTGGGCTGTTTTTCATTCTAATTGCTTCTATTTTGCATCCAGTCAATAGTTCCACAGGTTTATTAAATTAATGAGGTTCTAGAAAAATGCAAGCAGAGGAACTATGTGAACTGCAGTCTTGGTAGCATCTCTCAGTCCTTGAGGAGATCATGGAGGAAGTCATGTTGAAAGCTACTTCCCAGCTATTTGAAGATCAAGAAGGTAACTGAGAACAGCCCTGATTTAACAGGATAGATGATGCCTGACCAATTCATTGCTCTCTAGAATGAAATGAATGCTCTGTTGTAAAGGAATAGCCGTGAATGTTACTTACCTTGACAAGGCTTCTGACATGATCTCCCACACCATCTTTGTAGCTAAGTTGGTGAGACATGAACTGGGTAGTTTTGAAAATTTGGACTGTTTGCTCCAAGAGACTCCTGTATGGTTTGGAAGAAAACTGGCAGGTAACTACTACAAGTGATCTTCCTCAGCAGTTAGTACTGGTATTGCACAACATCTTCATAGGTTCGTAGAATTATAGAGTCCTTTAGTTTGGGAAAGACTTTTAACTTAAGATCATTGTATCCCACAGTTAAACCAGCACTGCCAAATCCTAAGCACCACTTCTAGATGTCTTTAAATACCTTTAGTGGTGGTGAATTAACTCCTTCCCCAGGGCAGCCTGTTCCAATACATCAGCCTAAAGGGGCAACATGCACTCTCAACAAGGTTATGAATAATGCAAAATTGTGTGTGTGGAATGAGAATGCTAGACAGGGCTGATCTTCCATACAGAGGGACCTCAACAAATGGGAGGAGCCATAGTGTTCACAATACAAAGGCAGTGTCCTGCCAAGACAAATTAGTGCAAGCTGGGGGCCAACTGTCTAAAAAGTGATGCTGCAGAGAGACCTGGGGGGTCCTAGTGGGCAGCAAGATGATAATGAGTCAGCAGAAACATGCTCAGAGCAACGAAAGCCAGTTGCATACTGGACAGCCTTGTCAAGTCTGTAGCCAGCAGCTCAAGTGGTTATTCCCCTCTGCTCATTACTTGTAAGACCCCATGTAGAGAACTGTGTTCAATTTGGACTTGCTGTGCAAGAGAAAGAGAAATAAACTGGAGCAGTCCAGCAGGGATGGTTAGAGAACTGCGGTATAGGAAATTTGAGGCAGTGCAAGGAAAAGCTGAGAGCACTGTGGTTGTTTATACTGGACATATTAAGGCTAAGGGAGGATCTAACTGCAGTCTGCCATTACCTCTAGGGGAGATAGAGAGAGAATGGAATTAGAAATGCACAGAAGGGCCAGATGTAATGGATACAAATTTCTGCATAAGAATTCAAAGGCATTGGTGAAATTTCTTAGGTATGATGTAGTTTTATTTTACAAAACAAAACTTTATTTACTTAAGTACTGTGAGGGGACAGTATTTAAGTACTGGAATAGATTATCTAGAGAGGTTGTGGAGTCTCCATCCTTGCAGATACTGTATGTAATTTGTTAAGTCCTTGGGCAACCCAGTTTCAATTTGGAAATCACCATGTTTTGAGGAAGAGGTCGATCTTAAGAGGACTTTTTCAAACTGACTGTTCCATAATTAAACCATTCTATAACAAGTCTTTACCTCTGGACATGACATCCTTCTGATATGTAGGAGAGGTGTAAAATGGAGATGGGAAGGAGATGTGAGGTTTGGAAGTTATTCTTTGCACTTTCACAGAAGATGTTTTAGATCCTAGGTTAGTCCTTGAGTCGTCTCTCCTCCTGATTTCCATGGTTGTACCTATCCTTAGAAGTGCCACAGAGCTCAGGTAGTGCCTGAATAACAGCATGGTCCCATGTGGAAGTCTGAGCTGGCTTCTGGACTTGACCATACTGCTGCCTTGATAATGTATAAAAGTCACTGATTTTGTTTTCCTCTGCCATTCTTTCCCTATTTAGACTGCAAACATTTTGGCTCAGGAAGTGAATTTTAAGTAGATGTTTAGCATACAGCACACCAGGGCCTCATATTGGGTAAGCCTCTAAGTAAAATAGCATCCGAAAGTGAGCAATACTGTAAAAATGCAAAATGTTATAGCTGGAATTTCTGTCTGACTACATTCGTTGTTTAAGACTGAGAGAAAGTCCTCAGTGTTGTACTGCTCCCAGAGAGAAACTAAAACTAAGTTGTATTATAAATGGAAGTGCTAGCAATGGTGACTGGAAACTGGGACTGAATTAGAGTAATGTGGAGGAGAAAGGCTGAAGAGCCTTGTTACAGTTAATGGAGCAAGACAGGGGAGAAGAATCTGTATTTGCTCATAAGACTCTGCTTGTATCTTGGCTCCCTTCCCTTCCCTCCTCCCAAAATAAAAATAAAACCACAGGGCTTTATTTGAGACTGAAAATCTTACGTTACTTGGTGGAAGACTTTCTGTGGCTTCTGTAGTGTTAATTCTTGGAGGGTACTCTGAACCCTTGACTTACAATTAATGTTGATGTAAAGTAGTCCCAGGATTTATAAGCCATAATTAAGAAAAATAACTGATGTGGACTGCTGCCATAGTCTGTTGAGATTCTTTTGTAGCCAGCTTTTCTGCCACTGGAAATGTTTCTGGCAAAGTAGTGCAGCTTCCTTTGTTTCCTTTACCAAAACAAGGAAATGGCTGATCCTGCCATTTCCCTGCAGCTTCTTACAAAGGCAGCTGGAACAACTGTTGAAACGAAGAGTTCACAAACCAGTGAATAGTTCCAGTTGTGTTGCCACCCACGAGGCTATAGCAGAACAACCATAATGCCCACTTCATGAGCAGGGGCAGATGAGCTCACTCATGGAAGAGCACTGTTACTACTTTATCCTGGTCTGTACAGCTGTGGACATGCATCAGGGCATGATGTGGTGCTTCAGCAGCATTAAATACCTGAAGAGCCTCTCTTTGGACCTACACAAAGTATCTGCCACAGCAGCTTCTGACCACTGGGTAAGGGAAGTGTGAACTGTGTTTGCTGATTTCTTCACCTTTCCCAAACTGAAAGCCTACATCTCAGACAGCTCAGGATGGACTGAAATTTTTAAAAATATTAGTTCCCAGCAATTATTTTTCAGAATTCACCCTTCTCATTAAAACGACAACAACAAGGAGTCTTATCTACTGAGAGTATAATGATGTGGTTTAAATTACTCTGGAGATGATATTTCTAAAAAAAAAAAAAGAGCTATTTTCAGGTTTATATTGACATAGCCTTTGCCCAGTCCTGCTCTGATAGAACCCCTATGAACATACAAGAGGTATGTTGAAACTCAGAAAGCTTTAAATTTTATTTTGTTATTGTCCCCACTTGTCTCATTATTCCTTGTGAAGTCCCAGGATGTGATCTATAAGTGATTTGTTATTATTATGTGCAACTAGAAAGGTAATGTTGGTCTTGCAGAAAATCATGGGACTTGATGACAGGAGATAGGGGTTTTTTCAGCTTTGTGCCCTCCAGCAAGACCTTGGATTTTGTGCCTATCTCTGTAAGTGGGCCCTGTCAAGTGCAACAGAGACTCAGTATTTAGGGAGAACTTTTAATGGACTGTTGTGTGAAAGTTATTAAACGATTTTGTAAGTCTCAACCCAAAATTTAGAGCTCACCCAGGCAGCACATATTTGGTGCAAACATTGCTGTTTTCAGCTCTGTTATTTGGAAACTGGATTAAAGTGTGTGCAAGGGAAGAGAGCCAGCAACAATGCCTGAAGTCTATAGAGAGACATTGCACAATGCAGCTTCTGCCTTTATGTGCAGCTACATTGCTGTCTGTAGTAACACTGTTTGTAAGATGGTCAGTATCAGAGTGGAGCTTCGGAAGAGGAACTTAAATCCTTCTGAAATTAATAGGCTAGAATTTGAGTATCTTAATACGTAGGTGAGGAAAGATCTTTTCCAATAGCAAGTTTTCTGACAGAAAATTCTTGATCTGTGATAATCCTGGGAAAACTAATTTATGGTGTAATCCTGCACACAAAATAGATTAATAGATGGCCAGCTGATGTAAAATAGTAAGCTGATGTCTTTATCAAATATAAAGTCCTGTTAGATTAAGGCTTTTTTTGGATGGTTCATTTTGTTGTAGATTATCATAAACTGTTGTGCTTGGTGACACCTGACAAATAGTTAAGTAGAGAGAGACCATTCTAAAACATAATCTATCATCTCTAATTTTTGTTGAAACACATTTGTGATAATAGACTTTATTGTTTTGCTTGCTGAAAAGGAAGTATTTATGCACATCATTCTGTAAAATTCAGTTGACTTCTATTACTAGTATATTTTTATGTGATAAAGAGAGGAAGTGATAAATGAGCCAGAAAAACCAGTTGAACCATACTGATCTCAAACTGTGTGCTGGAGTCATGGGTCCATTTAACTGCAGTATATTCCTGAATATATTTTCTTTGGTCTGATGATTTTTAGGTAAGTTTTTAAAGTTTCTGTATTTTTAAGGATCTAGTAGTTTTCTTTAAATTATGTACAGCTAATGGATTGACTTGTAGCATAGAGAAGGCTGAGTAAAATTTTTTCCTTAGGCTTATGATTCTGGTACCTAGAGCCTGTCCTCCTAGCTGATTGAAATTTGCATGGATATAAATTTGATTTGAGAACAGATACTAGCCTTAGTGTCCTTGACATACTCACACTCTACAAGGACAACACCTTACTCCTGTTTCTTTTGCAAGTGGTCTGATTAATTTAATGGGAAATTGTCACAAGAATGAAGAATTTTTATGGGTTTGGGGACTTTCAAATTGATTCCAAATTAGACAGTTGGATACGAGTACTGTTCTAAGCTTTGACATCAAAGTAGCTCTGTGCTGCTAACCAGCTGCTGTGTTCCACTCCATTGTTTGTGATTCCTCTGTCTCCCTTTAATTGTTTGATTAACTGGGAGGTGTTATTGGTGTCTGTTAAGGGCTTTGAAATCCACATATAAATGGTGGTATAAGAGTGAGCAGCCATTCTTTGTAAATGCCATAAAAAACAGGCATTGCTTTGAATGTGGCCCATGGAGTTATCCTCAGTCACTCCCTTATCATTGCTTGACTTTATGAAAAAATAAATAAAACAATGGGGTATGACTGTGCTCATTAAAAACATATTTTATTATTAGGCATCCTGTAAAGAACATACTGTAATATCAATTTTTGGCTTCAGTAGTTTGGGAAAAGAGAGCATCAAAGTGCATGAAAACCAATATGCACCAATGGTGTAATCATTGATTTTCATAGGATTATGGGAGTCAAAAATGGAAATGGATATTGCAGTGATGACCTGGGTAATTGACCATTTAAGTGATGCAGGAGTAGTCTTGTAGGTAAGGGAAGAGATGCCTTTCTCTGATGCCTGCTCCATATTAATGAGTTTCGTACTTAGTCTTTTATGCTTGTTTCATTCAGAGTAGAGCTCTAAGTACCTTATCTTGACTTGAGAGTACTTGGCATCTTGCAGGATCAGGAACTCTGCTTGCTGGAGCTTGCTGCATTTAATTTAATTGTATCATTTTATTCACTGTTACTCACTCCATCTGTCCCAAAGGGAACACAGAGAAAGGAAAAGAGAAAGGAAAGAGTGCCAGTAAACTATAATAGCAGAAAGAAGGAACTAATTTTAAGCTGCTTTGAAACATTTTTTTTTTCTGTAAGCAATGCTGTCCTCCCAAGTGGCAAAGTGCTTAATATAGAGGAGAACTGCAATAAACTTTGGTTTTTTTCCAACAGCATAACATAGTGTATTGATAACACCTGCTCATAAGCACTGTCTAAAATGTCTTTTTTTAGCCTAGGGAAATTGTCAAGTGGATAGGATGCAAAAAACCACAGAAATCCATGTTATGATCATAAGTTATAGTCAGGATCATACAAAGGGTTAATAACAGACAATAGATAGTAGGGTAAAAGGAAAATCAGCAATTACAGTCGAGTGGGTTGTTTATGATCATTACCTTTAACTAGAGATTAAATCTTCTAATGATATTGTCAACCTTAGTATGTAAATCTTACATAGAGAAATCTATACCATCTTTGTAACATTATACTCATTTAACCTTTAAAAAATATTTAAAAGTGGAACTTTATTGTAAGTGCAGCTCATATTTTGTGTCGTTGGTTTCCACCCTGCAGCATGCTGCTTGTTGTTCAGATCAATATTGTCTTACTGCTTCTGTGTATTCCCTTATCTACCTATATGTAAGAAAAGAGGAATTTTTTTCAGATTTTAGATTTTTTAGCTCCTGTGAAACTGTGCAAATATCTTTAATTACACACAGAAATATTATGAATGGCTTTCAAGGGATCAGTTCAAGAAATGCCAGAATGAAAGTTACCTGTTCCAAAACAGGAACACGCAGCCTCGATGTGAAGGGCTCCCATCTCACAGCACTTGAGATGAGGAGTTTAGGCTCTGTGTGGTGTTGTACATGATGCAGTGTTCCTTCCCTTCCTCTTGTGCCATGACATCCTACATGTGGCAGGACTAGCCTGACAGTCTGGGTGGAAGGAAGATCCAGACTCCAGTGTGCCAATGATGGATTCACTGTCAGCCCAGTTAGAAGCAGAAGAGTATTTTTGAAGCAGATCTCCTAGTTGTCAACACTTGTTGTGCATTTCTTTGCATCATAGAGCAGTTGCAGTTTAAATGACCTGAATTGCTTTCAGAGGAAACGAAACCAGAAGATCTGCTGTGGGTATGTACCAAATATGCCCCAATCCTTAATAATGATGACTGAAACCATGAACTGTCCTCAGCACCTTGAAGGTCTCCAGTATGAATTGAATGCACGCCACGAAAAATCTCCTGGACCTTTGGCACTTTGTGCAGCAGCCAGAAAGCAGTTCCCATATGCTACCCATACTGAACTGGTTTTAGCTCAGCTGGTCAGAGCATGGTGCTAAGAATGCCAGGGTTGTGAGATCAATCCCTCTGTGGGTGATTCACTTAAGAGATAGACTCAGGGATCCTTGTGGGTCCTTTCCAACTCAGACTATTTTGTGATAAAGGCCCATATGGCAAGTATGCCTTCATGTTTGACTGCTGTTGACCACCTTGAAATTTGCTCAATTTTTTTTTTTTTCCTGGGACTACTCCTTCTTCAATATTGCTTTTGTTTTCCTTTATAAGCATTTTCTTGTGTTGCAGTCTGTCTTTGCTGAACCTTGGTCCTTGCACTAGATCTCTCTTTTTTTCCCAGCTTGTTATTTTGGTCCACTCATATCTTGCTGCTTCAGACTCCCAGAAGGTACAACAAGGTACATGGTGAGGCTCCAGGAATATGGTCATGTTTATTAGATTACACTGCATGAAAAGTTTTTCTTCCTCTTTCTTGGCCTGTGTGATAATGAAAAATCAATTTTAGTAAGTTATTTATCAAGCTGGCTTGTAATGATAAAGTAGAATAAAGCCCAGTTAATGTAAAATTATTTTTAAAATTTAAGTTAAAAGTATTTTCTTTTGAAAATACATAGTAAAACCCCTACATTTAAAACACGAGTATATAAGTTATGATGTTAGTAAAAATATTCTAGTTACATTTTATTTATTTTTATTCCATAGAGGTTTATTATATTGCCAATATTTTCATTATTTCAATAATGAAATTAATTCAGTAGTTTCAATTTCAATATTTCAATACTTTCACTGCAGTCACTGAGTAAATGCTTTAAACCATTGGTTACTGAGGCTAGAATACAGGTTTAATTTTTTTTCTGAAGATACAAAAAAAAGCTGCCTTATTTTTGACTTTTCAAATAGTTCAGTTCAATAATTATTTAATGCCAAGCTGGGAAATTGACCTGTGCTGAAAGAGCTGAAAAAGTTGTTTTCTCTCAAACTGTTGATAGAATGATCAGAGCTACTAATTAAACACTTGGTGACAACAGGAATAAGAGACAATCAGATTAGTTTGCTAATTTTAGATTAGGAAAGCCTTCCTTATCAATTAGGAAGTTTTGTAGAGAAAATGTAAGCTGACATTTTTCTTCAGGTGTACAGCAGACTGAAGATTTTTACTTTTCATAAAATAGCTTCAAATGCTATGTTATGCATTTGGAATTTATACTCCTAATTAATTTTGACAGAAGTTACAAAGAAGCAGACATTGAATGAACAAGACAGATGCTATTCACAGGAGTCTGACTCTAAGACCCTGAAGAGTCCAAACAATTGTGCATTACTTAAATTAGTTCTTAATTTATTTGTGTCAGTTAAGAGAAAATTACAATGCATGCTAACTATGAAAATTAACTAAGTAAAGAATACAATTGCAAATCAAAAGTAATGATTACTTAAGGTTTTTTTACGTGGTAACTAAAATTATTATTGCTGTGGCAACCAGCATAGCTGCAAATTGTCAGTAGTTCAAAGGCAACAGCAGAGCTTTCTTTACTTTACTTTTCCAACAGTCTCACTATTCAAAGATAGAAATTTCTGTGACAAGATGGAAAATAGAAGAAAGATTCAGTAGCAGGAGCCTGACAATTATGTAATTCCTTAGTGGGACAAGGTTTACTCAGCAGCTAAAGGTGAATTGAAATGTTCTTCCCTATATTGAAATGCTAGATTACTCTGCAGGAAATCCCATCCACTGCTGGTTGTGTCCAGTTACATGGTGGTTAATCATCTGTGACTATGGATGGTCTCTTGCTTTTTTGGTATTTCTTTCTTTTCATTCCTGGTAACACCTTCTCTGTATTTTTAACTATAAGTACATAAAAATAAACTGACCACCATAAGAAAATTGAGCCAACAAAAGCAGCTCACCTTTGGATATGAACAACAATGGAGAAACAACAACAAAAGCTCTCAGAAGACCATTAATTTGGACTGAAAATGCTGAGCTGTGTTTTTAGTTGTAACGCTTAAATTCTGTGCTGTTACTTCAGGTTGTTTCACAGTGGATTTAAATGGTTTGTGATAAATAAAATACTGATTGGTGGTTTTGGCTGACAGATGCTTCTAAATCTGAACAAACATAACTAATATGAAATTCAAATTTGGATCAAACAAAAAATTAATATGAATTTTATTATTTTCTTGCTTTTAATAAGCACAGATGTCTTGCCAGTGGCTCAGGCGCTTTCAAGCATCACTGCATCACTTTTTGTGGGCTCAGACATGAAGGTGTAGAGCTCTTCCTATGTATGTGCCTTGCATGCACAATCAAACTGATGGATATTCAAGCATAACTGATGTTGCCTTTCTTGAATGGAGATTGTGATCCTTATGGAAAAAGCCCGAAACATTTTGCTTTTCAGGTACAATATGCATTTAGTAATTTAGGACCAGAAGGGCTCTGCCTCATCAGTGAACCCTGTCCTGGTCTTGCAGGTGCTTTGAACATAAAATCCCCTTAACAGGCTGATGGAGCTCTGGGCCTCTTACTGACTGACAATTGTTAAAAGAAGTTGAAATTGCTGCTATTTGTTTTATCTTCTGCCAGGTTGCTAAAGATAACTAATGCCCTAATTCTAAATGAACTATCATATTAGTGAACAATGAAGTATATGAATGTAAGAATTGCCATGTATGTCAAAATACCGTGTCTCTAGTACCCCAGGCGTGACAATGGCCTGTTCCACAGTGAGGTTTAAGAAAACCTTTTCCAAAATCACACAGTGACCTTCCTCAGGGAGAGGCATTTTTGTAATGGCTGTCAGTGAGAAATCCACCCAAATATGAAATGAAATTTTTTTAAACTCCTGCTTTAAAAGTTGTGTGTTCATTCTGTTTATATAAACATTTAAGATTTGCTTTGAATGCCTGATGGTGATGAATTTCAGAGGCTAACTTACAATTTTTGTATTTAAAATACTTCTGCCTTTTACCTTCACTGCTTCTCTGAGTGAAGGTACACCAAACCTTGACTGTGGCTATACCATTGATTATATATGTCCATCATATGTCTCTTCTTGTTGACACCTTGCTAAAGCACTGATTTTCAAAGATAATAGAGGAAAGTAAGATTCTCAGAACCAAATGCACTATTTCAGCTGAAGACATACTAATGACTAGAATAAGATGGCATGCTAAATTTTTTTTATATCAATCCATTACAAAAATAAGTCTAAGAATCTCAAGAAATCATGTTTTCCCCTCCTTGTCACATAATACTACACACTGTTTGCCTTTTTATTTGCAGTTACATGTTGATTGAAGCTTTTGTATTCAATCTGTTTGCAGTAGTGCTCCTGTCTCTTTCCTGAAAGCTTCTAATTAATTTAGAATTTATGTGTGTCTAATTAATTCAGACAGGATTAATGTATAGTGAACTGTCTGGATTAAAACCCTCATGTGTTGGATTGCTGACTGGACTGGTGAAAGCACACAATGCCTTTCAGTTCTAAGACATTCAGATATGGCAATGAACAAAAAATTTCACCAATGGGAACAGAATTTGTGGTGTTATCATCTTGGCAATTTTTTAATAATTGATATGTTTTTAGGAACTCTTCACCAAGAGGCCAAGGCTGGCATGAACCAGAGCCTGTGCAGGTGTCTTTGAGTGGTGGCCTGGGAGTGAGAAAGCTGACACCCATGCTCACTGTGCATTATTGATTCTAAGAAAGCCCTGAGGAAAGGCAGAGGAATATTTACTTTTTTGTCAGCTAGGGACTTAAAGATAATTCTGTTCTTCCCAAAGAGATGTCCTGACTATGTTTTCATAGAATTCATAGAATCCTAGAATAGTTTGTGTTGGAAGGAATAGTAAAGATCATCTTGTTCCAACCCCCCTGCCATGGGCAGGGACTCCTTCCACTAGACTGGGTTGCTCAGAGCCCCATGCACCCTGGTTGCCTTGAACACTTTCAGGGATGGGGCATTCTTTGGGCAACCTGTGACAGTGTCTCATCACCCTCACACTAAAGACTTTTTTCCCAATACCTAATCTAAACTTTGTCTCTTTCTACTTAAGGCCATTTCCCCTTTTGCTGTCACTTCATGCCTTTGTCAAAAGTGTCTCTTCAGCTCTGTTAAAGGCCCCCCCTTAGGTACTGGAAGGTGCTGTAAGGTCTCCTCGGAACCTTGTCTTCTCCAGGCTGAACAACCCCAACATTCTCAGCTGTCTTCATAGCAGAGGTGCTCCAGCCCTCTGAGCATCTTCACTGCCCTTCTCTGGACAGGCTCCAATGGGTCGATGTTCCTTGGGTCAATGAATCAGACAAATATGTTACGTCATTCCCTTCACAGCCTGAGCAAACTCAGCTAAAGATGGGCTGGGGACCACAGCCATGGCCAAAGGATCCAGCAGGGATAATACATCCTGATTAGGAAGCAACAGTGCCTGAGAACTGTAGCTTCATTAGCTGCAATTAGCATGAATAAGCAACATGCTGAGATATGTTCAAGAGTGCGGGATGAGAAAAATCTGAAGAAAATTACATCCCTTTTCCTCAAAACACTTGAAATGGACAAAAAAATGTATGTGCAGAAGCAATACAGTGTATAGCCTATTATCTGGTTGAGTCCTGATGTGCATATAGATATGAAAATCTCCTTTCATGGCAAGAATGTACACAGGTTGTTCAAACAGTGAAAGAACACAATACACTGGGTACACAAATTAACAATATATGAGTAGTTACATATCATTTTAGATTGATACAGGGAGTAGATATGTAGTAGCTTGATATATCTAGTATATGCACATATATATTAGATACAGGAATAAAATAAAAAATAAAAATAATAAAAAAATTGCCTAGTAGTATACATCAGTCATCTTATTAATTGCATACACTTTATCTAAACAGCTGGATGATGTGATGGAAAAAAATATTGTTTCCAGAACTTTCAAGTGAGCAGTAATTAAAAAACCCTGAGGATCTATTAAATACTTTCTGTGACGATAAAAGAATGCACGAGTCAACCTGTCATGCTAGGTCTTACCACAGATGATCAATTATTACAAAGTCAGCATTCATCCCCTCCAAGGTGTTCCCTCCTTGTGGCAGTCAATCCATGCAAGATTCATCTGAGATATACAGCACGTGACTCTGTCTTGGTACCGAGTTGTTCAGGACTCTGGCCCTGATCACCACTATCAATAATGTCTGTCTTACTCAGAGGGGCTGGAGAGGACCAGGGCTTTTCTCTGTGTAATGCTGCACGAGGCTGATAGCAAAGTGTCTGGCTTCTACAGTCTAAAGTTGAAATGTAGAAACATAAAAACATCCAAAAGAAGTGACCATTCCATGTGTAGAGTACACATATGCATGTGTCTGGGCACACATTTTTGCTAGAATAAGTAAAGTTTAACTTAATTGCATGTTAGCTCATTTCATGTAGGCATCATGGCAGAGGTGGATGATGATAAAAATCTCTGTTCAGGTAAATAAATTCTGAAGTGCTAAACCACTGGTACTGAAAGAGACCTGCTGAGGTTAGGAGTGTCATTTCCTTTTCCCAGTCTTCTCTGGGTTTGAATCCACAGAGGGGCCTGGCTACACTGATAGTCCTCATACAACACCAACTGGGATTTGTTCTTTCACTGCTTGTAACTTCAGGTACTCTGTTCACCTTCTGTACTCTGTTCATAATTAATTATTTGCATATTAATTATGCAAAGCACAGGTGCCCAAACTGGTAATTTTTCATGACACTGAAATATTGATTTACTATACTGAATAAGCAAAATTCAGCTGTCTTTCTGCATTTCTCCTCCTTACATTGTTTCTAATTTGTAGCTGATGCATTATCCACCAGCTAGTACACTTTTGTTTGTCTTGTTTTTTGCCAGTTCATCTTCAGATTGGCTCACTGGACAGTAAATGCTGTAGCTAGAGTTTCTAGTGAGATATTTTAAAATTCTAATTCAGTCTTGCTGCTGCTCAATATGTCTGCAAACTGTCAGATTGATCATAGCATTCACATCACTCAGTGGTCTTCTGCCTAAGAACATGGTGCAGCACCTGAGCAGCTTTTCTGATTTCAGACTACTTGTTTCTGCTCATATACATTCTGCATGGAACTCAGAATTCACCAGCATTTTTAAAAGAGGGAAAAAATATTGAGAGAAATTTATTTTTATTATTTATTACATCCTATTTTGTGATCATAAATTACAGAATCTACTATTCCTTATATGAAGGAATAGGGATTTTAAGAAGTGTTCATCTGCAGTTTATAGAAAAACTTTTTTTATTTTAAATGCATTTTGAGGTGAGTTTTTTTTTTGTTTGGTTGGGGTTTTTTTTGGTTGGTTGGTTTATGTGTTTGTTTTTGTGGAATATGAGTTATTTATTACTTTTGTCTTTTCCTTATAATGGAGTGTGAAGATTTCAAAGTCGTAAGCTGTATTTCCACAGTGTACCTCCAACAAAGCTGCTTTTGATTTCAGTAGGTGCCATTGCAATAAGAATTGTCCCTCTAATTTCAAAGCTGCTGAAAATAATTAGCTTTTATTCAGAGATTTGAAAGTTAAAAGACTGTTACAAATTGACCTAAAAAGAATGCCAGTACCAGATGAGCCATAATGTGAAAGAGGGCATGCTGCTGGATACATGTAACCAGTATTATGTGCTCCTCCTGGTCCACTGCTTTCCTTGCACCCAGTACCTTTCTGAAGTGTGTGGACAGAGAATGGAGTGAAGCACCATGCCCTGACTTTCCTCCACAACCACTCTCACAACAGGAAGAAGCTCCTTCCTTTAGGGTCATATTCTGGCATATTAGAAATAATCCTTCCACCCCTGTTCCTTTATTTTTTATTTCTTGCAGCTATATCTACTCTATTTTTCTAGACAATGGTGTGTTCCTGCAGATGGATGTTCCCCTTGTGGTTTTAGCTTCCTTTGTCCTTTGAGCAGCATCAGTAAGTTTTTTCGAGTAATTTAGTGACTATTAATAATAACAGCCTCTTTGCTAGGGAAAGACTCAGCCAGGTCTGGTTTCACCAACAGCTGTGCTTAAATCACCAGAATTTGAAGGGGAGTAGAAGTATAATATTCCTGCATGTTTTCTGAGAACAGGTTGCTTGGTGAGGGAGGTGTAACCTGTTTGTGTTGGAATAGCTTTGATTCAAATGTGTTCAGTCATCAGTGTCAATCCATCTTGAGTTTTCTTAATGCTAGTAATTGTTGAAGTACATATTTTAAATCAGGGCAGCTCACTAAAGCATGGTTTATTATGATTGTAGCTTATAACTGGAAGGCTTTGTCTGGGAAAACCAGGATTTTCTGACACTTTTTCTGCATTGCTTGAAGTAGACAACCTTTTGAATATGCAAGAAATAATTGTTCAAATTGTAAAGGTTTTCAATGTCCTTAAAAACTACTGAAAAAATAGTTTCTAATTTATTTATTTGTAAAGGACATTTTTTACTGCAGAAGCTGAAGGTAGATATTTCAGCCTCCCTAAGAATCCTGTGCTTATCACCTCCCACATATTCTAAGAGCATATTTTTAGATATAACACTCAGATCCTTATGTTAGATCCATTCTTCAAACTCAAAGAAATCAGGTACATCATGATGCTTTCAGAATGTAAATTTTTAATACTTAAGACTTTTTGCAGGAGATGGAACCATATCGATCCTGTGTTCCTAATCTTTACAACTTTGTCATTTGTCTGAGTTAAATTTGAAAGCTATCACTTCTGAGGTTTGGTCTTCTCCTTCCATTTGTGCTGAGCAACCTGACAAACCCCCAAATTGTTAGGACTTTAATTGTGTAATTCAGTTTATCAGCTTTATTGGAACAGTGTGTTTAGGTTCTTTATTGAAATAGACTGCATTCCATAACTAAACTGATGCTGAGTGTCCAAGTGTGCATGAAAAATTCTGAACTTCATACTCAGAAGATGTAATTTAAACAATAAAGCAGATATATTTCAAAAGGAGTAGTCATTAAATAGAGTAAAATCAAAGTTTCCAACATTTTTTCTATGTTGAGATTGTAAGTTAGGATAATAAAAATTTTACTAAAGAGAATTAATTAAATTAAGTTATATGCAGACCATAAGTAACAGAACATTCACTGTGGCTGTGATGAGATGGCACTTGATTTCAGTAGAAGCTGCTCTCTTTTTTGAAATTAACTATATATGTTTTTCATGGTTTAGAGCTCGAATTTTAATAAGTAGTAACTACACCTTACTTCTATTCAGATTGTTATTAATTATATGATAGAAACCATAATTTCTGGTATTATCTGTTGGTGACAAGACTTTGCCCAATCAACCTGGAATAGGCTTTGCACCTTATTATAATGTAAAGGAGCAGGTCGGTGCCATGTAATGTTTTATGACAGCAGGCAATATAGAAGAGCTTGGTGTGAGCAAAAACTCTAAACCGGATGTTGTCCTCCTGCAGTGAGGCTAAAACTGAATGTTTAGAAACCTGATAGTTTTGCAGCTCGTTTTTCCTGATGAGCATTACTAAAATTTTACCATTACTGTGCATTAGGAAGAGTTCAATAAATTTTAACCAGAATTGTTGCTGAAAATGTCTATTTAATAATAATCTATCCAGCAGGTAGAGATTTCTTTCTGCAGTTCTGTTTTTCCCATTATGTCTTTAATCCTATTTGTCCAGAACACATACTCCAGTCTACCCTCACAATTTCTGAGACACTAAATCATTTCATTTTCCTAAATCCCTCTGTGACTAGATGATGATTCCTTACAGTTCAGTAATCTTCCACCACTTCCTTCACTGAAATAACACATTCCTTAAGAGGGAAACTTCAAGCTTGGTGCTTTTGCACTTTTCTTGGGCCCCAGCTGTCCACATGGCTTGATGTCTTGCAAAAGTTAATTAAAGGTCATGAAATTAATAGCATTTGGACAACATTCTGGTAGTTGTCTGGCTGGTTTGATAATGCCATCATGTCAGTCATTGAATT
The DNA here is from genome assembly GCF_009819655.1 of Sylvia atricapilla. NCBI lineage: Eukaryota > Metazoa > Chordata > Aves > Passeriformes > Sylviidae > Sylvia > Sylvia atricapilla. The sequence goes on along the minus strand of NC_089143.1, from coordinate 19,496,439 downwards.
TCATATGCCTTTGTTATTTAGTCATTACTTTGTATCTGAGTGTAGTTTATAGGGATAGAAAGGTGTGCTTGCTGCTGTGCTCTGCTTTTATAATTTAGCTACTTTGCATTTAAAGAGTTAAAATGATGATACGAACAAAGCAGAGAGATATAAACAGAACACTTTCTCTCAATATCCAGTAACAGATGTTTGGAGGAAAATAAAGGAGACAGAGCAAATACTGAATAATCTTTCCCAGGTGCCAGCCAGCCCTTCTGTAAATGGCACTGGTGGACTTTCAGGCCTGGCTGGATGTTCCATCTGTATCGTGATGCTCAAATGCTTTAATGTGCCATTACCTCTCTCTACTGTCTCCTTATACTTCTGGTTTCTACAACATCTCATGTGGAGTTTAATTATACTAGGAAGTTTTCCTTTTAAAATGTTTTAGCCCTTCAGCATGCCAAATTCATCAGCTACTTTCGCTCTAACAATTATTTCAACAATATAGTGTTGAAATATACTGTATATACTATATATACACTATACTATAGTATATAGTAAATATATAATATATATAGTATATACTATACTGTGCTCCTCTTTAGTCATCCTTCAGCTAAGCTCAAGAGTCTGACTAGCCTCTTCTCATACAGGTGTTGCTCATACTTTCAATCATCCTTGCACGTTCTCCCCCTTCAGCTTCTGTTAAGTCCTTTGTGAAATGGCAAGATCAGTGCTGCACAGAGAATTTCATAGAATCATAGAATGGTTTGGGTTGAAAAGGACCTTATCCAACCCTACTGCCACAAGCAGGGACACCTTTCACTAGAACAGGTTGATCAGAGCTCCATCCAACCTGGTCTTGAACACTTCCAAGGATGGGGAATCCACAACTTCTCTGGGTAAAGTATGAACACAACAGTGATAGTGGTATTTGCATCTATTCCCAAATTATTTTAAAAAAGTGTGACCATACTAGGGGAAAATAATGTTTGAATACCTTGTCATGACATTTATAAGGTCTTTACAGGGCATTTACCTTACAATCAGCTGTGCAGTTCAGCCAAGAAGATGAGAATTCACCCCTTTAATCTCATCTAATGCACCCTTTCCTACTTCTAAGGATTTTCAGAGCACCCAAATGGCAAAATTCACTGGATATGACAGGTTCTGTAGCAGATACTTCTTTGACCTGTACTTCCTTTAGCCCTTTTCCTTCTGAGCTCCACAGGTGCCTCTGGCTGCTTCTTTGGTGTAACTGCTGCTCCCTAGGTTCTGTATACAAAAGTCCTCCCCAGATTATACATGCCAGTACCTGCCATGTGTGTGCCATACTCTGGTCTGTGCAGTATATATACACATACATGAACTGTGAGTGTATAAATATACTATATATGTTCCCTCTCCATTACTTTGTTTATCAACTAATAACAATTACAATCGAGATGATATTTTCTTGTGCCTTAGACCCATCTTCAGGTCTCTGCAGCTACAATAATAAACATACTAAATAGAAATGCTAAATACACAATAAGGTTAATAACAAGCACTTCCCATCATAGTACTGTATTCATGGTTTTATGCACAGGAAGTCTTTTGTACTCATGAAATGATAAAAAGTTATTATTGATAGTTGAATCATCTGCTTAAGAAAGATACAAAATATTCCACTACTAAAAAACTTCTACCTAATATATATTTTTCTCCTCATAATCTTAGACTTGTATGTACAACATGTAAGTAGTTTTGAGAATAATAAATGAAAGTTGCTGTAGAAATAATACAAGAGTGGTTAAGAATGACTTTTAAATGGTTCGGTGAAGTAGATACTGGAAAAGCAATCTAAATTCTATCAGACAAGGTAATGGAGGGTAAAGAAGCTGGCAAGCAGAGTGACTGGAAAACTAAATGATAATATAAGCCGAAAGAAGAGCTTTGAAAATCTGTATGCAAATGGGCCACAAGACCAAGGAATACAAGAAGAACTGTAGCTTGAAAGGAGTAAAAGGAATACCTGGTTGAAAAGGGGTAGAGGAAAAGCTGAGCCAAAGGTATGCTGAGCACTTGTGCTCTTTTGAGGGCTAAATTCCCATTTGTGCTGTTCTGGTTTAAAAGAAAGCCTATGTACATGTAAAATATAGCTGGTAATGGCCATCTGGTGAACCTACCTCAGCCATTCTCCAGAAGCCTTGTTCTACTGGTGCTCAGGGATCTGCAGTCACCAGAGGCATTCTCTTCCAAGTGTTGGCAGTTCACCTTATGGAATGCTTCGTGGTACCTCATCTTAACATTTCTTTCTGCATTTCAGGCCCTAACTTCCAGCCACCTCCTCAGCTGGTGAGAATGAGATCTTGCTGCCATATTACCTTGAATCTCAAACTTCAGTTCTCTGCTCCCCAAATCATCCCTAATGCCTGTATAATATTGTTGTGCTCTAGTCTGGAGTGATCTGATCACCTCTGGAGACAGGGAACACGTGTCATCAGCAAAATAGGAGAGATGCTGTATTTCTGTCTAGTGTATTTTACACAGAAATATTTGCATATTGGTCTGATAGCTACTTGTAGCTACTTTTTTGTCTGGGTATCTAGCACTCAATTACAAATGTATGAATGCACCATATTAAGCCTGGAAGAAATTCCTGCTTTAAAAGGAGAATGCTTTGTAGAGAAATCCATGGGAATACAACCTGGAGGGGAAACAGTCATAGCTGGTGAATTCTAATTTGAATATGTTTCATCAAAAATGTTGTGGCAAAGGAGTGATTGCTGATATTTTTTTGAGAAATACATAATAAAAATAGCAGAGAGAAAATTCAGTCTCATATGAAACAACTGCTGAGAAAGGTGTTCCCAGTGCTTTTCTAGAACTAGACAAGTATTCACAGGTTTCTTTAGCAATAAAAAGTGCTCTGAAAAGAAAGCTCAGCACCACAGTCCAGCCACATGACAAGGTATCCTGAGTGAGTGAATCAGTGTATCACATGCCTATCACAGGACGATCCTGTGGGAGTTTCAGAGATCTGGTGTGTATTGATGGCCTTGCTGCTGCTGCATATGGTAAAATAACAGATGCTATGTTGAAATTTTGTGTGAGGAGAGGACTGTTTTTTAAGTATCTTACATCCATGGTTCCTTGAGGATTTGGAAAGAAGGCTGTTCAGACAACATGCCAGATGAATGCCCTTTCTGTATTGGTCAGTGGTACAGTTGCAGTCAGTCTATAACCAAGCCTAAACTCAACACATATGCTGTTTGGAACAATTAACTCTTGACTTCAAAAGGGGTAAGAATTTGATGTAATTTGCTCTATTTTTAGCCAGTTAGATAATGGCACATATTATTTAGTTTTGATTAGTTTTGTCAATGCACAGAGCTAGTATGTGTTAAACACTAAAAATTAATCACACAGCAATGCCAGTTACCAGCTCTCGGCATTCTGATGAGAAGAGCAGCCAGAAGTGCAAGTGTGCAGATGAGGAATGTTGTGGCACTAAGAGCCAAACCTTTCTGCCTCTTACACCTGCACATGTTTGGAAAATAAATAGAGCCAACGAAAGCTCTTCTAAAATATTGTCCAAGGATTCCCTACCCAAACCCTTGTCACACACATTTATCAAAGAAGCAGATGCTATTCTGAGAAATATAAAGCATGATATTTCACAGAAGGTGATGTGGTCTACTTATGCTCATCAGAACAGCAGGAAGTATTTGAAGTATTTGTCAGGGCAGAGTCTGGCCCTGACTCAGTAGACTATCTAAAAAGCCTCCTCTTGCTCCCTATTAAGCCAACGACAGTGTTCTTATCTTGTTGTCATTAGTGGGTCAACTCTTGGCAATATTTCATGAGATTGTATTCACATTCATGAGCTTTCAGCTCAAATCTTTGCAAATATCTTGTATCTAGTTAATTTGTTTTGAGGGAGACACTTCAACTTTCCACCTGTCTTCTTTTTTTTTTGTTATCTTATTATGGGTTCATTTATTTTAACACTCAAAATTGTAGGGTCAAGCTAACTACAGAACTAAGTGGTGCATTGATTGATTCAGTGATAAATGCCTCATTCACAATCTGCATGGCAAAATCTGGTTTTTTGTAAGAAAACCTACTCTGAACACTCTTGCTCTACTTTTTCGAAGATGTTGATGCAGAATGTTTTCAAAATTTGGTAAGTGAATTTGTGGAAACAATAAATTCCCTGGGATAATATTCTCTGAAAGTTGCACATGAAAGTTCTGCTGCTGAAAAGCAAGAATCTCTTGTAATACAGGATGCACAGTTGCCTAATATTTATCTTCTGGAGGTCTGGAGGAGATAAAGAATGGTACAGAACATTCATAACCAGTAAACCTTTTATGAAGAAAAGTCAGATCCTGACTTGCCACTCCAGGAAGCTCCCTAAGAAAAAAGCAAACATGGATGTGAATCTCTTCCTGGTGTCCAGTGAGATGTGTCTCAGGGAGGAATTGGTGCAGTCTCTGCTGGAGTCTCAGCTGGGTAAGTCAGCAAAAGCCCAGAGCCTTGGTAATGTACCTGGGGCTGGCCCAACTGAGCTTAAACTGAGCTAGTTGGGTTATCTCTTTCAACACTATGTGTGAATTTAGTTTAATGAGAAAGAATCAGGGAAACCACAATTACAAGATGACGATGATGGGGAATACTGGCAGAACTCTTTAAAGTTAATAACCACCAAAAAGAGAAAGAGTTAAACATTTTGGAGAGATTGGAAGGATGTCGAACTAACTGGAAATAATGGAACCTAGTGAAAAAAAAAAAAAAGTTAGGAGACATATCTTACTTGCATTGTGGCTCTAATGAAATCTTTCTTGGAACATTTTCTTACACTAGAGCTTATTTAAGACTTACATCCACCTTAAAAAATCCCTGTAGGCTTGGTTTGCATGTCAGTAAGACCATCTAAGGTTCAGCCCCAACATTTATGGAGAGGCATTAAGTGAATGGCTGTAGCTGTTAAGACATTACTAATTTAAGACATTACTAAATTTGTATATGATAGAGGTGGTAAACTTTTGAATGGCCAGAGGCTGCTTTTATTCTCTGGTAGGTGTTTGGTGGCCAGAAGTATTTCTGTTGCATTGCATGACCTGTCCTACATTAGCATCCTCTGTATAATCCATACACTGAAATATCCTTTAACTTGGCTGGCCTGTTGACCTGATGGCATACCTGGGATCCAGGTATCTCTAAGGTGTCATCCCTCTGGGACTTAAAAACCTTAATTACTATGTGGCCTCTCCCTTTAATTGTATTGCACATGAGTTTCCAACCTGGTTTAGGGGTCAAAGCATGATTAAGGCTGTAGAGTAAGTTGGAAATAAAGGGTCCAAATGAGCAATATAAACTTTTTTTTTTTAAAATTGCAAAATCAGCAACGTATTCAACATATTTCCCATAATTCATCGCCTAACAGTAACATGCACTGTATCAAATGCTGCTGTGGTGACTGATTAAGCTAATGAAGTCAAGGAGCCATATGCAATACTCCACAGTTGGACAAAGAAAAGTTAGACTGGTTTGGAGATGGAAGGATACTTGGGCAATAAAAAAATAAATAAATTCAAGTATAAACCTGATTCACAGTAATACTCATATCCCTAGAGATAACTACTAATACAGCTGGGGTGGAAAACCTAGAAAATTAAGGTGCTTTGAAAAGAAAGTGCTAGAAATAAATGGGATAAGAAAAATTCTGAGTCAAGATATCTACAACTGAATCTCTTCACTAGTATTTTCTGCTGACAACAGAGACCCCATGAAAAGGTTGTGGGGTTTTTTGTTGTTGTTGTTGTTTTGTTTTGTTTTGGGTTTTTTTTTTTTTTTCTTCTCAAACCAGAAGATTTGTATCCTTTCATGCACTTCTGTGCAAGCTGAAACTACAAGAGCTGGAACTACTGCTGGAAAATTGCAGGAACAATGATTTATTCCTGTATCAAAAACTGAACAAGGGAAAACATATAAACTCTGCACTATAGGCACAAAGGGTGATTCTTTTTGCTACATAAAACAGTTTTAAAATTCATGTGGAAAAGTAATTTTTGACAGTATGGTGTAGGTGGTTTCAGTCTTATAAAAATAGCTATGGATGGTTTATTTCCTTTTCAGACTGCTATTTTTGCTCTACCATTCACATATTTTTAATGGCTTTTCTTGAATAAGACTTAGCGTAGTTATGTTTATTGATGGATAAATTTATATGATTATAGCAGACTAAAACTGCAGGATCTTTACAACAGCAGAAACAAATCTGTGGGCTTACTGTATTTTTCTTGAGCAAGTTGTCTTGGAAGAAAAGATATGATCATTCTGTTTGATTTTTTTTAATAATTGTATTTATTTTAAGTATTTTGGTTGATAAATGGACTACTTCTTTGACTACCCTCTGAATCATATATGAAATTAGAGGGAGATGTGGAGATTTAGCAGTAGTGTTGTCACTAAAATGTATATAAAAGTCATTCCTTGTTTCTTTGTCAATTTTTACAGTTTGGGTGATGCAAATTCGGATTTCAAACGCTTTTTTTTAGCCCTAGGCAGATTTGTTTTGTTAGGTGTTTTGAATATAATTTTCCCCAGATTTCGTATTCTGTCTTCTATAGTTCAGGGATACAGAACTATCAATCAAAGATGGAAAAAAAGAATTCTAGTAAGGTTCCTTTTTCATAAAAATGGTGGATGGTGCTTTGAGCAATCTGATCTAGTGGAGAGTTTCCTGCCCATGGCATCTAGTCAGAACTAGATCATCTTTTAGGTCTCTTCCAACCCAAACCGTTCTGTGATTCTGTGATTCTAAGTATCATTTCAAAAGCAAAAGCAGTCATCTCAAGTCCAATAATGTGATAACCACTAAATGCTTTTGCAAGTTTAGTCAGGCAGGAAAAGAGATGAGAACATCATGCTAGACCCTTCTGCCACAGCACTGTGAAAGAAAAACTAAAATGTTGATCATGAGAATGTCTTAAATAATGTGAAATGAAAATGTTTTCCAATATCCTGAGCGTAGAGGTGTGGGTTTCACCCACACTCTGAGGGTCCAGCCTGCAGAACGTGACTATGATAATGAGCGAGACAGCTGATCGAGAGTGCCGTGAAAAATCAAAAGGGGTTTAATAAAGATGGAAAATAATACAAGAAGCAAAACAACAAAGCCGAGCACAGCACAGAGACAAGCTCCTTCCCTGCTACACCACATTGAAAAGTGTGGAGTTCCTTTGTTCTCTCTCTTTAGTACTTAATAGCTTAGGTGGGCTTTTTGGCCCTTGGCCCAATGAGTGTAACAACAGTCTTTGAGTGACATTCTTGGGGTCCAGTCTACACTTCTGGGCTGGTTCCGAGCCAATTACAAAGAGAGATCCACAGAACTTTCCAGCTAACTTCTTAACATATCAAAAGGTAGAGTGAAACTCTTTCCCTATTTGGAAGCACCTGCTAGAGGTGTAGGGATTGCATTACCACATAGAGGATTAATTTATTCTGTGTTTTCAGTCTTTCTTTGAAGACATGAGCACTGTCACACTTGCTAAGCCAGCACTGAGACTTTTATGTGGTCTCCTGATCTTACAGCTGGAGGTCTGTGAAAAATACTGTGATTCTATAAGCTGCTGTATAAGCTTTATGTATTAGAATCACAGAATGGTTTGGGTTGAAAGGGACCTTAAAGATCATCCAGTTCCACCCCCTGTCATGGGCAGGGAACCTTCTGCCAGCTTAGTCAGAGCCCCATTTAGCCTGGTCTTGAACACTTCCAGGCATGGAGAGTCCACAACTTCTCTGGGCAAGTGAATTGTTTCCTATGGATACACATTTGCTCTTACTTGCCTCTCTTATGGTACTTTTTGCCAGGTTCAAAGTGAATGATGTACCAGGCATATGGAAAAAACATAGATGTTTGCCTGAAATTCCAAATTTAATAATTCAAGGAAAACTGAAACAGCCACTAATGCCAGATTTCTAAATGCGAATTCATTTTCTAATGCATTCGGGCTCATAGCTTGCATTGATCTTCCTAGAAATTAGGAAGCAAGTGCATTCAAAATGTTTACCTGCATATTTAGACATTTAGACTCTTTCAAGATTCTGGGTGAAGGGAAACTTCACAGTAGGCCACAAATGTTTGGGACAGAAAACATCACGTAGAAAAAAAAAAAGGTAGAAAAATACTTCACCTTTTCATCATTGTTTTTATATGAAATATCAATGATGGGATATATAGAGGGCTGTTCAAAACTATTATATTTATGCACAAGTTTGGTTTTTCTCAGGGTAGTTGGGTCATCTTGTATTCATAGGACAATGACAAAACCTACCTTTTCTTTGGGAAAAGTAGTATAGTGTCTTGATATAAGCAACCTTGGTGCATAAAACAAGATTTTTATGATGCTAAAAATATGGCAGATTTTCGTTGTTGTTGTTTTATTGGCTCAAATGCAGAGCAAGAGTGACTTAGAGGAAATGAATGCTTAAGTGGAGAAATGGAATCGATAAGGGGTGCCTTGGAAAGTGTGAACTGCTTTGTATTTCTCCAGCTCGTGATTCCAAAGCCCTCCAGCCTTTTACTTACATAAAACATCTGCCTCCAGCTGTTTTGCTTTTCAAAAACAATGGTTTGTAGGAGAGGAATTGGCACCAGTTGTCTATTATGTTTCTATTACTTCAATTTTCACTATTACTCATACAGCTTTTTTTTTTTTTTTCAATGATCTTCTCCAAAACGTGTGGCAGTCAGGTTCCCTGGCATCTGACAGTACACATTTTTCACAGTGCTACGTTATTTCAGTAACTTCCTTTTTGGGGGAAAGACTTACTATCTATTCACTGAGACCATGCAAGTTTTTATTGCAAGCAAACAAGGGGGAAAAAAGGACATGAAAAAGAATAAGCAGAAAAGAGGCACTACCTAAACAAAATTCATGTACAGTTCTGTTAATTATTTAAAGAAGACACTCCTTTAAACCTCCTAACAACCAAAGAAGGTTGTTACATTAAATAAATCTATTTCACAGCTTAAAAATAGTGTGGTTTTCTATGATGTTTTAGCTGAATATGTCTTCTGCAGAAAACCCTCTCATTTTTCTTGGTTTGGCTTTGAACCAGCCAGCACTGTATCTGCAGACCTCAGCCATGAGACAAAATTTAGCACACTCCCTGGAAAACTCAGAGCAAAAGCCTTCCCTTGAAACAGGCACACAAGACCACACAGTTAGGTCCCAGTCCCACACCCATTTAAGCTTGCAGGCTTGCAATAGGAATGGTCAAAACCTATTAACCATAAATTGGAGCCTACTCACATCTGCATTCCTTGCTAAGCTCTTTCCATGAAGAGTTCAAGGGGATTGAAGCAGCTGTAAACATGTCACACTGACTGCCCACTGAACATCTACCAGATGGGAACATCTCCTCCTAGAAAAATGGTGCCTTTATGTAGTCTCCAGATCTTACAGCTGGAGCTCTGGCTACTTTGCAAAAGACTAAGACTGATTTAGAATAGTTTGGCTTGAGGTGATCTTAATATTTTTTCTCACACCATTTTCTCAGAAAGGTAACTGTATTAGCAAACTGTTTAATAAAATGACACTGATAAAAGTACTGTTAAGATTAGATCAGAATTGAAGTGATTGGTAGGACATTAACATTATATTTGAAATAAAAGGAACTTAATAGACAAATATTAAGCTGAATCCAAACCTGAGGATTACATCCTTCACATCACATTGAGATTATCTAAATACCAAAATGCTTCTCAACTTTCCGTATTTTGCCAAATAGGCTCCATGAAATTTTAGGGCAGAAAACACACGAGTACAAAGCTATTTTGGGAAAAACAAATTCCCACAGTCTATCTGGCCACATAAACAAACAATGTTTTGTTCTCTTGTGAGCTCTTAAGGTGTAGACAATGAATCCAATTCTCATGTTTTTGGGACTCTGCTCATTAATTGATGAGGAGAAATTAGGAAGCCGGATAATTCAACAATAGCCACCACAACATTACACTTCACCTTTTATTTTCTATTTCAAACTAAGTCACTGTTCGAGGCTTTGTGGCATAACAAATGTGTAGGTTAGTTGGGGTTTTTTTCCTCTTTTGATTAATGGAAGATAAAACCTAAGAAGATCAAGACAGCTTGTATTAATTGTCTGTTTTCTCAGTGACAGTGATTTTACAACTTGTTTCCTCTTTTATTTTATGGGCTAGAACTAAACAAAATTATAATGTGTATTTACCTACTCACTAGTAAAAGTGCTGAGCTGTTCAATTACTTTCATTGAATCAGTGACTGCCTGTTTACAGGCTACTGGCCAAGGGGTGGCTGTGTCAGTTTTTTCTGTGTACATGCTGTTTGCTAACTTGATACTGGTAAAATTTGAAGTGATTTAGTTTTTCTTTAAGTCACTTACAGCTCTTCCAAATTTTTTCTCCTAAGTGCATGTCAGCTAGTATACCCATACCTGCAGAGAGCTCTCTGTAATAATCAGAGATAATACACTATACTGAAATCCACTCTTTTATATTGTTCAAATTTGAACAGGATAATTGAACATGTACTTTGTAGCTTAGTCAGTTCTTCACAGAACAAAGCCAGTTACTCACTTTTTCTGACTTCAAAACTTCCCACAGAAGTAGAGTTTTTGCTTTGTGACAAGGAATGCTACCTATTAATTAGGCTTTCTTCTGTGGGCATCTGGACTGGCTGCTGACAGCAATCTATCAATGAATTAATGAGAATAAAACAACCTGCACCTGCTTTGTTTTTTATTCTGTCAAATGGAACAACTACAGAGAAAAGTGTTAAGACACATAGATTTTTTGACTACAGAAAGATTTTTTTTTTTAATTTGGTAGTTGCAGAATACAAATAAAAATTATTTTGGAAGCTCAGATGCATAGCTAAATAAAAGCTCTGCTGTTTGGCATAAGGGTATGGCCTTCTGCATAATAATTTACCTTTAACAGAAAAGAAGGCATTTGAATTTTGTTAATTGAGTAGCAAGGAAGTAAAGCTTTGCAGTTTATTAATTCGTTATCTAATGATATAGTCAGAGTGAATCATAAGGTATTTTGGAGTTTGGCATTTTGACAAACGTGTGAGATTAAGTGGCTTTCATGCATGTGCATTTTATCAAAAAACCTGCAGGTCCCTGTGCTCTTAGTGATATGGTCAACATGAACACAATGTAAGTGGAAATTGTTTTGTATCTAGTGAATAGAATAAGGTATCCTAAATGCACCTTGATACATTAACTTAAATCAATCTGTAAAAGAGGCACTCAATATACAAGGAGCATGCTTAAATGGGTGATTCTTCTGTGATTTTGCACCATATTTTGCATCTGCAGTCACCTTGTTTTATCAACCTAAGGCAGCTATGAGGGTGAAACATGTAAAAAATTGTTATCAATATTTTTATTGGCAAGCAAAAGGAGTATTAGCATTGCATTGTAGTTTCTGCCTGAGCAGAATTTGAAACTTTTTGTAATATTTCCAGTATTTGATCAGACATGAATGTGGTAAGAATAAAGTGGGTTAATTGAAGCCTTTTAATCTAATCTGACAGTCAGTAAAAATGTGAGTAAATGTTATTAGTATAGCACTAATAATTCTGCCATTAACAGGAAGAAACTTGCCTTGGATTTCTGAGACTTTTCTATTTCTATTCTGGAAGTAGAAGAGCTTAGAGGTTTCTGATACTCAGTTATTTATCTTTTTGTCTGCCCCTGTGTATTTGCTGAGCCAGAGTTTATAAGAGATATAAAAGATTACAGACATTTAGGGAAGCCTCTTTGTTTTGGGAATCCTTAAACTAAATCTAAACCTCCCTTTTGGCAACTCTTAAGAAGTTCCATTTAAACAAGATTTGAAACTGAGAGAGCTTCTCACTTATCAGAGTTGGTCTCTTACACTGCTTAGCTTGCATGGGCTTTCTAGATAAAATTATATTTTCTAGTCTGTCAATTACCTTTCTTCTTTTATTAGCAACCTTGATGCTAACAAACCCATAAAAATCAGTTGCACGTCTGTTGTCTTGTGTTTGCATTTCACCTAGAATAGTCACAATAGAATAAGAAGTAATTAAATATTCTGGTCATGCTTTGCACTAGAAGTATGTTGTTTTGATTGTCCTTTGCATAACCAAACACTGTGGATGGAAGCTGGATCGGCCTTCATTTCTCTTTTTGTACAGTACCTGCTCAAGACAATTGAGCTCTGACCTGTGATGCAGTCGCCTGACTTTGGACAAAATAAAGACATCATTTTATCTCTTAGGTGACTTAGCTACAGCACCTTGAATGCATTAGTGGGAGTTATATAATGAAGTTTCTTTTCCAGTTTTGCAAACCTTAGCATTCTCATCCAATCTGCTTGATACTCATATTTTGAAACTCTACTGTCATTAAGTGTGCACCACAGTCAATTAATGCCATATAGGTATTGTTTCTACAGCATCTCTTGTCTAGAGATACATTTTATTATTGTGAATTACTGATATATTAAATATGCATTATTTATTAGATTGCAGTATTCGGTAAGTATGTATTCATCTGGTTGATGTAAAACTAGCTTCAACAGCCATTGAAGAAGGCAAAAGCCTTTCACGAAGTGGCAGAGACAAGAGATGGTGCAAAGATTTTCATAGTGTTGCCTACACATCTGTCTTGGTTATGATAATCTCTAAAGAAGGGAAAATGGAGAAGTTACTTTGGGTTCCATTAAATCCTTGACCTCTTAAAAGCCTGATACTAAGGGATTCAATTAGTGACAAGTACAGTTGTAGGTTGAGTGATTCATCCCCATGTACTCAAGTCTCACAATTCATACATAACAATTACATTAATTTCTCTCAACTTTAGCATTCTTTAGGTGAAATATTTAATTTGCCTAAGAATAAAAGGCTTGATTAGTCCTTGTGAGTGAGTGATTCATTGGGCTGTGGATCTGTCCATCCACCTTGGTCAGAGTCTTCTGAACCTTTAAAATAATTTCAACTAAATTAGCGAAATGGGGGTGATGACAGAAATAAATGGCAAATTTTGTGATTGGGCAGACAAAGAGAACTTTATTAGCAGGTTTGCTAGGTTGGAATGATGGAAAAAAATTTTGACAGTGGGGAAAGATTAGAGCAGATCTTGCAGTTGGCCATAAGGTGCAAGGCTGGAGGAAACCAGGCTTCATTAGTTCTGCAACAACTGCTTGGTTTTCTTTTTCTTTTTAAGTCTCATTATGGGAAGTGTCAGTAACTGACAGATATAGAGAGCTTGACTCTTAGGAATGTGGATGTTACCATCTCTTTGTTGCTGCTCATGGGAGCCAAACCTGTCAAACACAATGGTGAATGCAAAATGGATGAGCATGTCAAAGTCCAGCCTCATTTATTCAGGTGAAGTATTAGGTTTTACATGCCAGTTCCCTAACATGTAGGGACTTGGCCCTCCCATGTGTTCTGAATACTTTTAGGTTATTCTACAAACTGTGGGTAGTTGCCCCAGTTACACAAGAGATAGGCCATGATGTAAGAATCAAAATTATTGTATTCCTAATAATGGGGAAATGGCCCCTTCATGTTCGTTGATACAAGTTGTGGCTGGTTGATGTTTTCTTAACAATTTGGCATTGTGTCTTTTCTCTTGTTCCTCTCTGTGTGGAGGTGCAAAAGATGGAAGGTGATTCACTCAGTATGGAACTGTTATTCCAACAGGAATCACTTTCTGCTTGTGTGTCTTCTGTGAACTGTTTAACACTGCCCTATTTCTGTGTCCCTAAAGAACATGCCCAAACAACAGTGATCCAAACAGGATTTGGCCACATCTGTCATTGAGACCAGATTTTACAAGAGTCAAGAGGGTTTTGTCTGGAAAATTAACTTTCTGCTCACTTAAACCCAGGTGGATTTTGCTTGACAAGGGTAGGGTTTCAGAGGGATAAGACACTGTGAGAGAACTAAATGGGTGCAAAATCAGTGTTGTCTCACCTTCCAGTTTCACCTTCCTTAGACAGCTCCCTATAGCTTCTCTTAGACCTTCTGAGCTTTTGATATTGTCTCCAGAATCAAGATCTGACACCAAAAATTAACAAGATGTACTTCAGAAATTAATTTACTACATGTCCCCTTCAAGAGTCCCAGAGGCAGCTACTGGTGACCTGGGTCATTGTTGCTGCCTGATTGAGTTTCTGTCACTGCCTGGGCTCCTGTTGGCAGGGTGTTTGGAACAGAATCTCCATAACTGGAACCTGGAGACTCTTAGATAAGGGGCAATATCTTCTTTTGGTTCAGACACTGTGCTGGAGCAACAAGAGGGAAGGCTGCACAGAGGTTGTTTTGAGATTGTGGGGCTGTGCTTGGAACTCTGAAAGAGGATTTTATTGGGAGCTGCAGAAAAAGCAGCTTTTAATTTTTTAAAAAAATATTATTTTAATTTTTATTTTGCATTTCTTTTGAAATGGAGAGTCATCCTGAATTTGGAACTGGCTTCTAGTTCAAGCTATTACAGTAGTAACAGGGCAGGTTACCATAGGTCTCCTAGCACTGAAGGTGTACAGCTAATACGTAGTCATATAGCTTGCTGAAAGTAATTTTTACATGAATTTGGTATAACCAGGTCACTCAAGGTCACTGTGGTAGTCATCACAGCCCTGTAAATGGTACAGTTAAACCAGTGGATACTATTTTTTCTATTAATCTTCCTAGAAAAAGCCTTTGTAATCCTAATTTTCTAGGCTATTAGGGTAAAGGCAGATTACAACTAAAGCTGGTTTATTAACTTTACTCACCTTGGGTTCATCCAGCCCAGATCTCTTCTGTTGGGTGCCTATACCTGGAGTCATTACTTTCCTCAATGGTCTTTCAAACTTGTTTTCTTATATTTAGGCATGAGTATCCTTATCTTACCTTATCTAATCTGAAGTTACATTCAGCTTCAGAGTTGGCCCTGGATTGAACAGCAGGTTGAACCAGGACTTCTCCAGAGGTCCCTGCCGACCTCAGTTACTATTCTGGGTTTCTAACTTGTGCCCTCTTCACAGCATGTGAGGCAAATGGCTTCACGAGTCTCAGTTTATTCACAGTTACACAGCACACTGCAGTGAAGCCAGGAAGAGCACCCAAACTGTGGTGGCTGAATCTTCTTCCACCACTTCACCTGTCAGTTGAGTGATTCCACCCTGCACAGGTCCAGTCATCATCCCTCCTGGCTGTGACCAGGCCAGAAGAGCATTTCTTGGGGCTGCCATGGATCAATCCCAAATTACAAGGCACATGTCCCCATAGTGGGCAACAACGGATCAGCAGTTGGCTCAGGGCAATGCAGGTGATGAGCCTGCTGCCTCCTAGGAGCTGAGGGGCAGAAGGTTCTTTTCCCCATGGAAATGCAGGGTCCTTTTTCCCACGGAAGCTCTTGTCTTAATGACAGGAATTGTATTTTTGCACCGGCTTCATTTGCTCCTCGGCTCTCGGCTTCTGACCACGGACCGCTTCTGACGGTTTCACTGCAGCCTCCTGGGACGCTCGCTCAGACCAAGGCCATCCCTGGTGTCCAAAGAGGAGCGGTGGGTGCTGGCCCCGGCAGCGCTCGGGCTGCGGCGCACCCGCCCCGAGAGGCTGCGTGAATCTTGCTCGGGCGCTCTCGGAAAGCCTCTCCCTGGAGCCCAGCGCGAAAGTTCACAAGCGGCGGGGCTCCGGCCGGGAGAGCCGTCCCCGGCGCGGCTCCCGCGGGGCGCGGGTCCCGAGTGCCGGAGCCCGCCCGGCGTTTCGGCGCGGACCAGCAGATGGCGGCGCCGCCCCGGCTGGGCGCGCAGCCCCGCGCACGGCGCTGCCGCCGAGCCCCGCTCCGGTTACAGCCCTCCCCCGCCCCCGCCCTCCGCCGCGGTGTCTCCCTCCCTCCCCGCCACCTCCCCGCCTGTCACTACCACGCCGGAGAGCCACCATGGCGCACGGCGGGCCACGCGTGTCCGCCGCTGCCGCTCCGCGCGGGGCTGCCCGGCTGCCGCCGCCGCCGCTGCTGCTGCTGCTGCTGCTGCTGCCGCCGCTGCTGAGCGCCGCCGCCGCGCCGCGCTGCGCGGAGCCCTGCGGCCGCCCGCGCCCCGTAGCCCTGACCCGCGGGGCGCGCAGCCCTCCGGAGCCGCGGCGCGGCGGCGGGGCGGCGGCGGGGAGCGGCCGCTCCAGGAGAGCATCCTTGGCGGCCGGCCGGGAGCAGGTCTCCCTCATCAGCACCTCCTTCGTGCTGAAAGGGGACGCGTCTCACAACCAAGCGATGGTGCACTGGACGGGCGAGAACAGCAGCGTGAGTGAGAGGGGCGGTGCGGGCGGGGTTTGGGGTCTCTGCCCTTGCCGTTGCTTTGCTCTTCCAACTCGCGGGGAGCAACCTGCGCTCCGCCGGCCTCCCTGCGGCCGGAGCGCGCCGCTCCCGCCTCCCGCTGGCCGGTCCGGGGCCGGGGAGTCCCCGCGGGCAGCGCTCGGGGTGCTGCGGACGGTGAGGTGCCGCCGGGAGGCGAAGCGCCGCCGTGGTCCGGCCGACCCCGCGTACCCCTCGCCACTTCCCCAGAAGTTTGGAAAGTTTGCGAGCGCGCATCTTGCAGAGGCGCCGGGTGCGCGGTGTGCGCCGCGCTGCGAGGAGGAGGGCGGCTTTGCTCCGGACCGGCGAGGCGGTGTCCGTGTGCGGGCGGCTTGCCCCTGGGTCTGTGCCAGGCTATCCGGGTAAAGGAGAGGCACGGACGAACTGCGGTTCGGGGATTATCTCCTCCAGCCCCGCATGAAGTCCCAGATTAAATTGTCGAGGTTTAATCGATTCACCGCGATTCAGTCATCCCCGTGTAATCTCCCCCGCGCCGCGCTCTGCCTCCTCAAGCGCCGGGGAAAGAAAAACCCGAAACAAACCGAAAATGAAATAAAACGTAGCTCTGGGCTTGAGGTGATGTGAGCAGCAGGAATGAGAGAGCGGGACGGCCCCGCCGGGCGCCGCAGGAGCGGAGGGGCGTCCCGCAAAGGTCCGGAATAGCAGCTGCTCTCCGAGGGAGCTCTTTTACAGCCACATCGCTGGATAAAGATCTTGCACTGGGACCAGTGATACTGCGTTAGAGCATCAGTGTTCACAACTTTTCACAGTTAAAGCAATGTGTCTTGCCTTTAGTATTTTTTAAACTAATTTTCAATATCGGCTAGTCTTCACTTCTTAGTGTATTGATCTGTTGATGTGTATTCACGCCGGTGATTTCAGGGATTTGCTGCTTCTAATTTATTCTTCGGTGAAATATTATATCATAACAGTGGCCGTCATGGGTAAATATTACATAGCACCTTGCACTGTCTGTGTAACTTCACAGTCAGGGAAATATCGTTATGAAAGCTTAACTTTCTCCTGGAGGATTTTAGTGTTTCTGGAAAACTGAGTGTTTTAACTACAGTTCAGCTGAGCTCTGACTCTGCTTGAACTTTGTGAATTTAGTATAAAGTTTACTTAAACTTGGCTCATTTCAGAGTGTGTGTGTTATACTTCTCATAAGTATGTGAATTATCATCTTTTCTCTAGGACCTGAAGTCCCGGGTCCCTTGCTAGGGAGTCAGCCAGGATGTGGAGCTGCTAAGATTCCTCTGATGAGGATGCAGTGATTCCCTGGAGCATGCTGAGTGCTTATGTTAATAGTCTTGTATAATCAGGTGTCAGAGTTGAAGTCAGCATCATAAAGCTTGACACTTTCAAAGGCAGTTTTTGATTTGCTCAGGAAGGAATTGTAAGACGCTGGTCATTTTCTATGAAAAGAAAGTGTTGCAAATCAGCAGCATCAGCTATTCTGATTCTCTTCTTTCTCCATTTCTCTGCTATTAGACTGCTGCCGTTTTTTGTGGACAGTGCTTGCAGGCGGTTAGGACAGCGTCCTTGAAAAATTCAGTATTAAAAAGTTGGCATAAGTTCATTTTTTGACATAGAAGGCAAGTAACATCTTTCATGCAAAGCATTCTGCACTCTAAAATGAATATAGTAGAACCTTGCTAATCCACAGTTATGACTAGCAGTCTCGCCTCGCCTCTCTGCAAAGATTTAATAACAGATGCTGCAGTGAGGGCTTGTATTGCTAAAATGTTATTATTTCTTCACAGTATGCTACAGCTCACTTACTAGAATACTACCACATAGTCTCTTCAAAAGCAAAGATAAATGGCAACTGTCAGAAGAAATGAAAGTGGTTACAGTCTTTGCTGCAACTTAGCTCTTTTTTTGTTTGCTTAGTTGCTATCTACTAATTCAGTATTGCAGAATGATGCACTCGTCATGAATGCCTGCAGACGTTCTGTACATTATTGTACATTCAATAAAATATACTTTGGTAGAGTCGCTTACAAAGTATGGTGCTTACTCTGCCTGCCATCAGGTGATTACTGTCAAGCAAGACTGTATTTGAAAAAGTGACCTGTTAGTGAAAGACTTTGCTGCCCTAACCCAAATGAAAGCAGCCAGTCTTTGCACTTCAGCTTCTTTTCTTGTTACTTAGCTTTGTTTTATTGCATGCTTCCAGAAGAAGAGCTGGTGTTAAACAAAGGCTTCCAGAGAAGAATAATTTGTAAAGAGAGTTCATAGAGTTTTTTGTTATTTTCTTTTCTTTTTAATTTTTTTTAAGGAGTGGAAAAAATACATTAAGCTCAAAGGAAACAGGATGGACTCAAGGGGATCGGAGAGAATTTTACTGCATATTTGTATGTTATATTCAAACAATTGAAAATAAGCACCTGATCCCAAATATATTTAAAATAGTCTTGAATGTCTATTTATTTAAGTAGATATGTGTGTATTTATTTATATTACTCTGGGTTGTTTGAAAGTAGGAACACTAAGAACCAGTGCTTCTCAAACCTGCCAGCTTATTCTGTGTTCTTAAATCTATGGCAAGTTTTTCCTTGTCTTGGCAGCACAGGCTTGAGTCTTGAAGCTCTGTTCTGTCCCAGGCGCATTGCAGCCAAGGGAAGGGCTGTCATTTCTCCAGTGGAGTTTTGGATCAGACCCTGTGAGCCTCAGGAGGCACTCAGCAATATGAAGGTGTCACCACACACATTTGGCACCTCATTGGAGGTACTCAGCACTTTGTAAACCAAGGAGCTGAACTAGTTTCTTTATCCTGTACAGCTGCAGGGCTGAAAATTTGACAATGATGAGCTCCAGATGATCACATATCCTCTTAAACACCTCACCTAGTAAAATAAATGAAGAAGAAATATGCAATAGGATTATTCCTTTGAGCTCCATGATGAAGAGACAACTATAAAAGCAGAGGGGGCAGCTGCATCTCTCAGAGATGTTCACCTGCATGACTAGTACATTGAAAGTGCTGCCATGGAGTACTTATGTGTGTGGATCAAGGGCAAAAACATAAATGTGAGAGGAGCAGAGGATAGGTTGATGTGCACATGGAGTTTGAAAAACAATAATTTGCACCATGTAAAGTCATCCTGTACTCTAATAGTTGGAGCATGAGATTTTCAGTTGTGTAAGATGTTTTGAAAGGGAGGCTGTAAATTAAATTGATCCTCTCTCTTCCTTCTTTTCTGTACTGTAGAATTCTGATGTTTACTTATCCTCTTGTAATGCTGCTTGTTTGGTGAGTTAGAGAAATGATGCCTTGATGGCAAAGCAGAAGATGTGATTGCAAGGATTGTAAAGTGGGCTTGAATCACTGGGAAGATCAGGGTACAATTCCTTGCTTTGTCAAGAGAGAGCTGTACAAGGAGATAGGCAAATTGCTTCCTGCTTTGTGTCCTCATTACTTTATTTTGTAGTCTAATAATTGTTTACAAATCCTGTGAACAAGAAGCATGTCCCCAGCCTTTCTTTGCTGTGGGATGTGTAGTCAAAACCATCACTGGTGATGCAGGTCTTGCAAAGCCCGTACTTGTCACAGCAAGAATGTATCTGGTTAGTGAATTCCTGCAATTAGTATTTCTGCTCTCTGTCCCCTCTGCCCACAGAAAGCTGTTGTGTGGTCTTACTTTCAAACAAAGGCTCATGCAAGTGGAACTAATTTTCCTGCCAGTCTTAAAATATCATAAACTGAAGACAGGGCAGGTGGGTGGTAAAACACATCATTTACTGTGAGAAGGGCAAGTAACTGCCAACCGTGTAACTGATTAATAACACTGAGACAATTTGAATATTTGCAGGTAGCATGCTAAAAGAATAGCCCATGTGTGTTAAGGGCTAAGTGTGTTAAATATACATGTGCCCAGATTTACTAAAAATATGCAAGATTTTCTGATTTGGAGGAAAATAGTCAGTTCATGATAGCTTTTAATAATCTGACTTTTCCTTTGGAGAGTCCTTAGTCGTCCCAGAAGGGTTTTTTTGTTGTTGTTGCTAGATAAACTTTGTTTGCAAAACTATATTCTTTTTGACCCTCCTGAAGAATTCCTATTCTGCATTTATACTAGCCAATTAAAAACAAACAAACAAAAAATCAAAACCAAGGCAGAAATAGGGGGAGAATGAAACTAGTATTCACAATTGATTTTGATTCAGGGGCTGCTCTTCATGCTGTGTGCAGACTGCTAAAGTGGTGTGAGCAGGACTTTGGCCAGCTACTTCCAAGTCTGCAGTTTCATGGTGCCAGTATTTCCTTTTTTTGTTTATTGTCAAAATATTAAGTCCATGCAGGCGCTTAGTTGTCCAATAACTTGATGTCATGATCCATCATAAACATATTTGTTATGGAAAATAAATATAAATATACACATCTTTTTCTTTTGAGTTCTAAAAAGCAGCGAGTTACCAGAAAGGTCTATTGCATGTCTACAGATATTGCTACACACAATAACTTTAACTGATCCAGATTTGTCTGTATTGGATATACAGATCCTTTGTTTAATTCAGATTTTTTTCTTTTTCATACAGTTTCACCATATATGATTTGTAGAGGCTAGTGATCACTACATACATTCTTCTGGCAGATATTTTATTTAATTAGTTTTCTGTTTTGTTCAGTTTGCAATCAATTGTGAGGAAAACTATAAAAAGCATTGACTTCAATATTACTGTAGCACTACCTGTTACCAATTTATGACCAAAAGCCAATTATGGTTTCCAATTGAAATTTTATTAATTACAGCAAGCAAAGCAAAAGCAGTTTCAGCGCTGGGCGACAGGTGGGCTCTTCGTCCCACAAACCCGCCGCGCCGATCCGGGGTCTCTGGTGTCCTCTTATACAGTTCTGTTCCTTGTCGACGTGACTGTCCTCGATGTACTCTGCGCATGTCCATCCTGTGTTGCTAGGGTCTTGATTAGCCTTTCCTCAGATGCAGTTAATCATCGCAATTAGCGTGTCCCTGAAAATGTTTATCTCAACAGGAAGGGGTCAGTAAAGTTATACAATTTATCTATCTCTTGATTTAGTGAGCAGACATTCTTTATCTATCTCCCTTCATCCTTGATTTAGTGAACGGACATACCTTACTTATCTCCCTTCACTCCTTCTAGTGAACAAATGTACTTTATTACATCTATATCCCATCACCCTTCTAGTGAACAAATGTACTTTATTACAATCTATATCCCATCACCCTTCTAGTGAACAAATGTACTTATTACATCTATATCCTATTACCCTTCTAGTGAATAAAACATCTATTTCCCTTCACCCTTCTAGTGAGCAAAGCATCTATATCCCTTCACCCAGATTTAGTGAACAAACACACTTTATCACAATCCCCCCTTTTTCTTTCAGGCTATTTTGTTTTGTTCATTAAATCGCTTTAGCTCTTGTCTGCTCCATCAAATAAACTTAACATGATAGTCATCTTAATTGTCAGCCTTAAACTAGTGGTCTCTCCTTTGTAATAACAGGTACGATTTTGGATAGGAGGGTCATTCCCACTCTTGGGGCATTTCCTGGACCATAACCTCTTGATTCCACTGATATCGGGGCGACCTCCTCCACAGTCTTTGTCTCCTCTGCCTCGCCCGTCGACTCGGTTGCTTCGAGCCACGGGGTGTACCATCTTCTCGGCAGCAAGAGTATTCTTCAGGAGGGGAGTTTTGCCCCCTTCGGGTTGTCTTTTGAATGTAAGTGTTCCAATTATGGTCTTTGACCTCTGGAACGTTACAATTGATGCTCTTTGCCCTTTTGCGGCACAGTCCTGCTATAATGTGCGCCACGAAAGGCACTGGTTCGTTTGAATGATAACAGTAAAGGTCCGGATTAACCCCTTCTGCAAAAATATTCCACCATTCATTAGATCCTAATATTAAGTTTCCAGTGGCCACCCTCTGGGCCAATGTCCAATTAGTTATTTCTCGTTGGAGAGACCAACAGGAATAACAAACTCCTTTTGGTGGGTACCCGTTATTACAATGGGTCCACCACCTGTCTTTACACACTAAGCATTGATAGCATACAAATGGATAACAGGTTCCCCTACAATATAAATCCGTACACTTTATTTGCACATCTTGTGCATATACATTCCCCTTATCATCCCTTCTAGCCCCAGGTAAATATTTTATTCTAAAGGTTCTATGCTTATGTTCCCTATCCATTAACCACTTCTCTTTTATTCCATAAGGTTAAACAATATATATGTATCCTTTGTATGTTTCCCCAATGTCTGTATTTAAAAGATGTAGAAGTCAAGAGGACCAGAATCAGTCAGATTCAATCGGTGTCTTTCTCAAGTGGGGTTCCCCCCCCCCTTTACGAGCCAGTTTAAGTTTCAAGTCTCCGGCTGGGCTCTTGACCTCCCACTCGTCCTTGGGTATAGGCCCTTTTATGCGGCTGGCATGAGTCCACCCTCTCTCTGCAGTTCGCACCGCTGTATTGGTGGTCAATAATACCAAGTACGGGCCATCCCACCGAGGTTGCAGAGTGGTTTCTTTCCACGTTTTTATAAGGATCCAATCTCCGGGCTTTACCTGGTGTAAGGTAATATCAAGAGGGGGACGCTGGATTAATTGTCCTTTTTTCCATAATTCTTGTCTGTATCTCATCAATTCATTAATATATGTTTGAATGATTTTGTCTGTAATTCCAGGGTGATCCTGTGGTATTCCAGCATCATAGGGCATTCCATATAACATCTCAAAAGGAGATATTCCTATATCAGCTCGAGGTTGGGCCCTAAGATTTAATAAGGCAAGGGGAATACACTTTATCCAAGAGAGCTTGGTTTCTATCGTTAACTTGGCTAATTGCTTCTTCAATTCCCCATTCATTCTTTCTACTCTTCCAGAACTTTGAGGATGCCAAGGGGTGTGTTCATCCCACCTTATTCCCAAAGCCTCAGCAAGGTTTTTGACTATCTTGGAGGTAAAGTGTGGTCCCTGATCAGAATCTATAACCTCAGTTACCCCGTACCTAGGTATTATTTGTTCCAACAAAATTTTAGACACCGTTTGCGCAGTTGCTCTAGTGGTAGGGAAAGCTTCAACATAATGGGTTAGGTGGTCTACTATAACTAGTACATATTTATATCTTCCTACTTTAGGGAATTCAGTAAAGTCTATTTGAATTTTAGAAAATGGTCTGGTAGCTAAAGGTCTCCCCCCCAATGGCAATTTTCTTTGTACTGATCTGTTAACTCTCAAGCAGGTGGGGCATCCCTGGGTAATGTGCTTAGCTAAGTCGTGCAGTCCGATACACATGTATTTGGTGGCAAAATGGTCTATCAAAGCCTGGCTTCCCCAGTGTGTTTGTTTATGTAACCTGGTTAACACTCGAGTAGCTATTGATTTAGATAACACCTCTCGCCCATCTGCTAAGTGCCACTTCCCTTCTGCGTTCTTTGAAATACCCATCCGGGTCAATTTCTGTTCTTCTTGTGTCGTAAATAATAGGGCCGAGGAATCCTGTCTGGGCTCCTCTTGTTCTTTCTGAGTTACAATTAACTCTTTAAATGCTGCCTGTTTGGCCTCTTGATCAGCAGCGTTATTCCCTCTGGTTTTAAAATCCACTCCCCTTTGATGTCCTCTGAGATGTACCACTGCTACCCTTTTTGGCTTACGTAGAGCTACTAACACCTTCTTTATTAATTCTTGATGCACCAAATCTTTCCCCTGTGAGTTTACTAGCCCTCTTTCTTCCCAGATTTTTCCAAAAGTATGTATTATTCCATAGCTATATTTGGAGTCTGTGTATATTGTTCCTTCCTTCCCTTGTAATCTGTTTAGGGCCTGCAATACAGCATATAGTTCGCAGGCTTGGGCTGACCAGGTGCCACTCAGGGGTCCTGATTCTAACACTTTAAGGGTTTTCCCGTCTATCACAGCATATCCCGACTTCCTTTTGCCTTCCACTACTCTGGAGGACCCATCTACAAAAATCCTTTCTCCCTCTTCTAATTCTTCTTCCTCTAAGTCAGGCCTAATTTTGTTTGTTCTTCTATAGTCTGGAGACAATTATGTACTAATTTTGTGTCATCTGGTTCCCCATACAAAAATTGTGCAGGATTTTGCAAGCTGGTAGTTTCTAAAGTCAGATTGGGGGCTTCTAGTAAGATACTTTCATACTTTAAGAGCCGAGTATCCGATATCCATTTCTCAGCCTTTTGTTGGAGTACATTCCTAACATTGTGGGGAGATAGTACTTTAAGATTGCTATTGAAAGTGATTTTTTTAGCTTCCCCTACCAGGAGGGCACATCCTACTATTGCCTGTAAGCAAGTGGGCCATCCCCGGCTCACAGGATCTAATAACTTTGACAAGTATCCCACCGGCTTCTTTTTCCCTGCCCAATCTTGGGTTAGGACCCCATAAGCTGTACCATTATCTATGTTGACAAACAGATAAAAGGGTCTTTTTAAGTCTGGTAGGCTTAGGACCGGAGCGTTAACGAGATCCTCCCGTAGCCTCTGTAGTTTTCCCTTATCTTCCTCACTCCATTTTAATAACCCGTCTGTGCTAAGTTTCTGGTACAGGAACTTTACCTTGCTACTATAGTTCTCAATCCATTGCCTACAGTACCCTACTAACCCCAGCAATTGTCTGATCTGCTTCTTATTCCCCGGAGTTGGTAAGGATAATATTCCTTTTATTCTTTCCGGATCTATCTTTTTTTCCCCCTTACTGATATAATGGCCCAAATATCTCACTTCTTCTTCTACAAACTGTAATTTCGTTTTTGATACTTTAAGTCCTTTCAATCCCAAAAAATTTAACAATTTAATGCTTTCTTTTCTGACTTTTTCTTCCTCTTTTCCTGCAATCAATAAATCATCCACATATTGGATTAATGTTATTTCAGGGTGGGGTTGATATTCTTGCAGGAGTTGCTCCAGGGCCTGCCCAAATAGATTGGGTGACTCCGTGAAGCCCTGGGGAAGAACTCGCCACCTTAATTGTTGTTTTCTATTGGTATCAGGATCCTCCCATTCAAAGGCAAAGTAATCTCTACATGATTCGTCCAGGGGGCAGGCCCAAAAGGCATCTTTTAGGTCAATCACACTATACCATAAATTATCAGGTCCCAGTTTGCTCAGTAGGGTATATGGATTCGCTACCACCGGGAACCGGGAAACCGTTCGCTTATTGATTTCCCTTAAATCATGGACTAGTCTGTATGTCCCATCCGGTTTTTTTACTGGTAAGATGGGAGTGTTAAATGGGGACATGCAGGGTTCTAGCAATCCCCTGTTTATTAATCTTTCTACTTCAGGCTTTAATCCTCTCCTACCTTCCAAGGATATAGGGTACTGTTTTAATTTTATCGGGATCTCAGGGTTTTTAATTTTGACCATAAAGGGAGGTATCTTTAATTGTCCTGCACTTTCAGGTGTATACCAAACTTCAGGATTTATTTCTTGTTCATCTTCTACTCTAAGAGGACAGAGTCTTATTTTCAGTTCTTTTCCCTTAACTTCCAAATTTATTCCCAATTCAATTATCAAGTCTCGTCCCAATAGATTAAATTCAGCTTCGGGTACTATCAAAAAATCCCCCACCCCCAGTTTGGATTCTGCTTCTATTAAAATGTCTTTAGCCACCCCGGCTTTGAACGGAATCCCACTCGCTCCCACAACGAGGGCTGTTTCCCGTGATGAATTACACCCGGGAGGCAGACTCTGTAAGGTGGACCTTTCAGCCCCCGAATCCACCAGAAACTCTACCTCCTTAGCTTGGGGACCTAGTTTTAATTTTATCAAGGGCTCTGGATGTTTCGGGGTCCCCAATATGTAGAGCCCCTGACTCCCCTAATCTTCTTTAAACATTTTTTCATCCTGTATCCTGACTCTGCAGTCTCTTTTAAAGTGTCCCCGTTTACCACAATAGAAGCAAGTCTTTTCTTCTTTCTTCTCTACCGGTCCCCCTTGCTTTGGGGGTGGTCTCCGGGTTCTCTCCCCCTTACCCTGCCTATCCGATTCTCTACTTTCCCTGACTGCAGCCACCATCATTCTAACTTGTCTCTTATGACCCTCTTCTTCCCTCCTAACATATACCCTCTGTGCTTCTCTTAATAGCTCATCCAAACCTCTATCTTGCCAATCTTCCAATTTTTCAAGTTTCTTCCGAATATCCTCCCATGATTTTGCTACAAAATGTGTTTTTAGTAATGCTTGTCCTAACGGTGTTTCAGGGTCTAGGCCCGAATACAACTGCAGATTTTTTCGTAATCTCTCCAGCCATTCCGTGGGGGTTTCATCTTTCTTTTGTCTTTCATTGAATGCTTTATTAATATTTTGGCCTCTTGGAACAGCCTCTCTAATACCCTGGATGATAATAGTCCTAAGGTCTTGCATGTGTCCTCTATGGTTTTGGTCTTGATGATTCCAGAGAGGATTCTGTAAGGGCCATTTGGTATCGGCTAAGGGCCCCTGGACATGCTGGGCGTCCCAAATGCGCATCCCAGCACGTCTGATCATATTCTTTTCCTCTGCGGTAAATAATATGTTCAGAATGGACTGCAACTCCTCCCATGTGTATATGTTAGGTCCTAGGAATTGATCCACTCTTTCTGCTACCCCTAAAGGGTCTTCCAGGATGTTTCCCATCTCTCTTTTAAAATCCCGTACGTCACCTGAGTTAAGAGGTACGGATATAAATCCCATCTGTGGTTGGGGACCCCCCATCGGCATTTCCCTTAAGGGAAATAGGTTATGTTGCCGGGTTTTGCTACGTGTTTGCGGTCCCTGCTCCAGTTCCTCCTGCTCACTTTGCTCGGGGTGAGGCGGAGGGGGAGCCAGTGGTGACGGGGGTATATAAGGTGGGGGTCCCATGGGAATTTCTTCCTCTTTTCGAGCCTTATGTTCCTTAGATCTTTTTTCCTCTGAAAGTTTGAAAATAGCGACCCCTGGTGTCGTCAGCCAAACTGCCGCATAGTCACTTTCCTCCTGACTGAAAGGGGTTTTGGAGTTCACCCAAAAGTTCAATAACTGCTGTACCCAATCATCAGCTGACCCATACATCGGCCAACACACATCTTTTGATATTTCTGCCCTCCCCAAACCTTTACACAATAATGTATCATTTTAGACTTATCTTTCTCCCTTATCCCGGGATAATGTTCCCAATTCTCCAGCATGAATCCTAGCGGGGAGTTCCTAAGTACTGGAGGGGGCTTTATGGGTGGAGGGGGCTTGCTTTTCCCCTGTCCCATCTTCCGGAGTGCCTTCTTTTCACACGTATTCACTCGCTTCCCCTGGTTCGTGGCTCACGCCCTCGCGGGCAATGAGAAACGCACTACTGAGGGTCCGCTCTCACTTGGGAAATCCGGCTGCCGGTTTCCCTCTCACGCACACATCATACGTCACACTCCGGGATTCCCGACCCCGACCGAACGGATTCCCCTGCTCAACGGGCAGTACTCACGCGCTCCTGCGTCTTCGTCCGGACTCCTGTGCACAGAATTTATAGGGTCGACCGGTCTTTTCCCTGCCTTTGCTTTGAATTTCGGATCGTCGGTGGGAGTGGGGTGAAGACCGGGAGCCAAGGCCACCTATTATTGTAGGTGGGGCGCCTCCTCAAGCCCCTCACGAGTCCACCAGCATTCCCATCCGAGTCACGGCACCAAATTGTTACCAATTTATGACCAAAAGCCAATTATGGTTTCCAATTGAAATTTTATTAATTACAGCAAGCAAAGCAAAAGCAGTTTCAGCGCTGGGCGACAGGTGGGCTCTTCGTCCCACAAACCCGCCGCGCCGATCCGGGGTCTCTGGTGTCCTCTTATACAGTTCTGTTCCTTGTCGACGTGACTGTCCTCGATGTACTCTGCGCATGTCCATCCTGTGTTGCTAGGGTCTTGATTAGCCTTTCCTCAGATGCAGTTAATCATCGCAATTAGCGTGTCCCTGAAAATGTTTATCTCAACAGGAAGGGGTCAGTAAAGTTATACAATTTATCTATCTCTTGATTTAGTGAGCAGACATTCTTTATCTATCTCCCTTCATCCTTGATTTAGTGAACGGACATACCTTACTTATCTCCCTTCACTCCTTCTAGTGAACAAATGTACTTTATTACATCTATATCCCATCACCCTTCTAGTGAACAAATGTACTTTATTACAATCTATATCCCATCACCCTTCTAGTGAACAAATGTACTTTATTACATCTATATCCTATTACCCTTCTAGTGAATAAAACATCTATTTCCCTTCACCCTTCTAGTGAGCAAAGCATCTATATCCCTTCACCCAGATTTAGTGAACAAACACACTTTATCACACTACCTGTAATGGTAAATGTAGTTATCTATGCAAACATGGGCTAAAGTCCATTTGTGGTAAGGTTTGGGTGGCGTTTCTACAGAGCAGTCAGACTACATTTTATAAAACCAAAGGGAGCATGAGGTCAAAAATCCTGACAGCTCAGACCTTTGATAAATGGCAGATATATTGCAAAGTGAAAAGTAGATTTCCCATAGGGAGGGTTTTTCTTAAAATTCCTTGAGATGATAGCGTGATTATAAAAACAAACAGAAACCAAACCCAATAATCATATTTGAATGGAACAGCAGAATCCCACGTGGAAAGCAGAATGATTTTAATCTGATTGAAGTAACTCAGGAGTTTAAAATTTCTTTTTCCTTTTTCTTTTTTTAATGGTATAAAGTTTCTGGCTTACTTCATCTATTTGCTGCTACCAGCCGCTGTTTTCTGTGTCTTACCTTACATCTGGCTGTAAGTCATATTGCTGCCTGCTGAGCTCTATCCACATTTCAGCAAATTCCAACTGCTAAAGGAAAGAGAGACAGTAGACACTTAAAATTGATACATACTTTAATTAGTAAATGTATATTTCAAACATGCTTCAAAGTGAGCCCTGCACACCTGCAGCCATACCTGGTTTGACCTGGTTTGCTGGTTTGACTGGCATTACCTGGCTTGCTTGGGAGCGAGCTGTTGTAGTGATACTACTGTGGCAAGGTTGGGACAAGCTCAGTTTAAACCTAAGAGGGAAATTTAGCGCTGTATGCTGTAGAGAGACACCAGATTGAAATCCTCCTTCCCTCTGATATTGCTGGTGCATGATAAACAAAGCAATCGTAAGGGCTGTGTTTAGGCTGGGGATAGCAGTTCACCTATCATAATGGGGATGTTACGCATTCTTCCCAAGCTTGATAGTCTTAGAAATCTACTGATACAAATCTTTGGAGAAAGAATTGAGGATATCCCTTTTGACTTTATTAAAATTCAACAGAGTAGTAGGTCCGTTTTGAAAGAGTGGAAGGGGAAAATGATGAGCTTTTCAAAAAACCTGTAATTGTTCTGCTCAACTGGGAAGCTCTGTAAGGTATGGACCACCTTACGAATTTAAAACATGAAACTGCCCAGATTACAGAAGCTTTTATACCAAGTCCTTTGCTGTCCAAATATAATTTTTTATGGATGTGTCAGTTAAGACCAGAGGTTGTTCACATAAAGAAGACAGAATCTGCAGTACAGTCAAGTGGGATCCTTCTATGTTCTGAAAACTCAACTTCATTTCTGAAAAAGCACAAAGTATAGGTTGAAAGTATTGTGCAGTATATGACTTGCTGTAGATTGGAATGAAACTTGATAACCTGCAACATCTTCAGAATTTTTATTCTCAAAGTCTCACATTCCTTACCAAACATTCCCATCCCCAACCCCCTGTCCCAGTAATAATAACTTAAAACTCTAGCAAATCACCAATTACAAAACCACTTTTAAACAAAGAATAGGTGGGATCCTTTGCTGTGCTTTACTTCCTTAGGAAAGAGAAAATTCTCCACAGCAAGGGTGGTGAGAGTGGGAAAAGTTGCCTGGGGAAGCTGTGGGTGCCACATCCCTGGAGCTGTCCAAGGCCTGGCTGGATGGGGCTTTGAGCCACCTGCTCTAGTGGAAGGTTTCCTGTCTATGGCAGGGGGGTTGGAACTAGATGAACTTTATGGTCCCTTCCAAACCAAACCATTCTGTGATTCTGTGATTCTGTGATTCTGTGATTCAGCCATTAGGTCTAAGCTTGGACTTCTGTAGTAGGAAGGAGATGGGGATGATCTCTGGATTGATCCGTGACAATCTTAACAGAAATGCTTGAGAAAGCTGGGTACATCTGCTGGACTTACTGACTTTAGTGCAGTGAGCAGAGAAGTGCTGGGCTTACAAATCCTATTTGGTGTCATCAGCCCTGGGTGAGGCTGTTGTGCAAAGAGGAGAGATGCTGAGGCGCTGCTGTCTGGCAGGACTGAGAGCCTTTGGCAGAGCTGGTGATGCTTTGTGCAGCCTCGTCACCTCATCTGTGAGCTCTAAGCAAGAGCTGAGGTGCAGTTGATGCTTGGGGGAAATTTAAGGCTTGGCCAGAGACAGAACATGAGGTTCCAAATAATCAGCTGTTGGATTAAATTGAATAGTAGTGCCAAAGAACTTCTGCCAGTTACCTCACCAGTATCTTCTGAAATATCAGTTGCCTTAACGTAGGTGATTTTGCAGTTTCCTACCCGCAAGGTGAGAATATTGGTACTCCTCTATCTCTTAGGATGGCTTTTGCCTAAAAAGTAGCTTTGCACTTTGATATTAAAGTAATGGTTATCACCATAACACCTAAAAGAGGCAGGATTACAGAAAAATCACATCTGTGATCTCTTTTCCTTTGACAGTACAGCCCAGGAATTAGAGAAGAAAAGACTCACAGGTCGTGCAAAGTTGTCTGCTTATTCTGTTTGTTTTGATCAGGACTCCTTTTAATGTGTAGTCCAGTTTAACTTAAATGCTTGGACTCTGGCACTTCAAGATCATTGAACAGTCTTAAGATTATGTGACTAAAAACAGTATCAGTGAAACTTAACCTGTAATATAATTTCATTTGCCTTTGTTTAGCTGTTAAAAGAAACAACTATGTTTCTTTCTCAGTGTTTGTACTTTTTCTGCTCTTGTAGACTAATAATTATTTCTCTGGATAACATTTATTTTGACCTTATAAGTTTTCTTTTATAGCTCAGTTTTGCTAGCTCTTTAATTGTTCCAGGCGGATAGGATAGTACCTAGGTATAATAGTACCTGTCTATTGTGTATCTGACAGGCACATTTTTAGAAATGTACTTGCACACAGAGATTATTGTTAATTTCTGGCAACCTTCTAATTGCTCTCATAATTGTCTGTTTTCCAAAAAAGAAAATCACAGATCACAGAACCATAATTAGAGGTTTTTTTTTTTTTTTTTTTTTTTTTTTTTTTCTTCCTAAGAGAAGTCATAAAAACACTTAAATAATTTGGTCATTAGCAAAAAAAGCAATTTTTTGTAGTTTCTGTGCAATAAGATTGTTAAAAGTTTGTTCTAGTGGATGAAGTAGATGTATTTAATGTTTTTTTTCCCCATTCACTTTATGAACTTTGTTTCTTTGTCGCTGGAAGCACGTTAGGCTGCATGAGTGTTGCAGCAGTGTATTTGGGAGCACCAGCCCCTGTGATGTGTCCTTACTCCTGTGGAGCTGTAGGCCCGTGTTTAGTGACCAGTGTGTTAAGTTGTAGCAGATGGTAAGCTACACTCTGTGAAAACACCTTTCTTTTATCAGTAGCAGTAACTGTCTCTCTCCAGCCCCTGGACTGAAAGTGCCCAGGCAAAGAGCAGTCTTCCCCCTGCATGTGTATAAACAAGATATACACAAGCTGGGGTTCTGCTCTGAGTTGGTAGCATTTTAGTGCTGTACTACCAATAAATGATGATGATGATGATTGAGGATCGAGCTGTTCCACCTGTAAATTTTACCAGTGTGCAGCTTGGCCTCCCTGACAGCTATGGTGGAGAAATGTTGCTTTTCTCAGGTGGTGAAGAAGAGCCTGTTTACAATTAATGAATTCATGTGCTTGCTTCTCTCCACCAGCAATTGTCACTGCAAGACAGATGCCCAAGGGGATGGAGCTGGAGGGTTGGAGACGAGTATGTTGGAATCTCTCTTTGAGCTTTCAGCACTGTTGCACAGTGGTAAATGTGGCTGACTCTGAAGAAATAGTTGTTTCTTCGTTGAAAACACAATTGTATCGGGGTTGTAGGTTGCCATAAAATCCTCAAGGGGTACAGTAAGATTTTTTTCCCTGTGTTTGCTAGATACCTTGTAACTTGGTCTTTTCAGAGGATCAGAACTGTTTGTGAAGTCTAACACATCTAAATCTACAGCAGCACTTGTTAAATCTTGCCATTTACAGAGAGCAGAATACTTCTCCCAGCTCTTGTTTTATGTTCCCAGCAATTGTTTTGGTGTTCAGCCTAAGGAGGCACCAGTGTTAACATAGGTAGAGGTAAGAGTATAACCCTGAGGGAACTCGAGAGCCCCTTTAGTTTGAACAGCTCTGTTTTATGCACGGTTTTTGAAGGCTCCATGGGTGAGATATAAAACCAGGAATAAAACAGTCTTGAAACATGTTCTTTGCCCTGAGTAAGAAGTGCAAGCTGAACAGAAACTATGCAAGGCATTTATGCTGGGAGTAGAGTGAGAGCTGTGTCCTGAGCACCAGTGACAGATTATGGAAGACTGACAGGGAACTCTCTGGTTGGTGCTTGGGGTAGAAAATTGTGAAGCTGTTACTATTAGTGGCTCTGAGCTTTTCTTTCTCCCTGGATGAGGGAGGCCAATACTGGCAGTGTCAGCTGAGATCTGATCCTCTTTGTAGTTTCCCAGCCTGATAGGAAAAACAAATATGAAAGAATCCAGAGCTTCTTTCCTCTCTTATATGTGACATCCACCAAGGTGCTGCTGAGCACGTGCAGGAGGGAAGAGGATATGTGGATAGAGAAAAAGTGTCCATATTTTTGGAGCAAGCAGCCCACTATCAATGTACTGAATTTTTCTCAGGTCAAGATACTATTATTTAACACTGTCTAAAACCACAGTAAAGAAGAGAAGCAAAAAGATGTGTTGCATGCCAGCTGAGCAACTTTTTGGTAGCTCTGCGAAACCCACTTTCTGATTCACTGATTAAGTTGTTGGTTTCTGTCAGCTTCTGTGAAGTAAGATGCAGAAGGAACACATTCCCTGCATATAGGCTGAATCAGGCACCTTTGGTTAAAAATTGTAGGATGTAGCTCAGTGAACACATTTTCAGTTCATAATGAAATACATATGTTCATCTTCCTGCAGCATCTCTGGGCAGAGCACTGAGGGCCACTAGCAAGATCTTTCCTTCCTTCCTTCCTTCCCTCCTTCCTTCCTTCCTTCCTGCCTTCCTTCTTTAAACCAGATGTTTTTTTATAAAGTGGGCTTCATTTAGAAGGTTTTGAACCTGTTAATAATCTTATTGCTCCTGGAAACCCCTAAGAGAGAATTTTAAAAATTTATTGTATAAGCACCTTGTGCCCTGTATTCCATTTCTTGATTTAAAAACCCTTGGGAGGGAGATGACTGATATCAGACTACCGTATATAATCCATGTGAGAACTGGGTTGTTAGCTGGTAAATTATCAATATAAAATATTTTTTGTGGTTAATTAACTGTAGAAAGACACTTCCTAAACTGACATGAACTGCTACAACATAGGAATTGCACGAAAGACAAGTTTGTTCATCAGTGGGTGGACTTGGTTTAGTTTGATGGGTCTGCAAGCACACAGGAATGCTTAGGGTGCTTTTGATGTTTCTGAGGCAAGAGATGCTTTATGAACACTGGAGCTGCATAAAAAGAAGTGCCTCCACTTCCTGTTTGAATCAATGTCCATCTATTGTGAGGGATTATATCTTGGCTCTAATGTTTGTGACTGTGAAGAGACTTCCTGAAGATGAGAATGTAAAACTACAGAAGGATGTAATTTTTATCTTGTTTGCAGAAAGTGCCAGAAAGTCTGGTTATTGCATTGCTGTACTTTGTGAAGTACATCAAGGCTTCCCTGAGGGAGCAGAACTCAGCCCAGTGTGATGTTTCACAGGGGTCGGTAGCTCAGAAGTTGAGCTCATTGAGATGAGAGCACTGAAATTCACATTTAGGTGTAGACTCTATGCCAGGGAATAATATAAAGGGTTCATAGTCTTTGATGCACAGTCAAAGATGTGGATGGTTTGCACAAAATAGACAAGCTTTTTATTTTTTGTAGTCACTAAATAGACTTGTATTTATTAAGTGAACCTGATTGTCACAGTCACTATCAGTCAGAAACTTTGCTCCCCTTTAGGCAAGTTCTGCAGCGATCCTTTGTTTCTGTTACTTTCCTGTCTGCTTTTTTTTGTATGTCTCATTCCTCCTTCCTCCTTCCTTTGTCTCTGTGTGTCTCCTTTGTTATTCTCTCTTCATTTCCTTCTCAGTATTAAATCACCTTTCTCACCCCTGAGGGCTTGAATAGCATCACCTTCCTCATTCCATCTGAAAAAAAAGATCTTGAGAGACATGTCGTAACATTAGTTACGACACCGACATGTCATCAGTTTGGGAGTTGCCATTCCAGTGAAAACAGATGCTCACACTTGGTCACGTGTTGTTGTGTGTAGAATTGGACA
This sequence comes from Sylvia atricapilla, assembly GCF_009819655.1. NCBI lineage: Eukaryota > Metazoa > Chordata > Aves > Passeriformes > Sylviidae > Sylvia > Sylvia atricapilla. The sequence goes on along the minus strand of NC_089143.1, from coordinate 19,461,590 downwards.
GACTGCATGGCATTGCTTAAAAAAATCTTGTGTTCATGGCAGCATCTGTAGCTCTAGAGCATAGCAATAGCAGATGTTTAAAAAACAGTCATCCTCAAAATACATCATCTTAGTTGAAACTGGCCCAGGAGCAGGATATTTCACCTAACAACTCAAATTGAAAGCTGTGAAAAGATCCCTTAAACTTACCTAGGGTTAGTTTTGGACTGGCGACATACTATGAAATACACTGCTTCTGTGTTAAGCTTCCAGGTGAGTTTAAATAATGATAATTAGAAATGAAATACTCAAAATTCCATTTCCAGTTCTGTGATCTGCACACGCCATCTAATAAGAATTTGAAATGACTTGGTTGCTCATCCAGGTGTAATTGAAAAATAATCATAATCTATTCAGTGTTAGGTTTAATATATAAAAGAGGTACTGTGAGCAAAATACACCTTCTGAAATGTCTATTACCATGGATTTTATTGTCTGGATTAAGTTCAGATATTAGTGCAGGTCATTCTCATAGTTGGATGATGTCATTCTGAGGTGGGACTTTGCCAAGTATGCCTCATTATTACTTTTTGCAGCTGATAGGCAATGAATTCTTTTTCCTTTAAATGAAATTAAATATTTACAAGCTGTTACTTATTGCAGGAATTTAAATGACTGAAGCTTCTTTTGAAAACAAACACAATCTGAGGAAAGCAGAGAGAGCAAATGAGTTTGAAGCTGTCATGGGAGGCAACTTTGAATCTCAAATATCCAAGCTGTCGCTTTATCAGAGCCCTGAAAACAGGGGAGTCAAAAGCAGAAACATGTAAGGTCTTGGTTTCTGGCACAGCTTATTTCTCTGATGCAAGTGCACTTGCTGTGTAGTCACTGAGGTTCATGGACTGAAAGAAGATGAACAGATTTAGAGTGCTTTTATCTAACATGAAATTGATACTGTCTTATGGGAATGACTTCTAAGAAGAACACGAGAAAGTCTGTACTAGGCTAGACCTGTGGATATTTAGGGAAGAACATCAGACTCAGATGAAAATTTTGTGATCCTTCACCAGACAGCTTTTCTGGCCAACAACAATTTGTGGCTCAGGGGTAACTTAAAAAAGTTTCTCAGGTGCAAGAAGCACCTTTTTTGTAAACATGAAATGAGAGAGAGGATGAGATTATGTACTTGCTAGTCCTGGATTTCTATTATCCTTTCCAAAATGAGTTCAAATTTTGGGGTATGTTCTCTAAATGGTTTAGATTTTGTGGATTTGTTTCTAGATTTTAGAATTTAAAAACCATTTATTGATTCTATATTGATTTAAATAGTATTTAAATTTAGAAAAATTATATAAAGTAACAAGTAGATCTAACAACACAATTTCAAAGTTATGTGTTTTTTTCTATTGTAAGTTTCTCACCAGTTTGGGTACTTTAAAGAGTGTTGCTTCCTTCGAGTGAATGTTGTTTCTGAAAAGAAAGATGCATGGCAAAAGCAGTTTTAGATGTCTTTTTGCTTCTATGGAATTTATTAAAGCATCTTTTTAGACTTGTGGATGATGGTGCTCTCGTGCAAAAAGTACAAAGTATCCCAAATGTTTTCCTTGGTTATTTGAAGTTGAATTAATGTTCATTAAATGGAAAACCTCATCTAAGCCAGGATTAATTTTAAATTCAAGCTATTATTCTTTTGGTACATAACCAGTACTGTGTATGCTCTTATCAACAAGTGAGTCTCATTTTTAATTTATGGAAGTTTATCTGAGAGTGTTCAAGTGTCTCACCCTTTCCGTGTATGAAAATATGCCTTTGATGTCTCAGCATTTGACTTTAAAACAGCTGATATTCTGGTGTGCTGTATAATAAAGTTGTTTTGATACATACAAGAAATTCTGCTTGTTTGTTCCAAGTTTGCATGGCATAGTTAAGCTAGGTTTTTGTTCAGTAAAAATAGGTGATTCTTTTGAAATGGAAATCAATCCTTTTCTCCTAAGTTGCTTAAAAGGTTTATTAAACAGGCATGATCAAGTTTCTTAGATTTTAAGAAGCGCTGAAGGTGAATTTTGAAAATTCATTCTTGTTTAAAAATAGTTCATGATTTTTAAATAGAGATTTCCAGTGCTCTCTTTCCATTTTAAATATTGTTTTGCAGGACATCAGTAAAAACATTTGATTATAGTGCTCTATCAGTAGACTCCCTGGGAACCCAGGCTGTGATTTCAGCTAGAATGAAGTAGCACTATTTCATTGACTTGAATTTCATCCATTATGGAAGGATCCTTTAATTTGTCTCACAGGTAATGGAATGTTAACAGCAGTGGAAAGAAAGGTGCAAGAGCTTACAAAATGGAGAAGAGTAAACAGAAACAAGTAATAACCCAAGAATTGTATTTCAGTTGTTGAATTCCACACTGTTCTTTATTACTGTTCTTCCTCTTAATTTTATTTTCTCTAAAATTCTATATTATTGAATTTATCTAGAAGAAACAAACCTCTTAGCATCAGCTGAAGGTTGTTTTTTGCCTTTCCTTGTCTTCTTACTCTCTCTTAGTCTTCTGCCTTCTTTTCCATGGATTGGTTAATTTAATCTTTCTAGCTGCTCTGTGTTCAGCATCACTAGGGTCAGCATGTTACATATGGAAGACACATCAGCTGAAGGAAACTAATATCCCAATCAACTTACTACCAGTGCAGATAGAGGGAAACCAGCTGGCATGAGTGAATTGATTTCTGCATCAATCTCCTTGCACAGGCAATCAATTCAGCAGAGAGAAACGAGACCTGAGTCCTCATCACTTCCGTGTAGCAGAAGGCTCCCTGTAGGAGAGTTTCATAGTCCTGAGCTCACTGCTGCACTCACCAAGCTGTGGGAGCTGGGCTTCTCCATATGGTGTCACTGAGCCCAAAGCCTGAGAGAGGCCACAGCAGCTTCAGTGTGCTTTGGGTCAGATCCTTGGGCTAATGCTGCAACCATATTAGCCACCGTATTTAAGCCCACAAAGCATTAGGTGGCTCTCATCTCTCTTTGCTAACAGCATGAGGCTCATCCTGACAACAAAGGCAGCACCAATTCTATTTGTAATTTTTTCATAGTTTCTGAATCACATGCTAATAATTCTGAGGAATGACATACAAATAGGCATCATTATTATGTCTACATGGGGAAAAACCACGGTTTTCTTCCTTCACTTTTTTTTGGTGAAGGAACAGTGGTGCAGCAAACCAAGTCTGTTCAGTACTAAAAATTTTCAGGGCATTATACTGTGTAACTTAGGTAATTGCTTAAATAGTCAAGTTAAAGAGAAAATAATTAGAAGGCTAATTTGGATTCATCCTTCCCTATTACCACTTAAAGATGTTGACTGCAGAGTTCTGTTACTGCTTCATTTAGCTTGACTATTGCAATGAACTAACTAACTCCTTGCATGTCAGACTGTCCTTGTTCAGAGGTGAGGGAGGGTTTGTGGTGCAGGTTCAGAGCATGTAGCACTTGTGGCGTTCCTGGTGCCTTAGAATTGGGAGCAAATACACTGACATTGGCTTACACAAGGGAACTGACTTGCTCTGCTTTGGTCCCAAAGGTGTCATTGATTCTATTTGCTGTACATGGTCAAATATTTGTCCATGGTATCAGAGAGGTTAACAAAAGGTTGTCATAGGGCTGTGTTTGTCACAAGTAGTGACAATAGAATGGTATAATGTCAACACGTCATGGTGCAAATGTCATCATTTTGTGATGTGACAAATTGTCTCCAAGGACAGACTTTTTAAGAGGTCCTAACAGATGCTGGAAAAATGAGTAAGTTTAGATTGATTTTATTTGTGTCATATTGAGGAACAATCAGAAGTTTAGAAAGCAAAGCTTGCGGCAATTTGTATCACTTTTCATTCTTAAGGGTCTTTGCTAATGTCACAAACTTTCGTCATTATATACGTGATGCTTCCTCAGCAGGCAAATTTGTTGATGCATCATGCTTCAAGACAGCTCCAGAGATGACAATTTTCCAGTAATAAATGTGTTTAATTGGACTGTTCTCCATTTGTAGCAGACTGGATATTCCTATTTTAACCACAAAATAGTAGGAGAATTTGGACAGTTTCCAGTCTGGTAAAATTTAAGTGCAGTGGGAAGCAAGATAATTTTGTTTGTATTTGTTCTGTCCTTCATTCAAACCTTGTTAGAGGCAACTATGAAGCATACTAAGCAGTGCTGATTATACTTTATCTACAAGGCAAATTCAGCTGGGATGGCTGTGCTGTATTAACACAACAAAACCCAACCACACTTACATTTGATATTGCAATGTCTTCCTGGGCTGCTCCTGTGTATGCCTGACACATATTGTGAGAAACTGGAGGAGAGGATGTTCCAGAAGTTTCCAGAAGACATCTTAAATAAAATTAGCACATGCCACTTGCACTGAAATCAGTGTCTTTGAGAATGCCGATTGTGTTTCTTAAATTTGAAGGATATACTCTGGTGAGAATGGAAGGATGCAGCTTTTTTTGTGGAAATAGTAGATTTCCTGTTCTGTAAATAGACTAGGTGGAAATTTTTTTTTGCCCAAGCACAAAATATTGAATCATATATTTGCTCTTTAGGTGAGGTGTTTCTGAATTTAGTTATGAAATATAGTCTTAGACAAGCCTAGTCATTTTTCAGAGTGATGGCAGCATGCAAGGCTGATTCTGTCAAAGGGGAGTCAGAAAAGCAACGTGTAACAGCACTAGCAGGCTGTATTCTAGCCCCTCTTCCTAAAGAGCTTGTGCTCTTTCTAAACTGGGCTTCAGATGGGTGATCTTGTATGGAACTACCTTCCCGTGTGTCCGGGTTCCAGCCAGGACAGGGTTAGTTTGTTTTGCAGTATCCAGGAGGGGGCATGGCTAGGACACAATGGTTATTCTATACATAGACCTCTCGTCATTGCTGGGGTGGGGGGAAAGGGAATCCTTTCTGGGGAGAAGGGATTCCTTCTGGTCAAGAAAACATGGTGGAGGGATCCATCTGATATTGTCTCTTACTGAGAGTTTTTCTTTGTGAATGATTTCCTTTTTTATACCTTTTGTTATTAATATTGTTGCTGTTATTGTTAATTTTCTAATTTTTTTTCTCATTGCTATTTCCAGCAAATTCTCACCTTAACGGGTGCCTCCAATTGGAGCGGGGAGGGGAGTGGCCCGTGGTTTTGGAGGGAGTTCTGAATTGGAGAATACCATTCCTAAACCACAACAGCCTTATTTGGCAACAAAAACGACTGTCATGGTTTCACCTCAGCTGGCAACCAACCCCCGCACTGCCTCACTCACTCACCCACCAGTGGGATTAGAGAGAGAATTGGAAGGGTAAAAGCTAGAACACTCGTGGGTTGAGATAAAGACAGCTTGATAGGGAAAGCAAGAGCCACACCCATAGTCAAAGAAACACAAAGAATTAATACCCTGCTTCCCATGTGCAGGCAGGTGTTAAACCACCTCCAGGACAACAGGACCTATCATGGTAACAAGTGACTTGTGAAGACAAATACCACCACTCCAAATATTCTGCCCCTTCCTCCTTCTTCACCTCACTTTATACACTGAGCATGAAGTCACACGATCTGGATTATCCCATTTTTCAGTTTGGGTCACCTGTCCTGGCTGTGTCTCCTCCCAGCCTCCCATTCACCTCCAACTTCCCTGCCAGAGCAGAGTGTGAAAAGCAGAAAAGGCCTTGGCTCTGTGTAAACTCTGCTCAGCAATAACAAACACATCTCTATGTTATCAACCTTGTGTTCAGCACAGATCCAAAACACAGCCCCATACCAGCCAGTGTGAATTAAATCACCCCAGCCAAAACCAGCACACACTAGTAGATACAAAAGATCTGTTGAAATTTGTCCTTTCCAAGTCTATATGCTCTCAATTTTCTTTTCACACAGAAACACATTTTGTGTTAAACACTTACTCTGCCTGTCTAGTTTGTAGATTTAAAGTTTGAGCTGCTGTTCATTGAAAACGCAGACTGATATAAATAAAACATAAATGTATTCTCTTAAGTGAGGCTGGGATGGGCAGTCCTTGGAGAGCTCCTCCCCAGGAGCTGGGGAAGCCTGTCCACTCATCTTGGCTTTAACTGTGACGCTGCTGTCAAGAGAACTGTGCTCCTGTGAACTTTCCTTGCTGTACTTGGCCAATACTGAGCTAATTCTCCGTGATTACACCTGGCTGTAACTTCCTGTTAAATTGAATACAGAAAAAACATAGTGTATGATGGATATGAACAGTGTTGAACAAACTTTAAACAGCTTTCTAATCAAGATACTTGAACATTGGACTCTTTTCTCACTCTATTTGGTCCAGAGCTGATGTACAGCCTATCTTTCTCCTCAGTAAGTTCCTAAAGTAGGAAATTTTTGCTCAGATTGCCAACACTGTAAGCCTCTGTTTCCATAGTTTCTGTCTCAAAGAGACTTGAGGTGAGTTGTGATTTCTCTACAGAGGACTGCCTGGTTGCACCTTGATGTGTTCCTGCACAAATGGCAAACGAGGTGGGTCCAGTTGTTTTTGAATCTCTTGGGCTTCAGGAGGATCAGTTTTGGTTTGCAGAGCTGCCAGAGGCTTTCTTTCTGTTCAACCTTGAGCAGGTAACTTGAGTCTTTCTGTATCTAAATGTCAAATGTGGAAGTCTCGTTCCACCTCTTTGGTTATAAGGGCAACATCAAAGATCATTAAGTTGTTGGATACTTTTGAAATTTTTGTGATCATTTTACCATAGGTAAACAGAAGGGAAAGAGCGGCAATCTACACAGGGAAGTTGTTTTTCTGATGTTAGTTTGATATAAGGGAATCTCATTTTACAGTCCCTTATCCAGAGCTTTTATGTGGCTTTACATCCTCTGTGGTATTGCTTTTTAAATACTGTACTGTACAAACAGTAGAGCATTGTGAATGGTTTTCCATTTTCATTTGTTTTTAATGTCTTATACTTGCATTAGTGAAAAATCCTTCTTATTAAGCCACTTTTAAATTTGATATATATTATTTTCTCTCATAATAAGATCTATTTTAAAAATCCTTGGGAAATTTTAACTTCCTTAAGGAATGTTTGGTATTTTAAAAATTCTTTTTCTCAGCTATATTTTTTAAAAAAAAATTAGTTTGGTTAAGAGTTATAAGTTTCTTAGAATCATTGCATACATAATGATTTGAAATGTGTCTGGCATTAGTTCTGTAAAAACAATCTGGATGTTCTCTGATCTGGATCTACAGTCATAAAATATATATGGCAAAGTATTAAGTTTTATAATGCTCATTACTTTGCTGTTGTACCTGTTGGGTGGAAAATCACTGAGGCGAATGAAGAGTATTGCTCTTTGGGCAGCAGAAATATTGGAAGTTCTTTTACATGGCCCCTTCTAGAGATGAGTTTCACTGCAGGGTTCAGCAAAGAAATAATTAATGTCTAAACTGTGAAAGAATGACTTCTTCTCCCGAAGAAGAATCACAAATCAGTGAAGTGCTGCAGAAGTTTTATTTGGGCTAAAATAATTGCCACATGAGGTCTTCAAGTTATAATGAGGGATATCTGTGGTCTAGGAGAGTGAGCTTATAACTCACTATAGTAGGACCTCATTTCGATTCCTGAGTCTTTCACATGACTGTCATTGCAATTTTAGGTAATGCTTTTTGTTCCTGTTCCACTTCTTAGAGCTCTATTAGCAATCCATGTGTCTTTAATATTAACTGGGCCTTCATATTTAGTTACTTTCAGGGTCAATTGCTAAGCTACTTAGGCAACAAATTTAACTTACCTGCTTTGTAATCACTGTAACTCAATTGTGGGAGACCTGAGGGGACTACATGTGTTGTACAACATTGACCATTGTACTCTACCAATGAGCTCCAAAAGGTTAAATATTTAGATAATGCTAGTCAACCTTCTGCTTATAGCTATAGCCCTAATAAACCTCAGTATTGGTCTTGATAGCTATTTTTGAAATGGATTTTAATTTATGTTCTGTAGTAGATGCACTTATTTGATGTAATGAGGATTGCGTTAGCATTGCTAATGGTCATAATATGTTTAGTTTCAGAAGACAGTTGCTTTGAAATTTACTGCAAAACAGTGTAAGTGCAGCTGTTTACTTGGGAGTATCTAAGAGAAAGTCATGTTGATATTTTAATTTTAGAATATGTAATTGAAGCGTTCCGCTTTCATTACTGAAGAGCCAGTTATTTGTTCTCAGGAGACTTGTATATGGCATGAAGCGGCCCTGTAAGCATGGTGGTGCAAAGCCACCAGAGGAGATGTAAGTTTGTGCTGGGTGTATAATCCCAGTGCAGTTTTGTATGATGAGAGCTTGCAGTCTAGATCTTGGATGTAAGCCGTTCCTGAGTGTCAGGCATGGCAGGCAAGCCCCATTTATGTGAGTGGCTGAGGTTCGCCTGTCTATTGGTGGGTTTAGATGCTTTGCAGTATATTGAGTTTGCCTTCTCCCAGGTTCTAGGCTCTTAAAACAAACCTTCCAAACCCGAGGTTGTTTTTCAGTGTACTGGTGCTTGGTGCAGCTCTGCAGCCACTGTGCTGACACAACTGAGATAGATCTGACACAGGCAAGGGGCTGAGAAAATGTGGCCAAAGCAGCATGGAATCACGAATGCTGGGGAAGTGGCTTCACTGCTGAATCAGTGTGTTGTGAAACAGATTCCTTACTGTACAGTTTGCTACCTGTTTGGGTAGCAGGGTTGCCTTAAACAGCTACAGAGTATTTCCAGACTCATATAAACATTCCCAGCTGGTTTCTCTGTAGTTGTTTGTGAACTGAACTGGAGAGAATTTATTGTGATAACAAGAACCTGGACTGCTGAGTTTGACTATTTTCTTTAATGTCTGATTTAAATCTGCTTTGCTTCAGTTTGCTTCTTTGCCTATCCGCTCCATATGGAGAAAAGTTTATTTCCTGTCTGTTTTCATCAAGCTTTAATATCTCTGAAAGCCTTTATTAGACTTCTCTTATGTATTGTGTTCTTTAGATTTAATAACCTCAACTTTTTCATCCTTTCCTTGTTGCTCACTTGGTGCTGCTTTTGTAGACTGCTCATCATTTTTACAGTGCTCTTCCAGGCTCTTTCCAATTAATCATCATTAGTCTTGTGATGCTCTGGCAGGAACGCACTCTTCCAACCGTGGTCTTCTAGGTAGTTTTGTTAATTTTATTGGTAAACTCCATGAATTTAGTTATTTTTCTTGCTGACTGAAATAATGTGTAAGGAAATGAATCTTTTAGAAAAATAGGGGGGTTTTTTGTATTTCTGTGGCTTTTACGTCTCACGGCAAACTCTGCTTTGAATTAGTGCATCTACATTACGTCTTGCATAGTGTCATTGGGTTTTGCATGCCATTGCCTGGATGTTCTTCCTTTCGAGCACATGGGCACAGCATTAGTCCTCCCACATCTCCTTTCACTTCTACCTCACTTTGCTTTTACTGCTGGGCAGTCTCCTGGTCTCCTGTAATCTGTTTTTTTTTTTTTTTTCTTTATTTCTTCAATTTGATCTTCTGGCACTGCTGGAATTTTCTTTCTATCTCCCCCTGCATCCTTAATTTTTCAACCTATGTGAGCTTCATAATACATTTCTGAATTATAGACCTTTCTAGGTAAATTTTGTATAGGCAAGCTACACAAGTTAAAACAAGTTCTGTTAAAATTAGAAGCTCTCTGTGCATGGATATATCTATGTTATTTATGTCTCACTTGAAATACTGTGTAGGTTAACCTTTGCTTTATTTTCTCCACAGAAAATCATTGAAATGTTTACAGATAATGACCTCTGTTGTCGTGGTTGAATGTTCCCTTTTCTCTGTCACTTTTCCCATGTGGCCAGTGTGAAATCTGTGTTTCTGAAACAGTTTGTTGTGTGTCCCTTGGATTTTGGTTTTGGAGTAGGGCATATAGATGCTACGGTAAAGCAGGTAATAATATTCAGCAGATGTTAATGCATTAAACATAGGAGTTCACAGGCAGGATTCTCACTTTTATTATTATTACTGCACAGCTTTTAAGAGTCCCTGCATCTTCCTAGGCAGATATCTGGAATTTATTGAGTGAAGTAAATTCCTTCTGGGTGTTTACAAGAAAAAGTGACAAATGTGACTTGATAACACTGATGATTGCACAATTCTCTTTCTGCTGATGAATTCAAAACATCTTATGAGAGCAATATAAAATTAAGTGTTACCAAGACCAGACATGGAATTAAAGAAAACCATTGGTTAAATGCTCAGAACTGCAGAATTTCTTGCAGAGACTTTCAGAGAACAGAAGAAAAAATAACAGAATACTAACAAGCTTTACATCTGTGTGATGAAACTGATTTTTCGGGTAAATAGAAGTGCATAGCTTGCTGAACAGACAAAGAAGAAGCATTGCTGGTGCTTCTACCAAGCCATTGCTACTGACAGGGCAAAGAAATTGTTGAGGAAAATCTGTTGAAGAATAACCAGTGGAACATGGGACACCAGTGAGCAGAGTGTGTTTGCTCTGCACACAGGAGGGCTGTGATAACTTCACACAACATTAAGTGAAGTTTCTGGTGCAGTTCATGTGTAGCGAAATGCCTCACTGTCTTGCATGTTCTACACTGGGAGCTCACTAGTTTTCATAGACTGCTACTGGCATTGATTTAGGTACGAGAAGACTGAAAACTACAGGGCTTGCCATGAACTGTGAGGAAACTGAAGTGCTGAAGGCGTGGAACTGTGTGTTTCCCAAATATTTTTTCAGAGGTCAGTGAAGCTTTATCAGCAGTTATGTCTGCTGTCCTGGGGGACCTGTGTTGTAGAGAAGCACTCTGAGTTGTAATATGAGAATTACCTCTGGTAGGGTCCAAGACTTCTTTAGCTAAGGACAGTACAAAGCCAGAGTGCTAAAGGAAGGTTTAGCATCCCAGAAGCAAGAGGTCTTGGATCTTCAAAAGACATCATAAAAGATTGGCACTTAGGTAGTTTCACTGAATATTAGAGATTGCTCTGGATTTGACATTTTTACTGCTTGGACTGTTTTTTAATGCAGTCAGGGAGGTTTTGGAGCTCATGGTGTTCTTGTTGAAGGAAGAAACAAAGGTGAAATTTATAAATATGTAACAGAGGCTCTGAAAATATTTTGGGACCTGGGAACAAAGAGCAAAGGAGATTGGGCCAGTGGGAGTTGGTATTGCGGTTTGAAGTCTGCCACCTCTCTTGGGAGTCAGGAAGTTTAGCTCTGAGATGGTGTGGGCTCATGTTGAATGTGTGGGTATATTTAGAGATGTGGGAGTTTTGTGATGGTGAATAGTGATACTGTTGTCATCAGGCTCAGTTTCTCACTTTTGCTTTAGTACAGCCAGGTTGGATTTTTGAACCCTGAAATCAGTCTCTTTCTTGACTTGAATAATCTACATTTTATTTTGATTTTGATGCTTTTAATCTCTCCAGATAAAACTTCACGGGAAAAGCAGTTTCTTATCATGCATTTCTGTGGCACAAAGTGCAGAGGAATCCCAAATTTGAACAGAGTTTTGAAGTTCTATAAAGTGGAAAGCAGAGTTCACCAAAAGCAGAATTGATGCTCATTATTTTGCCTGCAGAGCTGTAGCAGATCTTTAGAAGAAGTTTACTGAGCGAGCATTGGCTCCACTTGTCTAATAATCTATGCTTCAGTAGTTTGTGATCCCACATATGTTCTGCTTCAGGCTAGATAATTAGTGTTGCCAGTCGTTATCTCTTTCAGTGTAATAACTCATATCTGTCCTGGACTGCAGGATGATAAGCTTTTGTTGCATCTGAGGGTTGCTGTGCATCCTCATGCCACTGCATATACAGTACTTAATCAGTAATGGTCTCTCTGGATTTTCTTGCTCTTGCCTTTCTGTGCCAGTGAGCATCTTTCAGGGTTTGAGAGAGAGAGAGAGAGTGAGTGGGTGATATGTTTCACTGGGGAATCAGGACTGTTAAGAGCAGGTCATGCTATATCATGCTATTGCATTTTGTTAATTTGGGCAGACAAAACTTCCTTTCACCAGGGACCGTATTTCAAACTTCCAGGGTGATAAAAAATGCCTGTGACTTTGTTTCCTGAGTGGGGGACATGTCATACAGGGCTGTGCAACATGTAGAGCTTAACAGGAGTATTTAGCCATTGGTCTGTATCAGCACACATGTGGTCAGCCTTTAGAGTTTCTGGTGGTGATGGCAGCTTGCAGAGAGTTTGTGTGAAGATGGTGCTCTCTGTCTCTGGAGAGCACCAGTGGCTTGGAGTGGGCACAGGTTTGACTTTATGCTCCCACTTTCCCTGGGAGAAATGTCACAGCATCCAGTTATGACTAAAAAGTAGAGGAAAGAAGTGGGGAGCAAGAGACCATTGCCACAATTTCTGATTTTAAATGCTCCTTCAGTTAGTCTTCACTCTGTATTGAATCTAAGTCAATAAGGAATAAGCAATGAAGAACAGACAGAAGTCATGAGTGAGATGTAACTGAGTCCCAAAATGTTTACAAGATCACACTTTGATTTTTAAACAATTGCTTAAACAGATAGCTTATTGATAGAAGGACGTTCCTTGCGTTTGAAAATGATTTATGGTTTATACAGTAATTGAAGTGGCAGTCACTTCATCACACTTAAGTTTATTGATTCCATTAGTACATTGACCTTCTTTCTGCTGAATCACCAGCTTGAATGTCTGTGCTGTGTGGGATAAATTAAAAGGAAAAGATGTCATTTTTCCTAACTCTGCAGGATGCAGTTTTCTGCAATAAATAAGGAAATGAAAACAAGGAAACTAGTGGAAAATTAAAATATTGCAGGAGAAACAATGTTTTGAATCTTGCTAATATTTGATAGATTTTTCAAAGTAACTTTGTATTGGTCATAGGATATCTATTCTGCAGGTCAGTCATGAGTGTGCTGAGTTAGCTTGCTCTGATGCAGTGGCCAGCATCTGTATTCTGGCAGCTTGAATATGCAGAATTCCAGAAGAATATGAAAACTATCATATGAATGGGAGAACAAGGCCAGCTGGAAAATTATTTGTGTGTGATTTCGCTTTGTATATTCTACATGTTAAATAACAGTTTCCACACTTTTATTTTTCCCCAGAAAGATTGCTCATAGTTGGGTGATGCTCAAAGCTGCAAAAGTAAAAATTGGAGAGCATTGGCACATGTGAGCTGAAAGACAGAAATCACAGAAAGATAGAAATTTCAGAAAGACAGAAATCCCTCTTTGCTTATGTTCTGCTGGGGCAGCAACTCCCTCCTCCTCTGGCCTTTTTAAGAGCAAGCCGCCTTCTGCAGTCTTGCTCAATCTTATCTCTCCTTTGGGAAGGTAGTGGTTTTCTGCACCAAACTGCCTGTAAGAGCACGAATTGCTACCTTGCCAGAAGCAAGGGATTCCTTGTCTCTCTCTGTCCTCCTTGAGTTCCTGGCATTGTTCGGCTTGTGGCAGTTCCCAGGACAGAGTGGTGTGAAAGCTGCTGGTCTGCCATGACACTGAGTGCTCCTCCAGCCTGAGCACAGCACTAAGGAGGGAACGTTTTGGCTTGTGCTTTGTGTCCCTTAGGTTTGATAGGTTTTCTCCTTCTCCCCTTAATCACTGATGAAAGTCAGCCAGACTGAAAGGACATGTTTTGCTCTTTGTAGCTGGGAAACAGAACAAAACAAGGTAAAGATTTGGCCCTTGGGATAACTGAAATGAGAATAACCCATCATTCTGTGTCTGTTGGAAGGATAAGTAATATTTTTACCATTGATAGTATATGCTGGGCTAATGGTTTTAAAGCTTCAAAAGCTCCTGCAGGTTATTATGGCCATTTAATAATGCAGTTCTGAAAAATAAAAGACTTTGATTACAACCAAGGCTCCATATAACACTATCAAGCTAACATTCGAGGTCTCTTGGTGGTACTTACTTAGTGGTAGAAGAGGTATTTAGCAAAGTCATCTTAGGAGCATAGTATTTTTAACAGCATGGTTTGTGCCTGGGTTACCACAAAGTGGGTTTTGACATGATTCCAGGAGCACCTTTTCATTGGATTTGGCCCAGGTATGCTGTGCTTTCACTGGAATGAGCCTGGAAAAACTAAAGAGGAGAAAATTAAATTGGGAGCTGTCATGCTCTTTCCAAAAGTATTTTTCAAGCAGATTTGTTTTCATCCTATAGTATCCTATTGCAAGAGGGAAACTTTCGGATGCAGAGTCTGATTCAAAGGGATCATATAGTCTTGCCTTTATTAAATTGTGATGTGAGTTGGGCCATATGGCACAGAAGCGGAACAGGGAGACTGTGAAGGGTTTCATCCAGGCATCCAGCTCTCTTTCTGTCTCTGCAGTTGAGTTATTGCCGTTTTATAGTGCAGGCATGCTCAGGTGCTGTGCTGAGAAGTGCAGGACAGGAATCTGAACTGGACTGAATTAACTCCTCCTGTATGACAACAAAGTCTCTGGCCACATTTTGGGGTTGATTATATTGCTGTGCAGTTTACAAGCTTTCTAACAGCCAAGTGGAAAGGGCATTTCTCATTATTGTACTCATGCATGAGACATTAAATGCTTCATGTTGTGTTCACAAATGAGTGTACAGATTTTTGGCAAAACCTAAGAGTCAGATTCAGTCATGCAGATTAAGGTCATATTACAGTATCTCCAAGGGGGTTATATACACCCAGGTTGAACCACTGTGTCTTTCATGTGAGATAAGTTGATTTTTGCTAAATGATACAATTGACATAATATTTTTTCAGTCTTTTTTATTTTCCAATCCATTTGATTAAAGAGGAAAACAGGATCTAATTTAATTTTTCTTCCTGCTCCTTGTAAAAATCTGCTTTACTGGCAAATTAGAATTTCTGAAAATTTTATCAAGCAAATACTTTCCATCTGACAAGGAAACCAAAAATCTAGTGAAATGTTAATTAGAGAAGATGGTCTGGCTTTTGCTTTTGCCATCTAACTCCATTTTTCTATCTTTGCATGGTTTCACAAAGTTCAATAACTATTTTAGGTTCAGTAGCCAGCTGATTGTCTTTCCTTTAATATTGCATATCATGAATGAAAAAAGAAGTTATTTGCAGAAGTATCATGAAATAATTGTCTGTGCTACCTATGAAAATACAATACATTGTTCAGATTTTATGTGGCCTGTGCTTAAATGAGAAAAGGTGGAATAGTAACTGAGAGAGTGGCTAAGCACATATAAACTGCAAGAAAAGCCTCCCTCAAGCTCATTGTTTTCATTTTATTAGAATGATGATTAGGAACGGTATGAATACTTTGAATACAAAAAGGTTGTGCTTCCCACCTCCTGGTTTAAGGAGATGCGTAAGAATGAAATGAAAGCAAATATGCCTGTAATTTACTCTGTTGCTGCATTCAGTATACTTGCTCTTTGACAAGTATCCAGCTCTGTTCAGTGCCAGCTACTTCCTCACCAAGTAATAGATGAGCCTGGAAGGAGCTGCTCAGCATATTCTGGTTGAGTTTTGCTGCTGGGTAAAGAGGTTTAAGGGGCCAGATGCAGAATAAGGAAGATGAGGCTGGATGCTATAGGAGCATGGATGCTGCTTCAGCTGCTTGTTGTAGGCTTTAGTTATATATTTTTTTTTTTTTTTTTTAGGGATCATAGGTTAAAGTGCATAAAAGGTGATTAAAGCAGTGGATTTATTGTCTACAGTTGTTTTGTGTACACTTGTGTCAAATGAAGTGATCCACTATCTCCCCGGCTAAGGGTTGCAGGACTTTCTAGAAGAGGTGATTTTGGATAGATCTGTCTTGTCTTTGTTACTAGCCTGAATATTAGTTACCTTTTTTGACATTTAACTTTCACTGTAGTGGCCTCTCACCATGTGAAATTTATAAACATCTGCTGTCAAAAATCCCAAACAACACATTAAGAAGTAAATATGAATTTAAACTGAAGCTTCTTTAGTCCTGGTACCACAGAGACTGACCACATTAATTGATCCACAGTGTGGATGTATTAGGATTGCTTCTTCAGGGAGAATCAAACCAGATATTAGGGATGAGTTTTTACCATCTTGTGGAAATAGTGCAGGATAATGTGAGTTTAGACTGTGCCACAAAGTGTATCCATTTTTCTTATTTACTTATATGTAATTTTTTGAGAATTTTGGTTAGAAGCTTGACTTAAATGGAACCCTCTGAGTCACAGTAATAGTGATTCCTTTGCATTTGACAATGGATGCCATAGTCTCAGATGAACAGAAGCCAATCAAAGTGGCTGGTCCCTGGGATCTTGAGCATCTGCTTTGACTCTGTACAGTGAGAACAGCGAGAACAGTGATGGTTCCTTACATACATACAGTTACCCTGAAAATTAATTTATTAACCTCCAGCTGCTGGTGATGGTAGTGTTGGTATTGAGTATTATTACATACACACTATATCCGTGGAATACAAAGTAATATTTTTGAGGTTTTCTAAAGTTTGCTAAGTTGTAGTACCCTGAAACAAGATCAAAAGTGGAATTGGAAGTTCTTATTTTTCTTGAAGGCTACTCAGTTCATGTGACTCTTCTTTGGAACCTGAGATTCTGATCTTTCCAATCCTGGTCCAAGTTAAAACAAAGGCAAAAGAATGTTTTACTTTGTCTTCCAATAGGCATTGGACATGCACTGGGATATGTGCATGTGCCTCTATTACGTTATAAAATCATGTAATTGCAGTAGCTCTGGTTTGTGTTAGAGAGCTGAGTCCTGCAGTGTGCTGGGCACTCCTGCCAGTTCTCACTGCCCTTGCCTTGGAGTGTTCAGTGTGCCCCTCAGGACTGTGTAACCAAGCAGAAACACACTACATCCACAGTATTTATGTTTTCATTCTACTGTTTTTCTTTCTCTCTGAACTGTTCTCTTTGTCAGGCTTTGGGCTCTGAATATTCTCAGTTCCATGGATTGTTAACAAAGTTTTCCACTACCTGTCTACTTCATATTCCCTAATGGGAGCCCTTCTATGTAAGAGTAGAAACCTTCAATGTGTGAAGATCTGGTGAGCTAAGAAGACTTTTTGCAGCCAAATTAATTTTTAACAGCGTACTGATTCAATGTCTAGCAGCTTCCATGTCAGAATGTATGAAAGTCACCTTTGTCCCATCACTAATGCATTTCCTTTGAGCAGTCGCTCTTTGTGCCTGTTTTTGGTTTTCATTTTTTTAATTCAGGACCTTGAAATGCTCTGGTGCTGCTTTGTTACCTCTTCTTTAGTAAGAGTGGATTGTGTTGGTGATCAGGGCAGCTGCTGAGCACTGACGGTTCAGTGGAGCTCCACACATCCCTGATGTGCTGTGCAGGGCACGACGCTGCTGCTCTCCCTGCTGATGTACCAACGTGCCAGGCCCAACTTCACTTCCACGTTTAGGGTGGCACAACATAAAGCAGTCTATCACGGAGCAGGAGCTGGCACTCCTGGCTCTGGCAGATCGGTGAGAAGCTGGGAGTGCAGACTTTGGGATGCTGGTGCTCGTTGTCCTGCTGGTTTGTTATTGTTCCTTACCAGAGTGTCTAAGCATCCCAGGCAGGGAGCTGAACATCTTTGTTTTGTGTGTTCAGTCCACATAGCACAAAATGGGCTTTGGAGAACACTTTACAAATCTGTATGAATAAAATCAAATCTCTAAAATTTATGCTACAAGTATTTAGATGAACCTGGCTGTTGGTCTGTTTCCAGAAGGAATATTCTGCTTTTTCAGTCTTGTAAAGACCAAGGGCCTAGCTCTTCAAGGAACAAAAATAACATAGAAAAACCAAGTGTTTTAGAAGTGGTTAATTATAAGGATATATTTACAGCTATTTAATTGTTTCACATATTTAAGATTTTTGTATACCCATTTTGAGTTTTTTTTTTTTTTTTACAGGAACATTTGAAAGGACTGAGAGCACAACACTCTAAAAATCAGATCTAGTTAAGGTTACTTAAAGTGGAGATGAGTGTGAGTCAGTTCACCAGTCATTATTGAAAATCTACATCTATCTAATGTTGAGGAGCCTAATTTAAGGTTCCTGTTTGGAAACAGTGATGGCTTTTTTTTCCTAGTTTCATATAATCCGTCTGTGCAAGAGATGCACTTTGTCATATTGTTGTCAGAGTTAAACCTTTTAAAAGACTCTGAATGCTTCACAGATTGCACCTCTCAAGTATTACTTTTTGTATTGTTGTGGCCCCTGGTGGACACATACTTTGCCCATCTGTATCTCCCTAAAATGAGAACAGTGGTAGTATTTGGTATTAATATATTTTTTCTGTGGAGAGTGGAAACCAGTTGATGGAGTTAGAGAATTTTCATGAGCTCCCCCTTTGCAGGTTTTGAAGTTAAGAGTTCCCCATGCCACGCTGCTAGCCCCTTAAGCTGAAATTTTAAACTATTTCCATCTCTCGTTTTGATGCTTACTTTGTAAAATATTCCTATTAAAATCACATTTGTGTCCTGCATTGTATCTGGTGCTGCTGTGTAGCTGAGAGATGCAGACATTTCAACCCAGAGTGAGTTTGTGGCTTGTATTCATATTCAAATTTTGGTATCATCTATCTATGAAATTGTTCATCAGATTCCTGTGTGAATGCTTTTAATGGTTTAATATGTTCAGCTGATAACAAACTGCATGCTCAAACCTAATGTTGCTCTTTTTAGACTTGATTAGACTCTATCCTTGATTGTGATTTAATGGCTGTTCACAAGCTTGTTCACTCTTGCTGTTGCATATTAAGTACCAAAGTATCCAGCCAGGTCTGCCAAAGTCTTTCAAGAGACCGTGGTTTCTCAAGGAGATGAAAAGCCCTAAGTAGGCTAACGTTTTTATTCAGGATTTGGATTGTTCTTGATCACCAAAGATTTTGTCCATAAATCCCTCTGGAAATGTTTGAAGTGTTCAAAGACCTGTCTCAGTGCTTAATTTTACTCTACTAAAATGCTATTTAAACAATCAAACAAAATCTTTTGAAAAGCAATTAGTACAAGCAATAGCAGTCAAAACAATTCCAAATACAAGTTTTATTCACCTCCTTTTCTCAGATGCCTATCTGAGCTATTGTGCCAGAAAAAGCAGTGTATGATTAGGAGTCAGCTCCTTCTCATTTGCTTTGTGGATCATCTCTAACATCTCGTAATTGTGTATCATGGGTACTTGCATGGCCCTGGTTAGCAAAATCTTTACTTTTTAGCAACTGAGTTGTTTAATGTACTGATCTGGTGCCACTCTGGCTGTCTACAAGCACCACATTAATATTATATTATTATATATTATTCTAGTATCACTATATTAATAGGATATTAATACATGGAATTGGCCTAATACTGGACCTGGGAAAATACACGCCTTTTTAGATCACCCAGGTGTGGTACACTAAGGCATCTGAAATTGCACTAAACACTTACTTTAATTCCAGTTTAAATGCCTGGAACTCTTCTGGCTCCATGTATGCACAGTTAGCTCACAGCTGGCTGCGCACCTGTGCCTGGAAAAGAGCAAGCCACCAGCCTTTCATCAGGCAGAGGCATATACTTAAAAATTAAATGCGAAATTTCCTACATAAAGGAATGATTTTGCAGTAATAAGTAATGTGGTAAATACCAGTTATGAGGGAAAAGCCATAGGAAAGATGCAATTTCAAGCCCTGGTGAGGTGCTATTGACTTTTGAAATTGATCTTACAAGGAGACAAGTTCTTGTATCCTTCTTTAAAATGCTTCCAAAGAGTAAAACCTTCAACATGCCTGTTACCATCCAAGGGGCTCTTTCCTGCTTGTATTCAGTCCCATGCCTTCATCACTGCCTACTAAAAGTCCTTCATTTTTCTGTGGGGAAATAATCGCCAGCTGAAGTGGATCAAGAATTACTTTTACATGGATCATACTCAGCAACAAGTTTAATTACAGTTGAAGTGGCAGATATTCCCCTTGTGACACATCTTCCCTTTATTGGCACCAGAGGAAACAGTCAGTAGTGGAGAAACTTCTAGGAGAATATTGTGCATTTCTGCTGCTCAGACCAAATAGCTCTTACATTATCCCAGCTGCCCATTTCAACTTCATTTAAGGAGGGAAGCAATATCTATCTATCTATCTATCTATCTATCTATCTATCTATCTATCTATCTATCTTGTGTTTTAATGTGTACCCAGCACAAGGATAGGATTTGGAATTTTAAAATCAGCAAAATACTCTTCGTATTTTAATTACATGCTAGTATTTTATTAATGCAGCAACTCTGAATTTTGTTATGATGTAGTGTAGACATTTTAATTTCTTATTAATCAAATCCCAGATATGTCAGGAGCATGGTTTAGTTCTTACATAATAATCCACTAAATGCAAATATTGGAACTCTTTAAACAAGTTAAATGTTTTTTCACTTGAGCTTGATGAAGCTGATTAAGAAATATCTGCAATAAGTTGTTTTAGTTCCAGTGTAAACTATTGGTTTAATAAAATAAATTACCACCTCATGGGAGTGTAAAGAGAAACAGTGGAACATACTAGGGCAAGGTTTTCAGAAGGCACTTTGTAGTGGCTTAACTCTGCTCTGTGAGTTTTATCCTTCACTTCAAACAGAGGAAGGTGAGGGAAGTACCCAGTGTCCATCTTGCACAGAGTATGCATAAACATTTTTTTCTCTGTCTTCTTTCTAAAATGTTTGTTCAGCATTGCTATGAAATCCTAGTTGTCTTGCTAAAATCAAAAGTCTTCTGCCAAAGGCAAGGACAGGTTAAACCAAGTGAGCTGAAAAACATCTGTTAAACTCACTGGCAGTACTTTATTGTCTGTGTCTTGTTAGCTTTTTGTTGGGTTTGGCTCAGTTCCTTGAGAAGCAATCCCATCTCTTGAAGAAATAAACCTCATGTTACCACCTTAAAATAATATGAAAAGTACTTGATTCTTCTTGCTAAATTCCTCCCATCTTCTCTTTTAAAGCTGTGTTGTTTGACCTTTTTAATGTCAACCTCTTTCAGTAGTGAACCCGATACCTGTAATATTTTACATTGCCATGCCCTAAAAACTCGAGCATATCACAGACCTTGCCAGAAGCTATTCAAGCAAAACATTACCAGATTATGAAATATTTTTAATTAACATGCACGTACTTATGAGAAATAGGCAGTATTAAAGACTGTTCAGCCAAACTAAGCATTGTGCTGGGTTTTTTATCTAGAGATCTTCTCTTCTTCCCCTGAATCTCTGTTGAATGATAGCATTAAACTGCAGGTCCTTCAGAGGGTGATGAGTTTGGGTAGTTTGCCATGGGGCTGAGCCCCACCCTACCTTCTGGAGCCTGGGAAATATTAGACTGTGCTAGGGAAACAATGTGGATCCAATTTGAAGTCCGAGAAGCGAGGATGTTCTGTGGCATATCAGAAATGCTTTTAGCTCACTTTCTCACATCTTGGCCATGTCCTTAGAGCACAGCTATCCAACGTGACACACAACACATGCTACCTCAGCTGAGCACACTGGAGTAGGGGTGGGCACAGCTATGGTCTTAACTTTGGATTTTCCATGGTTTGGCAATAGATTGAGCATAGCTCGGTGTGGGTGTTGATTCGCACATCATATTGTGCATTCTGAAAGGAAAGGCACCAGGGCTTCCCTGATGCTCCAGGTGGCTCTGGCCTCCTGGGCAGTGGGACAGGGTCGACAGGCAGCAGCACTTTACAAGCTTATGAACCAGCAGCTGTTCACAGCCACCTCCTCTGCAGAACACCCAGATTGCAGGTTTATTAGTTGTTGTTAATTGTCCTTCTGGATGGTAATGAAATACACAGTGAAAAATATACTAAATGGTAACTGCAATGTCTTTTCTTTTGTGTGCTGGCATTGGATGCACCTTGTAAAGTAAGTTGGACACTGTAAGAGTATGTGGTGAGTAAAGTGTCCACTGAAAGTTCATTGCTGGAGAAACTGGATGTAATTAACTTTAGGAAGTGAATGCATTCATTTCGGGACCCTGCTTATGAAGCTTCCATAGTGAAAGAGAGCTTTCTGTGCATGATCGTTTTCACACAGATTGTGAGCACCTCTCTACAGCTCTGTCTTTTCTTTTAGTTCTGTGCTAGCTCACAGATAACTGCATTTGCATGCTGAGAAGGCTTTGGTTAGGCAGAGGCCTAAGTGAGGTCCTCTGGTTCCATGTCCAGTCCTTAACCCTGACTGTCTTTGCAGCCTTAAATAAATCAGTTAGGCAAACATTTTTTGAATGTTGATATCTGAAGTTAGACATCCAAATTTGTAGTTAAGCATGTAAGTAGGACTGCTTTGATTTTTATAGATGCTGACTCCCACTGTGTCTTTATGTGTTATATTGTGTGGGGGTTTGCAGCATTACTGAAAAACTAAATGAGGATTCAGGAGTATAACATAAGTCAGCCAAGTTTGAGAATGTCAGCCTTGACGTACACAATGTAATTTTTTGCTCCTCTGTTCAGCTAACCCAATAAAGCTTACCTTGCTGAAGAGGAATGCAGAAGGACTAATGGGCAGTGTGTTTTGATCAATGAGTAACTGATATTTTCTAGTTTATAAATAAAGACAGTAATTATTGCAACATAAGGAGGGAGATTTCTTCAGACTCATTGCCCAAACATAATGCAGTTGTCATGTGCAAATGTAGCAATCTAATATGTTTTTGAATATCAAGACTGTGCTGTTAAACACAGCCTGATTTGATCCACCCTCTACAAAAGCAGATGAACTGCAGTTTCTTAATGAGTAGTTAGACAGCTTCTTAGAGACCTGTGCAATATCATACTGATGAGATAAAGGCTCCTTTGTGGTACTCTGGATTCATAAGCGTGCTGGCTTGATGTGCTGCAGCAGAATGTTGGCTCATTTGATTGAAAAACCCCATAATTTCCACTGTTTTGGTAGAGGTTTGGGGCCACATTCCAATCTCATTTTCATGACATAACTCTGGCATAGAGAACAGAAGAGCTTATAGCTACACTGGGATCTAGCTTCCTTTTCATCACGTGGGGACCAAAGTGTAGAACTCTCCTTTTAAATTCCTCTGGTCAGGGTTTACAGTGGCAAGGCCATAATAATTTTGCTATTTTACTATAAATATAAAGGGAATGAGTTCCGTGGCACACTTTAAAGGGCTAGATTTGATGGTACCATGTTACAGTTATGCTGCAGAGGGTGCACGTTAAAGCAGGAGTTCCCAGTGAATATAGTCTTGTTTGCAGGCAGAAGTGTCTTCCATTCGACTATCCCTCTCCCTTCCGTTTTGTGAGGGCTGTCACAACTCTGCCCCTTTTGGGGACAGACCAAAGTCTGATGCCAGTTTGTGTGGAACATGCATCAAAGCCTACTTTTGTCTTGCTGAATTCAATGGGAATTTTGTCTTTAAATGTAGTGGCAGCCTTGCTGGATTTCTTCTATTGTAATTTATTCTTTAGGGAGTTTATGTCCAAAAGTACTGACTGCCTCTTGCTTCCAGTGACGTAAACATGAGCTGACTGCTCGCTACTCTTGGAAGGTGCAGTTCTTCAGTGCAGAAGATTCCAGTTTAAACAGGCAGACATAATTGCTCAGAAACAAGTTTTCCCTGGACTCTTGAGAAGACTGTATTGAATCAGGCTTGGTTTGGTTTGCTTTAATGCAGAGATGTGACAGTGCTTTTCCTGTAGTTGGGTTAACACTGAAAGTTTTGTCTATTTTGATTATCATGGTACAGTTTTTCTTTTAACGGGTGGAGAACAGATACAAAGAGTATAATTTTGATTGCCAGAAAAACATTCTTCAAGTAAATGGTTTTATCACATACTTGTTCAATCTTTCAAAATCCAGCTGTTGAGCAGAATCAGCCCAGACAATTGTGTTTTTGTGGTTTTAAATAACATATCAGAAAGGACCTTGACTGTTAAGAAATGCACCACCTATGTTGTTTTTTCATTCTGAAGTGATGAAGCTGCTTTGCTCCAATTTGGATTCAAGTGTCTTGTGCATCACAGGGCTGTGTGCAGTACACAACTGCTGGAATTGTTTCTTTTTTTAACTAAGTGATTGGCAGCCACTTGGATGAGTCACAGTTATGAGCCTAATTTTAGCTGGTATGTGTGTATTGGGAGAATCCAGCAGAGACAGTTGCATCTGAAGGGTTGAGAGAGGTGAAGTCAATTTAGTTTTGGGGCCTGCTAGGAATCAGGTTTTGTGTGGGAATTCTGTTTCTTCTCTTTTGGTTTTGTACAGTCATATTATAACCTTTCTGGTGGAATACACCTAATTCCTTCACCTTCAAAGAGTTTATCATAAGGAGACAACTTAGAGTGACAACATCAATACTTTGATTGATGGTTGTTGGGTATATGTTTGACTTGTGTTTGTGTTTTGAACATAATGAAGTGCAGGGTTTAAGCTGCCTGTAGTGTTCCATTTGTTGATTTGTCTGTATGCAACCTCTGCTGGTTTCCTCCAGCAGACCTGGGAAATAGCATCCAGGCAGGTGTATTAGTGTGGAGTTTGAGAGGAGTTTAGTATATGCGGTCAGAGCCCTCCAGTCATGCAGGCTGCGTGATCTGGCTGCCAGCACTGTTTAACAGCTGCTGCTGTTAGTTTAAGGCAGTTCTGTTGAATTCTGCATTTTGCTCTTTTAGTCCACCTGTATCAAAGTAATGCAACTTCCAGCAGGAACTGGTTCCTATTGTTGCAGCCTGTCAGGAAAGCAATGTACATAGTGGTGCCTGCCTTTAAATGCTGTGTATGTGAGAAAGAAAAGGTGTGTGTTTTTCATGTCACCTTGCTGTTTCCTAATGCATTATTCCTGTTTACTCTGAGGCAAAGGTGTCAGACTGGATTGTGCAAGGAGATGGAAGCCAAGTTGTCATTTACTGCCTGTGTTCTGAAAACAGCCATTAGTAGTACCCAGGTCTCTCCTCTGCTTTGTGTTCTGCTCAGCCTCTGTGTGTGTCTAGGTAGTAAACTACCATATGTTGTTTATAGGGAATGCAGAGGCAGTGTATCGTTTTCCACTTAATCAGGGTGTTCCTAATCGGGAAATTGCCCGGAGAACTAATAAAGCCAAATGCACTCAATAACTACTGTTTAAGAGACACAGTAATTCTGCTTAGCAGGAACATCCTCAGGTGATTTACAGATACCTGGCTATGTCCCATTTTTAACTTGAACGTGGCCTGATTTCTCCTAGGAGAGCTTTTAACGTTTGTCTGAGTTATAATGCAGGGAGTGTCTGTACAACCAACTTCTCTCACTGTCTGATCAGTATTGCAACTCTTATCTTTTCTGGACCAGGTAAGCAGAGTGTCCTCACAGTCGATGCTGTGGCTGGGTAGCAAACTGGGCTCTTGCTCTGGGCAGAGACACTTCTTTCATTGCCCTGAGGACTCTCAGGCTGTGGGCTGGTGGTAGTGATGTGATGGTCCTGCTTAAGCTTTGCTTATGCTGAGCATAAACATGTCCTGGCCCTGGACACGTGTTCCTGATTTGTGCTGCTTCTTGTGGAGTCGTGGCAAACTATTTGTTCAGCTGTGCAGCAGCTAAATCTGCAGCACAGCTAAATCTGCAGACAGCTAAATCTGCATACTGATCTGGCTGAAAAATAACTTACAGAAAAGGGGAAGGAAAGAAGAGAGGTGTCTCATCCAAATGGTTTTCTAGCCTGGTTCACGATATGGCTACACAAACAGCTGTACAAGCACAAAGAAGGGAGTGGTGGGAATAAGTGGGTGAGGTCAGGGAGAAAGGAGGCTATTTAAGCCAATACTGCTGCCAAAACATTACTTGCCAAATTACTTTTCAGCTCCTCTGTTTTCTTGAACATTTCCTCACATCTGTTCTGTCACAGTAAACTCCTATGGATGTTACTGCTTCTGCATAATAACAGCTGTACTGGTTCAGACAAAGACTTCATCTAACCCAATATCCTGTCTCCAACAGAGGCCACAGTAAGTAGACCCAGGGGGTAAGAAAGGGACAAGCCTGTCTGATGTTTCCATGAATGTTCTCTCAGCCTCAGACAATATTTAGCTCAGGGGATTTCTTGAACCTGATATGGTTCATTTACACAGTAACTGTCAATGGATCTCTTATGTACCTGCCCAATTCACGTTGAACACCATGTAAAATCATGGTTTTCATGACATCTTTTGGCAAGGAGTCCCACAGGTTTCCTACTTGGAAATGTGATCATGAGGTTCATAGGCAGGACAGACCTATCATTTTTATTAATATGTCTTATAAATAATGTTGGTTCAGCAGATAATACAGCAGATAAAAATGTTTGAGAAAGGACTTCTCTGAAAAATTGGAAGAATCTTGGGGTTGGTAACATCTGCTTAGTCCTGCTCAAATGACGGTGAAATATTTTGCCGTGTCTTAGTCCAGTATGGGAAAGAAAGATGTGAAAAGAGGCTTTCCACAAGCCAGTGAAGGGTAATTAAGTTCTCGGCATGCTAAACCAAAATGACTGGCTTTGTCAGTCATGGATGTGCATTACTACTCTCCTCTGCTCTGAGATGAATGAGTTGCGTTTATATCTAAAAACACACCAGTCAGTAGAAAAGCTGGCAGCCCACATCAATTCTGTGGGCAAATGAAAATTTTTAACTGATGCTTGTCTGATGCTTGTCTAATTCCATTTAGATTCATAATAGGTTATAAACTGGATAACTCCGAATACCGTCCTTCTCTGTGCACATCTGTGCTTTGTGACCAAGTCAGTGAATTGCAGGGCTGCTTGGGAAGGGTGGAATCACTGAGAGAAGGCTGTGCTGACAAACTTGGGCAAATTTTGAATGTTTGTTTGGGGATATGTTTTCTGGAGATTATAATTCTTCCTAGAACATGCATACCCATTTACTAGGATGGGAGAGAAAGCGATCCATCTCTTTTCCCCTGATGTTCATCGTGTTTCTCATAGTGGTGTGAGGTCAGGGATGTTGCAGTGCTGCCTGAGCCACCTGAGTTGCTTTGTCAATGATGACCACAGGGACAGAGAATGAAATTACCTGGTATCAATTGACACAGTAAAATCTTTTTATGAATGGAATGTACATTCCTTTCTCCTGCCCCCTTGGGATGTGATTCCCCCTCTGTAAGGTGTTCACCATTTATGTAACTGATTGTGATTGCCAAACTAATCAAACCAAGGGCAAAAGCTATCACAGGCACTCATGTAGCATCCAGCCCCCACATTAGCTTCTACTTCATTAAAATATACATGACCCAATTCAAGAGCTAATTTGGACGAAACCATTAGGCTTCTGTCCTCATCACTGGTAGAAGTCTGAGGTTCATTTTTACACATGAGTGAACATTGCAGCTTTAAGATGCATGAAGGTTATTGCTGTGTATGTGATGCATATGAAAGGGAGAGGGAAAGCGGCAGACAGTGGACGTGCTCTTCATTTCTGTGACTGCATCGTTTTATAAGGTCTTATTTGTGCTCCACCTGTGGAATGCTAGACAGGATATAAAAATATATGGCCAAGTTAAACATAGGAAAGGAAAATGGAGCCTCTGAGAAGGGAGAGTGACAAGATGATCATGTTGCCATGTAACTGATGCGTACCTGATACAAAAATTGGTTGTGATCTCAATGGAGTCCCTAGTGGAAGATGTGTGGTTGGATCTCTAGAGTTGTTTAGACCAGGTACAGAGAATCTTTATACACTCTGCAAAGTTGTTTGGTTTGGTTTGGATTTTTGGTTGGGTTTGGTTTTCTTTTTTTATATTAGATAGCTGTTTAAAATGCCTTCACTTAAAAGAAGCCCTTAGCAGAGAAAGCTTGTGAAAATACTTTGAAAGTCCACAGATTCAGAATCTCATGATATTTTTTAATCCAGCAAATCCAAGTAATTTATCCCCATAGTATCCTAATCTTGGGAAGGATGCCATGACTAGATTATTTCTGTAGCATCACTAATATCTGCTGGTGTGTGTGGCTGGCAGGGGTTGCTTTCCTGGAGCCACTATCTGGGGTATCAAGTTGCTCTCCAGACTGATGGATGAGTCACCAGAATCTCTGTTTTGTTTGTGGGTTTTATCAGAGCTCATCAGGTAGCCGTCAGTATGATTGACTAACTCTGCGCCAAGTGTCAGGCAGAAGGAGCTGAAGTGAAGTAACACAAGTGACAGCTGAAGAATAAGCAACAATCTGTCTTTTCAAATTAGTTGTTCTGTTGGCAATTTGACAAATTGTACGGTGTAACTGAAAGTTCTAGTTAATGTGTTGCATTACTTTATTTCAAAATATTCTGTTATGAATTGCTTACATTTAAATTCTGGCAGATAGAATGCTTAATGAAATCAGTACAAATACAGTAAAATTGACATAAAAATACTGAGACAGTGCAAGTTTTCTGAGATTTATTCCTAAATATACTTGTAAAGTCCTGCTTCAGCATTTTTTAAAAATAATTTGACATTTTTATCTTCTACCAAATAAAATGTAATGGGATAGTTCTCAATATAAATGGACAAGAGAGAGAAGGGGTGGGATTGGAAACGATTTGTTTCCCATAGAAAACCTGCTGCAAACTTTAACTCAGCCGATTTATTTGGGTGCCACACAACTGTTTGATCTAATTTATCTGCTTTGCATGGGGAATTCATGTTTTGCCCATTCTAAAAAACATCTGACTTCCTTTTTTTTTTAATCAAAATTACTCGAATTCCATGATATTAGGATGACATTTTAATGGGACATGTAAATAAGGAGTATCTTCATGAAATCAAATTTTGTTGTACAAATATGCCAAGGATGTTAAAAGAATTTTCTCCCAAACCTTTGTTTTCCCTGTCTGGTAATGCCTTGGGAAAGCTCACAGCTCTTGTGAATGTCAATGATTACCCAGTTTTTTCTTTTAAATTACTCTCATTGTATGAGAAAGTGTGAATCATGGTGGATTGAGCACTGGCTGCGTTATGTCCGTGTTTCAAGCTCTTATAATTTATTTCTCACAGGCTGTCCAGTCAGTGTTGTTTTTACATGGCCAGCTTGTAAAAAGCTTTACTGGAAAAATTTAAGTGTGATTTTAAACAATTCCAGATTTACTGGTATATGTCTCTGTGGAGATATCTGTATTCTATAGTGATTTTTTTTTTTATTCCTTTTTTTTCCTAGACTTGACAAACCAAATTTGTGACTAAATTGAAATATTCCCCTCTGATTCCAGAGGTAGCATCCCTGCATGAAGGGCTTCTTGCAAGCAATCAAGTGGTCATATATTAAAAACTTGCTGTGAAAGGACTTTATATGTCTTTGTTTTATTTTGTATTGCAAAGGACTGGGTGTGTACATTGTCAGCTACCATGCTCTACTGAGAGTGCTGAGTCAATCGCTTGATCATTGAAAATGTCCATTAAATTGCTGATACTCTGTTTTGGGCTAAGATTGCTTGGAGGTTTGCAGCAGTTTGCAGTATCTGGGTGCTTTAGGTTTCCTGTCATGATTGTTAGTCTGATACAGTGTGAAAACACACCGCTTCTGTTGGCAGGTTGCAGCTGAAGCCCCATTCGTATGGCAGCACGTTTCTGGTTTGTCTTCCTCACCACTATCTGCTTGTGCTGTGGTGAAGATTTACCAAGAGTCTCTGTGAGCACAAGAGCAGACAGCAGGAACAGGTTTCCATAGCTATCACTTCTTATATGAGACTTTGCAAACAGCAGAAGTATTTTTTTTCCACATGGCGTTGCCCAAGTCCTTATCTCATCCCTCCTGATTACTGCATGGTTGTGGGGAAGAAGCAGAGTGCAGAGTTCAGTTATCATCATTACGTTGAGGCTTGGGGTTAATGCAGAAGACGAGGGAAAGCTACTTCCTAGTTCCCTTGGTGAAAACAAGGCAGTGTCACTCTGCTGGGGCTGGTACTCTCCCTGCTGATCCAAAGGGTCTTGCTGATGCTTTGGTATGGTTTAAGCACCATTGGCATCAAAATGTGTGACTCTCTTCTAGTGTAGCTGATATGACAACTTTCTTCCTCAAAATGTGTGATACTGGAGTTCTGGCTACGTGGTCATGGCCTAGCATAGATGAGAAGGAGCAGAGACCTTTTAAGTAGAAGATTACCAGCAAATTATTGCAGAGAATATAGCCACTACTTGCCCTGAAGATATTCATCTCTTCTCTAATAGCTGAATTTGCAATGACATTTTAATGCCTGTAGAAACCAGCGCCACAAGAACCTTTTCTTTCGAATCCCAGCTTTGTATCTCAGCTTTTCAAAGGCAGAAGCTGGTGCAGTGTGCGCTGGAAGCAGCCAGGCTGAGCTAACTTTGGCAGCTCCTGCTGCAGCTGCAGCCAGGCTGGTGGTGCCTGCGTGACCGATGGCCCCTCACAGGAGGGGAGGGGTGGGAAGGGAAAAGGAGGGCTCTGAATCTTCCCTCTCCTCCACCCTCCAATTAGCTCATTTCTGTGCAGGGCTCTTTTCTGATAAGAGGATGGGTTTTTTTGGAGGACATGTACCTGCTGGCATCACTCCAGAAAGTGTAAGACGTGACAGTGCTTTTGAGATCCATCACGGAGAGCTGTAGGTGGAATCTCTTGGCAAGAGTTTAAAAAAGAAAAAAAGACAATTGTACTAACCTTGCTTCTCTATCGCACTTTAAAAGAACTTGGATGTTGGCATTTTCTCTTCCATTTTCTTAAGGATGAACACTAACCCAGAGGTGATGATGGTAACAGTTGAAGAGTTTACCTTTGTTGTGTAGTGAATGTTGTATTATCCTTTTGTTCCATGACTTATGATTAAAAGTAAAACTGCTGACTGTTCTGGGAATGCAAGGGAGGTTTGGCTAACACACATATAAAAATTTTAAAAAATTAGCCTGAAATAAAATCACATTCTGTATTTGTGAGAATATTTCTTTCAGCCTAGTTTTTCCAAGGCTGATAATAAAATTATGTTATCTAAATTCAAACAACTATATTTAAAATATTTTATTACTTTGTTGGCTGCCTTTTTTATTATATATTTCCAGACTTTTGAGGTCACAGAGGTCATCTTAAAGAATTGCACCATTGCCTTATTTGAAAATTAGCTTCTTGGAAGTTCAACTGTAGATACCTTGCATTTAATAAATTAATATATTAAAGAAGCTAGAAATTGATTATTCAATTACTGTGAATCAGGCACCAAACATCACAGTATGTTAGATGAAGCATCAGTAGAAATCTATTCCATCAGCATTTCTTAGCAGTGAACTAGCTGCTTGCGAACAAAGGAGAGCACACACATGCAAACCTCTCTCTAAATGTTTTCAGATGATATGACTGAAACACAAATGTCCTGTGCAGTAAATCTGTGTATAATCATGGAATTTGTTGTGTGTGAAATGCAATCTCCATTTCACTCCTGGAAGAAGGTTATACACATTTGTATTACGTGTGTCTGAGTAAGAGATAGATCTAGACCTTACTAGATCCTGCTAGTAAGAAACACATTGCAAAATCTACATACAGAGAAAAAATGTGTATCTAAACATTAAAACTGTGCTGAGGACTGGCAACAGTCCAGAATCAAAACTGTCAGGGTTTGTATGTGTCTGCCTGTTTCCTTCTTCTTAAAGATTCTTAAATCTTTGCTTGAGAGCAGGCTCTTCCAGATAGTTCACAGAGAGTGCTGCCAAACCCTTCTCATATAGAAGCCACACAAAGGAAAACAAGTCTTTTCACTGGGAATTTATGTGCAGAGTGATTACTGAATACTCTGCAACCTTTTCTGGAGGAGCGTATGTCAAAAATATTCCTGTTGCAGTTGATGATCATGTCTTACTATGTACTGCATGAGAATGACAATATATGTTTATTTTGAGATGTGGACAATAGAATATAATGAGCTTGTCACCTTTAGCTTCCTTATGCTCTGTTTGGATTTTAAGCATGCAAGCACCAGGCCATTGCTTGCCATTGTAAGTGTCTACAAAGTAATGATTGTGTTGGGCAGTTGGGCAGTAGTGTAGTTATTGCACTTTTGTTGTCATATTTGTTCAATAATCTGCAATTTGGATTCTCCAGGCCAAGTTTTGTGTTCTAGGTAAGTTCCAGACCTCTGATCTTTGGCAAACGTTGACTGTGGTTTGTGTAATGTGTTGAGATTAAGCTCATGACAGTGCTCTTTTTCTAGTGGGTTCAGTAGGGTTCCTTCCCATTTATACTTGAATGACTAAGATCACAGTCAGTCAACTGGTGTTTGGAGCCTTATTTTTATTTCTTTTTGTACTAAAATCAATCTAATAGTATTCATCTGCTTGATGAATTTTGAGGAAACCAAAGTAAGTATTGCTTTGTGGTATGGAAGTCTTTCCTATATTTGATAAGTTTTATTTTGAAAATAAAATAAGGCAAAATAATTTTAATGCATTTTGCAAAACTCTGCTTGTGATCTATGGTTTGTGTTACTTGTATATTCTCTTCTAGGCCGAGATCTCCCAGATAGTCCAGGGAGATGTTATAAAAGTAGAAGAATCTCTATTCCTCCTTCTATGAATCTGTAAAAACTATTCCCACCACCACAAATCTACACAGATGAAGGAAGCAAAACAACTTAAACTTAAGGCAGATTTATGTCCCTCTTCAGCCAAACATTTCAGCACGCATTTGACTACAGACATGGCCTTAATTCATTTTTAGTCAACAAGTCACTGTAGCACATGACTAAGTCGCACTGCATTACCATGAGAGGTGAGTGTGGGTGTGCGTTCTTTGCTGGCTTGGAATCTATTCCAGTGTAACTGCAGGAGTCTGGAGGTGTCGTGTGTGTGACGTTTGTGCCATGGTAGTTCGGTATAAGGCCACAGACTAAGTGTGAATCATCAACATCACCACAGCAACAAATTTCTTAATACTCGAAACCTTTCTCTTGTGAGACACAGTCTCCTGCTGCACGACCTTGGGAGAATGGTGAGGAAACTTTTATTGGAACAAGCTGAGCAGCGGGCTTGCATGTGTTGAAGTTCAACCACCAAACCTGCTTTGCTTTGGACAGGACTTCTCAGTAACTTCAAGTCCTGCAGTTGCCTTCTGGACACTGCCCCAGTATTGTCAAGCACTTGTGTAGAGCTGGATTCATCTCCATGCGGATGGATGTGCAAGGAGAGGAGCACGGGAGACCCTGCTGCTCCCTGTACTGCTTCTGCCTGTAATCCAGAAAGGGTCAGACTTGGTTAAACTCACAAACAATTTTGTATCAGCGGAAAGTACATCTAACTGCACTACGTAGGGCCATCCATGAAATTGAATTATTTGATATATCCAATATTATTTGATACTGTCAACTGATGAGATACAGTGCCCGAATTAATTACAAAGATGTAAACATGCCAAGGGGTAGACTCATCCTTCTTCCATTTGGAGAGTTTGCTCACTGAAGTAGACATCTGAAGTGCTGCTTTGGTTTTTTTGTTGGTTTTTTTTTAATAGAAGCATAAATTGATTATTTTAAGAGAATACAAGTGTTCAGAATGAACCATATTTTACCTGTTTTGAGATTTGAATGATTGTACTAGAAACTGAGGCTAGTATCTCTTCTAATCTCCAGCAGGACGAGGAGTTTTGTGGAATGAATCTGGTGTTCTCCTGCTCTCACAAGCTAGGGTACAAATGTTTCTGTGAAGACTCAAAGAGAAAAGATTCTTTTTCAACCTTTGCATCTGTTTTTTGACTAGATAATTTAAAATGATTTAAAAAACATGATGAGTCAAATGCTTTATAAGGCTTTTTGACTTCAGTATGCTTTTCTGTATATAGATGAAGGCACTTGAAGCTGAACTTAGAGCAAGAGTCAGAAGAGTGGCTACGATGAGGTGACCATCATGGGAGTCCATTTTTGCCCTCATAGTATTTATTTTGATAATAAAGCTCCAGATGGTGGCAGAGATTCATATCTGCAGGTGTCGCAATGTTGGGTACCCATTTGAAGAGTTGGTCAATATTTCATTTGTTGTGATAATTTGAGGTTTTTTTCTCTTCCTGAAAAACAGCAGGAGGCAGAGAATCTTAAAAGTATACTGAAAAGACAGAATGATGGAACTGTAGAATGGTTTGGGTTAGAAGGGATTTTAAAGACCATCTCTTTCTACAACCCCTCTCCTATGGTCAGGTACACCTTCCACTAGACCAGATTGCCCAAAGCACCATCCAGCCTGGCCTTCCAGGGAAGAACACTTCCAGGGATCAGCCATCCATGTCTTCTCTGGACAACCTGTGCCAGAGCCTCAACCACCCTCACAGTAAAGAATTTATTTTTCAATTTTAAATTAATTCCCCCTTATCCTGTCCCTCCATGCCCTTGTGAAAAGTCTCTCTGCAGCTCTTCTGCTGACCCCTTAAAGTACCACAGAAAATATTCCCCAGTTTCTTGCTCTTGCATCTGTATGCCTTACATTGTTCTCCACCTCAAGAAGTTTATCTGGAGATAGTAGAGACACTCCTAAATTAAAAAACACAACAAAACAAAATCACCAGAAGAATTTGTTGCTGAATGTAGAAGAGAGAACACAAATGTCTGGCCAGCTCATATCTGTCTTTTTTTTTAATGACAGTTCTTGTCCTGGAGGTTGTCTTGGGAGTCTGACTATGCTCCTTTCCCAAAATTTACATCCATCTCTAATCCGAAGTTAATGTGGTAGAGTAATTCTAGTCCTGCTTCTGTGCTCTGTCTCTGAAGTAAATTACTTGAGACAATATATTGAAACTATATTTATAGTTGATACTTTGAATTTT
Source organism: Sylvia atricapilla (assembly GCF_009819655.1). Classification (NCBI taxonomy): domain Eukaryota; kingdom Metazoa; phylum Chordata; class Aves; order Passeriformes; family Sylviidae; genus Sylvia; species Sylvia atricapilla. Next base: position 19,426,914 of record NC_089143.1, on the reverse strand, counting down.
TAGGTGCTACACTGGATGTGTTACACTGTGTGATTGCTCATCATGAAAAAATATTTGTTAGATTTGCTATCATACTTGGTTTTTGTCAGTTAAAGAAAAAGAGAACACTTCCTTTCCTGAGAACACTTTGTTCTGTGTTAATGGATAAAAAGGGTAGAAATGACTGTATGGTATCAATTTGTTAATACACACCTGCACAGGAGATTTAGAAAACATGTAAGAAGACATTTTCCCCAGGTAGTATGTACCCTGTAGCTTGCAAAGCAGGTGATGTATTAAGTGTACAGCTCAAGAGACACACTTCCAGGGTAGTTTTTGATCATTTGACCTAGTCAAGACCCTTATGACTTCTCAGTCTTGAAATAGGTTACTTTTTTTTGTCTTGAATTAACCATTACATTTGTAGTTCAGCAATATTTAAATACTACATAAAATTTCAGAGGTTGCATTTCTCTTTTGATATACAGATTATAGTCATTTTTGGAGACAGAGTAGTCCTTTCTAATCACAATATAAGAGTTGAGGATTAGTTCACATTATTTCCTAAAATGTTTACATTTCTAGGTATATTCCTGGAGAGGAGGCAAATGTAACATAACATTATGGTTTTCTTTTCAGTCCACATGATTCAATTTTTTTCTCATGATATGGGTACAACCTAAGATTGATCAGTTTCAATTTATCAGGTCATAATGGCCTTCTCCCCAGATGTAATATATTGAGCTCAACAGACAGCAGGCTTTTAACATTTCAGTCTTTTAAATTGCTATTTATGTGGAGAAGATGAGTCAATGGAATCAGCTGGATTCACATTTTCTCAAGTCTTCAGAATGGAAGACACGGGGGGGAAAATAAACTTCTGAGAGCCTTCTCAGTCTAGCTGGCAGAGGTGGGTTATTCTCTGCCTACACTAATATATTGTAAGTTATTATTTGTGGTCCACAAGCTAATAAATTGTACCGTGTGCTAGCAGGGAGTGTAAAATACGACCTCGAGAATTTGATATCCTTTTATATTGAGGGCTAGATAAGACATGGATTCTTTATTTACCATGAAGATTGAGAAATAGTTTCATATTTAATGGTGGCTATTGATTTACCAGGGTTTAGAAAGGGGAGTTATTTTGCTCATGTGTGAAGTCACAGCAAACAAAATTTTCAGAACCCGGACACATCTAAAGGTATATCCCTAAATCAGCATAAACTGTTAGTCTTTGGATTTCTTGTATTGCTGTCTTTCCTGGAGAGGAATTAGAGGAGATGGGGATTAGCTCCCCCTGTCCATGGAAAGACATTTAGATGTGTCACTCCTGCATCAGACTGGCCCATGAAAAGTCTCCTGTCCCCAAATCTGGGATGTGTAGCCTATCTCATAAGTGAGATTTCATCATTCTGTCTTAAATAAACAAGTAGAGACCCAATCTGTATCACTGCTAAGCTCTCGTACCTTCTAATAACTTTAATTAAAGTTTCATGGTGTTCATCATTTGGAAACATGTTACTTTGATAAATTTTTTCCAGCTTTAGGAAGGAGTTTTCAGTATTTTAGCATTTATTTTAAGGATTTGATCGTAGGTTTCAGTGCTGTTTTCTGGAATAGTCATTTAGATGCATCATCTGTTTGGCTGCTCTTCCCTCCTGCTTTGTCCTGTCCCTCTCATCTGTGCTCCCCTGAGCAGTTACAGCTGCTGTTCCTGCACTGCTCCGGGTCAGCTGTCGTGAATTCTGCCGAGTGAACACATAGCCATCATTCCTTCCCACCGCGGTATTACCCATTCTCTCATCCACAGCTGCCTCAAAGAGCAGGGCTGATCTGAGCAGCCGTGTGGAGGTGCAGCTCAAGTGTCCATCAGTGTTTGCCAGAGTTCTGGCAGCTCCAGGCTGTCGTGGCTCTGTGTTCAGAGGCTGAGGAATTGCAGTTATACTCATTTTGTGGCTTCACAATGCAGCAATGTCTTTGCTGGATGCTTCTGCTCAAGACCACGTTGATAGCTTGTGTGACAACAGCACTTTGGATATACTCTGGAGATTTCTGATTGCAAGGACACCTTTCCATAGACAGCCTCACTCCTTCAGTATTTTAAGGCAGAGAGCACAGGCTTTTCATATGTAAATTTCTTAATGAGGAATTTATATTGTACAAGTAATAATGCAGTGATTTATTGAAGATTTTATGTCATTTTTGCATGTATTAATGTTATTTATTGTCTTGTCTTTTTATAAATTCATTTGCAAGGTGACCAGGTAAGTTGAAAAAATGAATTTATATGAAGTATTAATTATTTTTGAACAAGTTATTTAGAGGACTAACTCATTCCCAGAAAAGGAAATTTCAAATACATTAAACAAATTCCTTGCAAACTTTGCAGAACAAACAGTTGAATATCTTTCAGTGAGTGTTGATGTTTTCTCTAGCTTTGCTTAACTCGTTGAAAGGATCTGCTTTGTGATGTACCTGAACTCCATAAACCTCACTGGGAATTTAATCCACTCATGAAAGGCATTTGTATTTATTAGGTAGCCTGGGGTATTCTTAGAAAGAAAACTTCAAGATGTCTGAGAAGGATTTGGTATGTATTGAATGAGTGCATGATTTGTATACTGCAGAACGGGAAGAACTGATGTATCTTGTGATCTCTTGCCTATACAAAAGCTTGCAATATGTTAACAAACTTGGGATATTGCTGCTAGCACATACTGGAGGAAATCCAAGCTACTCCCATTTGGCTTTCATTCTAGTAAGTAATTTTTGTTAATTTCAATTAAAATATTCAGTTCATGTAATTCCATAATGCTTGATAACACAGAGGCCTGTGCTGCATACCTGCAATGTCAGCTTCACTTAATAGTGACTGTTTGGGAGGAACATAATAGAAAGTAGTAGAATAAAAATATATATATAAATTTGCTGATTTTGCCTCTTGGTTACACCAGGAATTTTACAGCATTCTTGTTCTCTAATACATGTCTCATGTATTCTGCCAACACTCTGAAATAAATACAACATTTTTGAAGAACAAATGCTCAATTTCTACTTAAATAGCTCTTTGGGACATTGATTGTCTGGTTCCATATAGGGGTACTGGCTGAACTTAATGCAAAGCTGTAGCTGTTACCCCAAGCATTTCAGGACTGTGGTTTGTGGCATTTGGGATGTGGGACCATCCAAATGCAAAGGCATATGGCTAAAGATGAAACAATATTTGTAATACTAGTTTCAGAGCATAAGCATGAGGGTTTTTTTTTTTCCTTTCTGTTCTGAAACATTGAGGTCTGTCAGTGGTGCCTGTTCATTCAGAATAACCCTATTCTTCAATGGACAGAATTCTCTAATTACCATAATGCCCCTGCTGGGTCTGCTGACAGGGCGGGTGTATCTCTAAGGGCTGTGGCTGGAATTGCAGCTGCTTCTGTCTTGGGCGAAGAAGAAAGGAATTGTAGTTCTTAGTGGAAATAGTGCATAGCTGTTCTTTAAAGGGGGAATTTTTTAGTGAATCATGGATATTAATGTAGATACTGGTTTCTGGTAGGGTATTACCAAACCAGACAGCCAGGCTTGTTGCTTTCTAAGCTTAACATACTTGCATTTGTTGGACTGTAAATGTAAAGCTGTAATCAATAGGCTGATCAGTTTTCTGCAAGCAAAGAGAGCAATAGTGTATGCAATAATCACTTTGTGTATATGTACCTTGTTGAAGTGATTAGAAAAATGATGGCATCAGCCTTTTTATTACAGCAGTTGGATTACTTAGGGCTTTGGTTTGCAGTATTATCTCAAAGATAGCAAGCAGATAAAGCAGCTGTTAGGGAAGCTTTGCTTGTTCCCATTTACAAGGAGCTTGCACCTGTACTTGTTTGTTTTCCAGTGTGTGGGAAAAAATGCTGAGAGCATAAAGCCACTAAGTGGCCAGAAATGATACCAGTCCATTACAGTTTTCATGGTTCATATTTTTTACTGTGCTATACATAATTAATCCAGACCACCCACTGAAACAAATATAAACCATGTGTGTCCCCTATAACAGAGTATGAAAATACTATTGTTTGCCTTATTCTCATTTGAGTGATGTATTCATCTTCATCGTGTAGCTTTCTTCCATGTTTAACAGTCCTTCCTTAAATGTAATCCTGGTTCAGCAGGACCCTCTCTAGAAGTACAGCTTTGTGTGTGTGAGAAGCTGCTGAGTCAGGCTGTGATTTCTGTTTTAATTCCCAGGTGCATGGATTTCTACTGCTTATTGATCAAAGGCAGTAGAAATAAACATACCCATGCCAGGATTAAGACATACAGATATCATGCAACCCTTCCTTTCTTTGGTCATAAATGATTTGAAAGGTAGGTTTTCCAGTTTGTTTGGTTTTGGGGTGGGTAGGTTTTTTTTTTTTTTTTATTCCAAAATTACTGCTTAAACCCTCTTTGGGCTTTGAAGTAGATGGTGTGATTTTCACCTGACATCACACACTATGTACTTTCTAAGATCTATAGATTTAGAAATCCAATTTAGTTTGCACTGAGGTATGAATCTTACTGTGTTTATTAAGCTTTATTTTTTTAAAAATAAAACTATCAGTATGCATTCCGATGAAGACTGTTATTTCCCTGCATTCACAAGGACATGAATGAAACATGCTTTTTTCTCCTTGTCGGGATGATTTTTATCAATGGTTCACCTAGAGAAAGGTTTTCCCAAAATGTAGTTGCTATGTTTGGAGTTAAATATCAGTCTTTGGCAAATTTCTTCTAACAAGGACTTTAATATTTGGCACCCAGCCATTAAAAATACATAGTCCTTGCCCCTTCACTCAAAGCTGCATTGTTTCTTGAGAGCAGAGCTATCCTGCAAGACCATGGAAAATGAGGGGATTGTAGAGGCAGCTTGGTTAAAGGATCTGCAAGTTTAAGACAAGGCTTTAAAATATTTTTGAAATGGAAAGGAAGCATTCGGGTACTGCAGAGTTGTGTTTGTGTAGGCTCCTATTTGCCATGTGTGTCATCATAGACATCTACCTTGTCCTAAACATAGATAAGGTATCAGATCTGTACAGAAACAATAGGCCACTGTTAAATTTGCTTCAATAAGAATGTCCTGCTGTTGATATTATTAATTAAAACTAGGAGGCTTCCTTAACACAACACTCTGAGGAAGAAAGGTGATCATAAAAATAGCTTGGACCTAAACCTTTCATAGTTCAGCATCAAGATCCTGAGCTGTATTAGGGTTTAGAGGGCAGGTACACAGTCTGAAAAATTGTTGTGTTCCTTGTTGATAGCTGCTTTCTCCATTGCTTGCACCTTTTAAGTGATCCACAACTGCTCCCTGTAAAAATCAATACAGTAATCCAGTCTGGAGGTCCCAAGGTGTAACAGCAGTGGCAATTATGCTTTGACAATAGACTCCTTGCGTGTGTGGTATGGCTTCATTACAGTGAATAACTTTAAACATGCTGCCGCGTTTCTGATGCTGCTCTGAATGCGATGCTGGCTCTGATCGGGGCTGAGCTGAAGGGGAGATCTGAAATCAAGGCAGCTGCTCCATCTAAGCAGTGCAAGCAAAGGGGTGTTAATGGTGACAGCTAGTATGGTATTGAAAATCTGTTTGCTTGGTGCAGCACCTACTGCTTGGTGTAGCAGGGCTTTGGACACCACAAAAGTTTGTAGTCAGATGAGCAGGGGCATTATGATTTGTTTAGGGTGGCCAGGACAGATGGTTAAAGAAAATTACCCACCCTGTATTTCAGGGGAACAGGAAGATTTCAGATTACTTTGTGCTGCCTTCGTTGCTTTTTTTTTTTTTTTTTTTTTTGAGTTGTAGGCATTTGCAAAGATTACTTTGAACATGTACATAGCTGTAAAGAAACTTGTAGTTTATGCAAACAAGCGAGTCTAACTAGCACATTTATCTGAGATCCAGAAGATATTTGAAGCCATTAAGGAAATGAAAACATAATGATAAAAATAAGCCCATATGGATATGAAATTATTGTATTTAGTCTTCTGTCATTTACAGCCTTTGGAGTTGTAGTGTTTTGCTCTCTTTAATATAGAGATGTGGCCACTCACTCAGGTGGTCAGAGCTGGAAGTTACTTAAATCAGAATTCAGTATTGCCTGTTGAGACTTGCAGTTGTAGGGGACTGTACTTTTATCGATCAGACCAAGATGGATGGCTGCAAAATTGGATCTCCAGCCTTGCTGAGGCACACTGGAGTGTGAAGGATGCAGGCAGAGGAATTAAGCTCTGGCTTGGCTGTACAGCTCCAGCTGTAGCCCCAGGGCTGCTGCTGCCTTTCCAGCAGTGTCTCTTTTGGCCAAAGCCTAACTGCCCCACCCCTGGGGAATTTAAGATAAAGGAATGTGTGTTCTAGTATTAAGGAAAAAAAAAAGAAGTGTTTCTAACTGTCAGTACAGTGTGTGTAGCAGGCCTTTTCTGCTCTAACTTCAGGTTCATATGGGAATTAAAAAGGTCAATCTCTTGCAAAGTAACTGACAAGACGAAGTTTAGTTGCTCAAACAGATATCCCTCTGTTTCTCTGAAGCATAATCTATCAATCATTTCTCAGCCTCTTTCTTTGCTGTCATGAGATGACGGAAAATTAATTGTGTGTCTGAACATCAAACTTCTAAGTGCATCTGTGTGCTCCTCTGCAAAAATATGTTTCAAAAGGCCTGGCAATTATAATTCTCATGAACACTGTCCTTCACCCTTGACCCATAACATTTGGGGTCTTTACACAATCATGAAGAAGAATTTAACCTGGTTTTAAAAGTCAGTTTTTAAAAATTAGTGATTATAAATAGAAAAGGATGACTCCTAAGTGGTCTTATCTGCAGAAGATTCAGCTATCTCCCTAAGAACCAAATTCTTTTTGTTGCCCAGATTTCTCTATCAAGCTGTCCTTATCAATGGGGAGGAATTTTCTATGGAATTGACTCCCTTGACAGTGTAGCAAAGGTGCTTAAAATAAGTCAAAATACAGTAATTCTCACCATTTTTGAAAGGGCAGCAGGCTCCTGTGAGTTTGTGTGCCTTGCTGCGCCAAATGGGGGTCTTGGCTGCTTGGGCATGTGCCGTAGGATTGACCTACAGAGCCACATGAAAGGTACGGCTGTAGTTTCATGGGAAAGTGAGCCTTAAAAATCCCATTCTTTATTGCTTAACCTGATTAGAAAGACCAGCACCTTTTGCAGGGCTTTTTGTCAATCCTAGTTCTGTTAAGATAAATATCTAGGTCAGAAGCTAGAGGTGCTGTCACCTGTTTTTTCAAAGGTATGGTATGTTCGAAAACTCTTTAATAAAGTTGGATTGCTATAAGGAATACAGTGGGTTTCTAAAGCCCTCATTGAATTTAACCTGTAAAACTCGACTTCCAGCAGGTTAGCTGAGGATTGTCAGCTGGTGCTTTCATCTTGGCTTAGCCCGACATGAAAATTTTGAGAAAAAGCAAAGAAAAAAAATTCAGTGTTCTCTTTATCCTATTCACATGCTTTTGGAGCTCTTCTCATTTGCTTCACTTCCTTCATTATGCTGCAAAATCGAGCTTACCTGTCTGTCATTGAGCAGCACAGGGCACTTGGCCGTGTGGCCCCGTTCTGCTGCTAATGAGGGTACGGAGTGAGCACGGTGCTGCTGGGGCTGCGGCTGCTGGGGTGTCACTGGCACTGGGGACAGGAGCTGGCAGGGCAGGAGCTGCCAGCAGCACAGCCAGTTGTGTTTACTGCATGGAGCTTTGCCTGCCTTGTGCAGAAACAGGACACCCAGTGCCTGCTTGTTAGGGCAGGAAACCTGTCATTCTGAAATGAGCACCTCTGTCCTCCAGGACTTTTTGGGACTGTATGTTCTTTGCTGGTGACAGTGGTGGTTTTTTTTTTTTTTTTTTTTTTTTTTTTTTTTTTTTTTTTTTTTTCCCTGTTATGAAGTGATACTTGTTACTTTGGAAGTCAATTTAGAGAATCAGCTGACTGTGACCTCTTCAGAAGACACATCCTGCTCGTATCAAAACACATGAATTCTTGTTTAGATTTTTTTTTCTCTGACGTAAAAAAAGAAAGTTTTTAAGAGCATCTAGTTGCTTAAATATTTTCAGACAGAGGCCTTATGAAATTTTAAAAACAAACCTGTTCTTAGCCTGCAGTTACTACAGGTGCTTAAATGCCTTTAAAATCTGCCCTGTGGCTTCTCTACTCCAGACATTGCTTCAGTAAAATGAAAATATAACCAGGATTAATTCACTAACAGAAAGTGTGTGTGGCAGCTGGGCAGAGTGCTAAGGACAAAAGCTAACTTCAAAGAATCTAAGATATCCAAGAAATGTGAAATTCTCACAGTGTCTTTATAAAACCAAAATCAAATAACAGATCTGACATGGTGAGGGTAGTAGAAGAGATTTTTCACATGTAGTCTTAGGAAACAACACCCCCTTAATGGCAGAACTCTGGGGTCCTTCTTTTCAGAAAGCAGACTGACAGCATTTGTAGGTTAAATGAAATGAATTAGCGAACAAGTAATTATATTTGCATGTAACTTCGTTAAGATAATATCCTGTCCATCTTAGACCTGTCATATTAGACATATTTAATCTTTGTGACGCATGGAGTGTTATATTGTGTTTGACACCTTCTAAAGGAAGAAGGACGAGAGCCTGTAATTGGAATGCTGCCATTGGATAATAATGATGAGCACTTCTCATCTTCAAAGGGCTTTCAGCCTCCCTACCTAATCCACATATCCGCTGAGTTAGGGAGCAAAGTTTGATCCCTGTTTTACAGGTGGGGAAGCTAAGATGGAAGGAGTCACTGCATTGGAACTTGAAGTGCCTAGGTGCTAGTCATCCTGTGTAAAATAAAAATTAATTTTATTTGTGAACTCAAATGAAGTAAATGTGTTGTTTAAATTTGGATTACGTGGCTAACATGGATCATTCTGACATTTGACCCTTCAAATACAAAGTTGGTCTCATGCTATACAAATGTAACCAGTGTTCTCTAGTAATCATATCACTGTTGAGTTCAATAATCTCTACAAGTAAAATGTACAGAGTTTCTGAATGTCTGCAGTTCAAGGTGAAGATCTGATCCTGAAAACCTTCTGGATGTAAGATTTGTTATTCTGGAATTCAGACTCTGAAAGTCGTAAGAATATCACCCACTGCACCAGCAAAGTTCTCACTAAAGTGGGGACTTTCCTGAGCAATTTTGGTTGTTGGATTGACATGTTAACAGAATTTGAGTTTATTAGAGTTTATTTGAGTTTATTTATTAACCATTCAAGTGGTTAAACTAACTCAGTTGCTGAAGTGGAATAATCTTCTTCCAAAAATGATTGCTTTTGGTGTTAAACCACTAGTTGGTTAAAAGCAACATTTTCTTTTCAAGTCTTTAACTTATATGGTGCCTTAAACTGGAAAATGTTTTAAATTAATTTTGCCTACTACTGTTCATGCTTTGTTTTAGATTTTTTTTAATATAAAAAGAGGTGGGTCAGTTATCATATGTATTATTTGCTTGTGGCACATTCTGTTGTCTGAACTGCTAGTGAGTGTGAAATAAACATTAAAAATATTTACAGAAAGTCTTCCATGAAAAAATAAATACTTAACTATTTTCTTCCCATTTTAAATTTAATAAAACTTCCCTAATTTTATTGTACAGTTGAGCTGTAAATAAACATACCATTGTCCCTTATTGGAAGCCAGTGGATGACCTTTGTGCAGCTGGTGAACAGACATGGAAATATTTTGACTGATGACATTAGTAATTTCTCTCTATCTAGAGAATGCTTCATGTATACAAAAACCACAACCAAAATTTGCAACATTTAAAAACCTCATTAATAAAACCCGAAATACTGTCTTTTCCTTTTTCTTGTCATCTTTCCTCTTCATGAAACCATGCCTTTTATTTTCTTTACCTTATTTCTGCAGAAATTCCTACGTGCACTTGTTAGTTCCAAAATAAAAGAAAACATTTTAGTCTTTACCCGAGTTCTATTGGCTGAAATGGCAACACTGTTAAAAATCAATGTGCAGAAAGCTGGATCATTATTGAGGTTTCCCCTTGAACACTTCATAGACACAGAAAACTCAGGAAAACAGCCTGAGTACACTGCATCGTGATTGATTTCAAGTACACCTGATGGAGTGTAATTGTCTACCCATTCATTTCTCTTTATTCTCTTCTCTACATGCTTCCTCTTTTGGGATCAGATAATCAGTAGCAATAATAATGAAATAAAATAACCCCAAACCACCACACAAAACCAAAAAAAAACACCAACCCAAAAAAACCACCCCAAAAATCCCCATAGAAACATTTGCCCATAAGGTTTGGCTGCAAAAACTAAATAGCAGTAGCTTCTTACTTAATTTATTAATTCCTGTATTCCACTATAATATCATTAGAATCTTTGGGAAAGCCCTGACTCCAGGTTAATAAAAGTTCATACTTGGATTTCTATTAATGGTTATGCTGTTAGTGACATTGAGACTAAATTTTCAAGCATTTCAGCATCACCTTCAACACCTTCTCCCTCTTAATTTCTTTTACAATGTGGCAAGAGAATCAGTACTTTGAAGGCTTAGGATCCTAATATTTCGGGGTGTTTGTTTTTTTTGTTTGCCTCTGGTTTCTTCCTTAATTTTTTCATTTTTGAAAACATTTTTGGCATTCAAAATGGAATCTCCAGTTCCAGTTCAGAATGAAAGACTCTTAACTGGCCTGTTTGAGCAGAGCATTAATTGTGGAATATGATACCTGATATCTACTCAATATAAAACCAGATTATTGAATGCATATTAATCTTCCTTTAATAGGAGTCTGAATTAAAAGAAATTGAGATTTTTCTCATATTCTTAACCTTGCAAATTTACATTATCACAAATTCTGCTAGAAACTCTTAATATGAGAAGAAATTGTTCTTTTATGGTTACCTACTATGCACCATAAATATGTTTAAATACTTTACTGCTTAAAGTATTATTCTAGAAACTATTTACAGATTGATATTCTTACTTTGAGGCACAAGCAAATATCTTAAGGCAAAATTTTGGTTTTCTAAAAAAACATAATGTACCTGAAAATTGCTGTTACTGCACTGAAAGAACCTGTTGTCATGAGTGCAGGTGCTTTTGGTTCCTCATATGCTCCTGGCTGTAGCTGCTTTCATACCACTGAGGATATTGTCTGAGCACTGTGATTTCTTCACGTTCTGTGCTCTAACGTTGTATGTTACTTTTCAGTTCTGTTTAGTTCTAAATTGCTCTCTCAAATCATGCCTTGTTGGTACATCCTGGGGTTCTAGAGTTGCAACTTGTCAAGATTTTAAGTTTGCCAGTGGAAAACTGTGTGCCTTTTTTTTTTTTTTTTTTTTTTCTTCTTCTGCCAGACCATAAATTCAATTTTAAATGGTGAGAATTAAGTTATGTCCCTTCTTTTTCTGTGTGTGTGCTTAAAATCTATTTCCAGTAAGAGATAAGCTGCTTCTCTGCTTCTGGCAGAAGGTTCATTGACTATCATCAGAAAAGAAAAATCTACTTCTTTTAGATTATGCCTTCAGTGACCTCACTCACTGAAGGTGATGGAACTGTGCAGTGAGAACAAGGTTATGAGGAATGAAAGTAGTAATATTTTGTTTGGTTCAGGTATCTTACAAGGAGAAGATGCTGTGGAAAAGAAGGTGTCATTCTGTTTTGAAGCTTTTCAGAACAGAAAAATACTTTCAAGTATCTGAAGAGTCATGTCTGCTGTCGTTTTTATAGTGAGACCATTATACACTTTTTAGGGTTCAAATGGTTTCTCCTTTTTGCTCTAAAATTTCGGTGTACCTAAATCCTTCCCTTCTTTCCTTTTTACTTTTTACCTAGTTAGTTGTGGACTACATTGATGTTTCCTTTTCTTCTCTGCAGATCATAGGTTTTGCTTCCTTTGCAATTTCATTGTAGATGAGCTCCTCCAGCACTGGGGATGTTTTGTTACCCTCAGTGAGAGCTCTCCAGTTTAAAACATCTTTCAAATAATACAATGCATAGAAGTGCTGATTGGGTAACCAGAACTGTGTTAATAAAGCCTTTTAAAAAGTGGATTAAATGTTTACAGCTGTGTTAATATGCTGATACAGGTAAATTTGATCAGTAAAATATTGGCAAATATTTTCTAGTTCTGGATTACACAAGCTTCTCTACATTCTCTTCCTATTTTGTCTGTGACTTTAGGGAGTGCTATTTGCTTTTGCCATTTCGAATGGATTTCGAATCTGTTAACAAAAAGCATAAGAGGACTTTGTGGTAGAGAAGGCCCTCTCCACACTGAGACTTCACACTGAAGTTTTAGAGAAAACAGCAATGAAATGTTTTCTGATGAGAATTATAATTACATTAATTAATTACTTAATTTTATCAATTTTAGAATACAAGCTGACATTGTGCATCTTTTCATTGTCTCAAGATGTGTTTTCATTAATTAAGCAAGATAGCATAAGGCATAACTCCTCTCCAGTTTAAAATACAGAAAAACATTTGAGTCCACTCAAAAATGTGTAGATTGTGTGAGTTTGAGATCTACCTACTTCTTATATTCTCTTGTTTCTTTTATTTCAGGGAAGTTCAGATGTATTGATATAGTCCATGAAAAGTGTACAGCAAGAAAAATCTGTGGAATTTGACTCTGAGTTCAAGATAAAATTCCACACACAATTCTACTTCTATATTTGATGAGATTCCAGCCTATTTTTTATTTTATTTTATTTTATTTTATTCATTATTAATTCATTTATTCAATCACCTTGCTTTAGCTTATCCAAAACAAAATAAAACAAAAAAACCCCCTCACTGTCAGAAATAAACCTGGCGTTGGAGAAGCACACATTGAGGTGTGCTTCACAAAGTCAGAATTTTGGGCCATGGTAAACCCCTTTAGTAAAATATCCATAATCAAACAGCCAGATGAATTCTTGGGAGAAAGATTCCTATAACAAATATAACAGCCGATGCTGCACTGTGTGACTAATTCACAGGTTTGTTCCAATTGCATATTAAAGCACGGGAACACACACTTCTGATTTCATCTGTTTCCAAGCACAAAATTACACACTGTTCCTCATTAATAATATTATTTTAAAAATAGCACAAGGATGAAGTCAAAGCCTGGACTATCTTTAATAACAATATCCTGGAGCATTAGGGATTCTCCAAACTTCTGATCTTGATGTGAAAATAGTAAGTGAATGAAAAATGTCTGTGTACCAGGAAGGCAGTGAAGTCTTCCTGAATATTCTCATGTACTTTTTATGTTTGGGTGGATTTGGATCTATACCACTGTGGTTTAACTCTTGTCCAACATAATATATTAGTTTCTAATTACACTGCTCTTCAAACCAATGTAATTCTTCAGGCTGTTTTTAGAGGTGATGGCTAAGAGATTAAGACGGATTATGAATCACAATAGTTGTTTGTTACTGAAATACTGAAGTTATGCTGTTCATAGAGAGGGAAGACTACCTTATGCCAATGAAACTTGAGAGATTTATTTCTTTATCTTCCACAAATTTCTTTTGCTATTATGGGCAAGTCTTTTAGCCTCATGAAAGGACTTGGGTCCTAGTATTTACTTCTTGTGCTGCTTATTTTCCTTCTCACCTTTATTTTTTTTTCTTTTTGAGTTGTAAATACCTAAATATTTACTGCACCTTATATATGAGCAGTAGAAGAGTTAGAAAATATCTCTGTCCCGATCTTTTTAATGGTCTGGTCAGTAGAAGAACTTCTATCAAAGCAAGAGATGCATGTTTCACTGTAGGACCAAAATCTACTGGCTAAGTGTTTCCTCCTTTGTATTAATAAATAGAATTGTGAGTAACACAAAGTTGTGAATGACAGTAAAACCCTGGGAATAATGAACTGAATTCAGTTATGCAAGTACATACATAACTGAATTCAGAATTAACTCCTTTGCCGGGAAGCTTTGCATTTTCCTTGTTGCTTTCAGTTATTTAAATTTCCCAAATAAAACTTGTTCTGTGCAACTTCTAGTGAAAAGAGGAATTGGTTTGAACAAAAGTCTGTGCCAGTGGGATGAAGTGCTCTCCTTAGAGTCCTTGAGAAAATGGTTTTGGGAAATCTACCTTGTGACAGAGCCAAAAAGAAACCATAGAGGGGCCATAGCAACAACGATAATATCGGAAGCAAACAGAAAGACATTTTTGGAAAGTAATGCAGGAGGACTGAAGAGGAAGATACTAGGGCAGCCTGTCAGAAGAATCATTCTCTTGCTGCCATTATGATTGTATGTACTAGACAGAGAGGTGAAAGACTAAAACTGAGTCACCTGTAAGGAAGACAAAAAGGTGCAAATCTCACTGGCAGGGACTTCATAGCTGATATTTCTAAATTGATGCTTTCAGCTCTGAATACTGCAGAGCTGTCAGGGCAATTGGCTAGGCTGGGACTAGCAAGACAGATCTTTGTAGGAGAAATATGTGTGGTTCTTATACTTGGGAAACTGCTACTAAGAAAAATGCCTTCAAAAAAGAAGCATCCCTGCTACGAAAGCTGCTATGCTTGTCACCAGTTTTAGACTGCTCAAAACTCCTGGATTTTCTCTTCAGTCCCTTTTTCAGTTCATTGTTTTTTCCCCTCTCTGTACCAAGGTTGTTTACATTTCATTGCTGTGTCTGGCTTGTAGGCTATTTAGTCTCTATAAAGGACCTGTAGCACAAAAAAGGTCTAATAATGTGAGATGCTCAGTTCTTGTTAGTGCAGCTGCCAGTGGTGCTAAGGGAATTCTGCATGGGTGGCTGTAGGTGTGAATTGAAAAAAATGGGGAGGTGTTGAAGAAATCGAAGGTGTTGTGAATGTGAATGGAAAAATTGGATTGTTGAACATTTCTTGTCCTGAAGCAAAAAACAATTATTGATGAAAGCTTTACTCTGCAAAAAATCTGTTTTGAGCTTTGTGCACACGGGTGTTTCCATTTGGCGTGCAGATTTAAATGATGCAATCTCTTTTAGGAAGTATCAACTGATGATAATAGCACTAACATGGAATTTGTTTATTTTTCCTGTGAATTTGGCAGAACTGGCTAGAAAAGCACTGAGCATCCTTTGCTATTCTCGCTATGAAAGGGGCTGATCCTTCACACTGTGTTTTGGGCTCCTCTGACTCTGCCAAATAGATTATCTGTTGCTTTTTCAGGAAGAAGTTACAATAATTGTATTGATTGTCTTTCATTTGACTCTTGACTGAGAGGAATAAAAAGCTTCACGATTATTGATTTCGTTTGCACTCAAGTATGTTACTTTTGTTTTGGCTTCCCACAGGACCTAATCCCAAGGCCATTTATGCAGTTGTGTAAGGCTTTAATGCAGTAGAGGTAATGCAGCCTGGCTGTGCAGAAGCCTGAATCAGCAGACATCCTGTGTGCCTATCTCAGGCATTTATAAGAAAATCATCTCAAAATATACCTAAAATAGATTAAGAGAAGTTGAAACAAATGGATTTGTTTATTCTTGTTATGAACTAGTCTTTTGTCTCATGCACCCTAATGACTTCTAGGTAGATCTTTGTTGTATTTTCTCCTGTCAGTACCAGAGAGGCAGGATCCCAGGACTAGAGATTTTCAAGTGCCAAGCCTACCCTGATCTTACTGCTCCTAAAATGCTGTATCTGTCATAGTAGAAGTGGTTGTGCATTGTGCTTTGGAACACGCACTAGGAGAACTTGGGCAATGTTATCACAGTCAGCACTTAAATTTTACTGTTTAAATAATACTTTCTTCTCCTTACACCCTATTCTGCATCCTCAAACAAAGCAGGGCTTAGACAATACTGATTCCAGTAATTCTGTAGGAAAAGCTGTTGAACTCCATGTGAGTTAGAAAGGGGATGCCCAGCTCAGAGGCTGGAATTAAGAAAAATGTATCAGTCTCTCAGTGCTTCAGTGTTTGTGCAAAATTGTCTCATGTAAAGGAGTTGGATTTTATGCTTAATACTGACTTCTCCAATTCTTTTACTTGAAAAAAATAATTAATTAAACCTATAAATACATGCAAATTTTTGTTGGGCTGAAATATTTAGGCACAAAATACAGTAAAGCAAACAAGAAGTACAAGATAAGCACAGATATATGCCATTAAGTACAAGTAAAACTTACCTCATGGATTAGTTAATTCTGTTAGGATTCTGTTGAACTTAAAGGCTGTGTGGTTAAAAGACCTCAGGTGGAATCAACACAAGTTCTTTATCTGGCAGCCTATGCACTGTGCCTATACATGTAGTGCCAGTAGGTGCATTACTAAAATCACACAATCCTGTAATGATGCAAGTTTGTCTTGGACTTCTTGGACACCTTTCTTCCATCACTTTCAAACATTTTCACAGCAGTTACATTGGTGCTATATCCCTCTGCCACCTCATTTTCTTGATGTTGCAAGTAAGGTATCTCAAACAGTAGGAAATCCTTTGGAGCAAAAGATGTGTGTGTTTAAAATAGTTCTAGTATATTAATTCAGCTTCCACTCCAATCTGAAATACTGCTTTATGCACATCAGAATTTTAGGAAGGCAATTAAATATATTTAAGTCTAAGTCAGGTATGGTCACATGAACAAAGTCCTTTCTCCTAGGATGGTTGGTACCTATTAACAAAATCAGGTTCTCTAGTCTTAGTTTTCACTTAGTGTATGGCCTTGGCAAATCTTTTGTCTTGTTCTTGTTAAAAGATAAGGAGGCAGAGATCCATTGGACAATGCTTTGTCATCTCCTGATGAAAAATGCCATTTAATTTCCAATTTTTTTGTTGTTTTTATTATCATGCATGTGTAGTTGTTAGTATTGTGTTTCCTTGAGAACATTAAGCCCCCTCCAGCCTGTGCTTTTTTCCTGAAAAAAAATTGTGTATATCTACCTTGAACCTCCTGGTATTTTGGAAAGATTGCAGGATAGCATGTTCTCTGTTTTACAGATGAAATTATGAGGAATTTGTAAGGAACAAGATTCTCCTTGGATAATATACATCTTGCTGGATGTATATTCGTTTTGGAACCAGTGGTCCAGGTTCCTGCTCCCAGCAGCTTTAATCACTAGACAACTTTGCTACCCTTTGTAAGGAGAGGGAGAGGAAAAAGCCCATCTGCTGCTTGTGGTTGCTAGGGAGTCACATGCTGCCCCCAGGTTAGACTGTGCCACTTCCTCTCACATTTGTATTGGTTTGGGCCGCTGCTCTGTACCGAGCTGAAGTTAATTTAGCTCTTGGTTTGTATTGGTTTTCAGCTCCCCTGCCCAGTAGCATGGCAACTGGACAATTCAAAGTGGGCTGCATGAATTTAAATGTATAAACTCTTAATACACACCAGCAGAAAAGGAGACCAAAAGTAGATTTTGTAAAGGGATGCTCTTCTATTTGCTTGTTGTCTGAGGTATGCAACATGGATGAGGAAGAAGACTGCTTTTACTGAAGAATACTCTCACCCCAGACACTGGCAGAATACTGAGGTTTGTAGAAATCTGTTCATTATGGCTCCGTGGGGAATTTCCAGATGTATTAGCATTTTTAGGTCCTCTTATCAGCACTTCAAAGATAAAGTGGCGTGAGATGAACGCTTCTCCCTTTGTGTGCCGGGTTTTACATACACTGTGCACCCAAAATAGGTAGAAAAATCTAAAAGGGATTTGTAAGCAGATGTTAAAAAATGCAGTGAATGATTTTTCGGATGGTTTTTAATTATGGTTTGTCAGATGGCTTCTCATAGGAGCATAATCACAAGGCACATATTCACTGATGATTTATTTAAAGAAAAAAAGAAGAGAAGGAAAGGCAGGCTGGGTAGTGTTTTTGTGAGGTGCTGCTGTTGGGGGCTCTGTGTGTCTCCATAATGTTTATCTCCCTGCTCACTGTCGTCATGGAAGCTCAGAGCCAACTGGAAGATCCTGCTCTGCACGGGACTGGATTACTGACCCTAACACATGGAAAATTGAATGTATTAAGAAGCAGCCGCATTTTCAACCCTAAGGACTTCACAAGGAATTTGAAACAAAAGACCAGAGACCTCTGAGGAGATTTTCATCCCAGGGGGGAGTCTCATTTTAAAAAAAACAAATTAGCATCACCATAGAGAAGCAGCTTCCAATGATCAAAAATTAGAATACAAAATGAAAGATTTTTTCATTCTCCTGGGTGTTGCTTTCTATCTTTTTTTGCCAGCTGAAGGAGCTCTCTTGTCTTAAATGTAGCTGAGGTGAGCTAAGCTCTGACCTCAATGCAGTCAGTTGCACTCATATTGGAAGTGGGAAAACTAGTGACATCAGAATGTCTTGCCAATCCATGGGTGAAAGATAAAAGAGACTCATTCTTTTATAGAGGGTTAACAACAGTGCTCTCTTTATTTGTATGTATATAAACTCACTAAGGTCCATGAAAGAAGAAATTTACAGCAATTAATCTAGCAGGGACAGATAGGTGGGTATTTTCCCTCCTTTTCCTCCTTGTGGCAAATATCACAGATGTCTAATAAAAGACAGAATCCTGAAAAGATCTGTGACAGAGAGCTCATGAGCTGTAAAAGCTTGGCTTGCCTGTACTAGCAAGTGGAAAATGTGGATATCCTTCAGAACAGGAATAGCCAGGAGCTTTGAGAAAAGGCTTAAAGGTTTGTGTTTGGAAGTGCAAAGTATGTAAGGCATAGGCAATGACCACGCGTCCCTTTAACTGCAGTTTGCTGCTCTGCTGCACAGATTTGTGTTGCAACAACTGCTGCTGAGGTGCATGGAGAGGTCAGTGGCAGATATGTGTCTGCGTGTGTGAAATGGAGGGCACAGGACAAGCCCGAGAGGCTTGTTTGGCCATTTTGCCCCCTGGGGCGGTGGCAGGATAGCTTCTGCCAAGGAATTCTGTGGGGACTGTGTGCTGAATTAATGCCAAATGTGTTTCACTTACCTTTTCCTATGACAGATGCTGTCCCCTGAGTTGATGGTATATGTTTTGAACTCCTCTAAGGAGCTGCTTTAGCCTTGTCATAACTGGTAGCAGATTTATAAGCTAACAAGCTTATACTGATGAGTGTTTTCACCTTAGGCCTGGCTATCCAAATGTAATAATACTCTGCAGATTTTTCCCTGAAGGGTGCCTGTGTAGCCTGTCACTTCAGAGGATGTGCATTAAGCCTGAAACAACACAAAGAATAAGCAGATTTTAATGATAGCTGTTGTCATATGAGATTTTACAAGTGAAGCATGAATTTTTGGTACAACCAAACCAAGACCAGACCCAGCAGTAATCACTGTTTTCTGATTCTTTGCTGTAGAAAAATACTAAAAAATCTACATCTATTGGTTCTTATATGCAAAACACTTTATAGTTATTAAACAACTAGTTCTCACAAAGTATACACTGAAAGCCAAATTTGTCAGAAGGCCTCCTCAACTCTCAGATGGTTTCTTAGTTTCTGTCATCCCAGAGTTTTTCATGCAATGCTCTGTGTTGATTTGGTTTTGATGGTATAGTACTGTAGTATAGTAATGAAATAGGCAACTACATAATTTACTTTAAAATATCATACGCTACAGGATCCTTCAGTATACTTGTGTATTAGTCTGTATGTGGGCATGTCTCTTTGTTCAATTGACCATACTGACACAGCAGTTTCACCACCAAAAGCTGTGCATTTGGACACTGTAGGACGTAATAGAAATCTTTTATTGTAAAAGTGGCAGCAAAATACCCTGTTTTGGCTCTGTACACTGAATGCCTAAAGGTCACACCTGTCATGAGCAGCAACTTTATTTTTGCAACATAAGGGAAGTGTTTTGTCTTGGTTTATGCATTTTACTTGGAGTGAGTTGTGGTGTTTGTAATGTGACTTTGCACTGTTCAAATTCAATGAGTGTTGGGTGACACACTACACCCAATGGGGGCTCAGGCAGAGAGGCACCATTCACTCTGACGTGCTTTTGATAAAGAAAGATGCTGAAGCATTGTTTATTCTGAAGAAATCTCCTCCAGCAACACAGTTAAGATAAAAGGACAGTAGCTTCTCAACTGTGATATTTAGTATTTATTAGTATGAGCATGTGGGGAGTGGGATAACCAAAACATTGCACAGGGTAACAGAGTAAAGGTAAATCATCATAAGGGAGAAAATGGAACAGAGATCTTTTCTCCAGTGCCAAAGGTATAATGGGAACATGGTGAGGGGAGGGGGTGAGAAGGCACACCTCCTCCCCAAAAAAAACCAAACTCAAAACACCAAACCCACACTATGATTAACATGGCAAAAAACCAGAGATTCTGGCTTGCCTGTGTGTGAATGAGAAGACAGTGGTGACAAATGGACACACGACAGCCCCCCCCAGACATTTGCAGCTGATTAGAAGCACAAGAGATGAGCAGCTGCCATGCCAATGAAATATTACAGAATGGAAATGAACTTACAGCTGGTTGGGGTGACACCCCTGGTACTTCACTTTTATCACCACAGCTCCAGGCTCCTACTCTTCACCCAGTCAATGAGTCTCTCTATCTCCTTGCGTGCATCCCATTTAATTAGGTTCACTTCAAATCAAAACGGGGCCCAATTCCAGCAAATACATGTTTTATAAAGTGGTGAGGTATGGAGAAGACTTGAACTGTTCTCCTCAAGCACAGCTGAGATTGGGTAGGTTATCACTGGTACAAGAGTGATGCTGATCAGCTAATAGCTGTGAAGGTTTGGAGACCACTAGCTTTCAAAAAATTCTGGTATCACTCTGCTTTCTGCTTTCCATTTATCTCGTCCTTCTTTTCCATGCTCTTTTTTCTCCAGCACTGTACAGAAAGCTTGTTAATATTTTGTTCAGCTATCAGCTAACAGAATGAGGTTGCAAATAAGGGAAATACTTCTGAAGTAGCTGTGTCCTTAAAATATATATTCCTATATACTTAAAATGCTGAGCTTTGGTATAACATGTGTAAAATATGTTTGCAGATCATGTAGTTCAAGCCATGGTGTGAAAGGTAAGTCTAGCTGACTGCTGGGAAATGGGAAGTGTAGCCTCTGATTTTCTGCTTTCAGTGCTGAGCTATTAATGGAATCTGCAATTTTTTTATTTTTCATTTTTTCTGTCTCTATTATTTTCCATTATTCTCTAGATTTAGCAGCATCTAAATCCAAAGGAATACTCTGGATTTAAAATATTGCCTCCAGGAACAGAAAGTCTGTTTTCCTGTAGGATGGATGTTTTGCTCTTGAGTCTATTAATTATGGCCTTTTCTTTCAACAGGAATAATTGTGTTATTAATAGTCTTTTCATGAACAGAAGAAAGGCCTCTTTGGAAGGAGAATGCTTTTACTTCACAAAAGGTTTCTGATAGCCTTAAGGTGGATTTATCTGGTAGAGCCTTGGCTAACCTTCATATTAAACAGACAGAAACAGTTTAGGGAATTTGGGGATGTGAAGCAAATTAGAAAATAAATTAAAAGCATTATAGCTCAATAGTATAAATTAATGCAGCTGCTGTAAGCTTCATCCTGAGAGAGTTGTCAATATCTGCAAAGCTCCTGCTATGGGGAAGAAAATTAATGTGTATTTTAACATTTGTGTTTTGCCCCACAAGAAGCAATTTGAAAGAGTCCCCTGTAGCTTTGATGTCTTTCCTTATCTTAACTCTTTCCACACCAGTGCCCTGGCAATCCCAGGGGACTGCAGAGGGAAGGGACTAATAGCCCATCCCAGGCAAATCACGTTGTGAGTAAAAGCTGTGCAAAACAGCTGCTGATGACAACGCTGATGCCCAGGCTTCCCTCTGCAGATGCTTCTCTGGGCTGCCGGCTGTGCAGGTTGTGGCAGGCTTGGTCCAGCAACTTCTGTTTTGCAAATGAATATTTGTTGAGTCTGATGATTCCGCAGAGTAAAAATCCCTTCTGTTCTGCTGAGGATTTCTTAGTGTTGGTGGGAGAAGAACACCAACCTCCGTCCCCCTCCTGTATCCCAGCCCTCTGCGGTGCCATTCCCTCTGCAGCAACTCTTTGTGTCTGCTCTTCCCAACAGAGATTTTACTCTTGTGTTTTTCCTCCCTTACTCCTGGGGTCACCTGGGAGGAGGCTCTACCAAGAGATCAGAGAGGGCAGTGGTGTGCTTTTTTACACTTACAGAACAGAGTGAGGAGTGCTGGTCACCCTAAGCCTGCATGAGACAAACCTTCAAAAGCAGAAAAGACAGCAGGAATTCTGTCTTCAGCATGGATGGAATCATTCAGAGTGGTTACATGAAAATTGAGGAAAATAGAAAATACAAGCTCAATTCCTGATTATAAAGAAGACTTGTATGGTGTTTACTTTGTCTGATACTCTTAAAACGAACAGGAACTGAAAACTGGTTATATTTATACTCTAGTGGCACTGGGAACTCATAGTCAGATCTGGTCTGTGGTGCTCCAAGAACTGTGCAAACACATCGTGGTAAATGAGACATTATGTTTCAGGAGCTTGTGATCTTGATTGAAATAAGATATTTCAAAATTTTTGAAGGGGTGGAAAATTGTGATGACAACCATGATGTGGCCCATTGTTGGCTAGGCAAAAATCAGTCCCTAAGGGACACTGACACTATCAGAAGGAGATAGTGTCTGGCAAGTTAACTCCTAACCTCTAAGAGAAATAGATTTGACAGAGGAACCTTTTGAGCTGGTCTTGAGACAGCGTTTCTTGGGCTGGATGTGTCTGAGTTGTAGGTGACAGGACAGAAAGCTATTTGAGGTTGTGGTTACTGGTGTGTTTGAGCATACTGGAGTGAGACGAGCAGTGGAAACAGGCTGTGCAAAGGCTTACTGCAGAGGCCAAGGAAGGTGCCCTTGAATGGAAGCCAGTGCAGGGAGTTCAATGATAAGAATGATGTGTCAGAGCTTTATGATGGTCCCTGTGGAGATGAGCGTGGTGCTATGAAAATGTTGAGTTTCCATACTGGGTGCATGCTCCTCCTCTGTGACAAGAAGGAGAAGGCAATCTGTGGCAGAATATGTCAGCAGCAAATCTGGAGAACATTTGATAGATTTATCTAATTTGCTGATATCTCTGAGTAGATATCCTAGAGAGACCACATTCCATGGTTGTAGATAACATAGAAGATGGTTTCCTGAATTTCAGCTTGCAGGGTCTTTTTAGGGGTTCTTGTGTCCCTTAATTTTTAATAAAAAGAATGACTGGCTGTCTTTAATACATACTGCTACTCTTTAAATTCTAGTTCTAGCACTGTTAAATAGATTTTAACATGCTTCTGGTGGAACATGACTTGCTTCCGGAGCAAACAAGGAAACTCATAATCTTGAAAAACTGATCTTTGCTTGATTTCTTCCTACTTCTCTCTGTGTTTCTCCTATAATTTTCTCTTTATTTAAACCATGAGGAAGTGCCAATATTGGTTTTGTCTTTCTGCCTTCTTTAAGATATTCGTTGAACTTTGGATTACTTGTAATTTTCTGTGTAAGGAGAAGGATGTGCAAGGAAGACAAGGAATTGCACATATGTGGAGATAGATGAAATGGAGTATTTGAAACAATGTTGGACTGAAAAATTCATGTTAAATGAAAGCTAAGCTAGGTGTAACTTTGCATCTGGTATGTGGCCTAAACTTTTCACAGTCTCTGCTGTAAAACCAGAGAAATGCTGTCTGGGCAATTTGTGTGAGCACCAAACAGTATGAATGGAGTAAGGAAGCCCCACATGTGACAGCAGGTGGTAATATCTTTATTCTGCTGCACCTGAGACCCTGACATTCCCCCTCTAATGCTTCTGAAAATGCAGGTCAATTATTAGGAGCAGAGTTCTCATTTTTGATCCTGTATTTAATTCCCTGAAGCTATTATTGCCTTAAGGGAGTGGGGGAAAAGTGGAGAAGATAATTATACTTGACCTTGTGCTATGACTTGTGCAAACTCTTGGATTAGCAATGAACACTGTCAAAGCTTGGGTAGGAAGCAGTGGGGGACACGACACTTTGTAAAGCATGTTCCTGAATATGCAAGTGACCAAAATTGAAATGGAGAAGATGAGAGAGAAACAGAAAACAAATACTGAGGCCAGCTGAAAATGCAGTGCTGGCAGGAGTTAATGCCTTTTTCTTTCTTGTTGTGAGAACATCAGAGATAATCTGAAAAAATGGTGCTTATTGTAGAGAAACAATTAAGTTGGGCCTTCACAACCTAAGTGATCGAAAAAAATTAGAAATTACACTACAGGAATGTGTTAGAACAGAAGCTGTGATGGCTGAGCAGCAGCTGTACATCAAATAGATGGAACAGAGACTTATTCTTATCACCTTTGCTTTTCTTTACCATTTCCCACTGCACTTTCTCTCACGTTATCCTACTATTAGCATTACCAGCTTCCATTTTGGTAAGAATTGCAATGTCTTGAATAAGCCTGTTTTGGGAACCATCTGGCCTCAGATGTCAAAGAACAGCTGTAGATAGAGCTGACTTCTAATGTAGCTAAAGTTCACATCTCTCTGTAAAATAAAACAGAGCAGTGCCCACATTGATGCTGACATAGCAACACTGAGCCTTGGGGAGTTCTGTTTCTCCTTTTGGTATTCTTTGCCTTCAGCCTCTTCCTCCACTAGGGATTCCCAGCCAAATCCTGTTCACCTTGCTTGTGTGAAAATAGGTTTTTTTTTTTTTTTCCAGTAGAATTATTCACTTGCATTTTTAGACCATACAGTCTGTGTCCTAAATGTAGACACTGTTTATCAAATAAGGATGAAAGGAAAGGAAGGTGATATGAACCCACACATAGATACAGAAATTTTGCTGTGATTTAAATTTTTCTAAATACTCTTTTTGGTTTTTCGGTGTCTCTGTAGCACTGGCAATCCAAAATCAAAAGCAGTTAGGCAAATTGAAACATACCAGAAAACACTGCAAAGAGTGAAATTATTGGGCTGGATCCTGCTCTCATTTCTTGTGGTGTAAATCTGGTGCAATGTGGACATCTTACAGATTTACGTAGCTGTCACAAACTGTACCTAGCCTAGGAAATGAAGTGATTGTTGTTTTCAAGACTGGACTGTGTTCAGGAGGGAGAATTTGAGAACTTGACATGATTTATGAAAATGTAGTAATTTTCTGAATTCCTAGGACTTAGCAGTAGCATTACAGCTCAGCTGGAGCTTCATGTGAAGTTAGAAGATTTCAAAGGCAGCATTAAAAGCCAGCCAGCTTGCAAGAATGGGCACGTGGTTATTGCATTCCCTGTGCCTGGGTCCACAGAAAGGAGAGCAGTGCCACGACCTTTCCTTTCCCTCCTGCCCCTGGGGCTTGGCACAGTGAGTGATGCTGATCTGACCCAACCCACTGCACAGGGGTGCAGAGCACTACATAAAAAGATGTGTTGTCTTCATACCCTCTTCTGGCTTTTGAGCATAAAATAGAATGTGGAAATGACCTGGCTTGCTGATCATCGCTCTCTACTTCCATTTCAGTAAGTAAAAGTACCTGTGACTGCTGTGTACTGTGGAGCAAGCAGAATTTTATTTGTGTTATTGCTTTAATAATGGGCTGTGCTGTCAAAACAGAGCAAATGGGGAATGAGCAATGAGAGAGGAAAGTAATCCCCTGTTTATACCAAATCATTTTCCATAGCCCTCTCTGAAAGGAGCAAAGAGAGAGTAAAGTCAAGGGAAGAGGGTGCTGCAAAAACATGTTTTGATTGCTTTATGAAGAAGTATCTGTTAACATTTGTCTTTAAAATTCGCTAAGCTTCATTGATTAACACTGCACTTAACATGGGCATTTTTCTCCAGTGCAGCCAGATTACCCTACCTGACCTCTTTCCTTGTTTGTTCTTTTATTTTTTTGAGTGAATTTTTGATAATGAATTGCAAAACAAAATGTGATTCACTGCTGTAAGTGCTCTCTTTACTTTTCTGTATTCTTTGGCCATTGAAGTAATTGCTTGTAGGAGACAAATATGTTCATGTTACGAAAACCACTCCCTATAAGTGTAGTGTATATCCAAACTCATGTCCTTATCCTGATCAGATTTTTTTTTTTTAGATAAAGTGCCCTTAGACAAAGTGCCTTGACCAATAAATACTCCAGTGAACATTAAATGAAATAGGAATTGGGCTGGATGAGTTTTAATACTTTGTACTTCCTCCATGAAGTCCCTGGAAGTTAATCCAAACCCTGCTTCTCTTGGGCTGCTGAGTAATGAGGAGCAGAAAAAAATGGGGAAGAAAAAAAAAAAAAGAAAAAAAGAAAATCTCTGGCAAACTGCAAGGCAAAAGGCTGTTACAGGATGAACATATTACTAAAAGAAGAGGTTAAAAACACTGCCCAGCCACACTGTTGGTTTATACCAGGATTACCTAATAAAAACACAATGAGAGGAGCAAGTATGGTGTATGCAAGTGTGATATAAATGCAAATGATATGATTATCATCCTACATCTAAGGACATAGCAGTGCTTTAAATTAAAGTTTATATACAAGATATATTTTGATTAAGGACTGCATAGATGAATTATCTGAATTGCAGGGGGCTTAGGTGATGTGCTGGAGCTACTGGGCCAGTTGCAGAGCTGAGATTAACTTTGAGTAACCTCAGAGCAAGCGACTGTGGTGTCTGGGGGACCAAGAGCAGAGCTGGGATTGGAGCTTCCCTACATGAAATGTTCATCAGGATAAAATTGCAGATCACACACAATGTTCTTGGCAATTAAAGTTGAAAATAATTATCAACTGTTGAGGATTTTTTCACTCTTTTCTGTTTCAGTTGTTCTGGCATCTATCTGAGGACTTTCTCTTGCTGTGAGATCTCTCTGTGTGTCTGTGCCCTGTGGTTAGACAGCAGTCTGTATTCAAGATGTATTCATGAGCTAACTTGATGCTGAGAAGCCAGGTTTCACACTTGTTCACTTCTTTCAAAAAGAAGCAGGTTGTGATTCTGAATTACCTTCTGTAGGCTTTTATCTTCTGGAGACTTTGTCATCCATGGATTTATTTAAAATTGATTTTTTTCCCCAGGCCATAATTTGCTTTGTGAATGTCTGTCCAGGAGTCCTGCATGAGGACAAGTGAAGGATAGGTACTGCCTCAGCTATTTCATGTTCTTTTGCTGGTATCTAAGCAATGACTTTCTGGATTTGGGCTTTGTGGAAATTGAGTCTCATTTTTCTTTGCACAGTAGTTCTTCAGAGGACTCAAACTCACCACAGGTGGTGTTGTTTAATCAGTAAATCATCAATTTACCATCAGTAAATCAGCTGAGCCATGGTGGCTTCCTCTGAGAGTCTGTTCATAGGGCTCATCCCTTAACTGTGCCCTGATTGCTCACAGAGATCTCGGTGACATGTCAGTGATGTGACTGCTATCTGCTCTCCTTGTTTTTCAACGGTGTGTTAGTAATCCTAAATCAGAAAAATAATTGAAGTTTCAGTTCAGTTGCTAGTCTTTAAGAAAGTTTATTTTTTTATTAATCTTAAAATTCAGTTTGTTGTCTTTTTTTTCCCCCTTTCTTTTAAATCAGGATGTGTATTACTTGATAATTCGATCAACTCTGCAGCAACAAAGGCCAGCCAGTGCCTCATTGCATGTTGTGCCCTCTGGTTTGAATAGTAACAGCACATTTTCATGCTGAGTTTAGATGAATTGGCTCCTGCCTGTGTGTGCTGGGTAATGTCCTTTCATATTCTTGGCATTGGTAATGAATAGGATTTTGAACACTGCTTGTAGATGTTAAGGCTTACTGCAGGAAAAATGCACACAAAAACTCTAAGCTTCTAATAAGTGCCTAAAAGCCAAAGAGGTATCAGAATAAAAAGCCAAAGAAGGTATCAGAATTGTGGTACTAATTCAGTTGCTATTGGTTGCTTACTTGATTTCTAATTGCCCGTACAAGCACTTAAACTCATTCACTCATAGATGACTTCACTTTACAGTTCTCAGTGGTTTTTTTCCTGTCCTTTTGCCCATACATAAGAGAACTGTCAATCTATTTGCTAATGGGTCTGCATCTGTTTTTAAAATCTCAAATATCTTCTTGAAGTTTAGTAGTATTCTGGAATTTTAATTAAAAAGAAGTTTGACCTGGATTTTTTTGGCCTGAAATAAATAACAAAAAATAGCTCTGTTACTTATACCATGGTTTGCAGTAGGGTAAAAAACCCCTTCAAGAATCCTAACCAAAAGCCTATTAAATCCCCAAAATCCCAAGACTCTACTAAAATGTCTTTTGCCTGAAGATGGTCAGAGTATTTGCCACCATGTGATTTATTGTTTGCAAATCCAGAAACTGTCAAAATTGCCCACTCCTTATTTGACAGAGTATATTTCTGAATAGTAAGACAAATTATAAACAACTAACAACTAACAAATCACCGTTTTTGAGGAATTACTGTGATTTGGAGAGCCTATTTGATTTTACAGCAGAGTAACACTATTGAAAAGCTGGATTTCACACAGACAGTAAAGAGGGATTCTGTATGTTGAGGGGTTTTTTTGATTGTGGGTTTGGGTTTTTGTTCCAAGAGAGATATTTATTTCAGCTGTGGATTTAATCCTTCCTTCAAAGAGAACTGGAGGATAAAGTGAGTGCTGGAGCAGCACTGTGGGTTCCTACAGTACTTTTGTTCTTTGCTACTGCAGTGTTAAACAAGTTTCTGTTAATGTGGTGGTGCCGGTGAAAATGCTGGGACTTCATTAACAGTCCTGCTGACAAAGTGTGAGCCAGAACAAAATCCAGTTCCTCCTCTGTTGCTGAGTTAGATTTGCAGGATGAGCAGGGGCAGAAAGAAGCTTGCCCTGCTCATGTTACTCAACTGAACAGATTGCACTGAGACTCTGCAGGGCCAGTAGAGTAAAAGAAAAATAGCAATAAAAAAGTGAAATCTTTATGCAGTCACATTTTGAGTAAAACCAAACATCTGAGACCTTCTGAGTGAGACTTTGCAGGCAAATTGCAATGGGTGATCTGTGCTGTAGCCAAAATATACTGAGAAAAATAACTGGAGAATGACACATTAACAAGGAAAAGGTAAGGAAATGAACACATCATTTTACCTTGCAATCTGTGTAATTCAGCGAAGTGTCAGAGAAGGGGCTCAGGCTCTGACAGGTATCTGTGGTTCTACTGGTCCCTGATTTGCTACCTCCTTAACTCTAGCATGCATAAAATGGATGGTCTTGTGGCCAACAATCTCTCTAGGTCTTAGGAGTAAATCTGAATGAATAATAATGATTCTTCCAATTTCCTAGTTAGAATGAATTAAAAAAAATGGAAAGCAAATAAAAAGTTTTTAACCAGTTTAAAGCCATTGATTTTTTTCCTGCCAATTGTTCCCCAAATCTTATGTAAGAGTGAATTCAGTGCTTTATACCTACTGTTGCAATGGATAGTTTAAATAGACAGGCAATGACAAAGCAAGCCCTGTCCAATTAAAAAAGTAGCCAGCTTACTGATGAATTACAGTGGATGCTAAAGGAAAACTTGATTTTGTTCTGCTTTTCATAATCTCTCTGGTAAAGCTATTTTCTAAACAATATTTTACATAAACCAACTTAAGTCATGTTAAAGAGTAGCTTGACATGTTTGTTAAGAGACATGAAAAAATAAAACCTTTTTCAACAATGGGAGTGCATCTAACAATTCACTATTTCCAAGTATCACAATACAAAGGAAAATGAAAAAATAGAAAATCACAGTCAGGTGAAGATGGTAACAACAGAAATTCTTTAAAAAACAGTGCTTCTGGTCTCTTGGTAATGCAATCAATATATTCTCTAAAAGATTTAAGGCAGTAAGAGTTTCTTTAAATAGTAGAGCAGCTTTGAAATTCCCTTTTATACCTGGGTAGAGCAACATTAAATCAAGAGGCAGCATCATCAAACTTGCTTTGACTGATGAAAGAAAATGGGTGGTGTTTTAGTTTTTTTTCTGCAAGAGATCTTGCTAGCTGCAAGTCATTTGTGACAAAAATCAGATTTTGTAACCCTATTACCTTCCTAGGGAGATCTTTGCAGTTCTGACCAGTGCTTTGCCTTTCTCCCTACAAATCACCAAAATCTTTACTGTTTTTCACTCAATCATGTATAGTGGAGACTTTGCTTATTTCCCAGGGCACACTTCAGATGATGCATAAAACTTGGGTCACGAACACTGGTGGTAATTAAAGATCCGTGGTGTGTATGTTCTAGGTTGTTAACTCGGGTATCTGGGCAAAATTCCAGCTTGGGTAATTATGTGCTGTCTTGCTGACTTCTGTCATCAGCTGCCACTGGCTAAGGTATTGCATTCAGCTCCTGTCCTACATGACTGTATAATATTATTGTGTGTCGGTTTATGAGATCCTCAACGTGAGCTGGCCATGTGAACTCACAGCCCAGAAAGCCAAACTGTCCTGGGCTGCATCCAAAGCAGTGGGAGCAGCAGGTGAGGGAGGGGATTCTGCCCCTCTGCTCTGCTCTCCTGAGACCCCACCTGCAGAGAGCTGCATCAGCTCTGGGGCCCCCAGCACAGGAGGGACAGGGACCTGCTGGAGCCACTCCAGAGGAGATCACAAGAAGGCTGGAGCTTCTCTGCTGTGAAGACAGGCTGAGAGTGTTGGGGTTGTTCAGCCTAGAGAAGAGAAGGCTCCAGAAAGACCTCCCAGTACCTAAAGTGGGCTACAAGAGAGGTACAGAAGGACTTCTGACATGGGCATGTAGTGACAGGACAAGGGGAAATCGTTTTTAACTGAAAGAGGGCAGGTTTAGGTTAGATATTAGGAGGAAATTCTTTTCAGTGAGGGTGATGAGACTGGAGCAGGTTGCTCCAAGAAATTGTTGCTGCCCCATCCCTGACAGTGTTCAGGGCCAGGCTGGAGGGGGCTTTGAGCAACCTGCTGTGCACTGGAAGCTGCCTCTGGCCATGACAAGGGAGTTGGAACTAGATGACCTTGAAGGTCCCTTTCGGCCCAAACTATTCTGTGATTTTGTGATTCTGTTGGTTGCTCAGTGTCCTGGGCATGTGTTCTAGTAACAAATCTACCCTTTGAAAAATCACTAATAATTTTGTCTGTCTTGTTGCCTCATAAAAACATCTAATTCTGACAGAGCACATCCTCAGCGTTTACTGCAAGTCAAGTCCATTCAGTATTCCTTGTGAAATTAAGCGTGTGAAATCTCCAGTTATTTTGGAAAAAAAAAAATTTCATCAGAAATACAGCAATTTCTGAGCAGGTTTTGTTCACTCTTTTTTTCCCCAAGTATTCCCTCTTCTCCCCTCAGTAACATTGAACTTGCCTGAGAATACATGTATCTTAGTGTCAGAGAAGAGTCAAGGAGAACTGCAGTTCACGCTGTCTTTATGGAAAAGAAGTCAATTAGTACAAGAGAATTCTTGTTGCTATTGTCTTAATGTATTTTTATATTTATAAATATTGACATTATGTTCCACTGTGTTATCTGAATGTTAGTTGAAAGCTTTTGAATATCTAAATCATTAATACTGTAACAGATTCTAGTTCGAGGAAAATAATGCCACATTTTATTCCATCAAATGCTTTGTGAGAATTGTATTTTGTCTTGTTCATGCTCTGCTGGCAATTACTGCTAAGCAGCAAATTCCTGAAGATATTGGAGGCGTAGTTCTAACAGCATCTTATGCTGCTTAGAAAAAGGGCTAAATATAGCTCTGGTCATTTTTATTTTTAAATTCAAGTTTTATCATAAGAATAAACTTCAGTAAAGTATCCCAAGGGACTACTGTGAAGAAGTTAATATAGCAGAGATTTTATGTTTGATAACATCACCTGCAGCAAACTGTGCTGTCACCAAAAACATTCAGCCATTATGGAAATATCCTCCTCAGGCATAATTTCTGTGGCTTTTTTGAATAACAGGAGTGGAACTCCAGAACGACAATTTCCAAAAAAACACAGAGACTAGATATTAGTGGGATTTTACACACACACAGATATATATGTATATATGTGTGTGTGTGTGTATATATATCATCCTCAGAGAATAGGATACTCCCAGACAACCTCACCATCTGTAAGTCTGATGCTGGGACTGTTGACTGCTTACACAGGCTTTCCTTTCTGGTATTGGAGACAATCATAGCAGTTGGTGTCATAGATTCTGAGATGTCAAAAAAAGCAGATTTTTTTCCTTTTTTCCTCCCTTTTTTCTGCTGCATTTTTCCTGTTAAAGAGGAGGTAAAAAATGGAGAGGATACAGTATGTCGTCAGATGTGATCAGAAACTCCTTCGTATTGAGGTGGGACTAGCAGCAGTTCAGAAATATTCTTGATCCTTGGCTGGTATAAAGAACATAAAAATATCATTAGATATTAGTAAAAAACTTTTTCACCATGAAAGCCATTGGTGGTTAAGCATTACAACAGTTGTTCAGATATGTTGTGGGATCCTCACTGTTTCCTTTGGTACAACAGCCTGCTCTGACTTGGAAGTTGACCCTGCTTCTATGAGGGCATTGGATCTTATGACCTCCAGAAATCCTTTCCCTGTGTTTTACGCTTCTAAATATGCATCTGGATATTTGGAAGTGAATTTATCACTTGTTTTTCCACTACCTTCACCTAAATTCTAACAAAAAGATCTGTCCATGTGCCATTACAGCAGGTGGAGATGTTAATTTTGACTCCAGTTGGAATTAGTACATGTTCCAAGTCTCGGTAGTCCTGTTCTAGTGCCCATTAAATCAGACCTTATGACTCTTACTCATTTCTCTAATTTCTCTAATCCATTTATATATGTGACATCTATAATAGTGTGTGGGAGGCAGTTCCACAGTATTACTGTATGAAAGAAACTATTTTGTAGCCTAAAAGTTTAGCTACTGTTTTATTTGCATTCTTTCCCATTGCCTTCCCTCTGACGCTTGATACGAGTTTGTCAGGCCATTTATATGAAGCAGAAACAGTAAGAAAAACATCTTGAATAAAAGAGCTTAGTATATAACGCTGGATTGGGAACTGTCAGCCATGACAGAAGATGAAAGTGTTGAAATTTAAATAAGCATCCTGGACAGTGTATTTCTACCTCATCCTCAACACTAATGTGCTGCAGTTGTAATGGTCAGACATTCTGAATGCAGAAGTTACAGCCTCATCTCAGAGCAGGACTGGTGTGCAATTTCCCAAAGCTCGCTGACTGGCAGTGAGGGCTCGGCTGGTTGAAGAGCATCCTTCCACCCAGCTGAGGAGCAGCCTGATAGTCTTGTTGCTTCTGAGAGGAGCCAGATTTGAGCTTCTGACCTGGAGGTGAAAAGCTCTGTATCCCATTAGCTTTCCTCTGGGGGATGTTCAGTCTTTCCATTTTTAAGTGTTTAAGGTTTGCTGGATTTTCTCTGATGGCTGCATTTGACAGCAGTGAACCGTTGATAAGAAATGAGATCAGACCCGTTCCCCTGAGGTTTCCTCCCTCACCCTCTCCACTTGTAGCTCAACAGTTTGGATAGTGAAGAAATCAGTTATTTGTCGCGCTGATTTTTCAGCCTTCTGATGTTTGCCTTTTCTACTGGAGCTTTCTCCCGCAGTGTAACATAAACAAAGAATGAGGTTTTGTAAATCATGCATTCCTTCCAGGGGGAAGGACAAAACTGATGGACTCCTAGGTTGACCAGTGGGGTCAGAGAGGTGTTAACCTCGTCCCCCAATCCCTGATCGAACTCCAAAGACTATATAAGTCGAGATCCCAAAAATAAACTTCCTTCTTTCTCGTTTTCACAACCTGACGGGTGAGTGTGGTTTTTCCGTGTCCGTCTAGTGACAGTTATTTACCAGCAATGTATAGCAGTGAAATAGAGAAATGTCCTCACATCTCTCTAAGAGTCATTAGCTCTGAATCATGCAAGACACTGCTTGAAATGGCTGGAAATATGCATGACTGCAGCAAGACAACAATGGTAATGGCTTTGCAATCAAGTCAAGCTAGGTGTTGGAGCATTCTCAAACTTGCCTGTAAGAAAATTTTCTGGAGTGGGATCCATCATGTTTGTACCTACTTCCCAGACTGCTCTTTAAATCACCCAGCCAATGGCAGGACTTCCCTGAGAGATGGGAGAATGTGGCATCTCTGAGTCAGTTGAAACAAATAAAAATGTTTGCTGTAATAAGCAAATAGGGACTTTCCCATGAGCTTAATTGTTTATTCCTGGAGGGTTTATAGTATAGGAAATGATTTCAAGCATTTCTGTCTTGAGTGATGGGTGAAAATGAGTAGTCCTGCTTGAAAGAACATAAGATAAAAAATCAACAATGATATTGATAACTTTTATTTTTTTTAACCATTTGGTTTAAATTTTTCTCAGGTGCTTCTCAGTACGGCCATATTCAGCAGCCTGTTTATAAAGAAATCCAGGAAGATGTCTCGTGCTGTGTATGGAGAATCGATCTGAGCAGATAACCTGGAATATGGGAATCTGCCACTACAGCCATTATGCCACCAGTGAAGCTGGGTGACATTCCTTGTGGAGCCTGTCAGGAGGCCTCAGTGCAGTGCAGCTCTGCCAGCTGTCTCTCTTCCGTGCAGTGTAGCACAGTCCATTTAGATTCAATTTTGGTTTTATTCTTTGATGAGTGTTTAATAACCATTTCCAAATCTCTGCACAGTTGGGAAGTGACATTGTCAAGAACAGGTGCAGTCAGATGAAATTACGTGGTAATGCTTGTTGTAACAGCCCTGGGAAGATGTAAAGCGGAAAAGTTTTATTTCTGTCAGGGCAGAGTTAGCTAAATGGAATTGAGTTATCCTAGGATAAAATAATTACCCTCTTGCTTTGTCTCACTTTCCATTGTGAGAAGAACGGGATGGGATTTTTGGTTAGGGATAAAAATCCGTATATTCTCATTCCAACTTTGAGATCAGCTTGCTGGGTGACTTTTAAAAAATCACATGGACAAAATTTTGAGTTTATTTCTTCTACAACCAGGTGCTTATATAAGCCACCTAGTTTCTTAATGTAAATCCACAACTTTGCTTCTTATTCTGGACACTCAACATTCCCAGCACTTGCTATTTCTGTAATTAACTGTATATTTATACTGATGTTCGTGACTGAATGTTTCAGCTTTATATTTGCTGTAGGAACTCTCTGGGTTCCCAGGAAAATTAGTGGAACTTTGTGGAATGTAGAAGCATCTTCTGAAATAATTCTTTTATTTCTTAGGTTTTTTTTCTGGTTAAATGGGAGGCAATAATTTGTATGTTATTGCATTGTTTTGAGGCTTTAAATCAATTAGAGTTGGGTTCAAGATCCTGAACATCATTGGCTCTGATGGATATTAATAGCTGATCACGAAGAGGTGCAAGAAGGCACCTTAATATTTGCAATTGCTCTGAGATCTTTGCTTTGAGATGCTTTTCAAGTGCTCAGGCTTATTAAGCTCTATCCTAATGGTAATAACACACTTCTCTGTCAGTGGGGATGAACTGTTTGTGGCAATGTTCTTTTATTCACTATATGTTTTACTGGTTTTTCTCTGATCTTTTCCTCTGACTGCTCCATATAAATGTTTTGGTGAACTCTGAGCTCTCCAAAGCCTTCCTTCTTGCAACACTCCACTCTCCTTTTCTGTTTCCTTTTTCTGATACTGCACCTTTTTGCTTTGCTACTTCAGTACAGCAAAACAGCAGGCACAGAAATCTCTTTCTTTCAGAGGAAAAGGATTACCGGGGTTAGATGTTGCAAAAGTATATATGGAATGAATAATTCCCATTCGAAAATCAGTTTGTTGACTGAAAGTAGCTGGGAAGGAAGGGAAGAAAAAGATTTACTTGAAATTATTGTTTCCTGTTAAGTCTTTGTTAGTGTGAACAGCTGATGTCTGATTCTCTAAACTCCTTGCCTTAAGCATGAATCTCCTCTTCATTGCATTAACTCCCTGTGTGCCAGTAGATGGGTTGCCTCAGTAGATGGCAGTCTCTTTCCTCAGTCAGGGCAGAGGCCGTGAGCCGGAGCTGCAGGGCGGTCCTGCCCTCTTTGGGAGAAGACAAAGCCCACAGCCCAGGGGACTGGGCTCAGTCAGACTGTGTGCAGATTCCATGGAAATACGTGTGTTCCACTCCAGTGGCCTATAGCTCTCATTAATTACATCTCATCTTTCCAACTTAACAGCTGCTCTTTTTTATCACACCATAAAGTTTGGAAG
Organism: Sylvia atricapilla; assembly: GCF_009819655.1. Taxonomy (NCBI): domain Eukaryota; kingdom Metazoa; phylum Chordata; class Aves; order Passeriformes; family Sylviidae; genus Sylvia; species Sylvia atricapilla. Next base: position 19,390,808 of record NC_089143.1, on the reverse strand, counting down.
CAACAGGGACATGAGATCCAAGCTCTGTCTCACTAACAGTAGCTTTGCTTGGCCCTTGAGCCTTGGAGCTGCTATTTATTCACACAGTGGAAGTGAAAGGTGTGTCAGTCCCAAAATATTGTCTTTAGCAATGTGTTTGTCCAAAAATATGAGAAAAAGGCCAAGGAGGTAAGTAATATGGGTAAAACCCTAAGGATAAATGACATATGAGGAGGTGTACTGCTCCCAAGCAAAGCTTCTCAGAGAGACAGATTTCCTACTGGAAGAGAAGCTATTTTTAATTTAATTCAGATTTTGATAGTTGCAGCAAAAACTGTACTGTTGTTAGTATAACTCAAAAAAATGATTTACTTTGTATTTTGTGAGTAATAATTAAATGTTAATATTTTATTAAAATATTTTAGGAAGAAATGAAATCTACTAGTGCATTCCTTGTTAAAATATTAAAAACCTTCAGTCCTAAATTAATGAATTATTTTTAAAAAGTCATTAATGCGACTTAAAAAGAATGTAAAATGTAACTTGAATTTGAGGGGTTTAGCTTCTGAGAGAGATTGAAACCAAGAGAAACTGGTTTCATTTTAAACAGTGCTTTTGGTTTACTTAATGTTAGCTTTACAAGACAAGTCAGTTTCCAGTCCCAGACACCATCATACAATGGCAGAAACTCAATCCCAGAGTTTCCAGTTGAGAGTCAAATAGTAGGATAGATTTGAAGATAAAAACTCTGGTAGCTGTTTGGTGGTTTTTGTTACTGGGCTTTTTTACTTTACTCTCATCAGCAAGTACAGTGTCCAGAGCACCAAGGTGTCTGTGGGACAGCAAACCCATTACTAATTGGGCAGCTGCCTGTCACACCAGCTGGAGTCTGTTAGACCTCTCTAGATTTCAGTCAGGCTTGGAGGGCACAAATACATGAATGATCCTTGTCTCTCTTCCATTAGTACAGAGGGACATCCAGGCCGGGATAGATCAGTTACAGAGTTCACTCCAAAATGTCCTAGCTTATTATAATTTTTGCCCTTTGAGCTTGAAAAATAGTTTTAAAACTTTAGCTACTGAGTAACACTCCTACTTTTGAAGCCTCTGAATACGTTTTAGTTAAGTGTTTTGCACCCTGCATTTTGACATACTATGTGCTGTCATAGTGTTACTACAACACCTGCTTCGAATTCTTCTCTCTCCTACCTGTCAGTGCATCATTTCATGCTCCACTAAGTGGTGCGAATAGCAAACCCATCTGTTCATTACTCATGTAGCCATTGTGTGAAATATGAGTGAAACATCTCATGTCTGGAAAGAGTCATTGTCAACTGAGTCCAGCTGGTTTGGCCGTACTCTGCCCAGAATCCAGAGTCCAGTTGCTTCCGGGAGTTGTGCTTAGTCTCAGCTCAGTATTATTCAAGCAAATGTCTAATATGTTACTCAAAATCCTCAGTTTATTCACCTTCTCCTCCTCGAAGTGTACTTTAGGGTTGAGATCCTGGCTAGGACATTAACTGTGCCATGAGGTCATTCTTTGATTTTTATCCTTGTAGGCACAGATAAGTGAATAATATATGTGTGTATGCCTACAGATGAGAGAAAGAGATGAACTTGTTATGTACTACAGGAAGCTAATTAATGTTTTAAAGATACTGTTTTTCCTCCCACACTATCTTTACTGAAATAACTTCCATTTGCATCAAAAGTTTTCTCGACCAGCCCTAGAGTTCCATTTCCATCAAAGCTATTTGTACCGTTCAATGGTCTGGCAGAAGGAATTGTTCCTTGGGAAGCCATCATTGTCAGTACTACAGATCAGATGGCAATAGCTTCTAAAATAGCAGGTTAATATCCCTGTCTGACAGGATTAAATGCCTAACAGTGATTCTTGCTTTTACAGCTATCAGGGTAAGTGATGCCATATGCAATGATAAAGATGTGACATTGTTCGGCTTGTCTTTTGGAGAATGATTAAATGACATGCTTAAATCCTTTGTGGCCTCACAGTCAACAGTAGAACAGAACAGCGAAACTGTACGTGAGGAACAATGGCTAAGTTACCTACCTAAAATTTATTTTTGACTTACAAGCTGCAGAAAGAACACGTACTGTTTTCATTTGTGGCTTAGCAAACTGATCTATTGTAAAGCCTGTCCCTGGTGCAAAGTTCCCCACACTCCTCATGAAGCCACTCCTCTCTTTGGGATAAAAATTTGCATGACAACGAATTTAGTAAAACCTGAACCTGCATTATCTCTCTAGACCCAAGAGTAAAATTCTGGTTTTGAATTTAAATATCTGAATAGAGTTGTCTACATGTGAAGGAAGCAGGAGGCAAAAATTCTTTTACTAAGTCAGAAAAGATCTCATTGTAGGAGTCTAAAGTTATGCAGCTGGTGAAGCAAAACAGTCTAGGGCTGCTCAGCATTGTGTGCTGGTTGCTGACATCAGATTTAATGGCAGTGTTTGGAGCGGCAGTTTGGTCTGCTTCTATATTTTTTTGTTTCTAGTGTAGAATTAATCATTCATAATAGGATATTGCAGAAGATAGTGTTGGGAAAGAGAGATCTCAAGTGCCTAAATGGTCAACAAACTTCAAAGTCAGGATTAGCTGTGCCAGTACATTTGGAGTACCTTGGAAGGGTAGACCACTGCTGGTAGGTGCTTGGGAGCCTCACCCACCACTGCACCACTGACATGCTGATAGTTCTGCTGATCTGGATTCTGTTACAGGTGTGTGAGGAGCTTCTCTTCATGCTTCAGTTTTCCTCCAATAAGGAGATAGGAAGAAAGCACTTTAACTTTGGTGTCTTTTTTCTGTTATTCTATAGTTCCTTTGTGTTCTTTTTTTGAGAATCACATGTTATTATTTGTATTATTTTACATATAGAAATGACATCATTCACCAAAAATATTAGGAATTTGAGAATTCTTTGATTCAATTTTAATGTAAAATTATGTGTTTCTTTTAAAATGAGAAGTAACTGTCTGGCAAAAACCTTCTTTATCAAGAGCAAAACCTGTGATTCTTCAGTCTCTCTGTTGTCTAGCTTTAAGAGATCCTCCTAATAGTAAATTAACCCTTATATAATCAGGAAGCTAACAATTTACAGTAGAATAAAATCTAACCTGCAGGGTTGCATTATGTACCGTTTCCAGGCTGTAGGACATGAGCAGGTTTGGGTCAGCCCTAACATTAAAAAGTGACTCAAAGTTCAGAAAGCTGGAAAGCTGATGGTGTTTGCTTTACTTAATAAAGCAAACTGTAAGTCAAACATTTAATCACAGCACTCTGGTAACAGGGGCCCTGTTTTAATACAGCTCTTTTATTGGCCCCTTTGTACTTCAGAAATAATATAGGCAATCCTGATGGATAAGGTGTTTTCAATGCAAGTCTCATGTGGAACTTTAATTTTCAGACACAAGCCTTCCATAACAATATGAATCACCGATGTGAGAGCTGTTCTGATCTATGGTGGTTTTTCCAGTAGGGAAATAACCTGCTGAGTTTATTAATGTTTGTCTAATTTACATCATTAGAGTCATTTTTTAAATAGCTCTGACTGTTTGCTTTATTGCCAGCACGTGTGTGGGGAGAAGGGATGCCAGAGTGTGAGGCTGCTCATTTCTGAGCAGGGTGGGAAGCTGAGCTTTATGTCCTCCTGGGTGCTCCCTGAGCAGGGAAAATCTTTGAGGCTTCAAGCCGTGAAGGCTTGTACACCCCCACAGGTGTTCATGGTTCAGTTTGATTTTCCTGGTTCAACAGATCTTTGTGGCATCAGGACAAGAGCAGGGACAGGGGAGGCAGGAGAATGGGACTTGTGCGCTCAGCAAGGAGACAACACAACACCCACTTGAGTTTGGAGATTTTAAAGGGAGCTGGTGACATTCCTCTTACAGGCGTTGCCCATGTCAGCTGGCAAAGGGGGATTTTTGCAGCTCTTTGTGTGCTGGTCATTTGTCAGTGCCTGCAGACCTCAGCAGAATTGTTCTTGTACTGCTGTGGTGGAGAGGGGGCTCAGCAGTGGCCCTGGACAATGCTGTGGTGTTTCTGAAAGGCTCGCCTGGCTCTCACCCTATTCTCTCAGGGGCAGGTTGCAGGAGACAGCACCATGTCTGTTACTAACACTGTTAGCAGTAATGCAGGTGAGACTCATTAGCTGAAAAGACCTGATTTGCATCTCACACTGAAATTCTATTGTTTTTTCCCCTCCTTGCTCTTTCTCAAAGGGAAATGAAGGAAAGGAAAAGGTAATAGTACATTTGGACTCCAGCAGACCAAGTTGTCATCTTGGCTATTTTTTGTTAGTGAAAATTTGGAATCTCTTTTTGGTTTGCTAGTTACTCAGATTTATTGCAATGAGATAAGAATTTGATGAAGCTCCTATAGATTTATGAACTGTTTGTAGTAATTGGTATCTGCCTCTCTAGCTACACATACATATGTGGACACTTATCTGCACTTCACTAAAATTGTACTTCATTTTTGTAGTGGCAGAGCTAATTCAATTAATAGTTTCTGTGACTAAATTCTTTTTTACCTGAGTGGGAAAACTTCAGTGAATTCTCCAGTCTGAGCTGTAATGCCAAGAAGCAGTGAGGTGCTCTGCCCCATAGTGCATCTAGCCAGGCAGCTAAAGCAGAGGCTGAGAGTTGGAAAAACCCTGATCATTTCTGTTTCTGAGCTCATATTAAGTTTCTGAGTTAAATTTAAATCTCTCACTCATACAGTGTTATACAGATTGCTTGAAGAATTGTGTTTGAATGACTGATTCTTTTTTGTAAATACATTGCAGAATTTAAGGTTTTGAGGTTATTTAGATTTTGGATAAAATGGAACTCTGAAGGAGCTGTTTAGTCAGGTACACTGGCAGTACATAATTCTGTATTTGTAGGCTGTAAGGAAGAAGTTACAGGCAACGTATTTTCTTCTTTTTCCTGGGTAGGAAATTTTTTTCTTCACTTTGTGTGGACAGCTGCTCAGCTGCAGGTAAAAAATGTTATAGTTTATGGGACTGCCAGCTGGAGTCAATTAAAATCTAATGGACCAGAGTTGGCACTAAAATATCTTATTCTGCCCTAGCAATGTAGAGGTTTGTTCTGCTGCTTACGCGTGATTTAAAAGGTTTACAATGTCGTAAAGGAACAAATTTGCTTACCATTTTGCAAACCAAATCATGTTTGAGTTTAAAATCTGACACAGAATTATTATCATTTGGGTCCTGTAATGAGGTCATGGTTCTACTAGACATGAAGAGTTGTGATGGAGGGACTTTCCTTGCCTGACGTCCTGTCCGAAATATTTGAGATGGAAGCAGAGAGCTGAAAGACTTGCTTTGGTCACACCAAGGATCTGCTACATATGTAGGAAAAAATGTGGGTCTTAAAATAATTCTGACTTCCTCAAGCAAAAGAAACCTAGGGAAAGCTTGAGTCACAGTATTGGAGAGCGAAAATCATCATTACTGAGAGTAACATGGGCAAAGGGAGACCTGGATCAGGTGTGCCAGAGGGACAGAATAGAGAGGAAGAGCTGAGCAAAAAGAATCAAGTTTGAAAATGAGTTCAGTTCATTTGAATTGGAAGGAGCTGTCATTTGTTCTTGAGAGGCATGATTCAAACTAGGTTCTTTGTGCAAACCTGAATGCTTAAAAGGCATCTTTTGCCTTTTCAAAATGAAGTATTTTCAAAGATTGACTTGAAACTTTTTCTCTTATATTTGAAGGTGGGGAGAATTGTTTTTCAAAACATACAAAATTCACCAACACTGTGTGAAAAATGACTCACGTAGACAATCTTTCTATTTTGGAAACATTTCTATTTCTTTACTTAATGGTAGTTTACATTAATTTAATTTCATATTTTCAGTGATAACATTTCATCCAAGGTTTGTGTGATAAGCAGGAACTCAATTGCATGGGATTGTTTCTCCATGTTCTAAAAGATTGCTCAGGGCACAAAACATACCCTGATAACAAGAACCTTGGTAATCCTGTAGATGCATGAAAAAGGAAAGAGATTATTCTTGAGGCCTAATCCTGGAGCATGTTGTCCCATGGTTTCTACAAATAAACAGGCTGTGCATTTAAAAGAATGAGAAATGTGAATAGTGGGTATTTGAAAATGTTAGATTTCTCTGTTTTGCTATTCATGGGACAGATCTAAGCTGCTTTTAAGCATTTTGTCACTTATTCAAAGATTCGTGTATTCAAAGATTGGTCAACCGTTACCACTTTTAATCCTGAACTAATCATTTTTAACCCACAAATGGGTTATTCCATGCCTGTGTTCTTATGTGCTGCAGGTGGACAAGCTGCTCTAGAGGGCAAAGAGAAAAGAGGATTGTGAGAAAAATAAAAGAGCACGAGAAAAAATTGAGTTTAGAGATAATTGTGTGGAACAGATTATAAAATGCCTGAAAAACTTGTCTTGAGATGAAATGCTTCAAAATGTCCAAGGAGAGTCACAAAACCTAGAGTGCATCTAGTGTAATGGTATCTACAAACAGTGTTCTTTGACTTGCTTTAACTTGTGAGAGTTTCACTCCTTCCCGGCTGACCAGTCTGATTTCGGATGAAATGTTTTCCACTTCTGTTGGGATACAGTTACTTGGTGTCTTGGTGGAATTCCAGCCTTGGATGGGTTTGTGTTGAGGAGCATTTATCATTAGACCACTCTGATGTGAAGACGGGGAGCTCAGAGAGAGCTGTCCTCAGAGAAATGAAACTGGGCCCAGGCCTAACTCAGTCTTAATTTTCATTTTTTCCATAGTTTTCCTTTATTTCTTTGGGAACGAATTCTATGTATTTTTGAGACAATAAGTGAATTAAAATGTAATTTCTTAGAGCTTTACACAGTTAAAACTGCGTAGTTTTCCTCCATATGATATATTCAGTTCCCCTCAATACTGACACCAACGATTCCAAGAAAAGCGGAGATCACACAGCTACAGTTTGGTTCTCAGGCACAGGATTGACACTCTGATGAAACCATTGAAAACACTCCATATATGGTATTAGTGTGCCTCTATCAAAGCCAGAGCACTTCCTTCGCTGAACTTGTCAATATGTCACTTAAAATAGACATTAGTATTTGAAGAGACACAAAACTTCATAACATTAGTAGCAGCTTCATAATGTTAAAGAGAAATATATAACCTAACTGAGGAATGAATGTAGGCTTTTTGGGCTGCTCTTCAGACAGGAGATTTATTAGAAACACTGTCGTGTTCTAATTTTCCCTCTGTTTACAGTAAGGTTCTCCAATTGCCTCTCTCTCTTGAAACTGAATCTTTTTAGGTACCATTTTTTTAGCGAACATTGTGGAGGAAAAGGAAGAAGAAACCAATCCAAACCAGAATATGGATGATTCATAGTAAGAACTACTGAGGCTGTAAAAAACCCTGGTAGGGATTCTGACGAGTTGGCATATCTCCTTCCACATCAATAAATTTGTCACTGGTGGAACTGTTTATTCCTTTGCAGTTGTATGATTTATGCTGGACCTTTTGTACTGCTTATGTGGACCTATAGCTCATCCTCAAACAGTAGAAGATGAACTCTGACTAATAGATCCCAGTGACTGTCCTACAATTTATGCAGGATCAGTGTTTTAAAAGGGTAGTGTGCATGATTTGAGTAGGATTTGAGTATATAGCCATGGTTTGTCCTTTGCTGTCAGCAAAGCCATCCTAAGTTCATTTCTTTAAAGAAGCTCCAGGCCAAATGTCAGGAAAAATTAAATCAAGCAGTGATGTAGTCCCATAGGGAAAATGTATTTCAATTGTGAGGTATTCATGGGTATAATATGTCATCCTGTAGTCTGTGACTGTTGGGTGCACTTACAGGCAATGTGGCTTGGTAATTGCTACTTGTTAAGAAATTTGGGTATGATAAAAAATGACCTGCCGGGGAGAGAGACAGTTTTGTTAATTTTATTTATGAGACTTTCATCAAAATTGGAATGATGTGTGTATGTACCAGAAAATCATCTTTGAAACAGCATCTTTTATTTAAGAACATAGTTTTTGTCTTCAGCAAGGAGCTACCATAATCTTTTAGAGCTTTGGTTTCTGCATTCTGAGAAACAATTTGGACACAAGCTCCTTATTCTGCTCCACCAACATTCTGATACACAATTTGCCCTTCCTGAGGGCAAGTGTAAGCAAATTTTCCATCTTCACACAGATGTGGGACAAAGCTAGACTTGTTGGACCAATCCGAATCCAAGCCTGGAAAGAACTAATTCTATCTCCTCTAGCTTTGTTTTTGTAGAAAGTTTCATCTTTTTCCTGGCATATTCTAAATAAATCAAGCCAGAACCTACAGTTCAGATTATTCTTTATGTGGATACCTGGCCCAGGAGCAAGATTGAGGAGATCATATTTGGAGGTCTGGTGAGAGCTGAGATGGAGGCACAAGCTGCCTGTCCATGAGACACTTCCCTGCCCATGCAGTTGTATTAGCTTATTCCCAGCTTTTCTGGGGGCATAGGGGATGGCAGTGATTTTCTAGATCATCCTTAATTGCAGATAGGTAACTCTGTGGTATCAGTAACCATAAGCACTCATGTGTAGCACTGAAGCATCCATGTCATTCTTAGCCCTGTTATTTGATTATTGTGAAGCATTGCATGTGGAGCACACATATAATTTAGGATCTTTTCAGATGCAAATGGATTTTTAAATCAGAAGAAGCTGGTGCACGTTTGATAGCTGAATCCTTCCAGAATGGAAAGTTTTATCACCTTCTAGATCCTTACAGAACAATAGACCTGATATCTCAGCTGGACAAAATCATGTATTGCTTTGGGCTTTAGCAGCTCTCTGCCATTAATGATCTTACCCAGCATTGTTCCTTTATCTGAGGAAAAGGGTGATGAAGGCATATTTCACAGATTTATTTTATGGATGTGAGAAGTGGAAGAGGACAGATTCTGCTTCAGCTTGTGTCACCCTAAGTCCAGAAGAGGTGAATTAAAAACCCAAAATAATTTTAATCAGAGCACTTGTGTTATTCCACAGTAACACTTTCCTAGCCAGCAGCCTAAAAGCAGTGACAGAAAATGAATTAATCACAAGAATTTCTGAATACTTTCATTGTGCTCTAACACAATGCATGAGATGTTCCGGGTAAGGAAATAGGTTGCACAGAATTTTGAAGAGGAAAAAACCCCTTGTGTACTTAACTCTTTAGAGTCGGCTGCAGGCAGGAAAATTAAGGATGGGATGTCATCAGACAGTTTTATCTGGCCCTTGCATGTCTGGCAAGCCAGTCCTTCTGGGGAACATTTTATTATTCATGGCCTATTTGAAAAATTAGGTCTTTTCACATCAGATTCAGCTTTATCGCCTTTTTTGGTGTGCATTTGTTGAATTAAAAAACCCATCCAAAGGAAGACAGAGTTTTCATTGCATTCTTTAGTATTCATTCTTCTGTGTCTTTAAAGAATGATGAATTACTCGAGTCGTCTTAGAACTAAAGTACTTCAGGATACAGTTAACCAGTGCGTCCTCACTGGAAAGGAACCTGGTTCACAGATCAAAGTGCAGTTTTTCAAAAGTAGTGAGCAAAAGATGCCCATATGACAATAAAGAGATGATGTTTTATCCTGAGGAGTCAAGGCTGATTGTGAATTCACTGACTCTTTCCAAAGTGCATTTCATTACAGTGGCTTTCCTTTCTTGTATTGCTGGAATTTGTTGTATTGCTTGGATTTAGGACTTTTTCCCAGATCATTTCAGTGTCCCGCCTCAGTGATGCTGTGTCACTCACAGATATCTGTTCTAACTGTTTAGATTTCTAATAAAGATGTTACATAAACCATAGATTACTAACAAGATGGAAGCATGTTTGTTGATTAATTTGTTATATAATTAGTTTTTTAAACATTGGTACTGTCTAGACCAATACCCAATGTTCACAGCTCTTGGGTTGAGTAAGTGTTCGTTCCCATCCTTTCATCCCAGGGGTCTCCTTGTTTGGTTTCATAGCAGTTGATATTGCTGTGTGCAGTGTTTTTCTCCTTTGTTCTGTCTTCTTTCCAGTTATTTACTTCTTCCTTCCTTGGTTCCTTCACTGGAACCAATATTACTAATTTTTTTTCTAGATAATAGATTTTTCTAAACTTTTTTCCTAGTGCCCTCTTTAAATTTTTTTAGTATGTCCTCTCTGGTTTTGTTTATGTAGAAGTTCTTGCCTTCACCTTAATTATATTTTAGGCAGATAGTTAAAATACATTTCCCCCTTCTACCATCATTATATTGGGCATGATTGTGCTCATAGTACCGTTACCTCTTGTGCACTTGGTCAGCAGCACCTGCAGCTATTTCCTTCCTTTTTAGAGACTCATTCATTGCCCACTGACCCTGGCTGAGCCTCCTGAGAGATGGAAGCTCCCACTGAAGTTATGAAAACAGGTTTGTTAAGAGGCAAAGAAAGAGTATTCTCTAATTGGTAAATGAAGCAATCTCCGCTGGAGAAGATGGGAGACAGTACAGTTGCTAGTAATTGTGATTCCTACCTGTTCTCCTTTGACAAAGCAATTTATGTAGATGTTAGCAAATGATGTTCTAACGAGGAGAGCCCAGAGCCCGCCTGTGCTGCAGATGGCAGTGATGGGACTGGACCAACTGCCCTTGGATCAGGGAGACTTACCTGTCCAGGCCTGCAGCTTTCTGTTTCTTTGCATTTAGCCTTTGAAAAGTGTGGTTACATTTTTCAGACTCATTTATGTCGTTTGGTGCATAATGATAGATGTGCTTTTTTACAGAAGCCATTTGTAGCACAACGGTGATGTTACACTGTTGTTTCTAAAGACTTCGGGGATTCTTTTCGGGCCATATGACTCACAACTTTGAAGTCACTGAGCAAAGGGTCAAGCCCTTCCTCACTCAATAGATGCTTTCAGCTCCAAGCGCTACCAGTACATTCAGGGCTACAACTCTTGTTATTGAAACAGCTGTAGCTTCAAAATGTCGTGGAAGCTGCACTAACGCTTCATTTCCTGCAGTGAATCATTTTACTTATGAAAGTATAAAAGCCAGGGACATTTAGGGAAAAAAAAAGAGACAGAAATAGAAAGAAATAAACCTTCTGTGCTCTGAAATGGATCTTTTTTTTCCCCCGTTGGATAAGTTTGTCCTGTCACAGCAGTAAAATGCAATGATATGGAATAATTATAAGCTCCTAAGCTTTTCCAATTGATCTACTGTTGTGAAAATATATTCAGTAAATTCACCTAAGTGACTTTGGACAGCAAAACACAAGGACATTATGAATAAAAGAAACACTAATTTGGCTGATACAATGGAGTATTGTGACCACAGGAATATCATTGTCAACCTCTATTCTAGATGAGAGTAGGTTTGTTGTCAGAAAAATCAGTGTGTAATTCAGAAGGTGACCTCAGCAATTACTTGTGGACTTTTATATTTATTCTGTCCCTCTACTTTCTGTTCTTAAAATATTATTTTGATTGGAAAAACAAGCTCACTTATTCCTGTTACTGATAGCAGGATATTAATTTTATTAATTAATTAATTAATTCAATAATTTATTTATGCTTTTGGCAACTTTTCTGGGTGACGAAACAGGAAAAATAAAGCCTAGATTTCTTCTGATTTGCTTTCTGATGATGCTTATATTTAAAGTACAATTTAATTTTAAAAATACTCCAATTTAAGGGAGGAGATGAAAAGAAGAAAGTGCCATTATTAGTGATTTGCATCTATCAGTAACTGCATTTTGAAGCAGCACTGTATTATCACTGTGAACAATGAAAACAGAAAAATGCAATGTCATAGACACAAAGTATACTCATTACTATTCCCCTGTTTTCCTGGAAGTATTAATCTTGTGCATTTGTCAGCCGTACTTTAAAATATGAGGTAAAAATTGTTTAAATGTTTGTCAAATGGGGATGTAGGAGTTAGGAAATGCTGTAATGAGAAGTTATTTCAACACATGAGATAATATATATGCTTTGTAATATACAAAGTTTGATATTATTAAGACATTATTGCAGAAGTAACAGATTTCAAAGGACACTATGTAACAGCCAATGAATATGATATATTTGCAAATAAGGTGATCTTGTTATACAGCTAGAAGTAATAAATTTATAGTGCTCATGATTGTTTTTCTGTATATATTTATCCTTCTGTGGCATTTGAATGTTTTTCTTTGTGTCTTAAAACAGCAGAAGAACTTAAAGTCAAACATCAGAAGCAATGAAAATAGAAGGGAAATTAGGAAAAGAAAGGAGGCAAAGTGCATTTCAGAGGCTGGGTAGTAGAGGGAAATATGCCTTCAAAAATATATATTTATACATTTTAATTTCAAAATTATAATTTTAACAAGAGACTGTAACTTGCCCAGATAGAAAGATGCTTTAACAGAGAGAAAAGCAGCCTTCTCATGCTTTGAGATTAAAAGTTTGAAAAATTTAAGAGAAAGTTTTAAATTTTGTGGGTTTATAATTAAGTATTTGAATTTTAAATGCCATTCTTATCTGTCTGCCTCCTACTTTTTATTTGACTACAAAAAATGACAGGATCTTGGAAAAGAAGAAAAAAATCCAACTACAGAAAAAAGAAAAAAAGGACACCGTTAAGTTTTGTCAAAGTAAGTAGTAAAATTTCCCAACCTCTCTTCCAAAATGTTGGGATTTTTCTCTCCTGTTTTTAATATGAAGTCATTTTTTGTCTACAAACACCTACTTCAAAAAAGAAAAACCCGACTAGTTTTATTTGTTAAATTATTATGGTAGAAATGAGTGCTTAGAAGGTTTTTGAATGGTGTGACAACTATAATTACCCACACGGAATAATTTTTGAGAGCAGAGGGATCTTCAATCCTGTTGTCAAAGACATGGCAAGAACATTTGGCTGGAAACCAAAGCATGACAACTTCAAGCAGAAAGTAAAAGCACAGGTTTTAATGTGTGTGTGTGTATGTGTGTTATCTGTATGAACTTCTGCAGAGCTAATATTTGGAGTAGTTGAAGCAGTGGGGAGATGGGAGAAGGACTTTACTTTTTCTTGGCTCTGTGTCACTTTGAATGCAGTGACAAGAACCAGGGTATGGTTACAGATTGGTGGACTAGGATATGTCATTCCCATTCATTAAATAGCACAGATCATGGCTCTCCAGAGGATGAAGCAAAGTAGTTTTAGGTTTGCAGTGTAATGCAGGGAGATTGAGACAATATTTGACCAAGACAGGGGCCTGTTTTATGCTGTGGTCAGCTGCAGTTGGCTCCAGCTCCGGGTTTGCCCAAACTTGTGCCTGGGTGATGGAGCAGGCAGGGCAACATGCTGTCTGCTGGGTTCCAAGTCTTTCCAAGGACAGGGGAAGGGCTCTTGGGTAGAGCTGAGGCTGTGACTCTGTGCCTGCTCAAGACTTGCTCTTGGGAGGAGACAAGTTCTGTGAATTTTTTGCAATCCCAGTGGATGAGCGGAAAGTAGTATCAGGTTCACTTGCACGCTCCAAGAGAATTCCTGAGTTGAATAGTGATAGATCAGAGGGTTTGTGCAGGATTAGTCAGCATGGTACTGGGCCATTAGGAGTTAAATTGTTTTCCAAGAATCTCAGAAAGGAGTGGAATTGGAGCCAGGACTTGAAGCCAGGATTTGAAGCCAGGTCCTGTGGATGGACAATGAAGCTTGGCTCCTTTTTTTGTGGGGTACAGAGCAGCTGGGTAGAAACATTTGTAATATCTGAATTCAGAATATCTGCACAATTAAACTGTACATTGCTGATACTTCAGCAGTTGCATTTGAGACCTCTGTGGACTACGGAAGTCATACTTTAGTAGATTTTATATTTTCTAAATTGATATTGTAATCATGTTTTCACTCTTTAAAATTTTCCCCCTGAAATACCAACATCTGATAAACTTCCTCCATCTGTCTCTGTCCAGATTTGAATGGTTTGTGAGGAAAATTTAATCTCTCTGTGGCATCATTAGATTCAAAAACTTCTCAGAATTTCCATCCTGAGCCATGTTATGGAGGTCTTTGTAACTCATCCGTGTACTAGTGAAATTTGGACATAAATGGCTGAGATGTGAGTGGTTTTCCCCCCTGTTGCTTATGGGTAATTAAAATAAACTGGTATGGAGTGTATCTTTAAGTTTGAGGAAGACCTAATGTTAAGGCAGGGAATTGCTTAGGAGATTGGTTTTTTTGCTGCTTACACTTAGTGACACCCACCTCATTAGTGCAGATTGCAATTATTGTTAATTATTCCATGCAAAACAAACCAAGGAGATTGCCTAATTCTTTTCTAAATCTCACCTTTTTTTAACTGGTGTTATTCCAGCTTCTGTTATAGAATTACAGTAGATTTACACTAAATGAGTACCATGGCATCCTGAATAATGCTCTCCAAGTCAAATGTGTTTCTTGTTTGGTAAAACCTGAACTCTGATTTCAGTTGCACTGAGCAGTATCTTAGGTCAAACAAAGGTATAGCTCATTCCTCCTGTGTACTTCGGGCACCTCTGTTTTACTGCAGGTATTCAGTGCTGTAAGCACTCTATGCCCAGAGGGTGCAGATTTACACAGCTGTGTGCCCCCTTCAGTGCAATTCATTGAAGATATTTGCTGCACTGACACACAGAAAGGTAAAGTGTTGACCCCGGGCTTGTGGCAGCATGATGTCTGAACTCTGGCTGGCACCTTACTCAAGATATCCTAACTTAGAATAATTTCCAACTTTTGCTATGATTGACCTTATTTGTTCCATCTCATTAGTCTTTTGAAATCCAGGTATGCACAGTGTGTACCTTAAGGACATTAAATCAGCTTTTGAAGTCACAGTTTAGCAATCCTGCCTTGGGTGTTCCATGTGTTCCTTGGCATTATTAGCCTCATGCTCTAACCAACTGAGCTAGTTCACCAGGAACGAGTAGAACAGAGGTAAAGGATATGGAGACAAACAAACAAGTATGGTAATTCAAAATGTTTTGAAATAAATTGCTGCCTGCATTAGGTATAGCTAGGAGAGATCTGTGGTGTGCTGAGATGGGCAGAATCTGGACACATTGATGCAGACTGCACAGTATCCTGTACTATGCTTGACATCCAAGAGGCGATGAAGGACCATTAGAAATTAAAATCAGAAATTAAAAGTATAATTATAAACTCTGTATATGCTTCTATTCCCAATATAGAAGGAAGACACCTAAAAGGAAATCTACTTTTTTTTTTCTTTTTTTTTTTTTTCCCAGAAGGATTTTAAAGGAGAATAGCAGTAATAAGGAATAAACCCTAAACATTTGTTGTGTTGAAGCAGGAGCCAGTCTGTGGCATTTGTGCCATTCTGCTGAAGCCAGTGTCTCTGTTCTACCACTCTGAAGGGTCCTTCAGGCTCAGGAGATGAGTTGTTAGCAATCACATTCTGAAACTGCATTTCTTCAGTTGCTTTGTGCTGCTTGATGTTTGCTTACAAAAAAACCCTCCCACATTCAATGTTGGGTGAAATGTTGACTCATCTGAAATCACCAGAGCCAGCATTTGATGCCAGGTCTTTCCAGTGCTCATGCTTTCTTCTGCTCTGGGAAGGATTTGGGATACTTCCAAGCCTTGGTACAAGAGCTGAAGATGAGCCCTCCCTTTCCACTCCAATTCCATGGGATGGTTATTTAGGAATAGTCCTGGTATTGTCAGAAATATTTACTGTATCTGCTTTTGATCTAATGCAAGCATAAATAGCATGTTCTTTTTCACTTGTCAGTCAGTTGTGTGCACATGCTGTAATCCAGCACTCAGAGAAGTAGGAAGTCTCCAAAGTGATCTTGGCTTTTCAAGAATTTTAAGCCTTGCAAATGAAGTAACTTTTGGCAGATGTCTGCAGATGTCTAGTATAAAGGGTATGAGTAGAAAATAACAATCATTATGTATCTACTGTCATTGTTTCTGTGTTTGTTCAGAGCTTGGCAGTCAGTAATGTTCTGGTTTGTGTTTTTGAGTGTATGTTTTGGTTATGCTACAGGCAAGAGTTGCAAAAGCACACTTGTTTGTTTCAAGTTTCACAGGAGATGTAGGAAAGGATTCTTGTTGAAAAATGAGATTAAAGAGGTGTACAGGCTGGGACCACAAACCCAGTGCTCTTCTTGCTTAGACTGGTCCAGCCATGCCTTGTGTGACTTGTAACCACGTGCACATCCATTGGATCCATGACATTGCACTTGTATACAAAACTGGAAAAGGGCTGCTGCCTTGGGTGGTGATCTTCCAGATTTGAAGTATTGATAAGTTTGCTTGCCAGAGTCCTTTTATTGAACTCACTGAACTAACGTGCAGAATACAATGGGCTACATAGTTGCTTTGTGCTTGACGTGGTCTTTTTTATGAGAAATAAAAACTAGGGGCTGAATTAAAACAACGAAAGCTCTGAAGTATTCAATATCTTCAATTAAAATCAGTGGTTTTGTAGTGCAGGCCTGCCCTTATGCTGCATATTTTTTCAGTCAAATGAGTGACATCTTTGCTCAATAATTAACAGGTAGAGCTATGTGAAAGAAGATGCTTCCTTAAAGCATAAAGCAGAGAAGCAGAAAACTGATTGGTGGTGATGTATCAGCTCAGCTGCGTTCTCTCCCTACAGGCTGAGAAATGTTATTACGTGACCTCCTGATGAGAGCAGTTATCATTAAAATAGTTAAATTCAATATGGTGCAAATCAAGATAGAGATTTTATGCAGTAGTCACAGAGGGTCTTTGCTGCTGTTGCTGCTGCTGCTGCTAAGTGTTTATTTTTTTAAAGCTAAAAATATAAATAGCTTTATATTTTAGATGACAACAAATCCAACAGTTCGAGCCAAAACAAAATATGAAATAGAAAGACAAAAACTATGGATGTGATGTATTAAAAGTGACCAGCATCTTATATTAACTCAAATACAGCTTGTATGTGTGTCAACAGACTGGGCCAAAAACCCCAAAGCTGCACAAGCTTATCTTAGTTTCTTCCTTGAATTGTTTTCCCTGTTTATCTTGAAAGCTGACATATTTTTGTCATTGATATCTCTGTACTACCAAAATATTTTAGATAGCAAGTTTTACTTCAATTTGTGGAACTTGACTGCATTTCTTGGTTTTACCATTTTGTGTGAAGCTTAAATTGCAGATAGGTCAAAAATGAATGAAAGGGTATTAACTGTTCCTTAATATTAAGCCTGTGTAGGGATGTTACTGGGGAGTCCAGTGACAGCTGTGGCTCTGGAGACTTTTGGTGGAATAGGAAATTGAAACCAAGAGATTCTGTAATTTGGTTTAGCCTAAGGCAGTAAGCAGTAATATTTCTGAGGTCTGCTGGAATGCTGCAGGAAATTGAAACTGGGCTCAGTGCAGCATCAAAGGTGATGGGTGTCATTGTCCAAAACTTTCTTGCACTTTTAGGAGAGGTTTGGAAGAACTCAGAGACTCGGCAAAGGACATGCTAATGGGGCAGTGATGGGAAGATGCTGCTTTCTTTCTATGCACTTTTAATTTTTTCTATGTCATTTGTTGGTGTCACTATTTTGTCATTATGTCACTATTTTGATATGGTGGAGCAACTCTTTTTCCAGGCATCTTATTTTCAAATGTGTGCTTTCTGTCTGTGATAAATGCCACAACTTAGCAACCAAAAGGAAGAGTTAGCAGGAGGTGGAGTTAGGTAAAGAAAATACAAGAATTTGACTTCAGTGTGGAAAGAAGAACAAATAATATCTTCATCATTGCATTTTTGTAACTGATTTCACACAGGTCATTGGTGACTGGAGCCTGTGAAAGCAATGTGGTCGCTTCACAGAGACAATCAATATAGAAATGCAAGACAGATAAGAGAGGCTTGGTTTTCTTGACTGCGTGGCTGTTTCTTGACAAGTGCAATATGTAGTGGTCTGCGAGTGCCCTCCTTGCCATTTTTTCAGTGTGTGTGTTTATGGGTGAGTGATACTGAGAGGTGAAAACAAACAGTTTCATTCTCCTCCTTACACACTTCTTTCTCTTTTTCTTTCTCATCTATTTTTCTTTTATTAATTTTCATTTCACTTTTATAAGACATCAAAAAATGGCATTCACATTGGAGGTTTTTGGGTATTTGGTTAAAAAAGTAGGGAGTTTGACGTGGGGAATACACAGACAGAAGATGTGTGTGGCAGATGTTTCTTCTGCCAGTGAGCTTGGCTCCTGAACTTTTGTACATATCAGAAATATAAACCCAGATCTGACTTGGCAAAGAGCCCCTAGCTCTTGAGCAGCTGACTTAAAACCTCAGGACAGAAATCATCTTGGTCTCCTATCAGCTACAGCTTTGAAGTGGAAATTAGTTGGTATTGATTTTGTGTATTTGTGTGAATGTGTTCATACCTACATACTTCCTTTCACCTCCCTGCCCTCCCCCAAGTATTTTAGAATTCTCTTTTCTGTAATTTTCTTTTCCATCTGTTTTTGTCCAAGGCCTTACTGCTGCTTCAATACAGACAGGATGGTGTGGAATAAAAATCTGTGTAGGGGTAACACCTTAAACTGGCAGGCAGCCCTTTGCCAGCTGTATGGGCAGACACAGAGGCCATTTGAAGACATTCTGGTTTGAAGAGAAAGCCAGTTTCAGAAGAAAGATAATGTTTGAGAAATAAAACTCAACTTTCAAGGGCTGGGGCACAGGTTGGATGCATTTGGGTTTTTTCTTCATCTTATCCTTTCTAAAATTTTCCAGTTTTAGGTCAAACCCATGCTTCTTGCAGAAATCCAGCAACTTCAAAGTCATTCTGCTGACAAAAGTTTCACAGCTTGGGCTGCAGTTGCTGATATGATGGAAACTGCTGTGGGCTTTGAGACCTCATGGGGTGTTCTAGCCAAAATTCTCTTGTTCATTAAAAATTGAAGTTAAGAGCTAAAGGCAAACCATAGGAGAGAATACATAATGTTTTTAAAAGACTACAGTTTTAAAATTACTGTATTTTATTCTGTTTTTCAATGTTAGATGATGTCATGCAGCATTCAGAACAACCCATTTTACTATTTCTGTAATTAGATTTTTTATGCTGGTGGCATCTATCTGTTCCACTGTTAGTATCTTGTCTGTTACAGAAATGAACTAAGAAACCATTGTGATTGAAGGGATTTGCAGTCTAAATGTACAAGTATTAGCAGTAGACAAAGGAAAAATTAATATCTTCTTGTGTAAATGGGGTATATGCATGGGGAAATTCAGTAATCTGGGTTTACATAATCTGCATCTACTCAAGACCTGGATCCCTAGGAACAGAGCCCACATTTTGCAAAATCTTTGAAGATATGTTTTGTATGAATTTATATAAATCTGTTTTGTATGAGCGGGTGTGCCATTGAACAGGCCGGAATTATTTAGGAATCCCATAGAATGTGGCCTCCCCAGTGGAAGTCTCCTCACAAATTAATTTAACTGTTGGTTTTCTAAGCCCCATTTCACTCGAAGAGAACTGAAGTGTTTTCTATGGCATTCCCAAACCAGATATCCCAGGGAGGGGTTATAAGGCTAATGTAGGATTTTCCCTGCTTTCACAGTAGTTCACCTGCTCAACTTCCATCGCTGAAATATGAGCAGAATCACAGTCTTCTTTACTAAATGCTACTGATTAAAGGCAGGTATGTGAAAGAGTGCCACTATATGCATATATGTGATCAAAGCAATTATAAAATTCCACTACTTTGCTGTTTAAAAAAAAAAAAAAAAACAAAAAGGAAAAAAAAAAAGAAAAAAAAGTTGTATCGGTTAGTACTGAGTTTGTCCAGGTTCAGCCTTTAATAGATTTGAAGTTTGGGTCCTATCTAGCTTTTAGTCCTATGCAGAGCTAAACCAGATCATGCTGTAATATGATAAATACAACATTATTTTACCTTGTGATTTTTATAATTTAATCTTACCTGCTTGCAAAAATCAATCATTTTTTTTACTCTGAGCTCTGTAATTGATCTCAGATTTTTATACAGTAGCTTCTGCTTCCTAATATTTCACTGAGTTGGTTTTGAGGCAAATTAAATCTACCTAAATGTTTAGTTCATTTAATTTCTTATTAGAAAAGCACTTTCTGTAACAGGATTGGCATTTATTTCAGCAGTACAAAAATGTTCTGTATCATTATCAAAGTAACCACCAGGAGTGCTGTACGTAATGCACATACATGAACCAAAACTGCACTTTGTTACAGATTTTCAAAATCAAAGTAGCTGCATGTCAATTAAAAATAACTTTTAACTTCAGTAGAGTTTCTCAAGATTTATACTTGTGTAATTGAGAACAACGTGCAGCTTCATGTACAGATCTAATAATGCAGCAGTATTGCAAGAGAAGTAAATCTAAACTTTATTGCTGTCTAATAAATTATCTGGTAAGCACTATAATTAAACTACAAACCAGTTCATTAGTTGCAGCGACATCACTAAATTGGGTCTAATAGAAGCTGTGTAGTTTCAGAATGTGAGTGTCTGATTGTGAATATTATTGCTGTGACAGCAACAGTTAATTCAAATAATGATGCAACTTTAATGAATGAGGTTGTGTGACAGAATTAGCAAGAGCAGATTTGCTGAATAATTGGTTCTTTCTTGGTACAGTAAGTCATTGATTTCTATTCTCTTCTTTTCCCCCTTCCTCTTACAGTTATCATCAATCTGGTCC
Source organism: Sylvia atricapilla (assembly GCF_009819655.1). Lineage (NCBI taxonomy): Eukaryota > Metazoa > Chordata > Aves > Passeriformes > Sylviidae > Sylvia > Sylvia atricapilla. Next base: position 19,370,172 of record NC_089143.1, on the reverse strand, counting down.
TATGTGCACAATGTCCCGAGACCTCAGCTACAGCTGCAGCAGCAGTCTGGCACCTAGCATAACAAAGCAGGCCTGGCAGAAGAAATGCCAGAGCCATTTCAGCACCAAGCCCGCAGGCGTTTGTTCCCAGGGGCACGGGTTGTGAAAGGGAGGGAGGGAGAGCTCTCAGTGGTGAGGAACAAACCCCCTGCTCTGCTGCAGCCAGAGCTGGGACAACAGTGGGCTTTCTGCTGCAAAGCTCTTCTACCTGTTCCTCATTGTTTTAAGAAATGAAGATGCAGCCTAATGTAGTAGTCCAAGTGTAAAACGATGTGTCTGCACTGCAGATCTGATGTATTTGTCTTCGTTCGCTTTTCCTTGATTTGATCTGTTGCTATTTTGCTTACAGATCAAACCCATTGTCCTTTTCTCTTACAGTGTGGATTCTCATCCAGCCATGGCAGAGTGTGTGCTTGCATAGGAGCTCAAGAATGTACACATCTATACATAGCACATGCTACAGTGTTTGCAAAGCTATAATGTCACAGTTTCTCAGCAAATGCTTTCTGGGTGTGTAGCATCATCTAGTATGTAATCCTGTTTAATACATTTTTTTTAATAGCATCAGACTATGGCTTGTACTGCCAGATTTAAATTGAAAGTAGTTACTGTAAAAGCCATATTAAGCAGAAGTGAAAATTATGAACTAAACCACTGGAGGCAGTTGGTTAAGATGTGGCTTGATAGGCAGGTGTCCAAAGATCAGATGTAGCTCTAGACTCTGTATTAGAATAAGTCAATTTTCTTGTACATTTCATTTTTTCTTAACCTTTCTCAGAAAGTTTAGATTTGGAGCTATATTTAGTCCCTCAAGGGGCCTGCTTTGATTTTGTTTTCACATGCTGAAAACTTTGATTGGACCTGTATGTTAACTTGCCATCACTTCACGGAAGTGTTACATAGATTCATCAGTACTCCTTTTCCCGTGCCCTGACTCCCTGACGTGTTCTGCAGCAGGCATGTGGAATGACAGCTCCCTGCTGCTGCTGCCACTGCGGCCTGTGCACTCCTCTCACTCACAGGTTCTGGGGTTTAATGCCGCATAACTGCATTTAAGTGTTCAGAAATTTGGGACATCTACTTTGCAAACTCTGACAGTGCTGGAAAAAAGCTCCTAAGTCATTTGTAGGAGTAACATTTTCCATAGGTCTCCACACACTGGAGTGACAGGTACAGGCTGTGCAGGCACAAAGAAAGCTGTTCCTTTTCTGTGTGTCATATCCTCACCAATATTACACGGTCTGGAATCACAGATGATTCCACGTGGATTCTGGAATTCCTCTAATTCTGGGCTAACCTTTTGGGTTCTGATTTCATAGAATAATGAAATACTGACGCAAACAAGGGATATAACTGTCCACAGAGCTGGAGGAGAGGTAGAAATGATTTAAGTAACACACACATTTTGGTTCCTCTAGCATGCAAAAATTTTATTGGCTTCTGGAGAGCTGAGAAAGTCAGGCTTTTTAATCTGCTGTCTGTAGGATTCTTGCAGATGCTTTGCAAATACTTCTGCACTCCAAGAGCTATGGACTGATCTTCTGCCAAAATCCAGGAGGTGTTCTCCTGCTTTTTCTGATAAAGCAGGCAGTCTTTGTTTGGTATCCTGTCAACTGGGATCTAGACTAGCATAATGAAATACGTGCTGCTGTATTATAATCTTTAGTGATTACACAACATTTAAAATAATTTTTCAAATGGTGAACTCAGTTGCAGTTCATCATTATGGCCCCTAAAGATGCAGGATTAGGTGCAACAGAGTAAAAGCTCAAAACCTTGTTTAAATATTATAAAATCTGAAGACTTTATAAGTCTGTAACTTTATGCCTTGATTCTGCAAATAATTGGGCATGTATTATTTATATTGTATGCAGACATCTGTAGTTTTTCCTCTGTAGCTGAGTACGGTTTTTAAATGGCTATGATTTTTGTTTTGTAGTAATTCGTAATATTCCAAAGACAATCTGACATGTGCCCTTTGGCAGCATTTGGATGCTACTAGAGAGCTTCAGCCTTGACCCTCACTGTTTAAACAGGTGCTCAATAAAAACCAGTTTTCATCTACTTCCTTATGGACCTTTTCTAACCAGTGTTCACTGGAGCATCCTGTCGAGGAGTGCTGCCAGGAACCACTGACACTTTATTTTGATAGTTTACACACAAGCATTAGGCAGTTCTTCATATCAAATTCTCTTCATGTTTCTAGTTTTGCTCCTATTTAAAGAAATGAGCAGATGTTCCCATTTCTCTTGAAGGTCATGGATTTTCCTACATTTTCTCTAAATTTAGTTTCTGCCTTGTGGAACAGTAATAGATGTAAATTCACTAACAAAGAAATACCTGAGGGAGGTTGTGGCCAGGTGGGGATTGGTCTCTTCTCCCAGGCAGCAAGTGAGAGGACAAGGGGAAATGGCCTCAAATTGCACAGGGGAGGTTTAGGTTAGATACTAGGAAAAGCTATTTTGTGAAAGGGTTGTCAAGCATTGGGACAGGGAATCCAAAGAAGTGGACTTTGTTCTTTGGACTATCACTATCCCTGGAGAGACTTAAAAAACGTGCACAATTGGTGCTTTGGAACATAGTTTAGTGGTGTTTTGGCACCTGGATTAATTGTTGGACTTGATAATATTAAAGGTCATTTCCAACCTAAATGATTCTGTGTTTCTATGAAATCATGGAATGGCATGTTATATACAAACTCTACAGCAATCCACCAATAGGTAGTTCCTGAAGGATGTTTAAATTTAGTTCAACATTTCCTTGCTAGATTAGCTTTCATCTCCTATATCAGTATAATGAAAGTTTACCTATAAAGTTGTATATAAAATAATATCATATAAAGAATAATGTGTATGGTTCCTGTTTGACTCTTCAATAATTATTATCAGTGGTAATCCTTAAAGATCCAAAAAGTTATGTGAAACAGGTATTTTAGAACTCTACTATCCAACATACTCTAAATATAGTCTAAAATTTACTTTATTGAAGAATGAGTAAAAAGACACAGATGTGTTTAAATGGATTCATAGTCCTCCATGCACAACTGTTCATTTCTTTAAAACAGTTACATCAGTTTAATTTGCATTTGAATGTTTACTTATGGAAATTAAACCTATCTGAGTCAGATATATATTTTTAAGGGCAACTGCATGGTGTTCAATGATGCAGTTTGAAATTACATTGTATATGGTACAGACACAACTGAGTGTGGAATGACTAATTGGAAGTTAAATTGATTTAAGCCACCTCTGGGGATGCTTCATGTGAGTATCCACACAGAATGGTTGACAATTGGCAAGTTCTTAAGTGATTGTAACTCCATGACTCCCAGCAACTGCTGATATCTTCGGGAACAACTTAGGGCTCAGACTTGTAATCAGTTTATTAAAGCTTAATAAATGACTTTACATCAGCTGAGCTACACAGTGAAAGCCCAGCAACATAATCTACCTTAAATCTCAGTGTAAGAGGTTTGAGCTCCATGGGTTTACCTGGCTGTGGACTGAGAGAGTGCATAAGGATATCAGAGTTGTGGTAATGTGAATTTGAGATGATAATGAAGTGTGTTGGGATAAGTGTTTGTGTTTTTCTTGGTGCATTAAAAAACCTCAGTGGATTACAGCCACCAGAATGTAAATGAAGCATCTGTAGTAAGATTCTTCCAGTGGTACTGCCCAAGGTCTGTAAATTAATTGCATAGGTATTTATTAGAATTTTCTTTGCAAATTCCAGTAAGCTTGTGTTTAGATGTTTAAACTGTATACCTTAACTGTTTTTCAAAAAACTTGAGCTTTGAAATCACTGCAAGTTGCTAAGGGTTCAGCAACTTTTAAAGGTTTAAAAACAAGCCATGTGTTTAGCCTCTTAATGAAATAGCTGGGCCTGGTTTGAGCGCCCTCAGGATATGATCCACAGTCTATTACTTTAATAAGAAGCCTTCAATTTATCTTAAAAATATTACCTCGATTGGTAATCGATTCTGAGCTATTACTGCATATTTAAAAATAATTTATTTTAAAGACTATCTCATTCTGCAATGGATGGACTTCTGGAGGAGCATTCACATACAGTGATCACATCTGTGTAGCTGTGCCAAACAAACCAGTGACTTGGCTTAGAAGGAATTGTTCAGGGACAGAAGTGTGTACAATACAGGTCAGCAGGTGAAAATGCAGACTCTGTGTAATTGGTAGTGGTTTTGTTACTCACAGGTGTAATGTATCCTCTGAATTGTTCTAAAAGATAAAAGATGTTGAAAGCCAGTATTTTCTCGTGGGTTCCTCTCTGCGAGGTGAAACAATGCTCCAAGCTCACCTGCTTCCCAGGAATGCCAAAAAGGAGTCTGAAGTAAGTTCCTTCACTAGTGCTTGATTTAAAAAAGAAATCAGGATGTCAGGACTGTGGGCATTGTGCCACTGACTTGATTCCAGTCATTTCAGTAAATACAGCCCAAGCTGTTGTAGAGTACTGGTGTTTTCCCCCTTGGATGGGTGGTAGGAAGTAGGCATTGAGACCTGATTATAATTCTTCTTGCACAAGGCTTTGTCTTGCCTTACAAAGATGTGGCAATGATGCTGCACCAGCTGCAGGAGCCAAACCCAGCCCTCTTCTGTTGAACACTCTTCAAGTGGGTTCAGACAGTCATGGTTGGGCATGCTGGACCTTCTAGCCCAAGGATGGCAGGCTGTCACTGTCATCTCTGTCCATCTGGATCTCTGGTGTCCTGTCTGACTGCAGAAGCAAGTAAGTAGAAATCTAAAGCATTCTTTTGAGGCTTCATTAATTTAGGACAACACTCAGGTTTTCTGTTTTAAGATTAAACTTTTTTCCAAGTTTAAATATTGTGTTTTTAAAATTAAGATATATAAAAGCAAGATTAAGTAGTAAGCTGGAATGATATTTTTTAGAAAATCAACCAAGTTAGAATCTTACTGTCATCTACTACAATATTTTCTATTAATCCATTTTAATTTTCAGATTGGATATGATCAACTAATGAGATTGCATTTGATGCAAATTTCAATTCATTGTTACTGTCATCACATTCATGTACATTGTTATAACATCTGTGTACTGAGCTAACTCTGCCATGGAATGCATTAATGAGCATGCAAAGTTGGGAAGAGTTTTGCAATGAGTCAGAATTGTGTATTTAATACTGAAAGATTTCTGTGGTACTGCAGTGATCTGTAAACACTGAGCTTGAAACAGTAGCTCATTAATGCAAACCATGCTGTCTTATGAACAACAGTTTAAATAACAACCCCAGACTGGATAAAGAATAGGTTTTGATTTCATTCTTTATTTCTTTCCAGATTTCACTTTCTTCCATTAATTATTGAGCAGAAATATTAGACTGAGAAAATGTCATTGTTTTCTTCACCTTTTCCAGAGCTGAATATAATCTCAGGAAAAGAAATCCACCTAAACAATATTACACATTTCTTATTCTGAGGTTGACAAATAAGGAAGACATGACAGAATATTAAAGAACTAGTAGTTTCTTATCAATCCCTCACTCAGTATTTGTTCTCTTTTCAGTTATACAAATAATTTTTACTTGAGGAGCCTCCATCTGTATTTCATTTCTAACTCACTTCTTCTTTGGCCTTACTTTAGAAGACATAAATGTGCTTGCATTTTCTTCCTGTTGCAACCAGTTTTTCTCCTATTTCAAGGGATATGTTTAGTATTAGCATTACAATCTGTAGGACAAAGCATCCAAGACACTACCTGAAAGCATAGGTTTAAGGGTATGTGCTGCAAATGTCATTATGTGACTCTGTCTGTTGATGGACAGTCTCTTTGTCATCCTTCCGAAAGGCTGATGGGCTTATTTGGATATTATTTGAAATTAAATGGAGGTAGGAGAAAACCCCATGTATGTGTTTGTACTGGAAATGTAAAGGAACCCTTTCAGAACCCACCTATGAATAACAGCAATAGAAAGAGAAATAGGACTGCTCCTGGTGTGTTTCCTTTCACCATTTACTGTCCTGGTTTTTCAGCAGCTAGAGGCTGGAGGCTGGTCAGTGACAATGTACAGTGCTGTAGCTCTCCTGACGAGGCTTTCCCCATGTTATCCAGGTATGAAAAAGCCTTTGAACACCTTCATAGATGTGGCTGAGTGTGACCTTTTCTGGTAATTCTTTTCTATGTTTTCTTACTCAGAAAGAGGGGCAACTGCCTCTTTTCTAGAAGCCAAGATCTGAAAGTGGATAGCTTTAGTAGCTGTTTTGCATCATTCTGCTTGGAGGAAGAGGTCAGGCCACTTCACAATGATGAAGACTGATGTATCATGGACAGGGTCAGAAGCAGAATTTGCTTTATTCTCCTAGAACTACATTAACTCTTTAAGAGCTGGATTTTGCTCCAATTTATGTTCTGTAGGCAATATCTTCACTAACTTTTGTGGAATAGTTTACAGATAAAACATCTACTGTCAAGCTGAACAGATCATCTTAATCAATGCTTATATAAATCTGTTTTTTCCCACCTATCATCACTTTGTGAACAACTGTCTTGCATTTTCCTGCTTCAGAGCTTCAGTTTTCTCTTCAGTCTGCTTTAGGTCACTAAGTTGCATAAAATGTCCTTCTTGTAGCCAAGGTAGGAATTATCATAAAATTCCAGCGCATAAAGTTTCCTACATTGCATAATGTGTCCATTTATATTAGCAAATGCGGTTGTGTGAAATACATGGCATGGAGTGTGTTCTAAATCTGTCACTGATGGGAGGTTTGTCAACAGGCCCTTCCTGAATACTTAGTAGAGAGAAGTTGGCAAGGTCGGGAGGATCAAATAATGACCATGGCAGACTGAATGCTTGGCTGAACCTGGATTTTGCTAGGAATTGTCAAGGTTTCAGAACTGCCATATGATAGCTAAGCAGTGACCTATCTTACTGCATAGTTTTTTTTCCTTTTAAGCCAGTGCCTTGAAGAGATGTGTCCTATAATACCCGTGTGCAAGACCAGGTTGAAACATACTGCTGCTCTAAATACAGAAAGGCTGATGTTGCTACAGCTTTCTGTATCAGTGCCATGGCTGTTGAGACATTGTTGGTCTTTAATGTTGTTAATGTGTCATGTTTAATAAAAATAACTATTTCTGCTCTAATATAATATCTTGACCCAGATCTGGCAATCTTGGAATCATCTACCACACAGGCGTTTCCCTGTTCCTCCTCTTGACAGGTTGTGCTTTTGTTTCAGACAGACTTGATCTCTCCTCTGATGCAAATGCACAGCCACTTTCCAGACAGTATATCTTGTGAAGAAGATTTATTAATTCCAGAAGTTCCTTTCCTTAGTGACCCTCTCAACCAATTTGTACTAGCCCCATCTTTCTTACCCATTTCCTTCTGGAAAGGTTAATAAACTACCAGTGTAGTTAATGGTGAACTGACAATGAATGCATAGAAGGGTGAGTCCGTGCAGCTCCAGAAGGTCTTAAGAGTGGCACAGTGTTCTTGTTGTTGTTGTTGTAAATCCAAAGATTTTGTTGTTGTTGTTGTTGTTGTTGTAATCCAGTAAATGAAACTGGAGCTTTCAAACTGAATGTGGCTCCTACTTAGAACAGTTTAATCTTTTGTTTCCTCTAACAGTATGGCAAAAGAGTATTAAAGGCTTGCTTGTCATGATCATGCTCAGTTCATAATGAACCACAATGAAGCAAATTCTAGGGGTCCATCTGAGGTGGTAATTTTCATGACTTATGATCATGTTTTTATTGGAGATTCTCTCACAAGGATTCAAAAATGGTTCTTATTCCCTGTATATGTAAGATTACATTTTCAAAACTGTCAATATAAGCTGCTCTGATCTGATGCAGTCAAGGGGAGTTTTACTTCTGACTTCAGTGACAGAATTATGTGCCTACTCTACATGCTTTTTAACAGTCAAGTTCCCTAGTTGTTTTAAATTTGGATGTACTTATCTCTGACAATTGTACTTTGCCTAATCAAATTCCTTCTGGACTTGGTTTTTGACCAAATCCCATGACCACTATAATCTTGCTAATAAGGAATTATAAACTTGTAGGTGGTTTAATCTGACCCAACTTTCCATGGCAGTATCTCTATATTCTCACTGTTAATATTTGATAACCATTTTGTCTTCCTTGAGCAAAGATCCTTTGAAATATTTCAAAGGAAATAGGAATGGAAATACAGGAATCTATAGGAAATTCAGTGGCAAGGGATTTGAAAAAGATTTCTTCTTGAACTTACCGTTATCCAAAGAATATGTGAAGGGAATAGTTGTGGTACCATGAAGCTTCATATAAGAGTAACTGATTGGAAAGTAATATTTTAATGTTGAGATTACAGCTCCATAAGAGACTTAACTGAGAATCGCCTTGCAACCAGTAGGTGAGATCATCGTTACGTGGTCACAGAAATGACAGGGAATATGTGTCTGCTTCCTTGTTATTCTCTCCTTTATCCTCTGCCATTCTTTTACTCTAGGTCTTCCCATTCAAGTTCACCATGCAGAACAGCTGCCCTGGGCCAGCTCTTGCTGAGCCAGGCTGATGGGAAAGCACAGATTTTTTTTTTTTTCTGTGCTAAGTTGTGGGTGGGTGTTGCACATAATAAACCCAGACAAAAAAGAAAAAAAAATTAAAAAAACAAAACAAAACCAAAAAAGAACTCAACAAAAAAACCCACCCCAAAACCAAAAAAAACCCAAACAAACCAAAACAACAACAAAAAAGTACTAAAACTGAAACATAGCCTGAGCCCTTTTAGGGAGGGTGGGATGGTGTTCTGGGAAAATGCAGTTGCTGTGTATTCCATCTGTGCCGGTATCCGAGAGGAACGGTTATTAGAGCAGGACCCAGAGCATCACACCTGCAGTCCAGTCTCTGTGGGATCAGTAATTACATGTTAATTAACAAGTCTGGAATGAGTGAGAGTTTGCATGTCAGCAGATAATCTGTATAGTGACTAATAAACTGCAGAATGTTTTCAATTAGCAGGCTTGAAAAGGAAATCCCAGTGAGTGTTTTGCTTGGTTGGGAAAGGACGGAATGAATGCACTCTGTTGTTAGTTACCCTCCGAATAGGAAAGTGGCAGATTTAAAAACTACATCGTAAAGATTAAGATCTGAGAACACAAATGCTTAAGTTACTTGCTACTACTGTGCATTGATGAAATCATACAGAGTAAACTGCAGTGAACTGAAATTTTTCACTTGATTAAATAAGAGAAAACATGGGAAAACGCCATTCTTGCATAGATTATTTCAAGCTTTCAGGTATAAAATGTATTTTTATTGCAAGTTTTTTAATGGACTGAAGCAGGGACAACTCTAGAACCTGTTAGCCAGGGAAACAAATGTTGCATTCTTTCTTTGGCCAAATTCTGGGAATCGTTGACGATATTCCACCTCTCTTCGGTTTTTCACTGTGATCTCCAGGTGTTAGGTTCCCTCCATTATATGTTTACATAGTAATGTAAGGAGAACTTATTTCTTGGTGACCTGGCTTGTCTGTTTTAACTTGACTTTATTTCTGTTATGTCCACGTTTGCACTCAGGGCCAGCATTTGAAAAGGCAATTTTCAAAAGTGCTGGAGCAATTTTATAATTTTAAATTTTTTTTCCCCCTAAGATGATATTACAAGAGCAGGCAATTTGGGACCCTGCTTTTTAATTAGCTACAAGTAAGGAGAGGTTATACAAGGAAAGAATGATGAAAAATTTGTTTGGGATTTAAAGTTTATAGAATTGAACTATAAAACTTTTGCATTAAGTGCTTCAAGATATGTAGTGCATAAATTTGAACAACTTTCCAGCACTAGAGATGGATCAGAACCATTCAAATCAACATGAAGTCACTGTTTTTAAGTTAATTCTTGATAAGTGAGTTGTATTCAAAATTAAGGTGAGTCAGATGATGTATGTTGTGATGGCCATGATGTATTTAGAATTACTGTTATGAAGATATAGTCAAAATATGGATGATTTTTTGCCTTGTGAATATCCAGAACTACCTGTCTCTGACTCTGTGTTGTGCAGGTCATTTTGATCTTTTGTCCCAGAGAGGATGCTTTAGGGAAAGAAAAGCTGCTTTGTACACTCTTCAGCTGCATGGCTCATCTTCAGTTCCTCCCAAGCAGGATTGGAGCTGTGTGGAGCCCTGGCTGGGCTGAGCTACAGAAGCAAGATTATGAACTCCACTCCTCTGCTATTGCCACATCATATATCTCTGATAGTGAATATTTTGCAGCAAGAGATTTTTTTTCATCTTGGAACAAGTGCAGCTTGGATATGAATAATGTTAACAGTTGTAGCTTTGCTTCTTAATAATCATCAGTCTTCGAGTTGGCAATGAACTGCTGGCCTGTCTGAAGTACAGAATGTAGAATCCCCCTTTACATCCTGGGTGGTACATCTTACCCCATTTAACCACTGAGCTCGTTGTGTTCAAGGCATGCATTACCCTTTTTGGACCTTCTGTCAACATCACTTCCCCTCCCTCACCCCTGTCCCTCAGATTGTTGCTGCCACTTGCAGGAAAGCAAGGCAAGGCACTTGGGAAGGTGCTAGATCATTTCCACATGGTGAGATGTAGCAGACTTGGGCCAGTCACTTGAAAAGTCCAGCTGCTGTGAGAATTTTTCCCCAGTTTCTCTTCCTGGCTGCACTGGACCAATATTGGATACAAAAGATCTAGGTACAATCTAAGGCATCATTTCCTTCATTAACTTTTATTTAATTTGTATGGTTCTCTGTAGCACCTGTTAGAAAATCAAACTGGATTTGGCCAAGCCCCTTCTAGGGCAGGCAGGCAGGTTTTCTGCCATTCTAGATAAACTGTGATCCCTGACTTTAAGACTTTCCAGTTCTTACAAGGGCTTATCAGTGCTCACCTCCATCAAGTGCATGGTGGTAGATTATCCTTAATTAAATTAATCTAGTTCAAGATATTCCCCTCCTCTCTTCCTCTTTCCCCCTCCCTCCCTTCCTGTATTTTTGAAGGATACATGACCTTTTATCTCACATCAGCTTGCAGATTTTTTAGTTTTCTTGTCATGTTAAATCCAGGATTGGTTGGAGCACAAGAAATGGGTTGTGTTTTTCACTCTGAAGACAGTGTGCATCTAGAATTATGTCCTCACAGGTAATTGAAGTTGCAGCTGTTGTACCAGCCACCTCTTTTCACACTGTCTGGGAAAAGTACTGTGGAAGATTACTAGAACTTCAAATCAGCAGTTGCTGTTTCTAACACATGCAGACCTTCACATGTATTAATATGACAATCTGTATTTATAAATGTTGAGGTTGAAATTAGAGGTTTCTTTGGATACAAAATGTTATTGTGGTCATCTTGTGTTGATCCTTTGGGTTTTGTTGATCCTTTAGGTTTTCCACTGGTCTGACAGCAGTCCATAACTTACTGCTCAGAATGTTTGTAAAGGGATAGCAAGTTATATTTTTCCTCCCTTACATGACTTGTTCCAGATTGAATTAATCTAATTTAATTATTTTAAAGTAATTGCTCTTATAATTTTGGGTACATGTGGAAATTATCAAATTACTTGTGGCTCCTTTTAGAAGTTTGCACTTTGACAGGTTATACTATACAAAATGCTAAAATAAAAATACCAGTGAAACAGTAACAGTAGGACAAGACTTTTCAATTGCTATGAAATAAAACCACATGGAAGTGGAGTGTAAAGGACGTGACTTAGGTTTTCAGGTGTTCAACCAACCTCATGGAAGTCATTTAACCCTCTGTATATGTCTCTTGTTTTCCATCACCCATGTGATTTACAGTTTCTAGAAATTCCTCTCACAAGTGTCTCTAAAATGCTCTGAGAGACCTGGATGCCAAAGAACTATAAATATTAGCAAGTAGTCTTCAGGTCCTATTGCTATCTGAACTGGGGTCACCACCATAGCTTTAAAAACAGATTTTCAAACCATTCAGTCTCAAATTAGAAGTAGTTTTAAAAAGCTGACACTTTTCCCAAATAAAATCAGCTAATCCCAAAGAAAAGCTGATGTCCTTAATTCATCTTGCTTTAATTTCTGCAATGTTAATGCCTCTTGTCCAGGCTGTCAGCATGGCTCCACGATGAATCCCTCTGTATCCTGTTTGCAGGGGCTGCTTGAAATGCTGTGGGATTCCTGAGCTGAGGTGCCTGGCCAAAATTCTGTCCTGCTGTCTGCTGTGTGAGAGTGCATTACCCCACCAGGCAGGGGGCCATGCTGAACCTGCTGGGTTTTTAACTAGGCATCATGAGTCAGACGCTTTACTGTTAAAAGTGCAGGGTTTGGGCTATTTAATTATTTGTTAGCCGTAAGAATCTGAGGACTCATGAACCGTCTCTTTTGAGGAATGCAGTGATTTCATCAGATAAATGTTTAAAGCAGGGCTAAGATAGAAGCCAACCACAGCAGAAAAATATTTTTTCCTTTGAGATAACCTCTTAAATATATACATATTTAAAACCATTTTATCTTTTCTGTCTGATTCTAAGCACCCCTTCTGTCAGCAGCAGACAGAATTAAAAAGGAAAACCCTCAGTGGATGCCTTTCTTTTTTTTTTTGTGAAATGTGTCAGATGATAAGCAAAATGTAACTGGGTATTTATTCTACTTTTCATGTGCCCTGCAAACTGTGGAAGGCAGCAAGAGATAGAGCAGCAACATCCTGATAAGCCTGGCTTTTCTCTTTTTGCTGGCTTTCTATTTACTTTACTTCCTTTGAGAGAACACTGGGCTAGAGACCAAATGTCTTTACTCATCTGGGAGATTTTAGAGCTGCTGGGAATAGACTGGTGCGAAAAGCAACTCCTTGATTACAAGATTTGTAGGTAAATGTTACCCTTGCAATTATCACCATTTCCCCTCCATCTCCTCCACAGCACATTCTGTTCTAATAGTCCTTAACAAACAATAATAGCAAAAATAAGCCGTATTTTTTTTACACTGGTTATTTTCTCTCTCCTTACTGAAAAGGACACATAATGGTATGAATCTGGCTTCCCATCTGTTGCTAGGTGCAATTCAAAGTGGCAGTTTTGACCTATAAAGATTTGGCTGTTTTGCGTCATGCGTACCCTAGAGACAGCCTCTCCCCTTTAATTTCTCTGTGTCTCCATTTTCCATCTGTGAAAAATCAGGATAACACTACTTTTCTACTTCACAGGGATTTTACAAGGACACTTTATTAACAGGCAGAAAGCATAGGCTCTGTATTACATATCATGCAAATATCTGTCTAAAAACTTGCTGCCGCTCTCAGTCCCACAGAAGCCGAGTTGATTGACCTTCGTTATGTGACAGAAGGTGATTTGTTGTCCTAGGCTGTATTATGGATGTCCATCTCTGAATCTCGCCATTTTTTAACACATTCATAATAGATTACATGCAAGTCATCCAGCTCAATTTGGTCTTTCCCATTAAATAGTTTGGGACATCCCAGGGTAGGAAATTAACCTATCATTAGCCTATCATTAAGTGTGTTTACATGTTGCACTTGTGGGTCCCAAATAAAGTAAGGGCCAGTGGGAACCACAAACTATTGGACTGACTGGAGGAGGTGTGTGTGAGATACTTACCTATTTGGGAATGGTTTCCTCAGCATGTGTCTCCAGAGCTGTGGTTGCCTGTCGTATCAGAAGGGAAGTAGTTTTTCAGTCCGCTCCATAAATCAGTAGTTCTCAGGTGCATTTTTGCAGTCACATGCAGGTCAGGTTTAAGCAGTTCAACATGCCTGTTTGAGAGAAGACATCTCCAGGGCATGTTGGTTGATCAAAGTGATATTTTAGACTTGTACTAAATTATGGACTTAGTCCTGCATGAGTTCAGGGGACGGGTAGGGATGTTCTGAGGAGCTGTGGCTTTACAGCAGCAATCCTTCAGTGCAGACTCAGGGTATTTCATACCTCTCCTATTTCTGATGAGATTGTTGGAATGACAAAATTCAAGCTCAGAAGTGATAGTAGCTATGTGACTGACTGGCAGACAAGGCAGCAGCATTCCTTGTGGATGATTGCAAGACATGGTCCATCAGCTAGATGGACTGACGTGCTCATTGATGTGGGCTCTGTGCCTACCAGCTCTTTATAACCCTTAGTAAAATCTTTGGAGTCTTATTTCCAGGACTGTGCTAAGCATGGCTGGTGCATATGATGTTAGCCCCCAGTGGGGATATTGGTAGCTATTCCCAGTCTCACAGCGACAGAAAAAATGCAGGCTGTGCCAAAGTAGCACATGGAAAACTGTTATAGGGCCTATTAAAGATCATCGCAGTGTTTTAAGTTTTTCACCATAGTACATCCAAATATTCTATTTTTTCATAATATTATCTTCGTAACAGTAATGAAAATTGACCTTGTTTAATAAGAAACTGTTCTATTAAAACTCCATTGCCTTATGTGTGTGTGTATACACAGGCTTTGCAGAAGATGCAGTCTTCTGCAGAGAGTTCTACCAGCTTAAAAAAAAAGGAAAATTGGAGCTGCCACTTTACCTCTCTAATTCCTCTTAATTCTGTTCTTTGTGGCTATAAGAAATTTTATCCTTTTTAGGTTAACTACCTTTTAAGCATCTGATTGAGAGAATTTAGAATAAATAGATAAAAGGAAACTGCAGCAGAGCTTTCTCCAACCTTTGTTTAGGAACATGTTACCTTAAGTGCAAATAAGTGGTTAATTAAAATTTAGCTTAAAATGTATTCACTTTAGTTGACTAAACGAGACAGAAGCCCCTTCATGTGAACATCAATGATGTGGAAGCCGCAGTTTTGAGGTTTGGCAGTGACACAGCTTTTGAGAACTGGAAAAGAGTGTCACGGAAAGATAGAGACAGGGCCGCATCCTGCAAGGCTTTACTGATTTGATAGCTCTTCTTATTTCCTTAGGGCATGTTTGCCTGTAGCACTGCATTCCAGTGGAAAGGCTCTTAATTTTGCTCAAAGGATGGGGTCAGGAGGAGGTGACATCTCTCTGAGGATGAGGGAGCAGGCAGGTCGAGCCACGCCGAGCCTCCTCCCGCTCCTCCTGCTGAGGCAGGACCATGTGAGCTATCTCACAGCACCTCGTTAGCATGGGATGATGGCTTTATTGAAGGAGCAAGTCATAAAAAAGTTTCCTTTGGTTAAAAATGAGCAGTTTTATTTTAGTGTGATGACAGCCTGATAACTGAGGATTGAATTTTTGTGTTGCAGCTACTTCTGTGTGTGTGCAGGGAAGGGAAGGGAGATGTAGACATACATCTAAAAAGCAGCTACTGCAGGAGGTGAAATCCAAAGAAGAAAAACTTGCAGTGATTTTTTTATTTTTTATTTTTTAAACTTCTGAGGTTTTCATGGTCCTGTCAGCTGAATGAATATCTTTTTGAGTAATAAACTGCTTATGTCGAAGTCCTGGCTCTGAATCTCACCTAAAGATTATCATTTGCAACTATGGGTGAGATAACTACCAAGGATGAAGGTTTCAGATGTAGTTTTTTATACTGCTAGTTGTAAAGCAAACATTTAATTGAGGTACTGCACAGTTCTGTATCTTGTCATCATGGAAACAGAGTCTCCAGAAAGATTCAGTGTTACCTGTTCCAAGGAAAAAAGCAACTGTAGGAAAATGTGTCAAAAACCCTCCCACATAATGTAATACCAGTGTTTAAAAATCCACACTCACTTTCATGTGAACATCCTGAAATGCTTTTCAGATGGAGAAACTGGAACCCAAATTAATGACACCATACTTCTGGTGCCCTATCACAATACATTTATTTCATTTTCCTTTTGCATGTTGTTACCTTGGAAGGCCAAGCCTGGTTTTTGTTAACAGTTCACATCAGAGAAGTGCCGCCACCCTGCCCTGCGTCAGAGGTCTCCAGGTGCTACTGCAGTGTAAATAATGCATGTCAGCAGTCACCTGCTGGGGCAGGGGCACAGCCAACAGAACCCAGGCTCCAGGGCCAGTTTACCTCCGCACTAGACGAGACTGCCTCCCTAGTGCTGGTTTTCATCACTGATGTTATACTGAAATCCATGGAAAATGCCATAGAGAAGGAGCCAAGCACTTGCTGAAATTTAGGACAGTACATGCATAGCTCACCTCAAAATACAGGTGAGCATCTGCTGTCTGCCACAAGCTCCTGTGACTATCGCTGGATACCCTCAGCCATGCACCATGAAGCCTGTGGAGGTTTTTCGATAGGGAGAGGACATGCCTGTCCCCACCTGTCCCGGCGCGGGCCGATGGAGCCGGGGCGGCGCCGGCCCCAGCCCCGAGCGCGGCTCCTTGTGTGCGCGCCGGCCGCCGGCAGAGGGCGCCGCGGAACGCCGCTCGGCCCCGGCGCGCTGCCGAGCCGGGAGCCCGCCGCCATCCCAACGGGACCGGCCATCCCAAAGGGACCGGCCATCCCAAAGGGACCCGGCCATCCCAAAGGGACCGCCCATCCCAAAGGGACCCGGCCATCCCAAAGGGACCCGGCCATCCCAAAGGGACCGCCCATCCCAAAGGGACCCGGCCATCCCAAAGGGACCGCCCATCCCAAAGGGACCGCCCATCCCAAAGGGACCCGGCCAGCCCAAAGGGACCGCCCATCCCAAAGGGACCCGGCCATCCCAAAGGGACTGCAGCCATCCCAAAGGGACCGCCGCCGTCCCAAAGGGACCCGCCCCGATCCCAAAGGGACCCGCGTCGATCCCAAAGGGACCGCGGCCATCCCAAAGGGACTGCGGCCATCCCAAAGGAACAGCGCCCATCCCAAAGGAACAGCGCCCATCCCAAAGGAGCCCGCGGCCATCCCAAAGGAGCCCGCGGCCATCCCAAAGGGACCCGAGCCCATCCCAAACGAGCCCACGGCCATCCCAAAGAGACCCACCCTGATCCATAAGGAACCCGACCCGATCCCAAAGGGACCCGTGCTGATGGTGGGACCGGACGCCAGCGGTGTTTTGCCTTTGCTGCCGCGGTGCTTTCGCCCCCCAGGCGCTCAGGGCTGCCCGAGGGGCCAGCAGGCAGATGGAGTTCTTCAGCACACACTGTGGACCTCGTGCCTCGCGTCAGGAGGTCCTCACCTAACTCCATTGGCAAGCGGAGTGATCGTGCTTGTGATGGACTTTGTGCTGAAATAGCAAATAATATAGCAGATAATGAGTTGGGATATGCATGCACCTGTAATTAGCATATCCCTATGTAATACCCACATTTAGAGAGTAGGTGGGGAAGGGGAGAAAGTGTTACAGATCTTTCAGATGTCTAGTTCAACCACCTTGACTGGAGATGAACCTAATTGGAAAGACTCTTATTTCTGTCCTCACTGATTAAGGTTTTAGGTGCAGCCATTCTCTGTGGCATCCCTACTTCCCTGGATGGTGTGATGTACAACTACAGATGCACAACCTGCAAGGGAGGAACTAATTTTAAAAGGAACTAATTTAAGAGGTATTTAGTATTGTGGGCAGATGAATAAATACAATTGATCAATTGTATGGACTCAAATTCTCTTGTGAGACGCTGTGACCCTGGTGCTCTGGCCCATTCTCTGTCAATATCTACCTATATATTTAATGTCTTCTTTTCATGTGATGGCTCCATTTACCTCCCATTCTTTGTAAAATAAGTAACACAGTAGTGCCAGCATTATTATCTTGTCATATCATACCCAGAGGCCCTGGGTATTATCATGTCATGAATAACAGTAATGCCATTTCCACCTTTAAAGCCTGTCCTGTCCTCATCATGTTCTTTTATAAATATCGATCTTTTAAATGTTGTTCATTGTTACTCTTCATAAAATCTGAAAGAGGACCATCAGCTTGTCACAGAGAATACTGAATCCTAGAGCAAACAGATCAGTTATGACCATTTTGGGGTATTTTGGTGCCTTTGAATTCTTCAGGGTAAAGGGCTGTATATTCTTAGTGCTGCTGACCTGATTTTAATCCTAGCTAATGTCTTGCAGCCACTGAATGGAATATATTGTGTAGAATAATGAATTAAGGCTTACAGAATCATGCTATAAGAGCAGTTTAAAAAGGGTCAAAGATGGAATTTATTTTCTCTGTGTTGTTGGAACTCCTGTGTTTGAGTGTTTAGAAACTTGATATGCCTTTCTAGCAAGTGAATAAATCAGAGAGAAGCTAGAGCCTTATATTGGCAGTTCCTGAGCTTCTCTTTGGAGGTAAATCAGTGAGAGGTCAAAGGTGTTGAATGTCTTCAGCTACTTGTGGATATAGAAGAGATCAGAGCAGGATAGAATAGAATCCATCCATGAATTAAGCCACCACAAATGATTTTCAGTCAACACACAGTTTCTGCACATATATAATAATAAAGAGCAGGGGTGGCCTTATAAGAGGTCATAAGGAAAAGCTGAAGTATGTTAAATGTTCACATCTGTCAATCCTGTTCTTTTTAGGAGGGATGGAAAATAGATGAAGAAATCATGATGCTGTCCCAAATTACTCTATGCATGCTACGAAGGTCTCTAAGGATGGTATTTGATTCTGATCACGCTATCTTTTCTCATCAGTCATCAAATTGGCATTGCTTGCTGTTATGAACCTATTACCCAGTTTTTTGTGAAATACACAGAATCTTCTCAACAAGATAAAGCTCTGGGTGCAAATCTCCATGGCTCACAACAAACACTTCTTGAACAAAGCAAAATTCATACTATGATTTTCTTTCTGATGATATTCTGAGCCACGTACATTTAATACACAAACATAGCAGCAGCTGTTGTCAAAATGATAGTAACAAAGAGCCTAAAGACATGAAAATATTTCATGGGACCTCTTCGTGAAAGTGAGGATTTTGTAGATTGCTCCCTGGAACAGTAAGATCCACTTACATGTGAACACTTACATATGATTCCAGTAACTTGACTGGGGATGTGAAGCTGCTCTTATAGGAGAAGGAAAAAGGCTTCCTAGCAGATACAGTGCAGTTTTCTTAAAAGGATAATTGGTGATTATAATTATTTTCTGAGAAATGTTTTTGACTGTACAAAAGTACTCTATCATTTGTGGATTTAAACAAAACACTGATGACCAAAGATAAGTATTTTTATTATCTTGGAGACTGGAAAGACTTTAGGCTTAATACTAACTGTCAGATTTCCATTGACTATGGTGATATAGGACAAGAAAATATCTCTCTGTTTAAGAGGGAAAACACTTTGGCTTTTTCTCTAGTGCTTATGATGTTTAACTTATTAGACATGCATTTGCTTTTTAGTTTGTAGATATATATATTGTTTATCTTTATTGTACAGTTTTTTTATAAATAGACCTTTAGTTTTATCTGCTTTTATTTTGAAGTGAAAGAAGAAGCTTATTTTGAATATGGTATTTTTAATAGCATCTTAAAAAAGTATCAAAAAATAAGTATCAGAAATACACAAATTTTTAGAGAATATTTGTTCTTTATTTTTTAAATATTATGTCTGCATTCTAAAATTATGGCACTCATCCCTTTTGAATATAGACAACATAGACAGATACAGGAAAACACAGACAAGGAAGACAGAGAAATTATTCCATGTATTCATTAAGTTTTTCCAGTGAAAAACACGATTCTTCTGGTGTTCAGTTTTCTACAGATGGTTTAGAGCATATATTAATGTACAGTGGAGGCATATGTATGTAAGCCCTCAACATTTGGAAACAAAGTAAACTTTCTTATAATCTGTACAGAGTTTTTGAAAAAGGACCAAATTTTCTTCCTTGCTGTTCAGTAGAAGGTGCTGTTTGCACCAGAACAACAGCATTTCTAGAACTTTGCCAGATGTGTAGTAATGCTTTTGTTTCAATTTGAGAAGGCTTTAAAAATGGCTTTTCTAATTCAGGATATTTCAATATTCAACAAAAAATTTAAAAGATTCTGGGTTAGGATGAATGCCTTTAATAAATGTATTTTGAATTAAATAGGATTAATTTATTTTTGTCTGCCTAGCTCAGAGTTGCCAATCAAGGCGTATTTTTGGTTAGCTCCAGATTCTTCCCCATGTAAAGTCACAGGGGTCAGCCGAGTTAATATATGCAAACGTTTTTGCCCAATGTCATTTTTGGTAACTTAATTTATGCTTAATTGCTCCACATAATTACAAAGAGTACTTTAATGGTAGTTTATGAGAAATAATCTCAATGAACCATTGCTAACACCATGGCTCCACAAATGAAACATTGCATCACAGTCTGCTAGTCCTGGTACCAATTTCTGTGTTAAATAAATGAAAGGTGACATGAGTAGCTCAGCTTGTAAAAAAGAGTAATTTCCCTCATACCACATGAAGATTTCTTGCTCCTTGTATGATTTCCCTGGCCTGAGTGTAATGGGATTCTGTACAAGCCATCTCTACAGAGGGTACCTGGTCAGTTAGGCTGGTGTATTCCTGCTTGTGTCTCTGGGCTATGGATGGGTTATACTGAAGACACAGTGCTAAGCACGGATGTTATAATTGTTGTGAAGAGTCTGCTGCTTACAGGTTGCATTTATCCAGTGCCTGTGTTGCAGAGGTCTGCATGTTTTAACTTGAGAAACAGCACCTAATACAAAAGATTAGGCTGGCCTAAAATGATACTGCAACTCAAAACACTAAGGAGAATGACACCACCAGCATCTGTGGAGTAACTCATACCTACTTTGTAAATTATCTAGAAATACATCTGTCTGTTAGTACTTAAACTTGCAGTAGATTTGTAGACTCTTTTCTTCAGCTAGTCACAATATTTTCCTTTATTTCTCTGTATTGCATGAAGATTTCTGGGGTTTCTTTCAAGCTATTTCCTTAAATATTTGATTTCACTAGTGTTATGTAAATACTTGGAATCTGGGGTGAGATTCTGGTCTGCTTTCATTTGCCAGGGAGTGGAGGAACTCCTCAGCTGAACTATTGTAGACTTGTGTGGCAAGGGAGGTCACGGTCTGGTCCCTACCAGAAAATGTGAATTGTAGTCTCCCACTTGATTCATGTGCATTGTTCTCATTATCCTTAATGGACGTTGCAGATATATAGTAAGGGAATAGGCCCTATTAGGAACTGTCTAAGGATTGAAATGAAAATGATAATCACTTTGTCTTGGACGAGGTAGTGTATTTATTCTATGGGATTTTAGAGGCTATTTTAGTGTTTAAATTATCTGGTGCATTAGAGAATGGTTTAGATAGGCTTTGGTTAATTGACAGTGGTAGGTATGTTTTAGAAAATTATTATACACATTGGGACTTCAATTTTGCTGTGAATTATATTATTTTTGGAGATGTAAATTGCAGTCTCTCCCAGGAGACAGAAATAACGTGCTGCTTATTTGATTTTTAGCAATAATTAAAATGACATGTTAAATTAGGCGCAGGTATTGTCATGAAACAGGACAAACCTACTTGTGTGGGGGAGTGAGTTCACAATCCTTGACAAAGCCGTGACTTTTTGTAGTAAAATAAACTGTGTACCTTGTATCCTAGAAATCATCCTTCTCCATGTATACCATCACATAAGAAAGCCGAGTAGTCTGGCAGAGAGACAAGGCAACAGAGCTGTTCACTGAGATGGAGGGTGGATACACTCCAAATGGGAATTAAACTAATTGAAGTGGACTGGAGCTATTGCCTTGCCTGACACTTAGCTGACACAGAAGACTGTAATTTTGAATGCTGTTGATCCTTTAATTTTCATCCCTTGCCATTCAGATCAGACGAGGCTGTGACTGAAGCAGTAAGTACCTACGTAAGGGCTTCGAGGGAGGATTCACTGCCAGCTGCACAGTGCAGAGATCTGCTGGTTACATCTCACTTCTCAGATCACCAGGCTTTGTGCTAGGGCTGTAGGAGGGAACAAGGTTAAAAGAAAAATCATTTCGTCTCCTTGTTATTTGGACTTCATGGCTTCCTATCAGCAGCCCCAATTTAGTTAAAGTTGTTTTTCTCTCCCCTAGAGTAGAGAAAATAAGTAAGGTTTGTTACAGCTGATGGGAAGCAAATTGAGTGCAGTGGAGTGGCTGATCTTTATTGAGAACTAGGGGGCAATGTCACATATCACCCTGTGTGCAGAACCTGCAAGTGTAAAGATCCTCTTTCCTTCCTAACCAGAGCAGAGGGCTTCGTGCTAGATGGATGGAGTGAATGTGTGAGGACTTGGAGAGTTCTTTTATTCTGTAATTGAGAAGAATCTTAGATAAACTGGTAATCTCCAAGGGACAGCAAAGAAAGTTTTATCAGCGAGTTGACAGCTTTGTTAAGAGAAAGAAAAAGACTTAAGGGTGAGCACTATCAGTACAGAGTAAGTTGTTTCTGAATAGGGCAGTGTGTGTCTGTGCACATCCTGAAATCCTTCTGAGTGTAAGGTATTCGTCTGAAGCACAGGTGTGGGATTTGGAATAGCATCCACATCATTTCCTGAATTCTAGCAAAGACAAACCTACAGGGATATCAGGGATCTACAGAATTAAGACTTAATTTAGTTTCTGTTGTACAGCATTGTCTGCAGGTGCTCTACTTATAGTGAAATGCTTTGCAATTTAACCATGCCACTTCTTAATGAGGTCATCCAGTGCTTTGAAACCATATATTATTCAGATACTGGAAGGAGCACCAAGAATGATTCTGATTTTTTTCCCATTTTTGTCCAGGGCCTTAGCAAAGAAGGCTTTTATTTAACTTTAATTACAAATCACTTATGTATTCTTTAAACCTGTAAATGGCAAAGTGTACTCACAATTTAGGGTGTTAAAATTCAGCTGTGCTAGGAACCTACAGTCTCTGGGGTCTCACTGGGGTCTCATGTTATATTTCTCAGTATTTGTGAAGTATAAGTTAGCAATGTGGTATTCAAATGCTGTGGAATTAAGGGCCATCAACTTAAACATCTGTGTAGGCAGACTCTGAATGCAACTGTCAACCAAACACGGGGAGAATGCAAAACTTGCAGTGTTGCATCGAAAGAACTGTGTGACTCCTGTAGTCTCTACTGCTAGGAAGAACTTGATTTTTCCAAAGACAGGGATAGAAAGTGGCCAGTAACATCTAACTGCCAAATAAATATAAATTTCTGCATTACTGAGGCTTATCATATGCGAACTGAAAAAAGTAAGTAGTATTATGTCCAAAACATTATTTATAACATTAGTGTATTGATTGGATATTCTCTCAACCATTGTTTTTATTGACTTTATGTTCACAGCTGTTCATCATAGCACTTATTCCTTTCCTCGTTCATTTTCTTTTTCATACTTAAAGGCAGAAGTGTCGTTTCATCTCAATAACAATAGGACTTGATGATTTTTATATTCAAAAAAATAAAAAAGCTGGAGAGGTTGTCTGAATCTTCCACATTCTCAATTCATATTTTTCTCTATCACTTTTCCCAGCTTCCTATGCTTTCATCTTGATGACCACTTCCTTGGCAAATCAAGTCTTCTTGCTGTCAGCGAGGCTCCTTATTTCTTCTATCCTTTGAAACAATTTTTTTCACATCTCTCCAGCTCATCAATTCACATTATTGACAGTCCTCTGTGCTTCACATCTTGTCTAAGAGTATATCTTTCTCCCTTTTCTCTGTACCTTAATTTCTGTGCCATTCTGCTCTGTCTTGGTATTGCAGTCATTAAGTATATATTTTCAAGGTTTAAAAAAAAAAGGGGTAAATTTTGTTTGAAAAACTCAAAGATGAAATTTTATAATATTTCCTCTTCTCTGTCAATTCCCAAGGCTGCTCCCTGCCAAAATACTCTGTAAATGTTCCCTATCAGTTCCCAGCTCCATCATGCAAAGTTGCATCTTGACATTGGTTTATCTGTGTTGTTTATGGCTGTGTAGAAAAGGAGGGTGAACAGCATTATTGTCCTACTGTTTCTGCTGGACCAATTGAGAATCATTCCTTCTCAAAAATCACAGGCAAATGTATGCAGCCATTTGCTGTGTAGCACATGTAAGGAAAAACCATCAAACCTTTGTTACAAAGCAATCTTGAAAGCAATCTTGACCATGAAATATTGATACCATTTTTCTGGAGCTGAAACTGTAAGATAGAATCGCAGAATCATTTCGTTTGGAAAGAGATCATCTCTGAGATCACAGAGTGCAACCTTTGACTGATCACCACCTTGCTGACTAAACCATGGCGCTGCATGCCACATCCAGTTGTTTCTTGGACACCCCGAGGGAGTGTGTCTCCACCCCCTCCCTGGACAGTCCATTCCAAAGTTTAGCAACTCTTTCCATGAAGAAATTCCTCTTGATGTCCAGTCTGAACCTCTCCTGGCACAGCTTGAGGCTATACCTCTTGTCCTGTCAATAGTTGCCTGGGAGAAGAGACCGATTCTCATCTGGCTACAGCCTCCTTTCAGGTAGTTGTAAAGAGCAATAAGGTCTTCTCTGAGCCTCTTTTTCTCCAGACTAAACACCCCCAGCGCCCTCAGCCAGTCCTAGTAGAATCTGTGCTCCAGACCCTTCACCAGCTCCATGGCCCTTCTCTGGACTCGCTCCAGACCCTCAGTGTCTTTCTTGCAGTGAGGGGCCCAGAACTGGACACACAACTTGAGGTGTGGCCTCATCACTGCTGAGTACAAGGATACAATAACTTCCCTGGTCCTGCTGGACATGCTGTTCTGGATCCAAGACAAAAGGTCATTGGCCTTCTTGGCCTCCTGGGCACACTCTGGCTCATGTTCATCACTGTCAGCCAGCACCCCCAGGTCCTTTTCCACCAGACCACTTCCCAGCCACTCTGCCCCAGCCTGTGTCACAGACTGGGTTGTTGTGAGCCAAGTGCAGGACCCAGCACTTGGCCTTGTTGAGCCTCCTGCTGCTGGCCTCAGCCCATCGATCCAGCCTGTCCAGATCCCTCTGCAGAGCCTTCCTGCCCTCCAGCCTGACCTGGTGTAGTCCACAGATTTGCAGGGGGTACACTCAGTGCCCTCATCCAGTTCATCAGAACAGGACTGGGGCCAACACTGATCCGTGGGGAGCATGACTAATAATAGGATGCTCACTGGATATTTTGCCAAAAGAGGAAATTAAGAGCTAAAGGGAAATTGGAGTGGGAATAAACCCTGATGATAAAAACATGTTTTTACCATGGTGAGAAGTGTTTTGTATAGTGTAACAGGAAATGGCCAAAGTGGTCAAAGAGACCAGAATTTGCTCCAGCCACACCTGAGCTTGCTTTGTCTGTTAGCACCCTCATCTGTCCTAACTGCTCCGTGAACAAGAGATTACTTGTCTGTCACCTCGAATGGCTTTGTGCTCAGGAGCTGTGCTGTCCTGTAGGCAGGCTGCATTTCAGACAGTCTTGGCACAGAGGAACTGTCTGGTCTTGGGGAGTGATGTTTTCCTCTGCTTTTGAGTGTATCATATGTTTTTCACAACTGAATTTCTCAGTCTGAATGTGATGCCCTGGCACGTGGATCAATAGTGTTCCTCTGTGACAAGGTGTGCTGAATGCCAAATGTCTTTGGCCGCCTGTTATTCTAAGACAACTTAGCAAAGCCAAGAAGCCTGCACCACCACTTTCATTAGGGGTAATTATCCTTGAGCAGCTGGGATAGGAGCCGGAGCCTGAATGGTAATTAGCTGCCATTGCTAGGAGATGCATTTGCAGGTTTCTGTACCGTTTTACTCTCTGTTTAAAGAACAGACAGGGAATTGTGATAAATCTTCAGTCCTTGCTGGTGGAGAAGAGCTGCCTGCCTACAGATCAGCTTAAATTAGGATGTTCTTTACATGCCCATCCATGTGGTCTTGCTGCAATGAGAAATCGTCCTGCACTTGGATGGTTTGGGTCTTTGCAGCAGCTTGAACATTTTCCTGTATGTTTTCTCAACAGATGTGCTGCTTTATCAGCTTCTTTTATGTTGTCGTAAAGCGACTAGTGCAATTCTGTTTTGTTATAGAGGCAGAGATATGTATGCATGTCACCTGTGAACAGAATCAACAGACTGGTAAAACCAAACACAAACCTCAGCCCAATATAAGATTGATGTGTTTTTATCCATCAGTAATTTCAGAATGTGCATTTTCAGTAGATGTTTTGCGCTAGACTTAAATAGAAGAATAACTTTTTAAAACATTTTCTTCCCCACAGCCATATTTGGTATTAGGTTTGATGTCTGCCAAATAGCACTGGAAGAGCTTGACAAGTACTATGTCCTTCCTGCAGTATCTTTTCATGATATGGGAGAATTTTTAGAGAGATGGGAAAGAATTTTTTTTTTATGCAGAACAAATCTGCTTGATACTTGAGGATGTCTGCTTTTTCCTTTGATAATAACAACAGTCATCCCTATGTACTAATGTTCATCTTGGAAACCTTTTATAAGTATTAGTTAACGAACTTTTGGAGCACTATTAACAATGAAAAAGAGGAGGTGCATGATGGAAAACTGAAGTAAAGGTGGTAGGCAAGACACACTTGTCCTGTATTGTATTGTGTTGTATTTCTGTGTAGGCAACACTTCTTGTTAGATTGGAAGGGAAAAAAGCAATTGAAGGATTGCTTCTTGCTTTGCTAAGGACCCTTGAAGAATTGTATCAGTGAGATCAAGGGCACTCAGCATGACACTGCTAGATGCTGGGTCTGGTAGGATTTGTCCTAAATGTACAGTTGCATTTTCTGGTTGCCAAATTAAATTCTCCATGACTGGCATTTTTAGTGTAATTATCGATTTCTGCTCACATCGCATATGAGAATAAACAATAACAATCTCTGTCTATTACAGATTTTTCTATATACCCTAAGAAATACATTTTATTCTGCAACTTCAAACATTTGAGTTAAGGTTTTTCTGCTTTCTGTGGGAAATCTAAGGCCAGGTTAATTTCCTCCTCCAGTTACAGCAGAATTTCAATATCCAGTATTTATGACAGTACTGAGAATCAGTGATGCATTGCATCAGAGACTGAAGTGTTTGAGGGGATAGACACAGGTTTGATTTTTGCTGTATGCCTTGAAGAGTGTTTTTCAACTTTCTGAAAGCCTTTGTGGAAATCTGTTGATCTCTGGAGGGGAGGATATTCTGTTAATCAGTAGCAGCCATATTCATTGCCAGGTACATTTCTTCCTTTAATATTTTTGCTCTGCAAACCATAAAGTCCAGCACTTCACATACTGCTGTAAATGTGCTTTTTTGGTGCTGGTATTTGGCTGCTGCCTTTTTGTATAGAAAATAATGTGGTACGAAGGCTTGATTATAGTGAAGCCTAAAAGAGAAGAGCTCAGAGGATGGAGTAGAAGCATCCTGACTTTAAAATAATGATCCATTTATGAATAACAAAATCTTGTCACATACCTTCCCTTGCAGAAAATCTTCTCCCTGCCTTCTCGCCTTTTTTTAGCTGGTCTTGGTGTCCAGAACTTTATTGCTTGTAGGTTCTGTGAAGTTACAACTTAATAATTGAAATTTCCCTATTGTCGGCTACATATAGGCCCCCTGGTGCCTTGTTAAGTGCTGTGTTACCAATGAATGTTCTTAATTATGTTAGGGAAGATGTTGTTCAAGTCACAAGTCATTTGCTCAAGGTTTGGGCCCAGCAGGTTAAACATTTTCAAATTAATTTCAGTTGCTAAGCAGAAACAACGCAGATCTTCAGAACTGATAACTTGCACTTTCCGCTGAATTCTGTGGGAGATTGTTTTCTATATTTTAAAATCAGGCTAATTGCTGGTTAAATGACAGGATAAGCTGGTTCTAATCTCCCACTTTAGAATATGCTGAGTATGATTTTGCTAGAGAAAGGTGTCTATAAAGTCTCTGATTTGCATATTTAGAAGGGACATTAATTACGTGCTAATGAAAACAGTCACCTATAAAGTTCTAGGAACAACTTCTGATCACAGATGACTAAACATGAAGATCTAGTCTACTCTCTTACCAGTTTTACATGAAGTAAAACAGTAAAGCTGACTAAGAATTTTGATCATTCCTTTGTGATATGTACTATATATAGCAAATGCTCTAAGCATTGTAGATACAAAAGGTATTTGTGGGTGAGTGGGGGGTTTATTTTAGATCATTTTACCTAAGGACATATCTGTTTTTATGGATCTTCACATATATGTATTTTTTTCCTTTTGTTGGAAGCCACAGAATCTTTCTAATTGCTTTGATGTCATTACCATCAGCAGCTTTGTCCTCTGCCCTTTCTAATCAATGAATGACAGCCACTAGAAACCAGACTCAGAAGAGTTGATACAGGATTGTGTGTAGCATGTAGGACAGGGCTGCACTGCTTATAGACATGGAGCTTTGCAACAGCAGACTTACATCTGGCCAAAACTAGATGACAAATAATAGGGGAAAGTGTTCCCATGCCTCCCATATCCAGCTGTAAATAAATCAATAAATAATGCTAGGAAACAAGTAAACGAAAAGCCTCTGAACAGATATAGATCTTCAGCCGAGCTTAAATAATGTCATTAATTTTTAGTAGAAAAGAGCATTACCATGTCCTGCTGACCAAGAAGAGAATGTAAGGTTGGGAGTTTGTCATGAACTTGGCCTCAGTTTGTGATGGAAACATCCAACAATTACGATTATACCTGAATTTCCATAACCATTATTTCAACACCTTTTGATAGCAGAAGGTTAGCTTGTATTAAGTGTTGTCGTGGGTTTATGTAGCAAACTTCAGCCTGGGCATATTATTATTTTCATTGCTGGGTTTGGGAATTCCTGTTACTGTATCTTGAAGTAGGTGAAGTTTTGTTTTTTATTCACTCTTGCTGTTGGTAGCCTGTTCACCTTTGGGAAAGCATGTTACCTGTTTTAATCTGAGCTACTAGTGGTGAATATCAATACTTTTTAGTACTATACTTCAGTTTCCATCTGTGACTTTGTTAGTACAAAACTATGACTATGACTAAGATCATAAGAAGCATTGAAGTCATAGAAAAAGCTGTCAGCCATAAAATTTAATTTTATAAATATCTGTAATGCTATACCTGTTGAGATTACTTTGGGGAAATACCACTTCAACACACATTTGCATCCACCCACAGTAAAAAAAGATTATGTTGGGGGTTTTTTTTAGCTAGGTAAAGCCAGAAAATTACCGTCAAATACTATTCAGGTTGTTCTGTCTGGGTTTAGGAAGTAAAATCTCTCTCTATATGTAAGTGAATTCATACTAAACATTTGGATTTTCATCAGTGAGTCTTGCTTAAAATATTTAATATTATTACATTATTAATATTAAATTAAATTATTAATATACATGTAGGGCAGGGATGGGAGACATTAGACCCTGTGAAGTGTACAAGAAATACAGCCCCTGACCCATCTCTCCTCAAACAAGTGGGAGAGCTGAAAGGCATCTATCTGACAGGAAATGTGTATGTGGGTGGAGTACTTAGTCACTGGGAGGTGGGTGGCTCTAAAAATGGGTTTGTGAGACTGGCTGTGATACTGAGTTCATGCAGGTTGTGTGGGTATTTGACAGCTGGGGGTTGGTGGAAACTCAGGGGTTCCTATTGGAAGAACCCATAAATAATTGGGATTTGGTGGACAAAAAAGCAAGTAAGTGCTTAGAAATAAATGGTACTGGGTGCTTCAGGAGTGTAAGGTACAGCTGGATTTGGAAGAACATGAGATTGCTAAATCAGCAGCAGGCCCTTGAGCTGATGGTCGTGCTGCCACACCCCTGTGGTCTCTGCTGGCAAGTACCAGGCAGCTGGAGGCAGGGGCTCTCTGACTGCCCTTTCTACAGAGATGGCTGCGGCTTGAAGCTCTGGCTTCAAGCTCTGGCTGTGCACTTGCTGTGTTCAGCAGGACTCGAGCTGTGGGTCAGAAGTTGTCTGAGGTGTAGTGAGGACTTACTTCACATCTGGTCAGTGGCCAGTGCACCAGATTTCCCCGAGTAAGTGGGCCAGAAGGACAGGAGTCCTGCTTCAGTACCTACAGGCACTTGGATACATGGTTAAGATGAAAAAATACCTCAGTAGAGCTGGCAGAAAAGGCAAAAGCTGCAGACATTGTGGGTGTTTTGACTAAAACAGTTACCAAAGTGGAAACTGATTGCTTGATCATTGTAATAGAGACTACAGCCTCTTAGTTTTTAACACATGGGACACTCTCCTTAGTTCCTTTCTTCTGAGAACAGAGAGATATGTCTCAGTCAGGGTCTTCTGCCCTGTATTCCTCCCAGGTCAATATAGATAAGAACTTCTTTCTCCTTTCCCAGCCACTGCTGAAGTCTGTTTTATAAATAGTTCCCAAAATTGTTGCTTCCAGCTGAAGTTCTGTTTGCTTCTGAGCAGCCTGCCATAATGGAGTTATTCCTGTGTGCCAGATGCCTCCCTCAGTTTTGTCCCCAAAGAATTCCCAGTCTTCCCTTTTGCTGTGGATGGGATGTTGTGCCTCTGCCTTTCCTAAGTGACCCAGATCAAAAGGGACAGAGCTGACAAGAGTTATGGTAGCTTTCTCTGCAGTGTATTTGTCCTACTTGCCTGCTGATCTACACAGCAGGTTTCCTCTTTTGCCAGTCTTTTTAGTCACTTCAGTGGGACAATATCTCCTATAATATTCATACATTGATATCAAAGGGTTTATTGGAATTCAAGAAGCAGCAGTTTGCTGCTATGTATCAGCAGTAATTAACATTCTTTAACTCCTCATCCATAACAATACAACATCAAAGACCTTGAAGATAAAGGAGCAGTAGCATCTAATGGTGCAGAGACTCATTTTACCAGTTCATATATCTGCATTTTTAAGTAAGCATTTGAAAGCAAAACTAGAAGTTCTATTATTTTTATTACTTACAGGAATCCAAACACTTTAGCCCATCACACATGCAAAAGGTGTGTATATCTGCCCACCTGTATGAGGAAGAGCAAAGAGATCACGGGTAGATTGCAAAAAGCTTCTTGAAGCCTTCCTTGAGGTGAGGCTCTGGGTTTATTCTGAGAGTTCTTCATATCTGATACCCCTCTGCTGTGAATGAAACATGCTGGGAATTACCATACTTTTCTCCCTGTGTTCCTGTGCCCATGGTTCATCTCCTTCCTTTCAGAGAAACCTGAGATAGTTTTTTGTTGTATGAACTCATCCATGTTTTTAATCACTAAGAATAACCTAATTACCTTCCACAGAACAACAACACACACCTGGTAGCCATTACCTGGGTGACTGGAGATATGAGATGTGCACTGTATCTGCATGTGCAGATACACACTCTCCCCCAAAAAACCCTCTACTGTATTATGGAAACCCCCCTGGACTGGGGTGATGCTACTGAGAACACAGTCCTGCAAAAACTGCTAACAGAAGCAAAATTGTTAACTAGATCAGTAGAACTGAACTGCTATTGAACTATTCCAGGCTCAGCAGCTTTGCTTTCCTTTCGTAGTTATACTGATAAGTCAACACTAATTCCTCAGGCTGTTTCTACTTCATGTTGTCAGAAGACCATCTAATGCTTTTTCACTCTCTTCCAGAGACTGAGAGAACGCTAAACTGCACTTTTCTTTCCAAGTTAGTATTACACTGAAGGACATGTTTTCAGCTGCTCTCCTTGTGTTTCAATCTCTCCAGCTGTCCTTACTGATCACTTGCACTAGTTTCCCTTGCTCAGCCTTTATCTTTGTCCACCTGGCATCAAAAATCAGTGCAAAGAGCAGTCTCAGCTGGAGCTTTTTAGCTTAGAAATGTGCTTCCCAGTTTACTGCAACAATATCCTGGGGGGTGTGATATGATTAGGCTACATAGGGCTTATGTAAACCACCAAAGGAAGCAGTTGATCACTTAGTAAGCAAGCTAAAAAGTCTGAGAATGAAAGGTGAGGCCTTGGATGGACATCAGGTGGGACCACCCTCAGCATCACCCAAAAGTAAGTTCTCTCTGTCAATATGCTATGAAATCTTATGATGTGGTCATCAAGAGATTAGCTTTATTTTTAGTGCAGCAGTATTAGAAGTACTGTTTTCAAAGTATATGTTCTTATATGGTGAGCAGAAACTTCTCATTCCATCACAAGTAAATTTTTCCTTGTTGCAAAAGCTGGTGATGAATTATGACTTCTTTACTTTTTGGATAAGTAAAGGGGAAAAAAAAATCTCCATTCATAGTTGAGGAGTTTAATCTCATTCGTAATTGCTTCAGGGGCTTGTATCAGACCACACTATGGTTCTGCAGCATCTCAGAATGCTCAGCAGCTCCATGTGTCTCTATACTAGACACCAGCAAGTATCAGGGCAGCGTCTTGTGTAGGCTGCTGTACTGATTGCTGCTGGTTACTCTTCTGCATCAGCCACTTCTCAGTTCTCTGGCATGACTTGACTCTGCACTCCAATCCCTGGTGTTCATTGACTTCATATTATTGTTATATGTCAGCTGGTTGGGGACTTGCCTGGTAAATTATCTTTCTCATCTGATCCTCCAGTAACTAACGTGCATTTGGACCTTTTCAGGGTTTTTTTATCTATTTCCCTAGCAGTTGTTCCTTGAATTGTTACATCTGCTGTGAAGTAGTTGCCCTATGGCTAAAAATTAGAGCTGATATCTTTAGGAAAAACCTGGCTTTGGCATCCATTTTATAGGTCTGCACACAACATGGTTTGTAGATTTGTGTAGTGTGTTTGCACTGCTCACTACTGCGTTAGGAAGCTCCCTTAGGAATTGTTTGCAAACTGACTTTCCACAGACAATGTCTTATGTTTTACATCTGGGCTCAGAGCTCTGGCTGGGATGCCCTTGCCAGGCCTGGCACAGATGGCTTCACTTCACTTGAGCTGTCTCTTAAGAGAACTGGCACGAGGAAAACTGCATGAACGTATTTGCAGTGCATACAAATAGGCATTCTGAATTACTCCTCCTGTCTGCCTTCTGGCTTGCCATCCCTGTCAGTGTTTTAAAAAGGCAGTCTTAAACGCCTTCTCCCCTCCCTGAAGAGCTGCAAGCTTGCATAGCTATCTCTAAGACTCACTGAGAAACCACAAGCAACAGGTTTTGGTATTGCTTTTGAAAATTCTGATAGATGCAATGCAGCTTTTTCCTTAGCATTTTCATATGCAGAAACAACAACTCCACAATTCGAGTACAGAGATGCTTGCTTTGATCAATATGATCAGTAAGTTTACTCTTGTGAAAGTGCTTCTACCATCTGAATCTGTTGGCAGCACTTAGGATTATTTTGAAAGATCAGAAAAATTGAACGCAAAAATCTACAATTTCAGACATAGTTAGGATGCAACTATTTGTCACCTACTGTAATAGAGAGCCACTGTCTTGTTATCCAGCTTTAATGCTAAGATGCAGATCTGGAAGGTTTTTTGGCTGAGTAGGTACAGTTTTACTTGGCAAATGCAGCTGGCTTGCTGTTCTAGTTCACCCAGAAGTGACACAGCAGATGATACTGGTTATCACAGCCAATATGGCAGGGAAAAGGTAAAGAATTTCAGAATGTAAAAGAAATAAGAGGGTAGAAGAGTAATTTTTATAAAATATTGCTGTTTACTTAAAAATGTGATCTGTCTGTATTACAGAGG